>NC_052626.1:49162648-49838898 GCF_016161935.1 Mauremys reevesii
CTAGCTCAGAGACACAAAGTAGGCCTGCTCACTCTTTCTTAACTTGGTGACCTAATATCTAGCAGTTTCAGTGGAACTATTGTTAATGAGGGGTGACCAAAGCACAGAATATGATAACGTGATATATGACTGTGCGTTCTTTAATACAGTGTCAGCTTCCTGGGACTAGGGGTCCTAGTACACAATTGTCTATCTTGATCTGAGCATTAGGACCTACTAAGACCCGTATTTTCCAGTCTGTATCAATGTACTAAAGATAAAGGCAGTATCTTTAGATAATATAAAGTGACTCCTAGGGTACGTTTACAGTGGAGCTGGAAGTTGCCTCCCAGCCTAGGTACACAGACTTGCACTAGCTCCACTTGAGCTAGCATGCTAAAAATAGCAGGGCTAGCCACTAGAGTCCAAGTCTGTCCGACCCCCTGGGTCTGAGCTCGGGTGATTAGCCCGAGCCACTTCTCTTTCAGCAACATCCATGCTATTTTTAGCATGCTAGCTCTACTCGAGCTAGCATGAGTCTGTCTTCATGGGCTGGGAGGCACACTCCCAGCTGTAGTATAGATATACCGTTAGGCTCCTGATGAGATGTCTGTGGATCTTAGACGGCCAAAGTTTGGGTTAACAAACTTGGGTTAAATAAATGTTAACACAAAATGCCACTGAAATGCAGTTTGGAGCATAGTATATATTCTACACACAATACCTAATGAAAAATTCTATTAAAAGAGGGTTGAATATATATGCAAAAGCTGCCTTTTAAACGGCCATCTTATATATTTCAAAGAAAATACAAAAAGCTTTTCCAAGTTGCAGACTAATAGCCTGCAAAATATAATTTTTAAAAATGAACGGGTTTTAAGTTAGAACTTTTTTTTTTAAATACCAGAAACCAGCCGCAGTAATGTTTTCCATCTGTCTTTCTCTAGCTGTTTGGACTTACTGGCCTGTATGCTCCTGTGGTTTGTGTGTTAAAAGTGTAGCAACTTGCTGCAAAAGCAGTCTCGAAATTCTAACCAACAAGTCATGCTGCCTACCTGGTGCTTTACTAAGCTGTAACATCAAAAAATGGTTCCATAAGAACTGCAAATTTCAGCAAGCAGGTGTGGCCTAAGGAAATGTGAGAGAAGCCAGGGCAAAACCCCAATACAATATATACTATCCTGGAAAAACAATGTACATTAATACAGAAAGTTGAAAGGGAAGCAATTCAGAAAATAGAATAAATCAGAACAACATGCTGTCAGCAAACATTCACACAATACAACCTTTTCAACAGATACCGTATATACTCGTTCGTTAGCCCGTTCGTTTACAAGCTGACCCCCCCCAATATGGATAGGTAAAAATAGCAAAAACTGTATGACCCTTTCATAAGCTGACCCTATATTTCAGGGGTTGGCAAACTTTAGCTCCCGGTCTGTCAGAGTAAGCCGCTAGTGGGCCTGGACATTTTGTTTACCTGAAGCGTTAGCAGGCACAGAGCCCCTCAGCTTGCAGTTGCTGCAGTTTGCCATTCCCAGCCAATAAGCGCTGCAGGATGCAGCGCGGCCTGAGGGACGTGCTGGCCACTCCTTTCCACAGTTCCCATTAGCTGGGAACGGCGAACCGTGGCCACTGGGAGCTCAGGGGCTCCCTGCCTGCGAACACTCCAGGTAAACAAAACGACAATGTATTAGATATTCAATTCAATAATTCCATAGAGTTTAAAATCATCAAATTTTGGTGTAGACCCATTGATAAGCTGACCCCCGCTCTTTGATGCTTCACTTTTTTTACCAAAAATTTTTGGCTTATGAACGTTTATATACAGTATTTCAGCATACTTTGACCATTTGCAAATGCTGAAGATGAGCGGGTGCTATCTCAGACTGCAAAGAACTTAGGAACAATTAGCTGAATACTTCCATTCATTTTAGCCACTCCTGCAGATGCTGCCATATGTGTAATAGTGCAGGGCTCTCCATTTTCTTGAATATTTCATCCCCATTTTCTGCATCTCTTCAGTAGATGTTTCTGGCAATAAACATTTTTTTTCTTCATGACTAGGTAGCATTTTATGTATTAACCTATACAGCTATTTTTGTAGTATATTTTTGTGAATCTCAGCCCTTTCTGAACCTTTTTACTACAGAGGGGAGCATAAAGCCCACAGAAATTAAACATGGAACTAGGTTCTTAGATTGAGTTCTCTAGCGCAAAGACCGTCTATGTTGCTTGCACAATGGGACTTTGATTGGGTTCTTTAGGTGCTCCGCTAGAAATAATAATAATCTTGTTCATGCTGCTACCAATGCAAGATTGTTCCCAATAATATACAGTTTTTCTTTTTGTCCAGTCCTGTTTTAAGTTTTAAGTGCCAGTACTCACAGCCTTACTTACATTTGAACACTATTCCACAGTCTAATAGAACTAATAATACACACAGTATATCCAATATAATTAAGTTGATTGTTACTACCAGCTTTTTGATCACATATTTTAAAAACGGGCTTCTTGATTAAACATTTGCTTGTCAAATTCGAGCCAAGAGGGGAGTATCAACACATATAGGTTCCAGGCCTCTGAAAGAGATAGGCTGAGATTCTGTGCTATGCCTCCCACTCCTGATGTCAGGAATTGCAAGGGGCCTACAGAGGACCATGTAGTGAGGCGGAGTGGCCTCCCGCTGAGCTGGAGTGGGGAGGAGTCACTCTGTGATCCCTGGTGGGTGAAGCCAGGCCAGACTTGCCCCTCCCGCCAGAAGCCAATGGGTGGGACAGGAAGTATAAAAGGCAGAGTCTCTAACCTCTAACCCAGTTCAGTCTGAGCCAGGGAAAGGAGCAGATGTCTCCAGGCTGCTGCAGCTGAACCCGTGCCACACCACGCCCTGCCCCTGGAGGAGACTGACCCAAGTGAAGAGCTGCCAAGTCTACTGCTTGCCACATATCCCAAGTAGATGGAGGATGCCTGTAGAGTGCAGGTACCCAGCAAGGGGATTGTAGGAAGTAGCCCAGGGAAACTATGTCAGCATGTTTTGGTTGGCTCCCTGCTGACCCACTGCTGGAACACTCTGCCGCTGTTAGGACCCTTGGTGTAGCAGCCTCCCCACCTTAGGCCAACAAGCCTGTGTCTCTTGGCCGCCCTGCGTGAGGGCCTGAGCTTTAAAACTGTTTGTTGGTCCTGCCCTGCCTAAGAGCCCAATCCCTGATGGTGGTGGCGCTCCAGAGGGTAATGAGGCAGAGTGGTCTCCCACTGAGCTGGAGGGGGAGGGACCATCACTAACTCACTACAGGCCACTTACATCTGACCTCCATGTTGCCTGCACCAGGAGGGAGAAACTCTACCCTAGATGGCTAAGGGGTTTTACAAGTCCTGTTTGCCATTGCAGAGACATGCTCTGTAGCCAGACAATATCTTCCACAGTGTATAACTGAAATGATGATTGAGCCACACCTACAACACTGTTGCCGTGTGTCTATTATTTTTCAGATTACACCAGAAATTCCCTGGAATACAGTATTTGAAGTTACCCACAGAAACATCAGTTATTCTGATGAGGCCTCAGCAGGAACCTCTGTCAGTCTTGGAGACAATACTGACTACAAGTTTAGGTACTGGTTCTGCAACCATTACTCACTCTGGGTAGTGCTCACTCGTGAATAATCCCATTTACATCTATGACTACATGCGTAGTGCTACTCATTGTGAGTAATGATTGCAAAACTGGGTCATGATTTCAGTATTTTGATATTATCTGAGACCATGTGACAATCACCATCCTTATCCTTGTTAATCCAAAATAAAAATGGAAAATGGCTATAGTTCACAGAAAAGGACAATGTTATTGGTACTGTGAATCTACCAATATATATATAGTACTTTATATAGTTCCCATCATCATAGTATCTAGCTACCCCTCAAACATTAATTAGTTCATCACATCCCTGTGTAAAGTATTAACTCCTTTTTATAGACCAGGAGCTGAATCCAGACAGATTAAGTAATTTGCCCAAAATCACAGGATTCTGTAGTAAAGTTTGGAATTGAAGCCTGCTTCCCAGCTCACTGCCTTGACCACAAGGCTGTGTGTGGACATTTAAATATAATGCAAGCAATATTCTGCATGTGAAATAATGACAGGCCGAAAAGGGAGATTGGAATTTTTTATGATGATTAAATTGTTCTCAGTGAAGGAATAGGTGGTTTTGGCACTGATGGATGGGTGTATCTTTATGTCCTTGGTCTTCTCACTCACTGTTAGGAAAGAAAGTCTCTATCTAGGCAGTTCAGCACAGTTTAGCACATAAAGAGATTAGTCACAATAATAGCTAAAACATATTAAATGAATTTAAAGCAAACAGTATTAAACATGTGTACACCACATATGCAATAACTCTGAGGATACAGACTTTACCTATGATGATATATGTAACCTAATTATTTCTTGACAGCAAAGCCACTTATAAGTATTAAGGTCACCTATATCTCAGGAAGGTAATTTCATTATCCTCAGTGTAGTCTGAGTAATTGCTTAGACATTGCAGTTTAGGTTTTGATATGAAATTTATCTTCACTAGTTAGTTTGGGGGATGACGTCATAAAATCTGGAGTGAGAAGTCATCCCCTAAGAAGTGAAGATTAATGACCTATTTACAGCTAAGTAAATATATATGCAATATTTATAACCTCAGAAGTATGCATTTGCCAATCACAAGGTTGATATACAAAGTAATGAAATAAATAGTTGAAGGAGTTGAAAGGATTTAAAAATATTTATTTCAATGTTGCCCATCATCAGACAAAACATTTTAATTATTATAAGATGCACTAAGGGCATTTCTAATCTTTAAAATAGCACCATGTGACCTAAATAATTTTTTTAATAGATACTGGAAAAATCATGTAACAAAAACCACAGAAGTCAGGAAATCAGACTTGTGCACATGCACAAATGCAATGTACATTCAACAAATCAACTGGTCAACACAGCACAAATGACCTATTTCAGAAAAGTATCAGGGCAGAGTTACATCACTCCAAAAAAACAAAAGACAACAACAAATGTTTAATGACTAAATTCTTGAGCAAGAGCTGTATAAATATTGTCCTTGGATAAAAATATCACCTTAATTGAGAAATAATACCTGAGACCACAGGCTTCACAATCTCACTACCTTTAATATTCCCTGAGCAATACATAGCCATAGCTTCCCAAATCAGATAAGTTTTCACTGGAGTACGGGGGAGAAGGGGAATATACAGGAGCATGTCATTTCACTCCACCCCAATTGACAAGGCTGTGAGTTCCACCACTTAAACTTGTGGATGTCCCCCAGATATTGCAAATTTCAAGGGATTCATGTGGTGGCCTCCTGCCTTGCACTAAAGAGTCTTGTTGCACCTTATAGACTAACAGACGTTTTGGAGCATGAGCTTTCGTGGGTGAATACCCATGCATCCGATGAAGTGGGTATTCACCCACGAAAGCTCATGCTCCAAAACGTCTGTTAGTCTATAAGGTGCCACAAGACTCTTTGCTGCTTTCACAGATCCAGACTAACACGACTACCCCTCTGATACCTGCCTTGCACTGTCTCCCACATTTCCTTATCTCTCCTGGACAGCATGGCTCTTACAGTAGCTATGCTGCAAAGCTCTCCCCTAATTGGCAGTGGAATACCCTGAATGAAAAAGAAGTCAACAGTGTAGAGGAAGCAGTGTAAATTACTGCAGGATTTCATTGGTGGTGATGACAAACTGGTGAAAAACTGCCAATCTTTCCATCTCTTCTAAACACTGCAGAGCCTGTTTATGTTGGGGTGTTTATGTTGTTGACCCACCCTGTTAGAATCCTAAATAAAGAAGCTGAAGTTCAGTGCTAAATGACTGTGACAGATACAGCTTTTCAACTGCACCTGGCCTTGTAGGAATGATCATTTTGGGCAAAAGGAATTAGTACAGAGGAAGGCCTAGATGGATACTCTAGGGACATTCAAGCCAGGGGAGGAAGCTTAGGTTAAAGTTTGTTTTTTGTTTTCTGAGTTACCAACAAAGCAATATAAAACACGCATGTGCAGATATAGATATATAAAGTATGGATCCTATTGCAGGCAGACCTTAGTCTTAAAGGTGCCTTCATTAATCTGACCTCTTATATAGATAATCCTTGTGTCAAGAGGCAGATCTTAAAGATACTGTATCTTTATATGGATAAAAAAATTTTTATGTCTTGGATTATTTTACACGTGAAATGTTTTGGATCATATATTTTTTACTTCTTACCAATTTTCTAATGTAGAATCATACTGATAGAATAAAAGTTAATCATAGCTTTAGTAAAAATACAACCTTAGAAGAATTTGAACCTATTCTTTTTAAATTCTGAAGCAGACTATCCACTTCACTACATGGTAATTGACTAACATCTGTAGGAATGTACAAGTACACCTCTATCCCTATATAACGCTGTCCTTGGGAGCCAAAAAATCTTACCGCATTATAGGTGAAACTGTGTTATATTGAACTTGTTTGATTTGCTGGAGTGCGCAGCTCTGGCCCCCGAGTGCTGCTTTACCGCGTTATATCCGAATTTGTGTTATATCGGGTCGCGTTATATCGGGGTAGAGGTGTATTATTTTGGTTACCAAAGAACTCACTTTTTCTATCAGCCTCGAAGCTGGTATCCAAAATGATGCCCACAAGTTTTGCACATGTAGATAATGTGCACATACAGATACTTCTGCACAGACAAACTAGAGTTAACACTCTACCTGATTTACTTGTACAAATGCAGGGCTTTGTAGAGAAAACATACAAGCATACTTTAGGAATCTGGTTTTAAAAATTATGCCAAAGTTGAGTATCGATACCAAGTAGTTTAATTTAAAAATGCTTCTTTAAACAAAACTGACAAGTTCCCTCATGAAAACTAAAAACCACATGCATGCAAAATTTTGGGAAAAAATCAAATTTTAATTCACTGTTTTGCTTCTATGAAACACAAATTAGAAAAAGATTATTTCTTTTTAGCTACAAATATATATGCAGTATCTGGTTAAATGAGTTGTGCATCTATACGATGTTACAGTGATCTGTGAAATGGTGTACGTAAAAAAATAAACAAAAAAAATTCCATCTCTGTATTTTTGGGGCAAAATCCCCAATTCTCTCTCCCATCCTGGACCTATCCCCAAGCTACTCATGTAGGCGACTGCATTTCTTACCATGTGATTCTTATCTATTCATTTATATATATATATATAGATAGATAGATAGATAGATATGTTCTTTGTATGCATTCTTATTATGACTAATGCTGTTTTTATTACTTGGCTTAAGTTAATTCTATGACTCAGTAATAAGATAATTTTATATATGGGGAATTAGCTCAAGAGATGAGTAGTGATATGCAGAGCTTTCCATTTCTACATCACTAGTTCAAATCTAGCTCATTTCAATAATAAAGAAGATATAACCACCTGAGATCTGTTCGATGGCCAGAAGTGAGTTGGCAGTCTCAGTTCAGTTTCCACTGGACAACTGTTTACATCACGAAGACCACCACTGCAACTGGTACTTTAATTCATATATTACAGACTTATAGAAAGAGACCTTCTAAAACATTGAAATGTATTACTGGCACGCGAAACCTTAAATTAGAGTGAATAAATGAAGACTTGGCACTCCACTTCTGAAAGGTTGCTGAGCCCTAGTCTAGATCAGTGGTTCTCAAAGCCGGTCCGCCGCTTGTTCAGGGAAAGCCCCAGCCGGCTGATTTGTTTACCTGCCACGTCCGCAGGTTCGGCCGATCGTGGCTCCCACTGGCCACGGTTTGATGCTCCAGGCCAATGGGAAGGGCGGACAGTACATCCCTTGGCCCGCACCGCTTCCCACAGCCCCCTACTAATCTAGGGAAATCAGGGAAGAAGCAAGGAGCAAAAAGTTTATCCTAGCTTCTTAACTACCAAGGAGCATTGCATGTCTATTGAAACAACACTGAAACCACACGATCTCAAAATTATGTACTGACATTGCCACAGAGTTAATCTTATTTTTAAGAGCAATAATCTTTCCCAGTCTTCCCTAGATACTGATAACGAGATCTCACTGTCTTCCACTCGTTTCAGTTTTAAACATGGAGATTAATTCTTTAAAATTACCTTGTTAATATATATATATATTTTTATATTAGGCCCTTCACATGTAGTACCACAGAATACTTTATGATGAGATGCAGAAAGATATCACAGATAGCACAGTTTGATACAGGGATTTGAAAGGGGAAAACATCACATAAAGATGAAGTTGAGTAAGAAAAAAAGGCTGACTTGGCTAAATATGTGTTCTTGCAGATTAATAACTACAGTCAGTGGAGAATTGAAGAATCTGCTAATATGGAAAGGGGAGCTGGGTTTAGCACAGGCTAAAGCAACCATTAAGGTTTTAAGGTGAAGCTTTAAGAGGAATCAGATTTCAGAGTAGCAGCCGTGTTAGTCTGTATCCGCAAAAAAACCAGGAGTACTTGTGGCACCTTAAAGACTAACAAATTTATTTAAGCATGAGCTTTCGTGAGCTACAGCTCACTTCTTCGGATGCATAGAATGGAACACACAGACAGGGGATATTTATATACACAGAGAACATGAAAAACTGTGTGTATAAATATCCCCTGTCTGTGTGTTCCATTCTATGCATCCGAAGAAGTGAGCTGTAGCTCACGAAAGCTCATGCTTAAATAAATTTGTTAGTCTTTAAGGTGCCACAAGTACTCCTGTTTTCTTTAAGAGGAAGTGACTCAATGGCTGAGGAGGGCATTCCAGAAAGGAATTAGCAAAACAACTGAAACTTTAACATCTAACTAGGAAGAGTCAACAAGGGTGAGACAGAGGAGGTCAATACTGGAGGACCAGAGGAGGCAGGCAGGAAAGCAGACAGATTTGAGCAACTGATCCAATTCCAGATCATCTACTGATGGAAAATGTTAAAGAAAGTAGTGTTTACGTAGAGAGGGTGGGAGGAACACCCTGCCTTGCTTAATTATGGGTGACACTCAATGAGTTGTCAAGTAGGATGGGATAGTTAAAATCCCTTTAGGTTTATGTAATCAACATAATTGTTGAATTTCAGCGCAATAAGGCTGTGACAGTTTGGCCTTATAAAGCTCTGAATGTTGCTATTTTACTGGTGAAACTGAACTAGTTGTAGCAAATAGGTACATTTTTCAAGATTTCCTTACTGTGAAGAGGAGTTCTGAATGAACTAGATCATAAATCAAAAATAACTGCCTCATTGAATCACATTGCAGACATGCTTCATCATTAAGTTAGTTTAAAAAGTTACCTTAAAACTAATTCAAAATCAGTTTGTCCCTTCATGAATGATATGTGGCAGGTGTGTAAAATTTTCATATTAGTTTCATTGTCAGTTTAAAAAGCACAGTCAAAAGAAATAATCTCCTTCCTTACAAGACAAATAGCAGATTATATTGTTAAAAGAGAAATAATTGCAAAATTATTGAAAAGTAAATCAGTTTTTTTAATTTCTGCTAAGAACGAAATACAATACACACTTTCACTTCTGTCACTAGTCAGTTTCAAGTACACTTCAGTTTGAGTTCTCATATACTAGCAGAATGCTGCAATGTGTGTTTCAAATTTAGCAGGGTATGTTTTTGTTTACCTCGCTGTCCCGTCTCCCCAACCACCCGTTTCCATTGCTATTAAAATCACATTTCTAGTGCCCTTTTGTTTTGTAAAAGTTCATTTCCAGACAGCCTATATTTTGGGCCATGTTTGCATTTGTATTATTCCTTATAAGAAAGAGGGCCAATAAAGCTATGTAGCTGCTCTTTGCTACAGCTGTGTCTGGTCCAGTTTTATGTGGTGTTGTTGTAAGCCCTGGTGGTCCCTGGGATATTAGAGAGACAAATAATATCTTTTATTGGACCCACTTCTGTTGGTGAAAGAGACAAGCTTGAATGGTCCCTTGAAATATGTGTTAATTACTTATGCTAAACAATAGGTTCCATCCTGTATTTAACCGTGACTAGGGTGATCAGAAAGCAAGTGTGAAAAATTGGGGGGGGGGCCAATAGGTGCCTCTATAGCACAAAGTTCTGAATATCGAGACTGTCTCTAAAATCAGGACCTTTGGTCACCCTAGCTATGTCACTGAGTAAGTGTCCCAGAGCTGAAGAAGAGCTCTGTGTAAGCCGGAAAACCTGTCTCCCTCACCAACAGATGTTGGTCCAATAAAAGATATTACCTCACCCACTTTGTCTCTCTAACCCTCCCGTTTTAACTAGTCCAAGTGGAGGAGCTCCCACTGTTTCCCTTGGCTACAGGGGGACTCCGGTACTGTCACAAACTTCTTCCCTGCACTCGCACTACATTTCACCCGCCTCCGTTTCGTTCTTTTGCTCTCCGTTTCAGTGTGACACGAGCCTGACTTCTCGTGTTCCTTCGCCCCCGCTGGGTGACAGGACAGGAAGGTGAGGCGGAACGGCAAAGCCAGAGCCTCCCCTACCCCCAGGGAAACGGGCCCGCCTGGAGGCCCCACCACAGGCTGTCAGCATCGGAAGAACGCGACAGCAATGTGAGGAATCTGCGGCTGGCGGAGCCTGCGAGCCGAGAGACCGTTTTAACCCCACACACCGCAGGGGCGCCCCGTGCCCACGTGGGCGGCAGGAAGACCCCAGCCCCCGCCCCGCCAGAGGCTGCTGGCACGTCTTTTAAACAAACCCCACCCCGGCCACGCCTGGGCAGAGCGGCTCGCGGCCTCCCCCACGGGCTGGTGGGAGCAGGGGACCCCTGACGCTGAACCAGGCCGGACGAAGCAGCACCACCAGCTACTGTCCTAGCCCGACTGGGCACCAGCAGCCCCTGTTATTACTATGTCACTTACTCAGTGCCAGGAGCGGCGCTGCCCCGGCCCCCTGCTCTCGGGGTGGGTCCGGGGGAACAGACAGACACCCCCAGCTGCAGCCCCGCCCCGCTCCCCCCCCATCTCCGGTGCGCATGCGCGCGTCAGCGGGCTCGGCTGGGAGGAAGGTTGTTTCCCGGCGCGCCCCGCGCGGCTCCCTGCTCCTCCCCCCCTTCGCAGTGGGTGGGTGTGAGATGGATCGGAGGCTGTAATGGCGGCCGGCGGGGGCTCGGCGCTGCTCTGACACCCGGACACTGCTCGGCGCAGCCTCCCCCTCCTCCCCGGGCCCGTCCCGCCCCCTCCTCCTCCCCCCAGCCAGCGCCGCTCCCCCACGCCCCTGCCCCAGGCCCGCAGCGGGACGACGAGGAGGAGGAGGGCTCCCCGCAGACAATGGACGAGCACCCCGGAGTCGGAGGCGGGATGGCGGCCGCTCCGAGACCGCAGCAGCAGCCGCCGCCGCCGCTGCAGCCAGGGGGGAATATGAACGTGCAGCCTGGCCCGGGCTGCGTGGGGGCCGGAGGCGGGCAGCAGCCTCAGGTCTCGGCGGCCGCGGCGGGTCAGGACGCGGGGGACCGCGCGGAGCTGTCCCGGCCCCAGCACTACACCATCCCGGGGATCCTGCACTACATCCAGCACGAGTGGGCCCGCTTCGAGATGGAGAGGGCGCACTGGGAGGTGGAGCGCGCCGAGCTCCAGGTAGGCTCCACAGGGGGACCGGCTCCAGCTGCGCGGGGGGCTGGGCTGCAGGGGCGGGGAGCGAGTGGGCCGAGCTCTAGGTGCGGGAGAGGTGGGGGCTGGCCCATGGAGCTCGCCAGTCCCCGAGGCCGCCTGCGCGGGATGGTACCTGTCCGAGGTGTGCCCGGCGAGGCGACGTCCCTTGTCGGTGAGGCGGGTGGAGGCGCAGCCCCTCACGGCCCGAGCTGAGCTCCCTTCCCCGGGGCAGCCATTTTAGTTTCTAGTATGGCGCCCGCCAGGGCTCCTGGTTCCGGAGCCAACCGTGCTCTACAGGCCTCCTCCCGCCCTCAGCTTGCCGGTCCCGGTGGAGACCGGGCGCTGCCTCCCCGCAGGCACACTGGCGCTCCCGGGGAGAGGAAGACGCGCTCTGACAGCTGCAATAACCTTCCCAACACAGTGCCTCGGGGGCTGCCAGGGCCTGCCCCTCGGGCCGGCTGTCTCCACAGCTCTGGCTGCGGGTCACCGGGAGTGAGAGCCCCCAGGCCTGCAAGAGCTCAGCCCTCCCCCAAACCCCTGGGCGTAAGGTGCTGCGGATCCTACCTCCCCGGAAAGGGGAAGACTCGGGCCAGGGCCTAAGTAAGGGAGCTTCCCAGTGACTGAGGCATGGGATAAGTCTGGTCTCCCCAGCCCTTGGAGACGCTATCAACCAAACAGCTGAGGTCAGTCCGCACTATCCCCGCCTTAAAAGGTGTAGTTGTAGATGTGTGTTTATCATGAGTAAAAGAAGATTGAACAAATCTTTCAAAGTGGTTTCCTGTGTGGTGTTTGATTGTCATTCCAGTAGAGTTTGTTGTAAATCTTTCCTGTTTTGAGTAACTTAAGTAATAGGTACAGTTTTATTCCTCCATACAGATGTAACTAAGTACCTATGTTATCAAATATTCAGAATGAGGTTGTGCGCTATAATTGGGACACATATATAAATGAATACATGTATAGCTGAATAATCAGTCATTTTATATAAGAAAATTTTGAGGGGGTTAGCAAGCATACAGACCCAGGGGATCCAGTGGATAGAGTGTACTTAGATTTTCAGAAAGCCGTTGACAAGGTCCCTCACCAAAGGCTCTTATGCAGAGTAAGCTGCCACAGGATAAGAGGGAAGGTGCTCTTGTGGATTGGTAACTGGTTAAAAGATAGGAAGTAAAGGGTAGGTATAAATGGTCAGTTCTCAGAATGGAGAGAGGTAAATAGTGGTGTCCTCCAGGGGTCTGTTCTGGGACCAGTCCTATTCAACATATTCGTAACCCCTTTTTCCAGATCATTTAACAGTAAGGTGGCAAAATTTGCAGATGATACAAAATTACTAAAGATGGTTAAGGCCCAGGCAGACTGCAAAGAGCTACAAAAGGATCTCTCAAAACTGGGTGACTGGGCAACAAAATGGCAGATGAAGTTTAATGTTGATAAATCCAAAGTAATGCCCATTGGAAAGCATAATCCCAACTATACATATAAAATTATGGTCAAAATTAGCCATTACCATTCAAGAAAGATCTTGGGGTCATTGTGGATAGTTCTCTGAAACATCCACTCAATGTGCAGTGGCAGTCAAGAAAGCTAACAGAATGCTGGGAATAATTAAGAGAGAGAGAGATAATAGGACAGAAAATATCATGTTGCCTCTCTATAAATCCTTGGTATGCCCACATCTTGAATACTGTGTGCAGATGTGGTCGCCCCATCTCAAAAAAGATATATTGGAATTGGAAAAGGTTCAGAAAAGGGCAACAAAAATTATTAGGGGTATGGAGCGGCTTCCTTATGAGGAGAGATTAATAAGGATGGGACTTTACAGCTTGGAAAAGAGATGGCTAAGGGGAGAGATGATTGAGGTCTGTAAAATCATGAATGGTGTAGAGAAAGTAGATGAGGAAGTGTTGTTTTTTTACTACTCATAACACAAAAACTAGGGGGTCACCAACTGAAATTAATAGGCAGCAGGTTTAAAACAAATAAAAGGAAGTATTTCTTCACACAGTGCACAGCCAACCTATGGAACTCTTTGCCAGAGATGTTGTGAAGGCCAAGACGATAACAGGGTTCAAAAAAGAACTAGATAAATTCATGGAGGATAGGTCCATCAATGGCTATTAGCCAGGATGGGCAGGAATAGTGTCCCTAGCCTCTGTTTGCCAGAAGCTAGGAATGAGTGACAGGGGATGGATCACTTGATGATTGCCTGTTCTGTTCATTCCCTCTGGGGCACCTGGCACTGGCCACTGTCGGAAGAAAGGATACTTTCTATGGTCTGACTGAGTAGGTCTGTTTTTATAATACAGAGAATGGTGTGGCAAACTTTTATAGGCCCACAAAAATATATCTTACAAATCTAATTATATGCTGTAACAATAGTGTGAGTGCATTCACTGTTTTGGAACACTGTGCCATAAAGTATTACCATAAAAAACCCTTCACAATACTATAAATCACAACAGAAATTTCCTACTTTTGGTTATATAAAGTGTTTAATCATCAAAAGAGACCAGGATATCTGAGCTTGGGCAGTTTGTCATATCACCAGACTTCTCAGTACTGATGTAAAGAGAACACCATATATTTTGTACTGTTTTGGTTGTACTACTGTCCAATTGAAAATGTTCCACTATTTATATCACTTACTGTCATCTTACTGTATTCAGCTTTTGTGATCTAGTTGCTTCTAAAATCAGTTAGGAAGCACTGACTTTCATTTCCTGAGATAAGAATATCTAGGGTCAGTTGCATGGCATTTTCAGTAGAAGGCACTTGCCTATACATCTGGTTTCCTCTGGTGTTTTATCACTGCTCATATTTTAATAGAATAGTTGTTTGCAGTACTTAAGCAACTAAAATTGTTTCAAAACATTTGACATCTGTAAAGGTATATTGTGTTACTATAGCTTGACATCACACCATACTGTAAATATAAAACCCGTCTAAATTCTTTAAAGCTATATCAGACTGAAAATACAGTTTTGATGTTGACTTGTGTTTGGTCTCTAGATGTCATGTTGATGAGCACTACAGGAATCTTTGTATATCCTCGGTTTCAGGCTAATTTTGTAACTCAAGTTGTGAAGCCATAAGCAGTGAGAACAGCCCTCATTTAGCAACCCTAACACTGCAAACGCTCATGCATGTAAGTGGTCATGTAGAAGCCAATGAGAGTACTCCACATACATAAAACTCAGTAACTCTTTAGAGAATTGAGGTCTGATTATGTAGATGTTGAACACTTATTTCAATAACATGAAATACATGTATATAACTGTAATATGAAACTATAGCATAAGAATTGGATTTCTTAGATGCAAGTCACTTTTGTGTGTGATTTTTTTCTTTGCAACATTACAGTACATTTTAAAATGTTTTTTGGTTTAGTGGTTCTTTCCCACTTCAATTAACTTTAGTGATACTTTGTAAATGGCACTTTATAAAAGTAAATGAAAACCAAATGACTTCATAAGATTGGCACATACTACCTGTGTAGCTGGTTGAATTTACTGTAATTTTGTGTCTTTTTGGGGAATCCAGGAACTTTCTCACCAGCAAAATGAAATTAACGTGCTTTTTGTTTCATGTTCTGTTGTATAAATAGAGGCAAAGGGATGATCTTTCCCATCTGCTGAGGGTGCTCTGCAAGTGACAGATAACTGGGACACACAGAGAGGAGACTAACAGTATTACCCCACTCTTTTTTGTTAATCTAATATGAAGATATAAAACTTCTGGCTCACTTGGTCTGCATGGATATTGGATAAGTGTTCTCTAGAATAAAAGTTTTCATTTAAAAAATTGTTTTCCTTTCTTATATTTCATACAATAACTGACTGGTGTTTGGTCACAACTCTTTGGAGGTGAAGCAATGTTGTACTGTCTTAGGCCATGCCTAAACTACAAAATTAAGTCAAACTTGCGTCAGCATACAGCTGCTGCAGTAATTACATTGCTTGTGTGTGGCTGTGCTTTGCTCCTTGTGTTGGCAGTGTGTGATCTGACCAGGAGCACTTGTACTGATTATGCTGTCAGCGTGAGGCATTGTGGAATGGCTTCTGAAAGCTAGAAACAGTTGATCATAAGCAATACAGTGTCTTCACTGAGACTGCATCGATCTAACTACATCAATGTTGACTGCGCCTCTCGTGGAGGTGGAGTTAAGTCGGGCAGTTGTGTTGGTGGGAGCGAAACTTTAATGTAGACCCTTCCATAATTAGGTCAATGTAAGCTGCCTTGCGTCAACCTAACTCTAATGTAGATCAGGCTTTAGCGTCAAACAGCACTGAGGGGACTGAGCCACCTCATTAATTTCAATGAAGAAATAATGCTGGAGCTTACTAATGGATAATGTTTTAAATGCTGTAATTTCAGATAATTTAGGTGTGCATTTATACATCTAATTTGTGCATGGAAGTACTGCAATTGTTGGATGCTTGCCTGCATAAATGTTAAAGTAAATGGAAAAAATGGAGTTCATCCTAAAAGTATCCTGAATACCTCAGTAGCTTCATTAACTATGTTAGTAGTTGCTATATAAGGGCCATATTCTATTTTCAATCCATGTGCAAATGTCCCAGTGTTATCAATTGTATACTCCCCTCAACCCACAGCAGGTGTCCAACTCCAGCTGTAACTATAGACCGTAATTAAAAATGTAATTCTACCCTTTCCAGAGAATGAATTCAATATCGATGGATATTAGGTTGGGACAAAGTTCAGTCTCTTGCACTATACTCAGTCCCCTTTGGCTAACTAGTGTTGATGAACTACAGATGGCGTTACATCCAGCCCTTGACCAGAGGATGTAAGATGTCTAAGATGAGAAATCTGTGCTTCTGGGAATATGTCTGTCCCCCCCCTTTCACTTAAAGAAACAATGGTTCTTATTTATTTTTTTAACTGTGGTAGATATTGGAGAGAGAGAAAAGATGAAGATACAATTAAAGAAGTGAGGGTCAGGGAGGGAAGAGAGACAAAGCTGTGTCATAGGGAAGAGGGATGAAAAAAAAAGTACAATCCAAGGCTGCAGTCATGCAATCTGATCCACATGGGCACCTGTTGAAATCAGTGGGGCTCCATATGAACACAAGAGTTTGCAAGCTGATCTGCTTACATAGAATTGGGGGTCTAATGGTTAGTCAATTTGACTTTAGAAAGAAAAAAAGCAATAAAACTAAAAATTCCTCTTGGGCTTTTAATTTTCAAATAAGATCTTTTCAATTACATAAGAAAAAATACAACTAATTATAGCCTGTACTTATGATAGTTTTATAAAGCATAAGGAATGAATGAGAAATATTTTATACACTGCTCTTATTTATCAGAATGTATACAGTTCAGTGCTCCAGAATGATAACCATTGTTCTGGTTAATGTGTTTTATTTTTCTGACATGACTTTTGCAGTACCAAGTTCAGTTGATACGTTAGTTGCAAAATGTCCATTTACAAATCCAGATACATTATAACAAAATGTTTTCAGAAATAACCTTTATTATTTTTCAACTGTGTAGCATGCAAGTTTGGTTGCTAAGTTGTTTAAAAGGAAAACTGAATTTTGCTTGTATATAATCAGTTATAGGTGCACCTTTTTTAACAAAAAAGCATCCATTACTGAAAGGGTTATAAAATTATGACTGCTGAGAACTTAATAAAGAGTGCATTGTGAAATTTTAATGTGCTAACAATGGGATGTATATATTTTTAAAACTGACAGGACACATCTTTCAAACCAAGCTAAAAGAGATTAACATTTTAAATAATTGCTAATTTGTGTGTGTGTATTTTTTATATATATAAATAAAATAAAATAAAATCTCTGTGGGTAATCTATTCTGGATGTATGTGTGTAAAATTTTATGAAGAATTGGATGACTTAGTTTCAGAGTGCAGATACCCAATATTGCAACAGCATGTTTCAACACTTGCAAAGTGTGGCAATAATTACTTGCTGTAATATGTTGTTGCACACACCTGTCTCTGGTCTGTTACAAAGTTGAACAAGGAGATATCAGAAAAGCTGGTACCTTTTATGGGCAGAGAAAAATCTTGTAGGGAAGACATCTTCACTTACTGTGTTTAATATCTGTTTTATACCTTTTGGCAAGTGAATAACTTCACTGTTTTGAGACAACATGGGAAGTAGTGAGGAATGTAGAAGGTGCAGTATCACTGACTGTAGGGGTTCAGCTGGGGCTCCCATCCCCTGAGGGGCAGCTGGGAACCAGGCCGCCTCACTACTTAGGTCCAGTGAATTGGGGGAATTAGCCTGGCTGGGCGGCAAACAGTCACCAGCTCAGGCCCTCAGGTAGGGGCTGGCGAACAGTTTAATATTAGCAAGGCCCCAGCCCTGGATCAGGGTGGGGCAGCAAACAGTCAGTGTTTCAGGCCCTTAGGCAGGGGCTGAGCAAACAGTTCAATAATAGGCCCAGGTCCTAACTCCGAAGGACCAGGGAGAGGGGGAGACTGCCACCCTCACTTTGGGTGGTAGTGGGGACGCAAGCCCTCCCACTCCATTGCATCCCAGCCCGGGGCCCTAGCAGTGGTAGATGACCCGCTGCTGTGTCAGTGGGGATCCTGACCGCAACACACAGACATTGGCTCTGGGTGTGCTGCAGCCTGACTAGGGTCTGCTGCCCCTGGGCTACCTCCCCCTCCATAGGTACCTGCATCTGGATGGAGTCTTCCAATGAGTCAAGCACCATGGGTTCCTCTGGGTATCCAGTGAGCGGTAAGCTTGGCAGCTCCTCTGGGTAGCTTGCCAGTGACAGCTTCTCCAGGGTCTGGTCGGCGTCGGGCCAGTCCTCCGGTCAGCCGCAAGCTGCAGGAGTCTCCCAACCGGGAGCTAGGCCACAGGCATCTGGCTTCTCCGAGGGCCACACCTCTAGTGAGCTCTGGGGTTGGGCTTTTGTACTTCCTGTCCTGTGCCCTGACCTCTGGGGGGGGGGGGTGCAAGCTCAACTGGCTCCGCCCACTTTGGCATCTGGAGGGGCTCAGCCCCCTCCGAGGTGGCTGGGTTCCAGGCTGCCTCACTACACTGACCAATAAAATAACACTTAAATGCTTTAAGCTTTTAAAATACAATTAAATGTAGCTACTGTTTCTGTTTATACAGCAGAACTAAACTGTCTGTTTTGTGTACTGTGGGATTTATTTTAACTTCTTTTATGGGGTGAATTCTCACACAGTACTTGTAATAATTGTAAGTAGTAACACAATTATGAGATGCACACAGTATATTAAAGCTAAGCTTTGTATATTTGATGTATTTTATAGGATTGCTGTTTGAGATGGTATATAGCTGACATTGCTTATGTTGCTAACTAATTTACTTGATTGTGTAGCTAGCATTAATGTCTCTTAACACTTAACGGGGGGAGGGATAGCTCAGTGGTTTGAGCATTGGCCTGCTAAACCCAGGGTTGTGAGTTCTCCTTGAGGAGGCCACTTAGGGATCTGGGGCAAAAATTGGTCCTGCTAGTGAAGGCAGGGGGCTGGACTTGATGACCTTTCAAGGTCCCTTCCAGTTCTAGGAGATTGGTATATCTCTTCTAAAATCTGGAACATAACATTTATAATATTTAATTCTGTGATTAGAAAAGGAGAGAGAGAAAATTTAAACAGCAGCAAACCTAGGCTGAAGCAAGTTTGCATAAAGATCATGTATTTTTGTCATTGTTTGAAAATACTGCGTTCCCCGGCATTTGGGAGTAATACAGTCATTCTCAATGCTTAACTTATCCACACTAACCATTACATATTACATTATAGTTGAAATGCCAAAGCACAACCCATATGTAGTAATGTTTTACCAAATTTGAAATTCCAGGTAAAAAGGCATTGTTCTTAAAAAGATTGAAATCTCCTTAAGGAATCATTATTTTCTATATAACTAGTACTACACATAGCCACTACTATGTTTTTGGTATAAGAGTTACAGGAAAAGACAAGCTTTTATTTAATATTAGTATTAGTTTTCCCCAAATCTATGGGGGAGACGAGTGCAAGTTATGCGGGCATGCACAGTTTGGAATACCCAATTGAGAGTTTGTTTATTTTTGGGTAGTCGTAGTCAGTGAAGCCCCTGTCATCATGGATTTTGAAGAAGTTCTGTTATCAGCAAAGCAAGAGGTCAGTGGCTTCTGTCAGAAAAAACTTTGGGAACACTGGTGACATAGTATTTACCAGAGGAGGTTTTTAACCATGTAAAATTATGGAAAAACTAGTTAATCCCTTTTTACAGCATTTTCTGTTTTAAAAAAACCTGTTTCATTAATGCGTACCATATTACACTTAGTTATAGTTACATATTCAAGTTGTGGTTACATAAAGCAGTAGATTATTTTAGGGTTGTACAAACAGAAACTTAAATCTGTGGTGGGGGTCATACTAATATGTAATTATAATACTGAACATGGGAATGTGTATATTTTGGTTCAGTATTTTCTCAAGGAAGTTATACATATGACTCATTTCAGTTTTCAATATTATATAACAAACTTTTTTTTTGTTTTTTTTTTTTTAAAACACAAATCATTCAATTATATGAAAATGATAGTAATGCAGAATTGTAGGCTACTAGGCCAGGTCCATTTGGCCATGCAGCATTCTGGCAGAAGACCAGCTTTGATGTAGTGGATAGACTGAGCCTATACCTCAGTTTTGAATGGATGTATCCAAAGTTTGAAAAGAATCCTTCTATGCTTGTTGAACTTGCTGGACACCGATGCAGTTATTTCCCCCAGTTTCCTGGTTTGAACCAGTTTTAAGCCAGTATTTACCACCACCCTGTCCTAATCTAGTTCTGTCAGGGAAATTGCCAACCCTCTCTGGGAACCTGCTTGATAAGGACTAGAATGACTCATTTCCTGTGTGTGTCTGGGCAAATCCTGTCTCACTAATGGCAGCATTATCAGGACACTCAGGTGAAATTCATGGAGTTTCCACCACTACTTGTAGGAGTAACCTGTGTGAAGAATTTAGCCATCAGTGAGGAGTCATTAATTGTAGATCTTTCACAGGAATTTGTCATTAGAGACAAGTACAAAAATGTGAAGTGTGAAACTTGAGACATTTGAAGATAATTACAATAAGCAGGCTTTAGATGGTGTTTCTGCAGCTTACATAAATGTACTATTAATATTCTGTGATTGATTCTTTTGTTACTAAGTATAGTTTTTTAGAATGGCAATAAGGTTTTGACATTGTGGAGCCCTGCCCTTAACCTTCTTTCTTCACTGCTTTACCAGCTTATTTAGTTCTTTGAATTATTTTTAGTAGTTCTTTAACAATGATCACTTTAAAAACATGAATTTCTTACCATGTATAGTCTGAGGTATGGACTCATTTAATGGTAATTGGATAACTAAGAACTTGTCTACACAAGGAAATTGACAGGCATAGCTATTCTAGTGTAGCTCCCTTGTGAATATTGTTCCAGAATAAAGTTAAAGTGGTGTAATTATTCTAGAATAAAATCATTTATTACAGAATAGTGTCCACATGGGGAATTATTCTAGAATAGCTAAATTATACTTGAACAGTTATATCAGAATAGCTGTGCCAGTCAGTCCCCCTGTATATAAAAAAAGGCCTAAGAAAGAATGTGTGTGTTAGGCAAAGATTTGGGTGTGTCCCTTCCTGTGCAAATTTCTCTGGTTGCTAAGAAAATCATGTACAGTAGTAATACATACCTCTCTCTCACCCTTTGCTTCCACCATGTATCCACCCGCCCCTCAGTCTCGCTATGCCAGTACTCAGTCACTTCACAATTATGCTTTCCTTGTCATGTATTTGAGGGTATGTCTATACTGCAGTGTAAACCCAGGGTTGATGGGACTCAAGTCAACTGACCCATGTTAGGGAACCTTTGGCTTGACTCTTTACAGAGTTAAAAATGTAGATACTTTTCTAACCTGTGCTCGAACCTAGGGCTCTGGCATCGATGTTGCAGTGCACAGACCCAAAACAAAGTAACCATATCCCAGAATCCCTAGTGCTTTCCTTCAAAAGCTGACCGCTCTAGCTCTAAGACTATGTTGCACTATGGGAAAACTTTATTGCCCACCCTTCCCATTACCAAGAAGCAGATCAGAAGAGAATGGGTTAACCCTGACCTGAGCTGCTGCTGTTTGCAAAATGGGGGTGGCTTCCATTTTCAGTATAGTGGATTGGAGATTGTTGGGGTAGAGAGAACTAAAGAAATTATCCCATGGAATTGTGGGATACTTCTGGCTGACTCCTGGGACCTGAGTCAAGCATGGCTGCATCTACATTGCAAAGCAATAGGGCATGGATCCTGGATTAACTCTAGCTTGGACCTTCCAGCCCTGCAGGGTACTGGGACTCTGGGTCCAAGCCCTGCATTAACACAATTAACATTAACAAGTGGGGTTAGGCTTGAGCCCAGCTTCAAGAATGGGCTTACATTGCAGTGTAGACTTACTCTTTGAGTCCTGCTTAGGCTTCGGATTCCTCTCACTGGGCATCTTGAGAGAATTCTTTCACCCTCTCCTTGTAGACTATAGTGGAGATAAAAAACAGATTGCATCTTCTTCTCTGTGTGAGTGGGGAGTTCTTCATCTTCTTTGTCTCTTCGCAGGCTGTGGGAGATGGGTTATTCTCTGTTATTCTTTCCCAAACCAAGGAAGAGCGAGGTAAGGAAATACTGCAGGCTTCAAGTATGCAGCACTCAGGCCAACACCATCATTTTTCTCTTTGTGGGTCCTTCCATTGGAAGTATTAAATGCACAGGTTGAAAGCAGTACCTGTGCTGGAAGAGTGTTGTTTTAGTGTCTTTGGCTGCTTGTCCTATAGTGCAGGCAGGGGCTTAAACTGTTCAAGAGCTTTTGTTCCAAATGTGTTACTGACTTATGCCCTAGCATAATGTTCCCACCTTGCCTTCACCTATGTACCTTTATTGATGCTACGAAAGATGTATACCAGACATTATTATTATTATTATTAAGGCCTCATCTTGAAAGATGTTAATCTATTTTCAGGATTAGTTCAAATGTTGCCAGTGTGGATTCTAGTAGACTACAGTAGAGCAGTGAAAAGTACTCACCCGTAGCAAGTCATGAGGCCCTGGGAAGAGAAAACCGAGAAAATTCTGCTGCTGCCTTGAAGCATATAGGGAGAATATCTTATATTGATGGGTAGGTTTATCACCATCTGTGTCATCTTCCCAACTTCTGCACAGTTAGGAGTGGGGGTAGCGGGTGGGCTGGCAAAAGTAGGGCTTGATTAGTTTTCTTGCACTCTAATGATCCCCGAGTACCTCTGATAACTGAAATGACTTAGAGCAACATTGAGACTGTTCTCTTATGCCGGGGGAATGGGCCAAGATTGGGAAGTGCAAAGACGATCTTTCCACCCCAGTTTGCTTTATGAACTCCTCTGTTAAAACATTGTGTACAGTATAGCCTCTCTTTAACTGGTTTGCTGTTTTTTTAATTAGCTTTATTTCTGTAAAGGACTTGATTCTACTGCCATTAGTGATTGGCAGTGTTACCATTGACTTGAATGGGATCTTAATGCTATACATTAAATATGTATTCTTATTTTAGCATATGTATACATATGTTTAGCTTTAATTCACATTCAAGTTGGCCTTATTTCCTTGTAACAGCTATTCCTTGGGAGTAATATGATATGTTTGTGTGTATACTGAACTGCTTTCTGTGAACATGGTCTAGAGTCCTGATGCAAGATTCTATCACCCTCTTGTTAAACTTTCAAACAAGCTTCTTTATGCCCTCTCCTAAGCTTCTTCTCACATTTAGGAAGAGTTCCCCTTAAATATCCACAAAAGTACTTGATTATCTTCACTTTCTTTTTCTGTAATTGCTCACAAAAAACTCTTAGGCCACTGGTGGTATGATATCACAGCCTATCAGATTGACTAATATTGTCTCATTGTTTCCTTATACTCTTGTGTCTGTCTGCTGTCTATCTGTTGTTTCATTTTGTACTTGGATTGTAAGCTCTTTGGGGCAAGGACTGTCTTTTTGTTCTGTTCTGTATTTGAACAGTGCCTAGCACATTAGGGTTCTGGTCCATAACTAGGGCTCCTATGTGCTATGGTAATACCAGTATAATGATAGAAGCATAGGACTGGAAGGGACCTCGAGAGGTCGTTTAGTACAGTCCTCTGCACTCAGGGCACTACTAGACCATTCCTGACAGGTGTTTGTCTAACCCAGCGGTTCTCAAACTGTAGGTGGGACCCCAAAGTCAGGGCCAGTGTTAGACTTGCTGGAGTCTGGGACTGAAGCCTGAGCCCTGCCACCTGGAGCTGAAGTTGAAGCCTTAGGGCTTCAGCCTGGGGTGGCAGGGGCACAGTCTCAGGATTGGGCTCCGACCTCCCCACACCTTTGTCCTGCCCCCTGCCTAGGGTCATGTAGTGATTTTTTGTTGTCAAAAGGGGTTGTGGTACATTGAAGTTTGAGAACCGCTGGTCTAACCTATTAAAAACCTCCAGTGACAGAGATTCCACACCCTCCCTAGCCAATTTGTTGCAGTGCTTAACCACCCTGACAGGTTAGGAAGTTTTTCTAATGTCCAACCTAAACCTCCCTTGCTGCAATTTAAGCCCACTGCTTCTTGTCCTATCCTCAGAAGTTATCGAGAACAATTTTTTCTGCCCCACTCCCTTCTAACAATGTTTTATGTACTTGAAAACTGTCAAGTGTCGCCTCAGTCTTCTCTTCTCCAAACTAAACAAATGCAATTTTTCAGTCTTTCCTCATAGGCCATGTTTTCTAGACGTTTAATCATTTTTGTTGCTTTCCTCTGAACTTTCTCCAGTTTGTCCACGTCTTTCCTGAAATGTGGCGCCCAGAACTGGACACATACTCCAGTTGAGGCCTAATCAGCGCGGAGTAGAGTGGAAGAATTACTTCTCATGTCTTGTTTATAACACTCCTGCTAATACATCCCAGAATATATATTTTTTAAACAGTGTTACACCATTGGCTCATATTTACCTTGTGATCCACTGTACCCCTCAGATCCCTTTCTGTAATATGCCTTCCTAGGCAGCTATTTCCCATTTTGTATATGCACAATTGATTGATCCTTCATGAGTGCAGTACTTTGCATTTGTCCTTATAGAATTTCATCCTGTTTACTTCAGACCATTTCTCCAGTTTGTCCAGATCATTTTGAATTTTAATCTTATCCTCCAAGGCACCTGCAACCCCTCCCAGCTTGGTATTGTCCACAAATCTTATAAGTATATTCTCTCTGCCATTATCTAAATCATTGATGAAGATTTTGAACAGAACCGGATCCAGGACCGATACCTGCAGGACCCCACTCAGTATGCCCTGCCAGCTTGACTGTGAACCACTGATAACTATTCTCTGGGAATGGTTTTCCAACCAGTTATACACCCACCTTGTAGTAGCTCCATCTAGATTGTATTTCTCTAGTTTGTTTAGAGACGGTTATGTGAGGCAGTATCAAAAACCTTACTAAAGTCAAGTTATACAACATCTACTGCTTCCCTCACATCTGCAATGCTTGTTACCCTGTTAAAAAAAGCTATTGGGTTGGTTTGTCATGCTGACTGTTAGTTATCACCCTATTATCTTCTCGGTCAGCAGTTCTCAAACTGTGGGTTGGAACCCCAAAGTGAGTTGCAACCCTATTTTAATGGGGTCTCCAGGGCTGGCATTAGACTTGCTGGGGCCCAGGGCTAAAGCTGAAACCCGAGGGCTTCAGCCCTGGGTGGCAGGGCTCAGGCTTTGGTATCAGCCCTGGATGGTGGGGCTCAGGTTACAGGCCTCCCACGCGGGGCTGAAGCCCTGGAGCTTTGGCTTTCTCTGTGCCTGGGCTATACCTGGAACCAGCTAGAGCGAATGGCCCAGGATAGAAGACTATGGAGATCTGTGGTTGGCGGCCCATACCCCGGTTGGGGTGACGGGCATGAATGATGAATGATGATGTGCCCCCCTGGGACGGCAGGGCTCAGGCTTCGGTCCCCCCCCTTCTGTGGCCATGTAGTAATTTTTATTGTCAAGAGGGGGTTGCAGTGCAGTGAAGTTTGAGAACCCCTGTTCTAGGTTGGCAAATTGATGGCTTGATTATTTGCTCTATTATCTTTCCACGTACTGAAATTAAGATGACTGGTTTGTAATTCTTTGGATTGTCCTTATTCCCCTTTTTATAGATCAGCACTATATTTTCCCTCTTCAAATCCTATGGAATCTCTCCAGTCTTGCATGAGTTTTCGAAGATAATTGCTAATGGTTCAGATATCTCCTCATTACACCCTAGAATACTCAAGGAGCTATTTCATCAAGCCCTGGTGACTTGAAGACCATCTCATTTTGTCTAAGTAAATTTTTAACTTTTCCCCTCAGATCCTACCTTGTGTTCACTGTATTCACTATGTTAGACATCCAATCTCTTCTAACCTTTTTGGTGAAAACTGAAACAAAAGAGTCAATGTAGCACTTCTGCCATTTCCACCTTTTCTGTTACTGTTTCCCCCCCCCCCTCATTTAGTAACAGGCCTACCCTGTCCTTCTTGCTTCTAATGTATTTGTTGAATGTTTTATTGTTACCCTTTATGTTTCTAGCTAGTTTAATCTTGTTTTGTACCTTGGCCTTTCTAATTTTGTCCCTCTATGCTTGTGGTGTTTGTTTATATTCATCCTTTTTAAGTTGATCTAGTTTCCACTTTTTGTAGGACACTTTTGAGTTTCAGATCATTGCTTTTGTGCCTTTAACAATGTGTGTCTACAAAAACTGCTAACTCTCGAACTGTTTTTCTCCTTAATCTTGCTTCCCAGTGGATCTTACCTACAACCTACCTGAGTTTGCTAAAGTCTGCCGTCTTAAATTCCATTATCTTTATTCTGCTGTGTTCCCTCCTGTTATTCCTTACAATCATGAACTCTACCATATCATGGTCACTTTCATCCAAGCTGCCTTTCACTTTCAAATGCTCAACCAGTTCCTCCCTATTTGTCAAATCAAATCTAGAACAGCCTCTACCTCTTCACCTTCTGAAATAAAAAAATATCTCCAGTGCATTCCAAGAACTTGTTGGATAATCTGTGTCCTGCCATATTATTTTCCCAACAGATGTCTGGGTACTTGAAGTACTCCATCACTATCAAGTCCTATGCTTTGGATGATTTTGTTAGTTTAAAACAAGCCTTATCCACCTCTTCTTCCTGGTTGCATGCCCTATAGTAGACGCTTAACATGACACCACCAGTAGTGTAGCTGGTGGGATTCAGTGGGCCGGCAGGCCTGAGTGGAAGCCACGCCTGCCGGCCCGCGCTGCCCGCCATATGGCCGGAGGAGCCGCGGGGCGGCAGGCCGGCGCGGAAGCGCAGGAGGGAAGGTGAGCGGGGAGGGGTCCGGTCTGGGGGCATGGCCAGAGGGGGGGAGCCAAGGGGGCGTGGCCAGAGGGGGGCACCTTTTTTCATGTTTTGTGCTCCCCCTAAGCCAAAAACCTGGCTACGCCACTGGACACCACCCTTGTTTTTTCCCCTTTTTTTCTTACCAAGAGACTTTAAACAAGGCCATCTCTTATACATCTTTGATAAACAAGGCAACATCTCTTCCCTTTTTTCCCTGCCTGCCCTTTCTGAACAAGCTGTCCTCTTCTATACTAATATTCCAGTCATGTATATGTAATGTATATGTATAATGTATAATGGAAAAGTCATGTATAGTGTAATGTAATATAATGTATTCCCAGCTTTTGTACTGACAGGATTTACGACTTTGGACAAGTCACTTCACCTCTCTGAGCCTCTGTTTCCCCTTTCATGCTTTATCTGTCTTGTGTCTTTAAACTGTACCCTTTTTATGTCAGGGATTGTCTCTCTTATTATGTGTGTTTATAGTATTTCCCACACTGTGGCTTTGATCTCAGTTGTAACCTCTCAGTGCTACTGTAAAACAAATAATAAAATGATAGCTAGTTAGTGTCAGAATTAATTAAAAATCAAATGTGTCCTATCATATTTTACTTGTAGAACATATTTATTGAAGTTCTAACCTATGTATCTTGAATTTTTAATTTTATTGTACCTTGTGCCTGAGGTATTGTAGTGCCACTGGCACTACAAATATTTGTAATCTCATCAAAAGCAGTTGTTTCTGGTACTAGGTCAGTATGTAATTAACCTTATGATATGTGCTTGAGAGATTTTTGGGAAACTGTTATAACTTTTTATGTACAAAATTAACTCTGTTCTATAAACCTTTGGAAGATTTGAGTAGCCAATTGTAGAAATTTTCAGTTAAAATTTTGAATGATTTTGGTATTACCTTTTGTAGTATAAATAAAAATAGACATGAACAGCTTTAAAAACTGAATAAATAGCTTTCACTAATACAGCAAAGTGCATGGTCGTATATCTAGGAACAAAAAGTGCTGCAAGCCACAGAATGGAGAACTGTATTCTGGAAAGCATTGTCTCTGAAAAGGATTTAGAAGTCATAGTGGATAAGCAAGTCAACATGAGCTCCCAGTGCAGTGCTGTGGCAAAAAAGGACTATTGTAATCCTTTGGATCTACAAAAGGGCAGTAGTAAGTGGGAATAAAGAGATGATTTTTATCTCTGTATATGGCATTGGTGAGTCAGTACTGGAATACTGCAACCAGTTCTTGTTGGAGTCTGTTTTTGAAGGGACTCTTACAGACCTTGGGAGACAGGCCAGTCCTCGCTTATGGACAATCCCCTAACCTGAAGCAAATACTCACCAGCAACCACACAACAAAAACAATAACCCAGGAGAACCTATCCTTGCAACAAACTCTGTTGCCAACTCTGTCCATATATCTATTTAAGGGACACCATCATAGGACCTAATCACATCAGCCACACCATCAGGGGCTCATTCAGCTGCACACCTACCAATGTGATATATGTCATCATGTGCCAGCAATGCCCCTCTGCCATGTACATTGGCCAAACCGGACAATCTCTATGCAAGAGAATAAATGGACACAAATCAGACATCAAGAATTATAACATTCAAAAACCAGTCGGAGAACACTTAAACCTCCTTGGACACTCAATTACAGACCTAATAGTGGCAATTCTTCAACAAAAATCTTCAAAAACAGACTCCAACAAGAAACTGCAGAACTGGAATTAATTTGCAAACTGGACACCATCAAATTAGGCCTAAATAAAGACTGGGAGTGGGTGGGTCATTACACAAACTAAAAATTGTTTCCCCATGCTAATTTTCCCCGCTGCTGTTGCACCTTCTTGTCAACTGTTTGAAATGGGCTAACCTGATTACCACTACAAACGTTTTTTTCCCCTCCTGCTGATAATAGTTCTCTTTAATTGATTTGTCTTGTTAGAGTTGGTATAGTAACCCCCATCTTTTCATGGTGTGTGTGTGTGTATATATATATATATATCTATCTTCCTACTGTATTTTCCACTGCATGCATCTGATGAAGTGGGTTTTAGCCCACGAAAGCTTATGCTCAATAAATTTGTTAGTCTCTAAGGTGCCACAAGTACTCCTCGTTCTTTTTGCTGATACAGACTAACATGGCTACCACTCTGAAATAAATGCATCAGTTTCTCAACTATGATTATTTAGCTCCCATAATGCTTTTTATTTGTAGATCTCAAGATGCTTAACAAAAGAGTGTAAAGGATTAGTGTCCTCATTTTACAGATGGAGACAGAGAGGCCAGTTATTTGTTTCAAGTCACACAGCAGGTCTATGTCAGAGCTGGGAATAGAATCTGTCTCCTAACTCCAGTCCTATGCCCTAGTCTGAGGGAGCTATGGCCTTTTTTGAGGAAGGATGCTTGGCTCTGAAACACATCTTATATTTAAAGAGAACTGAGCCTGTACAGACAATATGCAATTGTTAACAGAACATTTGTATATCTATGATAAGTCTTATCAGAAGCAAGGTTTGCCTACATTGTAGTGCCGGTCAGTGGCCTATATTCATGGCAGAACTGTAATATCAAGATCATAGAAGATTAGGGTTGGAAGAGACCTCAGGAGGTCATCTAGTCCAACCCACTGCTCAAACCAGGACCAACCCCAACTAAATCATCCCAGTCAGGGCTTTGTCAAGCTGGGCCTTAAAAACCTCTAAGGATGGTGATTCCACCACCTCCCTAGGTAACTCATTCCAGTGCTTCACCACCCTCCTAGTGAAACAGTTTTTCTTAATATCCAACGTAGCCCTCCCCCACTGCAACTTGAGACCATTGTTCCTTGTTCTGTCATCTGCCACCACTGAGAACAGCCTATCTCCATCCTCTTTGGAACCCCCCTTAAGGTAGACTAAATAAGCCCAGTTCCTCAGCCTCTCCTCATAAGTCATGTGCCCCAGCCCTCTAATCATTTTTGTTGCCCTCCGCTGGAATCTCTGCAATTTGTCCAAATCCTTTCTGTAGTGCGGGGCCCAAAACTGGACACAATACTCCAGATGTGGCCTCACCAGTGCCGAATAGAGGGTAGCTCTTACTAATGCAGCTCAGTATGCCGTTAGCCTTCTTGTCAACAAGGGCACACTGTGGACTCATATCCAGCTTCTCATCCACTGTAATCCCCAGGTCCTTTTCTGCAGAACTGCTGCTTAGCCAGTCGGTCCCCAGCCTGTAGTGTTGCATGGGATTCTTCCATCCTAAGTGGACTCTGCACTTGTCATCTCATCAGATTTCTTTTGGCCCAATCCTCCAATTTGTCTAGGACACTCTGGATCCTATCCCTCCAGTGTATCTAACTTCCCCCCCCCCACCTTATTGTCATCCGCGAACTTGCTGAGGGTGCAACCCATCCCATCATCCAGATAATTAATAAAGGTGTTGAACAGAACAGGCCCCAGAACCGACCCTTGGGGCACTCCGCTTGATACCGGCTGCCAACTAGAAATCGAGCCGTTGATCTAGCTCAGTGATCTAGCCAGCTTTCTATCCGCCTTTGTAGTCCATTCATCCAATCCATACTACTTTAATTTGCTGGCAAGAATACTGTGGGAGACCATATCAAAGCTTTGCTAAAGTCAAGGTATATCACATCCACCACTTTCCACATATCCACAGAGCCAGTTATTTCATCATAGAAAGCAATCAGGTTGGTCAGGTATGACTTGTCCTTGGTGAATCTATGTTGACTGTTCCTGATTACCTTCCTCTTCTCCAAGTGCTTCAAAATGGATTCCTTGAGGACCTGCTCCATGATTTTTTCTAGGGACTGAGGTGAGGGTGACGGGTCTGTAGTTCCCTGGATTCTCCTTCCCTTTTTTTAAAGATGGGCACTATATTTGCCCTTTTCCAATCGTCTGGGACCTTCCCCAGTCACCACGAGTTTTCAAAGATAATGGTCAATAGCTCTGCAATTGGATCAGCCAACTCCCTCAGCACCCTCAGATGCATTAGATCCGGCCCCCATGGACTTGTGCATGTCCAGCTTTTCTAAAAGGTCCTTAATCTGTTCTTTCACCACTGAGAGCTGCTCACCTCCTCCCCATGCTTGCTGTCCAGTGCAGCAGTCTGGGAACTGACGTCGTCTGTTAAGGCTGAGGTTAAAAAAAAAATTGAGTACTTCAGCTTTTTCCACATCATCTGTCACTAGGTTGCCTCCCCCATTCAATAAGGGTCCCACACTTTCCCTGACCACCTTGTTGCTAACTTACATGTAGAAACCGTTCTCGTTACTCTTCATATCCCTTGCTAGCTGCAACTCCAATTGTGCTTTGGCCTTCCTGATTACACCGCTGCATGGTCGAGCAATATTTTTATACTTCTCCCTACTCATCCGTCCAAGTTTCCACTTCCTGTAAGCTTCCTTTTTGTTTTTAAGCTCACTGAAGATTTCTCTGTTAAGCAAAGCTGGTCACCAGCCATATTTACTATCATTTATAAACATAATTTAACAGTGAGTGAGAGAGTAATAAGATGTCTGGAGTTACTTTTTAAGTAAGACCTTTAATTGGCCAAGCAAAGCCATGTCTTCCGCTGAACTCAGTGCCATCTGTTTGTCATCCAATATATTTTGGATCCCAAATCTGACCAATTCCAAAATGTCAAGGAATGTTCTCTGCATTAGTAGGCAGTACCCTATTGCTTTTGGTGAGAATCAGAAAACTGGAAGATGGAAATAACACACACAGTTTCTTGCTGCTGGTTAGCAGACCCAACAGCTTCAGCCACCTCTGTAATTGGCCACCGATCACAGAACTGGTTAATGGCAGTCATATTATCATACAAGTACACCCCTCTCAGATCTGCCCATCTTCCAAATACAATTTAAAACAGACCGGATTGATTTTTAAATCAAATCAATTTAAATCACCAGTTCTAATCATGATTTAAATCAGCAAGAAGGAAATCTAAATTCAAATAATAGATTTTAATTGTTTTACATTTGTCCTTTTTAGGTATTTTCCTAAAGAAAGGTTGTTTCTTATTGGTTGGTAACCTTTAAACCATGTTGATTAGCAACTAAATATAACCTTTAGGCTAAATTTGGGATTTTTTTGCTAACAGGAGTGCACACTATATTTATTCACATTTATTTAAGCAATTGATTTTCTAGTACTCTTTGTCCTTCAAGATTTAAGAACTAGTAGATCTCATTAACTCACATCTAGTTTCTAATAATAGATTCACCGGTTCATAGGTTTAACTTTCCTTTAAAATGTGAGCAGTAAACATGTAAGTGCTGCTTATTGTTTATATTTAATGTATATGATTTTAATAATTATAAGTTTAGTCCTTAACATAGGTTATCAACTTTAAATTTAATTTTAAATACATGGTTTTAAAAAAATACTTAATTTAAATAAAATCTAAAGGTTTTTTTAAATTTTACGTAAAATCATTGACTTTTATCTACTGTTTAGAATTTTGACACCCCAAATGACTTATTTTCTCAGCCAGATATAAAATAAATAAGGAGGATGAGGGTCTTGAGAATGAGGGCATGTGGTGGGGGGAATTTTGGGCATATGGAGACCTGCTATGGTGATGGGGGGAATGTGACAGTGGAAGGGATCATGGGGGAGATACAGAGCCCCTGGCATGTGGCAGAGGAGGAAATAGGGAGTGGACACAGAGCATCATGCATGGGGGGAAGAATGGGGCCCACAGAGCCGTTATGAGGAAGGGGGATGGGGGGCACTGCAGGGAGTCCTTAAAATAGAAAGGGATAGGAGAGTGCTTATGTTGGGCAATGAAGGAATGCAAGGAACCATGGTATGTGCAGTGAGCTTGGTCTACTGAAGTAATGAAGTGCGCAGCCCTCTAGCATAACTTAATTGTATTTCTTTAGAAAGATTTTGGTGGTCCTCCTGACTCGCCCTAACTTGAACCATAACTTGAAAAAACTTACCTGACACATTTGCGTGAAAGATTGATATAAAAATGGGAGGAGATACCTGGGTGGGTAGGGTCCAAGAGCAGCACCTTAATGAAAGATCCAGTGTGCCCCCTCCCTGGCTAGTTAGGGAAATGGATGGGGTGAGAGTGCACTGGGCAATTCCTATCAAAGTGCAATTTCTGGACCCTGCATCCTTCATAGTGTCCATTCTTCCCTTAACTTCACCTCCACTCCTCCAAACTACACTTCGGTTGCTATAAATTATGATCTTCTTGTCTCCTTCTGCATTCAATCTCTTTTCCCTTTCTCCTCCTTTCCTCCAAACAGCCTGGTTGCTTGAAAAGAATGATCTAGTCAGTTTCATTTCAGTACAGTCCTGACAATGACTGGTTAGGACAGGGGTAGGCAACCTATGGCACACGGGCCAAAGGCGGCACGCAAACTGATTTTCAGTGGCACTCACACTGCCCAGGTCCTGGCCACCAGTCTGAGGGGCTCTGCATTTTAATTTAATTTTAAATGAAGCTTCTTAAACATTTTAAAAACCTTATTTACTTTACATACAACAACAGTTTAGTTATATATTATAGACTTAGAAAGAGCCCGTCTAAAAACATTAAAATGTATTACTGGCACGCAAAACTTTAAATTAGAGTGAATAAATGAAGACTCAGCACACCACTTCTGAAAGGTTGCCGACCCCTGGGTTAGGAGCTAGTGTGAAAGTCTGGGAGATTTAATCCTTCACTACTGGAGAGTGGAGAGAGTCGGGTAAATGAGTCTCTTCCCGTGCCCCAGTAGTTGAACATGAAGTCTCTGTCTTTGCTGCTGCCTTCTGAGTAACTAATTGAAACCTAAAATCTTTATCCCAAGACAAAAGCTGCATTAAAATGGAGGTAAGCCAGAGAGTACTTTTCAGAATTTAAGGTAAAATACATTGAGGCTGTTGTAATTATCCAAAAATGGAGGATTATAAACCCAAGAAATTCAGAGCTGAGGCTAAATGTAAAAAATCCAGACATCTGAGAGAGAAGAAATTATAGGTGAGATATGAATGTTTGTAGTCACAAATTAAACTGTTTTTTTTTTTTGAGAGAGAGAGAGGAGATTTTTCTTGCCATGTTGCCTCATGGCAGAGATTGGGTGATTTATCTGAATTTCCATATGTTACCTTGTTTTTCTGTTAAATTTAATCTCAACTCTGAGTTTCTGGAGTTATGTTGATTTCAGTGTGTCTCATTTGAGAATTTCCTTGGTTTAAACAAGAAAATTAGAGAATGTTGCCATATGGCATTCCTAATCACTTTAAGATATAAAGTATTAACTTTGTTGTTTTTTTTATTTGATTTTTTTATGGCCAGCTTCTCCTGTAGCCCCTGGCTACTTTGGAGTGGCTCAAGTCAGCCAGAACATACTGGCCAATTAATCTGATTTTTACAGCAGCTTTGTTTCATGAGATTTGCATAAAGCAACTGGAGTATACTCCAGTTGTTACTCTTTCCTGAGCCCTGTACATTTCCCTGCACATACACACATCCAATCCTTTCTCCTTTCCTTCTCCCCTCTCTGAGAAATTGTGGTGCAATGAGTAGTTTTTGAAAAGAAATGTTTAGGATTAATGGTCATTTTTGGCCATTATTTTTCATAACTAAAAATACCCGGGACTAATACGTAGCCTTATTTATAAACAATACAGCAATACTGAAGAAGGACAGCCATGGAGTGAATGGTGATAGCCAACTATCGCACTGTACAACAGTGGAGAGAGTGAAATTTTGGAGAAGAAAGTTGGGCAAGACCTCATTTGCAAAATGTCCCTGAATCTTTAATATCCATCCAGAGTAGTCAAAATCCTGTTTCTGAATTTGCATCTGAAAATTTCCCCATAGTAAACTGCATGGAATTTAATTTATTTACCTTTAGAAAGGTGAAGGATTTAATCAACCCTGCAAACATTTGAAGTCCACTATTGTGCTTGGTGCTGTACATGCAGACATTTTCTGCCGCAAGAAGCTTATGCTCTAAATTAGATATATATGTCAACCTGTGGTTGTAGAAGGTTGAAGCTGAGGCATCAGTCACCAAGCTATTCTTTAATGGGTTTTAAATTCCTGTATTCTTTCTTTGGGAATAGGAAGAAGAAGAATAATGTTTTTACACTGGTAAAGTATACTTGCAATAAATACCTCTTGTAAGTGTTAAATACTGCAGTAAAATGGGGGAGGAAGGTATTCAATAATATTCAAAAGCACTTTTTTGCTTCATGTTCAGGCATCACAGATGTATTTTAATTCTGAATATAAGACAAATTCTAGAGCAGATTGTGCTGCTAATGTTGCAATACAATGTTGTGGATAAAGAATCAATATTTACCACCATTTTGCTATCTGAGGGCATGCTACAAATTCCCTTTTGGGGTAAAGAGACACACATTCATGTATGCTCTTTAAGATGGAGCTTTTGTAATACAGCTGCTTGACTACATTCCATCTCTTCCCAAAACATTATAAGCCTTCTCTTCCACCAGAAGTCCGGAGTAGATTTAAAAACAAAACATACCAACAAACCCCACCATCACCACTGTGCTGCTTGTATCCTGGTGAGGTATAGGTGTATTTGGATTTCTAGAATATGTAACTGGTATTTGAGTTTTAATTGTTTCAGTTGTATTCACTTTTAAGCCTTTAAAAATTCAATTAATCATGTTGGTTATGATTTTTATTTTTGTTACAATCCAGTATACTCTAATGAAGCAGAAAACTTTTGGGGGTGTACAGGAAACAGGTACTCCAACATCATGAAGTGTATTGTTAAAGAATTTGTTTGCCGTTGTCTGCCTTCCAGGTTTCGCTGCTTAATTCAGTTTTCACACTAAACTTTTCCTTAATATTTCTAGCTGGACTTGGAATTTTTGGCAAACTGATTCAAACATTATGCACAAATTACACTGTAAGACCATTGTTAGGGTCTCACTGTCAAGACTCAAAAGTTAGGAAATGCCTGAAGTAAGGTTGCCTATGCAACTTTAACTTGGTCCTTTTGTGCATGTGCATATGTACTGTATTATGATAGTCTTTACATGATCACTCACTAAGTATATATTTCTGCATAGGATCCCTGTCTTTCAGTGCACAGATAGGATTTGCTCTGGGCATGAATCAAGGTTTTGTAGCGAAAGAGTCTTGTTTGTAGGACTCCTGATTAATTTGTTGTATAAGGTGGCACGTGTGGTGAATGAGGCATGTGTTTATAGGAAGAGAAAGGACAGTCTCATGGCTAAGGCATTTAAATGCTGTTCTGAGGAACTGGATTCTGTCCCTCTCTGTGCCACAGAGTCCCTGTGTGATGCTAGATAAGATGCTTAAACCAAATTTTTCACAGGTAGTCACTAACTTGTGTGTTCCTTTATTATTTGGGTACCCAATTTGCAAAGATGCTGAACACACTTTTCTTCAGCTGAAGTCAGTAGGAGCTTGCTTAAAACATATAAACTACTATATAATGCTAATTACTCTGAAAAATGAAGTCTTAGGTGTGTCAAACTGAGTATGCAAAACAGATGGATATTTTTTACCTAATCTCTCTTAGTTCCCCATCTGTAAATGTGGGGTTCTGATATCCCCATATCTCACAGGGGCATTGTGAAGATAAATAAATTAATGTTTCTGACACACTCATACTATAGTGATGGGTACCATAGAAAAGCCCATGCACAAGCAAACTCAGTTCTGCCATTTCCTAACTTTTGAGTACTTGACATTTATAATCTTAATAATGTTGTTTTAATATACTTTTGCCCCATGCCTTCAAATCTCCAGTTCCAGTCCTATCTCTTCCCCACCCGTGGCTCCTTGCCCCAGTCCCACTTGCTGCTCCTGAGGCTTCTCATTCCAATTTCTTTGCCCAGCTGGTTCCAATCTCCCCACAGGGTTTTAGTCCGAGTCTCCTTGCCCAACCAGTCTCATACTTGTCCCCATTTCCCCCTTACACCCCCCCGCCGCCCAATCAGTCTCCCTTCAGTCCCAGTGTCACCAGGCTCCTTGTTCCAATCTGCTCCTTCCCACTCCAGTTCAGTTCTCATCTTCTCTGTGGGGGGTCATTGGGAGCACAAGAGAGACGGGCTCCCTGTGCTCATTTGATTGCCTGGCCCAGAGCAGCAGGTAGCAGTAATTACAGGGAAACTCCAAGTGAGCTCCTGTAGGCTAGTCCTCCTCTGGAGCATGCTCAGTTGCTGTGTGGGGATGGCATATGCACAGTCTCATCAAATACAGGAGCTGTGAGGGAATGACATATGCATAGTCTCATCAGTGTTAGTAGCTGAGAGTATGTTCCTGCCCCTCAGTGTGGACTGAATCTTTGGAGATTTTAGCTGCAAAAGTCTGAGTATGTGTGAACTAAGGTTTTTCAAAATCTTGTAATTTAACCAAATTTGGATAAATTTTCACAGAAAAGGCACGTCTCTGACACAAAGACCACCCTCTCCCAAATTTGAAGTCCTTGTTCCAAAGCCTGGGGGCAATGGAACTTAGCAATGGAAAGGTGATAAGATTATTTTTATATATATATAACCTTGCAAAACAATGTATTTTTCTGTAGCCTTGTTCTCCGAAATGGATGGACTTTTTTTTTTTTAAATCAGCCTGAGGCAAATACCTGACATGTAAAATTTGCCAAATTTAAACTGTTTGGACTGAAAGCGAGAAGCAGTTGAAAAAAGGATCTTACAATGAGAAGTGTCAGGCAGCCTCAGTAATAAGTGCTGCTAACAGTCTTGCTTGTAACTCCTCCCCCCGCCCCCCCTTTCAAGATTAAGGAAAATTTGCTTCTCAAGGTCTTTTTTTTTTTTTTCCTTTCAAAGTGAATCTTATCAGGACTAGTTGCAACAATTCAGTTCTAATATTTGAAGTTTTCATTGTACATGGTGCTGTATGAAACTTAAAGCAATACTTCTCAAAAGACTTGAACATTTGCTACAGTTCTTGCTTAAGCAACCAAAATGTCTCATTCTTTGTCCAGAAAACTTTTCTGATTGAGTTATGTTCTTGTGCATAAAAACTTTGTGAATCTTTGGAATCTTTGTGAATATTCTAAGTTTGTACAGAAGTTCTTTTGTAAATTTTATGTCCATGTAATGCTGCTAAATTCCTACAGTAACTGCTCTGATGAAAGTGTAACAAAAGAACTGTGTAGGGGGAACTTTAAATTTAGTCTATTTAATTGCAATGACAGATCTCTACAGTTTAACAAAAGCCATATGATTTAGATTCTGGATCTTGAAAATAATGTAACAAATGCCACTCATAACATATCTCTTAAAGCATGGTAATAAACAGTAATGGAATTATACTTTGCAGGCACACTTTATAGTGATCTGTTTATAGTTATTTGCAGATCCAAAGTATCTGGGGATTATAAACTATTCAAAAATATTTGGGCATCAATTATATATTTGGTTTCAGTGCTTCTTAACTGAATTAATATTTAGTGTCCATACTAAAAAAAAAACTAGTAAACAGACATAATAAATTTCCTCATGTAAGCTGTGACATGATATGAAGTAGCTCAATTATAAGCACTCAAAATGCTTTGGTTATTGGTTAATAATTCTAGGATGTCATTGCACCAATGACTGTCATGATTCATTGATGGACTGTGTTATTTTGGGTAAGTTAGTCAAGTCTCTACACACCATCTGATACATTAGGAAAACAGGTGAAAGCAAGGGACAGAAATAGAAAGCTTGTTGACTAGAATAGTTGGCAAATTAGCTCTTGTGCTGAGTAATACTGTATGGGTGTGAGAGTACGTGGGTGACTTCAATCCAGCTTTGTAAAGTAATCCTAAAAGGCAAATAATTTAATTACTGGGTGAAATTCTATGGCCTCTTATGCAGAAGATCAGACTAGATTATCATAAATAGTCCTTTCTAACCTTAAAATCTATTCTAACAAAAAAACAAAAACCCCACCCACACTCTCCACCTGTGTTAAAACATTAAGGTTGCAAAATCCAGCATTTAAAAGTAAGGAAATGCCGGAATTAAGGTTGCCCATACAACCTTAACTTGGTCCCCTTGTGTGTATGCTTTAGATGGTAAGTGATCATGAAATTAGGGACTATTTTTTCCAGAGGATCCCTGCCTCTTTTTGCGAATTAAGTTATTCAGTATTTCCTCTTTATCCTCCATATTCAGTGTACGATACCAGACCCTACTTAATGCACACTATCCATACCTTGCACTGAATGCAAAATTATTAATTTCCTCATGAGCATTTCTGTGGTTTTCTCACCACAGTGTCTGAATGGTTCACAAATATTTTAATGAATTTATCTTCACAAATCACCTGTAAAATTATATAATGGTGGTATTCCCATTTTACAGAGAGGGATCTGCTTGTGAGCAGATGTAACACACAATGTCTTTGTTCTTTCTTCACACACATTAGTAAGAATATAAATATTTAAAAAATCAAACCCAAAATTCTGTCTCAGGCTAACAGGCCCATATACTAACAGGCAGATTCCATGCCATGAGCAGTCTGATAAAGCAAGTCACTCACTAACCCCAAACAGTCCAGATCTTTCTGTACTTAAGTAACATGCACCAAGCTCCATCTCCATTGTCTGCAACCCTGGATCAAGTCAGTATATATGCCAGAGAGTCACAGCATAGTGACAATCTCCAACAGTGTCAGGGCTTCACTCACATGGTGGATAAACATGTATGTGTTTTGAGTCCCTTTTTCTAATTCCCACACCTGACATGATGATGATTACAGATGCATCTATTATAGGCTTGGAAGCCCACATGAGCATCCACCCAGCACAAGGTATGTGGACACCTTGGGAGTCAGGGCACATATTAGTCTCCTGGAACTAAGACTAGTCAGACAGGTCTGCAATGCATTCTTCCCACTCACGTGATCCCATCACGGCCAGATAATGCCAGACAACACAATGACTGTCTTCTATCTAAACAAACAATGAGGGGGCAAAATTCCTCCCACTGTACAGATAGGTAGTCAATTTATGGAACTGGTGAATCTAAAACCTCATCAATTTCTGCAGGGTACATCCCAGGCACTCAGAACATGCTGGTGGACAGCCTCAGTCCACCTGGGAAAACATCTTTATGGACAGATGGGTTTTAGATATTACTCATTTTTTATTTGTCATACAATTTCAGGCTATCCACCCTTACCATTCCTCTTCCCTCTCCTTTTTCAGGGACCCCTTTCACTAATTGCTTCTACAAGAGGAATTTCAATTCTTGTTAGAACTTGGAGCTATAGAAGAGGTTTCCTTTCAATTAAAAAGAAAAGGTTTCTATTCTCGTGTTTTCCTTCTACCACAAAATGGAGACGGTCCGGTCATTCTAGATTTGGGACAATTCAAGACTTCAGAATGGTGACTCTTGTTGCTATACTTTTGAAAACTCTGCTGGATTGGTTTGCAACTGTGGATCTGCTTAATCCATATTTTCATATCTCCATCCATCCTGCTCCAAAAAAATTTCTAAGATTTGTGGTAGAAATGGACCATTACCAGTACATAATATTCAGCTCCAGGTGTCTGGCTATAGTGAGTTGGTATCAAAACTGGACAATCGTTCATCTGGACTTAGCATCCCTGTATCTGATAGCCTGGATGTTAGCTGCTTGAATGCGGCTGAGAAAATATGTTCTCAAGAAGTTCAGGACATTTTAATAAATAGTAGAAAACTTTCCATGGGAACTACTTACAACTCTAATTGGAAAAGATTTGATGCTTTTGATCGGATTATTTCCCTTTTCTAGGCTGATTTTTCCTTTCATTTTAGATTACCTTCTGTCTTTAAAATCCTCTGGATTATCAGTTAGTTCTATTAAAGTGAATCTAGCTTCAGTATCTGCCTGTCATCCTAAGATTAATGGTTTTAATATATTTTTCTTATTCTATTTAAAAAATTTCTTAAGGGTCTATTTCAAGCATTTCCCCTATAAAGGATCCATCTGCTCTATGGTATCTGAATATTGTGTTGTCAAGTTTAATGAAAACCCTGTTTGAGCCATTTGCTACCTGTCTGTTAAGTCTTGTATCCATGAAAACAATGTTTTGAGTAATGATTATTTCTGCTCATGGAATGGGTGGAATTAATGCTTTGATACCAGGTCCTCCCTGTAAGATTTTTTCATGGGGGATAAGGTTTCATTAAGATCTCATCTGAGTTTCCTGCCTAAATTGTGTCTGAGTTTCATGTTAATCTTACCTTAGACGTTAGTTCCTCCTATGTTGCTGACACATCAGGCAGTCCAGTTCCAGTGGTGTTTGCTTTTCCTAATCTTGTATGAATATCTTTATCACAGCCACCTTCAAATATCATCACCCTCCCCACATAGCAGAACTCTTCTACCCGTTAGATTTCTTTTCCATCCATGTACATCTTTGTATCTGTTGTTCAGTTTCCTATCTTCATAATCTTGGTTTTCTCTGCATTTACTTCCAGTCCATTTTTTACAGCTCCCCGTTCCTACCTCTAATGTAAGGGCAGTCATTCCATTTGATGTCATACTTAGTAAAGCAGTGTCATTGGCAAAGTCAAGATCATGTATCTCATCTCTGCTAATCCATTTTACACCATTCATGATGCCTTTTGTTTCCCGCTTCATCACCAAATCTATTGCTAATGCAAAGAGAATTGATGATAATTTACACCCTAATCTAACTCCTGTCACACACTTGAGCCACTTAGCCAGGCCTGTATCCTATCTTACTGCGCATCCACTTCTTCACATAAACTCCTTACTATGTTGATCAGCTTGTCTGGCACCCCATAGCTTCTAGCAATATTCCACAGGGTCTTTCAGTAGGCAGTATTGAAGGCTGCAGAGTCAGAAGAAGCAGCACAGAAGGGTGGCATCAAGCAGCTCTAAAGAATAGTGAAAGACTTCTCAGGAAGAACCAGACCATCACAGGTGATGCTGATCAGGGACATTCATGGACAGATGTTGAAAATGCATGAAGAACAAGTCAGATGATGGAAAGAACATTTCCATTCCGTATTAAACTGTCCAGAGCCAACGATCATTCACAGGTTTGAGAGAAATGCCAGTGCTAAATTAGAAATAGAAGAGGGACCAAGAACACCCGATGAAATTAAAGCAGCCATCAGAAAGCCTGACACTGGAGACAGCTCCTAATGTTTGACAGAATTCAAACTGGTATGAAAGGTGAAATTCTGAATGAGCAGCTAACAAAACTCTGTAATGAAATATAGGTGAAGGAACAACTGCCCAAGACTGGAAATGATCGTGGGATTGCAAAAAATAAAAATAAAAATAAAAGGGTGATCTTAATGAACAAACTGGAGAGATATTGTACTGCTATCAGTCTCAGACAAAGTATTGGCTACTGTTATGCTGAGTAGAATGAAGAAAGCAGTGAATGAAATATTACAAGAACAGGCTGGGTTCCATCCAGATAGATCATGTGGCGACGAGATAGTCACTCTTTGACAGATCATCAAAAACTATTGCTTGGCAAAAATGCCTCTTAATTATGTTAATGAGCCGATTAATTAACCAATATTTTGTTCAAAATCTTATGCTAATATAGAGGACTCTACGCTCTTTATATGTAGACAGAGCATTAGTTTTCTATCTGAAGAGGACTAAATATTTTAGGATTTCTTCCAAATCATTTTGTGACACATGCTGACAGAGTTAAAGGTTAAACCAATTTCTTCTCACACACTTTTGAACCGGATTTTATGATGTACTATTGTGCTGTCACTTTTCTGGTCGGGATCCTTTGTTAGTAGTTAAGGCACATTGTACAAGAGCACAAGCTGCTTCTGTAGCTGCTTTTAATAATATCTCCTCTTCTGAAATTTGTAAGGCAGCCACATGATCTTCTATTCATACTTTAAGGAAACATTATGCAGTTGGCCAGGTATTTGTAGGAGATGCAGCCTTTGGTAGAGCAGTACTTGAACTCTTACATGAATACAGATCTAACACCCACCTCCATCTGTTAACTGTTTTCTGTCTCCAAGAGTGGAAGACATATTATGACATTCTATACCTTGGGGGAGTGTACTGTAACCCCCATATTCCTCATTTTCATATACTTGTGATCTTACCTTACAAGGCATGCTTTATATGTATCAGGGGAAAGGTTATGATCTGCTGGAAGTCTTTTCTCTATACATATATGTGTATCATTAATGCACATGAAGTTGAGAATTGTGTTGTATGGTGGTCACAAAAGCATGTTGTAAGTGGGGGAATCAGCCAGATATTAGCTCCCCAGAGGCAACAGCAAGGAAAGTAGCCAGTGCCCAGGTGGGGTGTCAAACAACCCATCAACAGCCATTGTCCAGCAAGGGAGCTACAATGCAATCACTCACTTGCATGAGGCCACACCAGGGGAATTGCTCAACCTTGCTTGGAGAGACTCAGCAGTGCTCTCCAGACATGCCTGGACTTGTGCTCCCCAAGCGCATGGACTGAGAGTATAAAACAGACAGAATGGACACATACTGGGCCCTTCCCCTGCCCCACCTATGCTGCAAGCAACCAAGACACTGAGAAGAAAAGACTCCAACACAGGAGATTATATACAGGTTTGTTCCTTAAACCTGGGCCAAAGGACTGCAATATCCAGTGGGGTGAGAAAAATGGCTTAATCTAGTTGCCCAGTCTAATAGGGTTGAGAGTTTAGACTGCCTTCTTATATTTTCTTTTCTGGTAACCACTCTGACTTGTTACGCATTGACTTATAATCACTTAACATCTATCTTCATAGTTAATAAATCTGTCTATTTTACCTGAAGTAGTGCATTTGCTTTGAAGCGTGTCAGAGACGCCCCTTGGGATAACAAGCCTGGTACATACAGGGGCGGCTCTAGGGATTTTGCCGCCCCAGACACGGCTGGCAGGCTGCCTCCATTTGGCTGCTGAAGCCGCGGGACCAGCGGACCCTCCGCAGACAAGCCACTGGAGGCAGCCTGCCTGCCGCCCTCGCAGCGCCGGCAGAGCGCCTCCCGTGGCTTGCCGCCCCAAGCACGCGCTTGGCGCGCTGGGGCCTGGAGCCGCCCCTGGGTACATTCCATTTCTTTGTTAAATTGACAAACTCATATAAGCTTGCAGCGTCCAGCGGGCATAACTGGACACTGCAAGACGGAGGTTCCTAGGGTTGTGTCTGTGACCGGATATATTGGCTAGTGTCATTTGCTTGCAAGTAGCTGGGAGCAGCTTACATGCCAGAGGCTGTGTGTGAACAGCCCAGGAGTGGAGGTTCTCACAGCAAAGTAGGGTAAGGCTGGCTCCCAGAGTCGAGGATTGGAGTGGCCTAGCAGATCACCGGTCTAGATAGCACCAGAGGGGAACAGTCACACATATAAACAGTTCAAATGAAGAAAAAGTGGTTACTTGTTCTTTGAGATGTGCTGTCTGTGTATTCAACAACCTGGCCTGTTTCCCCTCTATTTGAAGTCCTTAGAAGATTTCAACTGGGGAAGGAACTAAGTGTTTGGTCTGCCTTGCCCCTGTATGCCTTTGGTTGGGTAGCATTAAAACATTCAGTGAAGCAAATATTTGTCACTAATGCTTTCAGCTACAAGAATTGAAACTAAATATTACCAAAACAAACTCTTGTCATTCAGTGAACTAGATTGTGTTTATCTGTACTGCAGGTGACTGAAACAAAACAAATCTACTCTTTTTGTGTTTTCAGGCTCGGATAGCTTTTCTACAAGGAGAAAGAAAAGGTCAGGAAAACTTGAAGAAAGATTTAGTAAGAAGAATAAAAATGTTAGAATATGCATTAAAACAAGAAAGGTATGTATGCATGTTCATTCAACATTTATCTGTGCTGAAAGATACTTTACAAAATAGAGGGTAATTTCTTTACATTTAAACACTTGGTCCAAGGTACGGGAACACTTCAGAGAACTTGAGTAAATTAAAGGAACTCTTCGTTTTTTTGCTATCAGTTTGGTCTAATCTGACATTTAGTCTGAGAGAGATTCTGCAATTCATAAATATCCTACTGAAAAAATCCCTAAAACTAAAGGCCAGTTTTTTCTTAAACTGGCTGTTTCTCTGGCTTACAGAAATAGAATTTTGTACTTCTGCTGCTGCCACAATAGCAGTCAAATAAGTTTTCAAAGTTGAATATTATGATGTATGAAGAAATGTTGGTATAATATCCTGTGTAAGTAGATATTAAACACAAAGAGCATCGTCCATTTCACCTTTCATAACTCAGAAAATAATTGCATGACAGAAAAAACCAAAACTGGAATCCACCACTGTTTTTCGGACTTCTAAAGACAGAATTAACTAAAAATTAACTGTGCTTCTCCTGCTCCGTTATACAGACGAGACTCAAATCATAAAGAAAAGTAGTATTTTCTTTTTTAATCATTTTTAATTCTATATTTGTTTCACAATGTGAAATGTGCATGTTACATTTCAAAAAGCAGCATTCCTTAAGCATTAATGTTGCACTCTGAGGTGTTGTTGCCAAATGAGGCATATGAAGGTTACATAGAGAATACCTAACATAACATCAGAGGGGTAGCCGTGTTAGTCTGGATCTGTAAAAGCAGCAAAGAGTCTTGTGGCACCTTATAGACTAACAGACATTTTGGAGCACGAGCTTTCGTGGGTGAATACCCACTTTGTCGGATGCATGTAGTGGAAATTTCCAGGGGCAGGTATATATAAGCAAGCAAGAAGCAGGCTGGAGATAACGAGGTTAGTTCAGTCAGGGAAGATGAGGCCCTCTTCTAGCAGCTGAGGTGTGAAAACCAAGAGAGGAGAAACTGGTTTTGTAGTTGGCAAGCCATTCACAGTCTTTGTTTAATCCTGAGCTGATGGTGTCAAATTTTCAGATGAACTGAATCAGCTCAGCAGTTTCTCTCTGAAGTCTGGTCCTGCAGTTTTTTTGCTGGAGGATGGCCACCTTAAGATCTGCTATTGTGTGGCCAGGGGGGTTGAAGTGTTCTCCTACAGGTTTTTGTATATTGCCATTCCTAATATCTGATTTGTCCATTTATCCTTTTCTGTAGAGACTGTCTAGTTTGGCCGATGTACATAGCAGAGGGGCATTGCTGGCATATGATGGCATATATTACATTGGTGGATGTGCAGGTGAATGAACCGGTGATGGTGTGGCTGATCTGGTTAGGTCCTGTGATGGTGCAGTGTGCAGTTACTGGTGAGAATATGCGTAGTTTGTAACGCTACATTGATGACATCTTCATCATCTGGACCCATGAGAAGGAGACTCTGGAAAAATTCCACCATGATTTCAACAGCTTCCACCCCACCTGCTATGTACATCGGCCAAACTGGAAAAGGATAAATGATCACAAATCAGATATTAGGAATGGCAATATACAAAAACCTGTAGGAGAACACTTCAACCTCCCTGGCCACACAATAGCAGATCTTAAGGTGGCCATCCTCCAGCAAAAAAACTGCAGGACCAGACTTCAGAGAGAAACTGCTGAGCTGATTCAGTTCATCTGAAAATTTGACACCATCAGCTCAGGATTAAACAAAGACTGTGAATGGCTTGCCAACTACAAAACCAGTTTCTCCTCTCTTGGTTTTCAAACCTGAGCTGCTAGAAGAGGGCCTCATCCTTCCTGACTGAACTAACCTGGTTATCTCCAGCCTGCTTCTTGCTTGCTTATATATACCAGCCCCTGGAAATTTTCACTACATGCATCCGACAAAGTGGGTATTCACCCACGAAAGCTCATGCTCCAAAACGTCTGTTAGTCTATAAGGTGCCACAAGACTCTTTGCTGCTTCTAACATAACATGTTTCTCACCTATTAAACTAGTACTGACACCTTAAGAATGTCACATAAAGATGGTTTTGCATTTAGTGAATGTACATTATTGCTGCCCTTTCAAACCTAAACAATTTTCTATTGTATATTTTGGTTGAATGCAAAATATAGTACCTGTTTCAAAGATATTTAGGAATTTAGGTGGTGATATGACAATATTTTTAATGGTAGAGTCAAATTTAGTCCTCAGTTTGCATCTCTTACAAAGTAGGGAAGTTCCACTCAGTGTTACTTTAAGTATGCATTGAAGTATGCCACCTCCTTCCCCCAACTTAAAAATAAATACATAAATAAATACTCCAACCTATTGTGTAGATCTTCAGTAACCCCAAACTATATTTGGCAACTGCAGTCTACTCGGATATATTTATCCACGCACGTCCTTGACATCTTTAGGCTAGTCGCCCAAGAATAATTCTGTCTGCATATCCTCTTCTTTCTTCACTATAGTGACTTGTATTCTAGATGAGTATTGATATGGTGAAGCAATTAAAAAAAACTATTTTAAACTCTCCTTCAGTAGTCCCTTTCTATTAAAAATTGTTTTTGGTAGCATGGTCTGTTGGTCACTATAAAAGGGTATAACTTAATTAAAAAGTAGTTGAAAGCTGTTATTGAGACTATTAGTAGAATTTTCAAAAGCACCTAGATCCCATTTTCAAAAGTGACATAAGCCCCTTTGTCACATAAGTGCTTTTGAAAATTCTTTTCAAACCCCTAAAAGAATTATTCTTCACAGGGAAAGTCTGCAGATCCATTACAATGGGTCTTACATCTGCTTGCAGCTCCTTGGAGGTGTAAACCAGATCTGTCAGTCAAAACATGCTGGGAATGGCCACACCCCTGAAGGGCTGAGCCAGTCAGTTTAAACTGCCTCCTGCAGCTGCAGGAAGGCTTTATCAGACCTTCTGCTCAGAAGAAGAAAAAATAAAGCAACAAAAAAGGAATAATTTTTGTTGTTCTTAGTGGGTTTATTGCCTTCTAAGCATTACTGGGCTTCTGTTTTTCTGACCATACCCCAAGGCTAGACGCTGGCAATACCTTTCTGTACTGAGATAGCTGGCTACAGCAGCTTCCAGTGCATTGTCTGGGCCAGCCTCTCTAGCACAAATAGCGCACAGGCAACTAGAGGAATAGAGAAGTCAACAGAAAAGGGCACAAAAATGCCACGACTAACTGAACCTACAAGTGCATTTTGTTACAAGGGAATGTCCTGTAACAGCAGTATTCCTGCTCAGTTTTTCTAATCTCCCACTATTTCCAACCTATGCTTTAGTGGACAATGCTTCTTGTCCATTCTGAGCAGATAGAGCTGTTGTTTCAGGCTGTCTGCAGACTGAAGAAGACATCATTGCATCAGTGTACGTTTCACTTATGTGTGGAACATTAGCTTTGCAGCCATGAGTTTCCAGATTTTTATTTATTTATTTATTTATTTTTAAATGAAGGCCAAGGCGTTGCAGAATCTTAATATGCAAGGCAGGCCACATAAATGTATTAGGCAGATTGAGTGTTTAACGACTGTGATCTAAACTACATTTTAGAGTTGTTTTATTGGCTTCTGATGAGAGAATATTGGTTTAATTTCTTGACTGCATATTCAAAATCAGTTTGCATATTAAAAACAAATCTTATCTAACACAAAGGACAGACTAATCACATCTTACAGTGTTTTCATTAAAATATAATTTAAGTGATTACTTTCTCTGATCATTGTCCACTGAAATATCTTATGTGTAGGTAGTAGATAAAATTGTATCTGTGTTATACGTTGAAAGTATAGCTCTAAGATCAAAATTATAAATTCTTTCTTAAAATATTTATTCTTTCAAACTTGTTACATGACATTTGCTTTTGTTTTTATAAATTTATTGGAATGCAGTTAAGCCAAAATACTTGCTGTACTTTCAGAAATTATTCAGTAAAATACACAATATTTTAATAGTGTGCTTTCTTTATGAAATGTGAAATAATTTACAAGAAATCTAAAATCTTATCACTTCATTTTATTTGAAAAAGTAAGTCCAGAGCTTAAATACATTTTTAAAATTCTAAAGGTGCAACATGTGTTATTTCTGAAGTCTAGGCTTAATTTTTCATGTTAGAGTCCAGTGTAAAAAAAACTTTCAAAACATACTGAGCAGGGGTGGCTCCAGGCACCAGTGCAGCAAGCGTGTGCCTGGGGCGGCAAGCCGCAAGAGGGGCGGCATGCCAGTTATTGTGAGGATGGCCGTCAGGCTGCCTTTGGCGGCATGGCTGCGGGAGGTCCGCCAGTCCTGTGGTTTCGGCAGTAATTCGGCGGCAGGTATGCTGAAGGCACAGGACTGGCGGACCTTCTGCAGGGATGCCGCTGAATCCATGTTATCAGTGGACCTCCCGCAGGGATGCCGCCGAAAGCTGCCTGACTGCCGTATTTGGGGCGGCAAAATACATAGAGACCCTTATACTGAGTCACTTTAATAAACAACTTTAAAATAGCTGAAATTCCAGCTAATTCATTTTTTTTAATATTTCAGAAGTTTCTACAAATACTTTTTAAAGATAAACTGAAAGGCTTTGTTACTTTTAGGATTTAAGTTGAGGTGCTTAGGGTTCTGTGTTTTACTGCAGATAAATGTAGGCAGAGCCGGTAGTGCTACTTATAACTAAGGTTGCCTGACACTTTCCCTTACAAGATCCAGTTTTCAATTGCATATAACTTTGCCTAACTTTAACCATTTGGGCTGAAATTTTCCACACCCGGTGTCTGACTTTATTGGAAAGTTTCAACTAAAATGGTTCTTCAGTTTCAGAAAATCAAGTTGGGGGAAATACTGTTTTGCTTATGTTAAAAAAAATTCTTACAACTGCTTCATTGAAAACCTCTAGTATCTCTATGTTTTGGAGAATGGACTTGAAATTTGGCATGGGGTAAAGGGCAGTTGCACTGGTGTCAGGAGTGGGCCTTTGCCATCCCTGTGACAACTTGGTCAATTTAGACAAATTATAAGCCTCTGCAGGGCTTGTCTACTACACAGGGAGGTTATCAGATTAAGGTAGGATGTGAATTTAAAGCAGAATAGCTATTCTGGAATAACTCCATGTATAGACAAACCCTGAAAAATTACAATTGACACGTGCTCGGTAGAGACTTTGTCAGCTAAGTTACCAAAAATGGTGTCTGCACTGGGCATGCTCAAGCCCAGGGCAGCAGTGTCTGAGCAGGATTTTCCCTGAGACTTTAGTGAGAGCTTTTTTCAGTGAAGTGCATGAGGCAGAAGCCAGATTGGAAAGGCTATAGAATGGAATTGGAGGGAAGGAACTTCCAGGCAGGATTGAAGGTGGCACATCTAATGTTTAGGAGATGATGGAGAGTTGGAGATGAGATTGGAGAGTAATGCATGCTTGTATTTGTTGGGATTTTGTGGTTCCCAAATTAGTCAGATGCCAGGCAGAATCAAGGGTCTTCGATTCAGTTCAATTCAGTTCAACAAGGCTTTATTCAGTGTGCACAGAGGGAGAGCCCTTGGTAAAAAAATCAGCCAGAGTCCCTCCAGCAAGGAGCCTCTCCCATTGTTATTTTATAGCACATGGCAGTTACTTAAGTTACATAATACAAACCTCTAACCAGTCATATTTAACCTTTCCATATGTGGATTTGTTCATCACATGCTTATACTTCTCCACTCCATATTGTTGAGCTCACCTCCCCACCCCCTGGCCTTCTCTAGAATGTTCCTAGGGTGGTGAGCCACAGCATGCTTCTTTATGCATAAGTACCTTGTAAATCATATTTCATGTAAAATGAACACAAGCATACTCTTCATATTGCAATGGGAAGTTTAGAGAGTAAAAAGTTAAGGAGAAAGGTAAAAAGAAGGGATAATAATGGAGCCAAGAAAGATTAGATGTGTTGAGGTCACTTGGCCATGTGAAGAGATTAGAGTTGGAGAACAGGTGTGAAACTTCATGTGTCAGTGTTGGGAGGAAAGGAGGAGAGAATGATAGGAAGGGGAAGGAGATGGTCATGTCAGATCTTGTAGATTTTTCTATTTGAAGATCTCGGCAGGATACTATGAAGAGAGGGAAGTAGAGGTGGGGAACCGGGAATGGGGGTGGTTGAGGAGTGTCAAAGTTTGGTGGAGACCACATGTGTGAAATTCATTCAGGGTAGTAAGAACAGGAGTACTTGTGGCAACTTAGAGACTAACAAATGTATTTGAGCATAAGCTTTAGTGGGCTGAGTCTCTAAGGTGCCACAAGTACTCCTGTTCTTTTTGCGGATACAGACTAACACGGCTGCTACTCTGAAACCATTCAGGGTACAATTCTTTAGCTAGGAGAATGACTGACAGAATTAAAGGAGCAAATGATCTTTTTTCATATAATTGGACACAGAGTGGATTGATTTAAATATAAAGCGATTTAAATTATTTATTTAAATAATCAATTTTAAATTAATCTTGTTTTGCATATGTACCTTTTAATAATTTTCCTAAAGAAAACTTGATTTTTATTGGGTGCTAACAATTAAAACATGTTGATTTGCAGCAAAATATAGACTTCACACTAAATTTGGTGGTACTTTTTGGTAAACAGGAAGATACTATATGCTATACTATATACATATTTAGTTATATAGCTTAACTTATATTTATTCAGATTCTAATGTTTTACTTTTTTATTGTATTAGAAAATGATGATTGCACTACTTGTTTGTTAATGATTAATATTTTTATTTGTCAAGCTCTATTTTAATGAAAATTGCAATTCAATTAAAATGCCCAAAAACATTTTAAATGGTTTTTTATTAGTTAAATAAATATGCCATAAATGTGCTGACTGCATAAGAAGAAAGCTTACCAAAACATGTTTTGGATTTTAAACAACTGATTTGTGAAACAAAGGAAATATTATATGTGATTAGTGGATTGAACTGATTGTTCTGGTCACCATGTCCTTTAAGATTTTAGCACTAGTAGATTTCAGTCACACATAGTTTTTATTCAAAGATTGGAAGAGGAGAACAAGCTGTCTTGCTTTTTCAATTCTTAATCTAGTTCATTCAAAGTTAAGAAATTGTCATTGAACTGAACTAATTGAATAAACTGAAGTGAAGATAATACTCTTTCTGTAACTTTAGAAGAGGCTACTGCTCTTGAAACCTGGTTTAGCACATCAACAAGCTCTGGTTCCAGATGCTTAGGCCTGGTCTACACTAGGCGTTTAAACCGGTTTTAGGAGCGTAAAACCGATTTAACGCCACACCCGTCCACACTGAGAGGCCCTTTATATCGGTATAAAGGGCTCTTTAAACCGGTTTCTGTACTCCTCCCTAACGAGAGGAGTAGCGCTAGTATCAGAATTACCATATCGGATTAGGGTTAGTGTGGCCGCAGATCGACGGTATTGGCCTCCGGGCAGTATCCCACAGTGCACCACTGACCGCTCTGGACAGCAATCTGAACTCGGATGCAGTGGCCAGGTAGACAGGAAAAGCCCCGCGAACTTTTGAATATTTCCTGTTTGCCTAGCGTGGAGCTCAGATCAGCACGTGTGGCGATGCAGTTAAAAATCAAAATAAAGAAAGAGCTCCCGCATGGACCATGCGGATGTGATCGCTGTAAAGGCAGGCAAATCTGTTCTATCAGCGCTCCGTTACTGAAGACGAAATTCAAAATCATTTTTAAAAAATCTCCAGACAGACGCCATAGCAGGGGCTCAGCGCACTACTGCATGACAAACATAACGGAAAGCCAAAGAATCAAATGGACGCTCATGGACTGGAGGACTCAAGCTATCCCACAGTTCCTGCAGTCTCCGAAAAGTATTTGCATTCTTGGCTGAGCTCCAAATGCTTCTAGGGTCAAACACAGTGTCCACGGTGGGTCAGGGCATAGCTCGGCAATTTATGCACCCCCCCCCCACCCCCAGAAGTGAAAGGGAAAACAATCCTCTCTTGACTCTTTAACATGTCACCCTATCTTTATTGAATGCTGCAGATAGACCCGATGCTGCAGCACTCAACACCAACATCCTTGCTCCCCCCCGCCATGGGTGGCTGATGGTGCAATATGACTGGTATCCGTCCTCGTCATCAGCCTATTGGTACATGGGGCAGTGCAAACGGACGGGGAACCATGCAGACTAGCATCTGTGATGTCTATCAATGGTGCCTGGCCCTAATTTGTCCTGGTAGATGGTGCATTATGGCTGATCACCAGCGTCGTCCTCGCAACAGGGGGCTGAGCTCGGTCAGCCCCACCCTTCATGTGTAAAAAAAGATTAAATTGCCCCTGGACTAGCAGAGGGATGCTGGGCTCCTCTCCTCCACACTCCTTACTGTCCTGTCTGGACTATCATAGCAGCTGGAGGCTGCCCTCCACTCATTTCTCACTAACAAGTCAGTGTGTCTTATTCCTGCATTCTTTATTACTTCATCACACAAGTGGGGGACAATGCTACAGTAGCCCAGGAAGGCTGGGGGAAGAACGGAATCAACAGGTGGGGTTGTTGCAGGAGCACCCCCTGTGAATAGCATACAGCTCATAATTTCTGCAGGATCTGACACAGAGCAGCTGTGCTCTCTGATACAGTGGTTCTCTAGTACACTTGCCCATATTCTAGGCAGGACTGATTCTATTTTTAGATACCAAAAAGGAGGGATTGACTCTGGGAATCATTCCCAATTTTGGCTTTTGCGCCCCTGGCTAAGAGCAGCCGGGGTACTTATGACAGCAGCAAATGGTGCAGTGCAAAAGGACTGGTAGCCATGATCATCTTTTTACCAATTTATGGATTGGTAGATGGTGCAGTATGGCTGGTAACCATCTCTGCTGTCATGCAAAAGCAAAAGCATGCTTCTGTGTAGCGCTGCTGAATCGCCTCTGTGAGCGGCATCTAGTACACATACAGTGACAGTCACAAAAGGCAAAACAGGCTCCATGATTGCCATGCTATGGCATCTGCCAGGGCAATCCAGGGAAAAAAGGCGCGAAATGCTTGTCTGCCATTGCTTTCCAAGAGGAAGGAGTGACTGACGACATTTACCCAGAACCACCCGCGACAATGATTTTTGCCCCATCAGGCACTGGGATCTCAATCCGGAAATTCCAAGGGGCGGGGGAGGCTGCGGGAACTATGGGATAGCTACGGAATAGCTATCCACAGTGCAACGCTCCAGAAGTCGATGCTAGCCTCGGACCGTGGATGCACACCACCGATTTAATGTGTTTAGTGTGGCCGCGCGCACTCGATTTTATACAATCTGTTTTACAAAACCGGTTTATGCAAATTCGGAATAGTCCCGTAGTGTAGACGTACCCTTAGTCAGTGACATCCACCAGTTCAGTGGTTTGACTTTCTTTAATGCTTAGTCAGGAAATGTTCTATTTTATATTATGATTTTTGTTTAATTTAAATTATTTTAATAGATTATAGTAAATTCTGGCCCTAATATGCGTTTTCATCATTTAAAATTTAATTTTAAATAGGTTATTTTTAAAAAGAAAAATGTATTAAATTTAAATTTTTAAAGTTTCAATTTTTTAAAATAAATCCTTGTCTTTATCCATCCTGACTAGATTGAACAGCCTGAAAAGCTTTTTACCTACTGACATAAAATAAAATCCTTCAAAAATAACACACAAGTTCCCAAGTTCAATTTCTTTACTAATAAAAATTTGGGGTATATGTGTTTATGAGAAATGAGCACACTTTCATGTTTTTTAAAATGTTTGACTCAATGGTTCAATGACTTTTCAGTAATTATCCAAATTAAAGTATTGAAATATACATTCTGTATCTTAACATGTTTGTTTCATTGTAATAAGAGGTGTTTGAATTTAAGAAATTTCTTTTTTATATACCAATTATGCTTAATTTTCAGGGCAAAATATCATAAATTAAAATATGGCACAGAACTGAACCAAGGTGACTTGAAAATGCCAACTTTTGAATCAGGTAAGTTTTTTGTAAATTTCACGCTTTTCATTCTTTTGCTATCTGCTTTTTTTTAGATTTGCTATTTATGCAACTCTTAATAGTCTCCATAATGTGCGCAGTCATTAATAACGAAAGTTCTTCTTCGATTGCTTGCTCATGAGGATTCCATTCTAGGTATGCGCTGCTCACATGCGCAGTCATCGGAGATTTTTGCCTTAGCGATATCCGTAGGGGTGGCAGTGGTGCCCCCTTGAGTGCAGCGCTCCTGCATCGATATATCAAGTGCCACCAACCCTACGCCGTCTCAGTTTGTTCTTACCACCTGTGGTGGTTACTTGACGTGCCTTCCCTTGCATTGCAAGGGCTAGCGGTTTTTGTCTATTGTCTTCGAGACTTAGGGCCTTGTAAATAGTTCTGTTCATAATAGTTAACCGTTAAGGTCCTAGCAAGGACTTCGCCACAGGCAGGGCATGCCCCAGTCTGCCTGTAAGTGACCCCTATAGCAGCTGCCTCAGGTGCTTAGGGAAGTCACACGTTAGAGACAAGTGCTGAATTTGTAAGAACTTCCGGCCCCGCACACAAAAAGAGTGGGATATTTGGCTTCAGGCTCTCCTCATGGAGTTCCCCCTGCACCTGGCAGTATTCCCCGTTGCCAGTGCCCAAAAAGAAGTCTAAAACCCTGGCACTGAGCAAAAAGGGCCATGGGCCATTGGGCAGAGGACTTGCTTCAGGATGTCTGGCCACTCCAGAACCATGCACTTGCACCCCTCCAACTGGGGCTCTTAGTCCTGTGGAAGGTCCACCGCTTACTGCACAGACACATTTGCAGGCTCCTCCGACGCCAAGAGAACATTGGCCTCCACCCGCACCGCTGATGCAGCATGTGCCGTAGGAACCGGCAATGGCTCCCCACATTCGCAAGTCAGATGCGAAGACCCCTCAGGGGGCAGTTGAGTGCCGCCAATTCCCCAAGATGAAGCAGTGCTTTCCACTTCCACACTGCAAGTTTCCAGAGCCTGGACGCCCTGGGGCACATCCTTGGTCACTGGTGCCACATTCCCGGTTGCCTAGAGCAAGATGCCAGTCGCCGTACTACCTACGTTGCTCACCCTCCTACAGATAGTCTTCTAGGCGCAGGTCCCGGTCGCCTGCATCATGAGAGTGCTCCCCGTCGCATCTCTGGTCCCCTTGATACCAGCACTGATCACCTTGCTCCAGCACCAGTCCCTAACAGCAGTGGCCAGCAATCAGACCCAGGCATTGACGGCCCCACCATGGTCACCGGAAGGGGATTTCTCAGGCACGGAAGCGCAGTTCAGCCCCTCATCAAGTATGCACCACCGTGAATGAGCACCCAAGGCTGCGTCAATGTTGCTGAACCTGTGACTGGCGCAGTGGGCTTATTGGGGTGCATGCGGAATGACAGTTCTGGCAATGTCTCCTACTCACCTCTCATCGTCCGCCACCTTGGAGCAGCAGCTGGTGGCACCAACGGCACCGGGCTCAGTGCACAAGGCATGCCCGATCAGAGTAGAGGAAAGGCAGGGGAAGATGGCCTGGAACCTCCCCACAATGGTGCAATAATCATCCTCGTCCCCATTCTGGATCTGTGATGCCTCAACAAGTCTCTCAAAAAGTTGAAATTTCGTATGGTCTCCCTGGATCCAGGAGACTAGTAAGCTGCCTCGACTTGAAGGATTCCTATTTCCACATCTCCATATTCCAAAGTTACAGCTAGGTAACCATTTTTTAATTCTTTGAGAACAGATGTTTGGTTCCAGGGAGCTGTGTTACTGAATATACTGGTGTTTGGCAAGTGGTTTATTTGAGCCTTTATTACTTTGGTTCTCTTTCAGAAAGATTCAAATGTTGAGAGAGGTTTTAGTAGATGAATAAAGAGGCAGTGGTTTAACTTTATTTTTGTTGTTGTTGTTGTCTTTTATCTTATTTCTACCGTCAGCCCTTGAGGGATCTTAGTGTCTATTGGGGTATTACACTCTCTTACTTACTTGGCTCAAATAAGTTTATTTTGCCAACTAGGGAGAAAATTGAACAATGGAATAAACATTATATATGTAGAAAATTCTACGTTTTTGTTCCCTGTGACTGTATAATAAAAAGTTGTGTTTACTTTATCCTGGAAAAGTTATAATTTTTTTACATATTTTTAAAAAATGGACAGAGGTTTTGTCAGATCAAGAGGAAATGCCCTGATGCAAATCTATGTGCCCATATTGGCATATGGAGTGAAGTAGACTTCACAATGTAGGCAATATGTTGCTTATAACTAATATTTCCACAAATTCTGTCTCTTATAGATCTGAAACTAGAGGAAGATTTTCCCCTTGATTAAATTTCACTGTTTAAGAAGTAAGGATGACCTTTATTGCATGGCTGGCCCCTCCTTGAAATTCAATTCTTTGGGACGCTATGTTATAAATAAAGTTTGGCCTTCCTCTTTGCTACTAACTGGAAATGCAGTTATACCCCCAAGTCATCTAGGCAATGAATCTCTGTCAGGTTAGACAGTATCTCTCTCTCTTCCACTCCCCCCCCCCTTTTTTTTTTTTTTGTATGGGTACATCTTCAGGCACTTCTTCCTTGCTTGAAAGTATAAAATATTGTTCAGGTTGGTGTTCGTTTTTTAACATTTCTCTAAAAGACATACAAGTCTGACTTCTGAATTCTGTCTAGATCAGTATTCCTCCTAGTTCTTTACTCCACGATTTATAGGCTGATATAATAGAACACCTGTTAAAGTGGAATGGGCTCAAGGTGTCAGTTGCTGCTAGAGAGTAAAAGTGGTGGAATTCCTTAATATTGTATTCTTGACATATTAGTTTAGGTTTCCCCACATACAAGTTAATGGAACTTTATTTAAACAGTATTAGTAAAAAATAGTGATTTCTTATTTTTTATTAAAGTTAAAAAAAATTTACAACTATCTTCCTTTAAGAAAAATCAAGTTTCTGCTAACCAGTTTTGTTATACTAAATTAATGGGCATTAAATATATTTGAATAGAGAATCAGAATGAATCTTTTTCTTAAGTGCTCTGCGTAGAGCTATTTAGAATCCCCTACGGAATAAGGGAGTTAATTAGCCAGAGCAGGTCAGCTGCTGTAATGTAAACAAAAAATGAAATAGTTGGCATTACTTTGAATAGCCTTTAAGGGATGCTATCTGAATAATGGCAATTCGTCAACTTTGTACCAGAAAGTTTGTTGTAAGCTAAGTGGTATGTACAAAGTCCTAATATGTGCAACAATGTGAGACTTTTTGATATTGGTTAAATCAAGTTCAGCACTTCCAAGAACTTTTATAACTGGTGAATGTTGATCTGCTGATCATCACTGAGGTTGTGGAATGTGGATTTGTAAAGGACACCATCTGAATCTAGCATTAGGCTGATTAAGGAGATGACCACACCACCAGTCTCTGAAAAATTGTGTGGGGTCTAAAAATGTTTAAGTGAAATCTTCACTTCCCTCTGTGGTCTTTAAAATTGGCAGAGTAAAATGAGCAACACTAATGCGTATCTCCTTGCATTTCAGAAGAAACCAAAGACACAGAGGTTCCTCCAGTACCTCAAAATAGTCAACTGACCTGGAAGCAAGGCAGGCAGTTATTAAGACAGTAAGTAATATAGTTAAGTATCTGTATTTGTAATCAGTTTTTCTTCTGGAGTTTTAGAAATTATTTACATGTTTGCACTTTGCCTTGGAAATTCATGTAGTCAAGATGGATAAATATTGGTTCTGTATGCAAGACTATATAGACTGCATTTTTCTTTGAAGCAGTACTAGCAGAGAGAATCTTTGGCTGTGTCATTGCTTTAAACCCTGGGAAATGAAATGAGAAGTAAACCACAGGTAGAATACATGGATTTTGGGTGGAGGGGGTCCTTTCAGTAAATTATATGGTAAACTCAGTTAGCTTCCCATCTCCTCTTTAGTATTATCAATTTAATTTTTTTATTTTATTTTTCAGCAACAAACCCTAGATCCTTTCTCTTTCTCATAAATGTCTTTTTCTCTTCTTTCTCTTTTCACAACCAACCTAGGTATCTTCAGGAAGTAGGTTACACGGACACAATATTGGATGTACGGTCCCAGAGGGTAAGGTCTTTACTTGGGCTCTCCAGTTCAGAACCAAATGGCTCAGTGGAGACGAAGAACTTAGAACAGATCCTTAATGGAGGTGAATCTCCTTCATCTAAGCAAAAGGGACAGGAAATCAAAAGGTAGGCAAAGAGATGTAAAATTGTGATATGCTTGATAGTTGGCTAACATACCCTACTTATATTATTAATATGCTATTTCACTTATTAGATTCAGACAGCTGTGTTATGCAAGCACTGAGAAACCAGTTAGGCTCATATAAGCTTCAGATCCTACATCTTTGTTTTTTTGTTTGTTTTTTTTCTGGTCAGTGGTATATTAGTCAGTTATATCATCCAAATATTGCAGCTATGTGAGTGCACAAGAGCCTGAAAGTAAACTGATTAACATAAAAGGAGTCTATAAGCATAAATGACTATTACTAATCATATTTTTCAGATATATCAGCTTGTACTGTGAAAATAAATAGTGCATTATGTGAAAATTAGATTTTTGTTTCCGCTTTAATAATTTAAGTTGGTGTTATTAACATAAATAATTGTTTTTAAATTCTGCCATACATCTTGAGTGGTGCTTTTCAATTTTGAGTCATCCCATAGATTTAGATGGACAAAGTTTTCCTGGAATTTTTTTATTGACTTTTTAAAAACTTTTAAAAGTTAGATGATAGAATTATATTTGACTTAATCCCCTAAATCCCTTCACTGTAAGTCAGCTAGTAAATTTGACCACTGTAGGCTTTTTGTTTTGTTTTTTGTTTTTTTTTTGTAGGAACTCTGGTGATGTTCTTGAAACATTTAATTTCTTAGAAAATGCAGATGATAGTGATGAAGAAGAAGAGAATGACATGATAGAAGATATTGCAGAAGGAAAAGAAAAGCATCGGATAAATAAAAAACACAAAGTAAAGAGCTTTTACTGTTGCCTTTTGGTCATGTACCTCTAACATATTGAAAGCAGTGCTTTTAAAATATAGCCTGGTGGAAGCCCATGTTTCAAATAGACATGAATAAATTACCCTGCTTTATCTGTATGATATGTAAGTGAACATGTGGTATCAGCACGTTTTGGTGTAGCTCCTTATAATACACCTCTACCCCGATATAACGCAACCCGATATAACACGAATTTGAATATAACGCGGTAATGCAGTGCTCGGGGGGGGGGTAAGGGGGGTCGGGGCTGCGCACTCCGGCGGATCAAAGCAAGTTCGATATAACACAGTTTCACCTATAACGCAGTAAGATTTTTTGGCTCCCAAAGACAGTGTTATATCGGGGTAGAGGTGTAGTGTTTGTTCATCTTCAAAATGTTTTAAACATGAGGTAATTAGTGCTCATAACATCCTTGTGAGTAGGTGTGAGTACAATAACTAAGATTGCTACCAAAGTCTTATTCTGTTTTTGGTTTGCTGACAGCACTTAGAGATGGAATAATTTTGTATTTCATTCCTCCTCGCATACCTAGCTTTTTAGAGCTTTCTCTCTTTTTGCCATTTTTAAAATTTTATGTTAATAACTGGCTTGGCGACCTTGTAGTGGTGGTCTCTGTGTAGATCCAAGTATATTTCCTATTCTCAGTCTCACTATCTCAGCCAACTAGGAGTAATGCAAAGGCAGTATACTCTGTCCTGTTAGGGATGGTTATTTAATTTAGCAAGAACTCTCATCTGATCATGGAGCTGCAGTGATGAGCTCCCTAGAATCTCATCTGCTTCTCAGTTTGGTGGTGATTTGTTTGTTTTGTGGGGCCTGTATAATGGAGGGTGCTGTGTAAGAAAGGGTGTATCCTGAAGAAGTTCTGGAAAAGCAGGGATTATTTGCAAGGAGAAGAAACTAAATGCTTTAAGGTGGGCTGGGGAGAACATTCCATCGGAGATACAGGTTTTATGCCAGCCTCGCAGATAGAGGGTTTTTTTTTCTCCCATCCCTAATGTTCTTGTGAAGTTGCTCCTCCTGTATAGGACTTTGCTGTTTCTTCCTGAAACTTCCACTAGTCATTTAGTTAGTGTTGGATTAGTTTACGTGATTGTATGGTCATTGTGATGGAGAGCTTGATGTTCTTGTTTTGGTCACTGAAGCACTTTTCATCACGATGGCCCTCTGGCTGCATTGTATCTTGCTTTTTCTTTAATAGCTGGAGATCAGAGCTTTGACTTGAGGTGAGCCTCCTACCCTGCCTTGTCAGGAGCTTGGTTTTTCTTTAAATTCTGGAGGAGCTGAAATAACACTATGACTAGTTGTACACACTTTGCTTTCTGCACTTCATACTTCAAAATGTTCTTTCCTTGCAAACAAAAAAAAAAGTCCTCTTTAAAATGACCTGTGCCATTCTTAACTCATATTGTAGATGAGTTTCTTCTTACTGGCAGAAAACGTGTCTGCTTGTGTGATAGATGTAATCTTCTTAAAACACAGAATATATATTTTGTTATCCACTTGCAGATTGGTAATGAAGGTTTAGCTGCAGACCTTACAGATGACCCTGATACTGAAGAAGCTCTGAAAGAATTTGATTTTTTAGTAACAGCAGAAGATGGAGAAGGAGCTGGAGAAGCAAGAAGTTCAGGGGATGGGACAGAATGGGGTAAGAAGCTAATACTAACAGATGGTTAGCACTATTTGAACACTTGTTCATAACAATAGACTTACGAGCTATAATATGTGCTGTTTAAGACAGAATGGATGTGTGGATGCTTGTGGTGATTAGATGCTGGCAAAGTAGGAGATAACTAAGAAGTTGGGTATTACAAATTTTATCCTCACACACTGTAGTGCTAACAATTAGACGGTGGTTAATTTATTTCAAATTCACCTTTGTTTTGCTGTTGAGGAGAGGGTTTTTTTTCCCCATCTTCCATATTTTTTGCTGCTCCTGGTCTATATTCCTGACCACCCATAAATCCTTCTTTTGGATTTTGGGATCAACTTTTTGCCAAATCTAGATTTTAGATTTGGTTATGGTCTGGAGCTTTAATTTGTGTTGAGGCCTGTGTTAAATTAATTTCTGTTATATGGACTAGAAGAATTATTACATAATTGCTTGCTCAGATTTTCAGAAGCTGACTGCTAATATATTCTTTATGAATAAAATCAGAAAATTGGTCATCTTTATACTGCTAGTTCAGATTTTCTTTAGATAATGAAGTAAGATTGCTAAACAGTTCCATGTGATATAAAAAGCACTAAATGGCTCTCTAATGATGTTTGAAACTTGTGTGTGCATTTTTTTTTTTAAAGAAATGGGGAGTAAGGAAGAGGGGGGTTAATCGGGGCTCCAAATATCCATCAGTTATTGCCTAATTGAATGCGCTATCTGTAGTTTTTAGTTGGTAAAAACTACCTCACACTTGAACACAATTGACAATCTTTGCTCAGGTAAGGTCCAGGACTAAAGTAACAGTGTTAGAGGTAGGGTTTGCAGAATTATCGTATATAATATAGGGACTGTTTGGGAAAGTTTACACAATACTTGTCTAATGTACCATTTTTTTAGTATGTTCTTTTCTTTTCATGAACGCTAAAATTCACTGCATTTTTAAAAGAACAAAACGCAACAATTAACTTACCAGATTTATTTCCTTAACTTCCTTAGTGTTAGATTTAGAATTTTATTTAATCTAGTTGGTCTAAGTGCTTTACTTGGTGGGCATTCTGAATTGTTGCTGCTTGAGGAGACAAGCTATCTAAACACTTCATTATTTTAAGTAGGAAAAAATAAAATGTCTTTATATGAAGTAATCTTAAAACTGTTGAATTTCTGTAGTCAGTCTAGGTATTGAACTGATATTCCAGTTTAATGATCTGAGGTTTTACATCAATACATAATTATACATGAATACACAATACATTTAAGAAAAAAACATGGAGCAAGTTGTACATTTGAATTATTTTATACCAAGATAAAACAAATCCTTTATTGCAGCACAAAGCTAAAGACCAAACATCAAGTGCACATTGTCGGTATTCTGTGTAATTCCTTGGAATGTAGCTTTTTAACTTTCTGACGTGATATACCTTAGTCTCAAATTATTGGATTATGTTGTACATTATGGAACTTTTGCTACGCCTTTGTACTACAGCTTTTTTATCCAAGATATTTTATTAGTGTTGTGACTGGTGCACTGTTTCTGTCGTTAACTGGTGCTGTATTTTAAAGATATTCTAATTTGGTACTCCATTTTTGTAGTGTTTTTGCCCATAACATTATATAAGGATTACAACTTTAGTCTTCCCTTTAATCCAAAAACATGTATCTGCTGTCCCCTCAAACTGATGTAGGCAAATTATTGCTACCTCAGACAATTTTCTCTTTAATATGTATCTTTTGAATTGTGAATGCAAACTTTCTCCTTTGCTGGATTTGATTCCAATTGCACATTACACCAGTTTTATACCAATATAACTCCATTGACTTAAATGCAGTTCCTTTTTATTTAATTGAGGATTGATTAAATCCTGAGCTTTTGGGATTGAATAAACATACATTTTCTTTTATAGTCTTAAAATATTCAAGATTGCAACTTAGTTTTATTTTGCACAAAGGTTAAAGGTCATAAAGGTTAAATTCCTCATGGTGTATCAGAATTGGATACAATATTCCAAATGTGGTCCCACTTTAGTACGGTCTATGACTATAAACTATCATGAACAGTCTTATAAATACCTTGCATAACCTTATTAGACTTTTTTTTAAGCTAATAGTCCCTGAAGTCTCCCCAATCTCCAGAGTGATTCTGCTGGGAGTCCATAGTGATTGAGGAATTCCAAGGGTCTTTTTTTCCTCCCAAATATTAGCATTATGTAAAACAATGCCATCTCTTCCTTTACTTGTCTTGTCTATTTCTTCTAAAACAGTCTACTTCAGCACCAATCTGAGGCAGATTTCAGTTTTGCCTGTTTAAATCATTCTTTTCCTTTGCACAAATGCTTCTGCCTATTTTTCCTTTAAGCGTCTTACATTTGCATATAGAATAGGCTAATTTATACATTATGTTTATAGGTTATATTCTGCATATGGGTCAAATTATGAAGTTTAACTTGACTTTTACAGAAGCTCAGTTCCATTTGTTTCTCTTGTATCCCTCTTCATCCTAGTTTTTATGCAACCTTAATATTTTTGCTGTTTATTTTACTTTTATCCTCATTCTCCTTGCTGCTTTAATTTGTTATCCTCATAGCTTCCTTTATTCTTTTTGTTTCATTAGTTGGACATGTACAAATCCAGTTGTTTGTATGCCCTATGTATGTAAATTAATTTCTAGTGAATAAAACTTATTTCTTTATCAGATTTTTAACTTGTTTCCTGTCTTCAGACCTACGACCGGGTCATGCTTTGCTGTCACTCCAGTTTGGAGTGGACATCTTAACTAACTTTCTTAGTTACTTTTAATTATTATTATAATTCTCAGTATAGATTAACTCCAAAGATCCATAACTTTTAACATGTGATCAACAAGTTGGCAGCTATATTCAAGTTAAATCTTTCTCAAAGGAGACTACTGAAAACCAACCACTGGCTTCATCTCCCTGTAGCAGTTTTTCATGAACATACTTGTATATTTGCAAACATTGTTTCTTTGTATTTATGTGTTTAGTGTTATAGTTATCGCATATTGGGGTTTGCAGCCACCTTTCGTGCAACACATTTTGCTAACAGCTGACCTTCAAAACCATGAAAGATGAGAAAATTCAAACTATATTAAACAAAGAAGAAAGGGATGGAGAATGTCAGATTAAAATATTTCCACAGATTTCCTGTAAGGAAAATAAGATTATAATAAAAATCTACCAAATATTTGTTTTGTCCAGTCAGAGAGAAATGGAGAAAGTAGATGTGCAAAACACATGTATAAGATTCTTAAGCGGCATATCACTGTAATATTGAAATACCACTGGTATATGCATGAATATATCCCATCCCTGCGAGTTAAGGAGCTATTCTCTGTTTATAGAAGGTAAACTCAGGCTCAGAGATTAAATTTGCCACATGAGGAAATCTGGACAGAGGCACGAACAGAACCCACATTTTATGAGTCCAAGTTTGGTATCTTAACCAAGAGACTACCCTTTCTGGTCAAATCAGGACTGACTAATGAACTAGTTACTTTAACTGTCAATATTTTCTGCACTATTTCAGTGCTAGCCTGTAATATTTTGCTTACAAAAAACAGTGCAGGGAATTGGTTGTATTTAGAATGATTTCCAATTTACTGGCCTTCTGTTTTAAAAATTATTTTGTAAAATCCTAAATGTCAAGTTCCCAAATGTCGTCCCTGAATTGTATGTAACTTGAAGACTTTAATGTTGAAGAAACCTTTAAAATTTGTGACGTAAGTTATTTATTAAAGATACTTTTTTTAAGCAAGTACTCTGCCCTACCTCTACTGTGTACTGGGTTTCTACTAATTGTAATTTAAGATCAGAATGAGTATGTCAAACTGTCTTCACTTTTGTGAATGTTCTTTATTAACCTTCATATAAAATGTTGTATGTGAAAATGTGTCTCTCTTTCTGGTAACATTTATGCATCATGCCCTTTAATTGGTAAAGCCCTATCTTCTGCATGTAGGATTAGCGTGTGAGAGGATGCATGTTGAGTTTTTTTCATGAACAAAATGACACTGATATACTCAGCTTGCACTTTCATGAGTTGTACAGCATGAAATATATTTATTTGCTTATTTAAAGCTGGCTGAATAATTCCTAACACTGGCTTTCTAAAGATGCAGTAATCTTAAGTACAGCTCTACCCCAATATAATGCAACCCGACATAACACGAATTTGGATATAACGCAGTAAAGCAGTGCTCCAAGGGGGCAGGGCTGCGTGCTCCGGCGGATCAAAGCAAGTTTCGTATAATGCTGTTTCACCTATAACGTAAGATTTTTTTGGCTCCCAAGGACAGCATTCTATCGGGGTAGAGGTTTACGTTAGATACCTTTTTGTTTATTTAGTAGCATCTATCCATTATTCAACACAAACAGCTATTTAAAGTAAAAACTCAAATTGTTTTCTCATTGGTAACAAAAATTAGCATAAAATAATATTCAGACATAATTATAGTAAATAGTTTAGTGAAAACTGTATAGAATGGGATCAATACTTTGTAAACTGTAACTGATAAAACTGAGACTGCACCTTTAAAATATTTTCAAGTATAACCTAAGAACTTTTTATTGATGATTATGTTGAGCTATAACAGTCAATCACCAACAGCTTGCATTGCCAACTGCTGATTTTTTTTCTTTTAATAATATGCTGCATGTAGACAAAGATGACCTGTCCCCAACTGCTGAGGTTTGGGATGTAGACCAGGGACTAATAAGTAAACTGAAGGAACAGTACAAGAAGGAACGAAAGGGGAAGAAAGGGGTAAAGAGTAAGTGCAGATTCTGAATCTTGAAATGCAATTCTTTTTCTCCATTTGGAAGACTTTTTTTTTTTCTTCTTCTGCAAATTCTGTTTTTGTTTTTGCATTAAGTATTGTTTTCCTTGATGGGGGCAACCAACTTTAACTTTCTATCTGCTAAATCTGATCATACAAGAAATATCTTGTGCCACTTGTGAGAACAGAAATGTGAAAACACTTATAAACAAAAATCTAGGGTTAAATAGGAAAAGAGAAATAACTACCTTGAAATCTAAGTACAGGGATAGATTTTGAACAGTATTGGTTCTGGGAATGCTGTCTCTCCTTTTCCTGAACTTTAACAAAGTAGGCTAAATTTCTCCATTTGTAAAAGAAAAAGATTCTTGAACTGACTTCTTTCTTGAACCTTGCTTTGAATCACAATTCAGTTACATTGTTGGGCCTATATTTGTGTCTGTCTGCTAGAAGGCAGAATGAGAATGAAAAATATGCCTTTCATGTAAGGGAAAGCAAACATTTTTGTGGATTACTCTACAATATATTTTTGCCTTGATGTTGACATTCATTCTGCCATGCAGTTAACATCCTCTGACATTCTAAGGAAAAATACTGCCATTAGGAAGGAAGAAAGGTTTACATTCTGTCAGATTAAATGACTGCTGAATAAGGCTTCCACTTAAAAATATGTAAAGTATTTAGAACTCCAGATTTTAATATTATGAATTATAAAATGAGATACATAATGCTACAGTATATAGAATTCAATTTGTTATGTAAAGCTTATATAGACAAAGAGCAACATCAGTATTTGAGTTGCATTGGTATAATTTTGGAGTAACTCCATTGAGTGCAATGTTTTTACACTATTTTAATTCAGAGCTATATTTGGTCCAAAGTAATTTTACATGCGAGTTCAAAATCTTTTGTGAAACACTGTAAGCTCTGTGTAAGTGCTAAATATATACTTAAATTAGACTGTACATTATTTTTTAACATATGTTCATAATCTATAGATTACAAAGCCAGAGGGACCAATGTCTGGTGTGCTGTATAACACAGATCATAGAACTCCCCCCCCCCCCCCAAATAATTCCTAGAGCGTATCTTTTAGACAAACATCCAATCTTGATTTAAAACACGTCAGTGATGGAGAATCCACCATGACCTCTGGTAAATTGTTCCAATGGCTGATTACTCTCACTATTAAAAATGTATGCCTTATTTCCAGTCTGAATTTATCTAGCTTCAACTTCTTGCCATTGGATTGTATTGTAACTTTCTCTGGTAATTTGAAGAGCCCATTATTAAATATTTGTTCCCCATTTGGGTACTTAGACTGTAATCAAGTCACCTTCTCTTTGTTAAGATAAATAGTTTGAGCTAATAGATTTTAAATATAAAGGAAGGATTTTTTTATTTAAATGTTAAATTACTTTAAATTTTCAAATACTTAATGCTATTCTGCTTTGTGTGTGAGCTCTAATGTCACTTAATTATAATTTAGTTTGTGCATGTTTGTTTTTAAAGTTTTGCATGACTTGTTTATGTAATAAGGTGTAATTTAGTTAAGGTCAGAGGTTACTTAACTTTTTTTTTATAGTTAAGTATACCTAACTGCGGCCAAACTAAAAGTACAAAACAGATGTGCACAAATGTGCACCTGCATTTAGCATGTAAACAACTAGTTAGACAATTACCAGCCTTGCATGAACTATTTTGGAAATAGGTTTACAAATTTATTTTTGAGTGTTAGTGGAGGTATACCTTTGAAAATTTGTCCCTACTAATTTGGTTTCCTATTTAACTTTCAGAACTCTTTTCCCCCCCCCCCCTTCAGGCTGTGTACAACCCATAGTGACAATAAAATTCATAAACACACTGGTATCTTTCGGTTTCTGAAAAGAATGAACTGATGTGATGTAGTTACCTTTTCTTAAATTTGGATTATATATAAAATGATTGAATGGTAGGCTTTGAATGCTGTTGAATTTGTACTTGGATTAAAGTTTTGCTTTAAATGCACGAGCGTACCCTCCACCCCCACCCCAATCAGATTCTGCTTTCTCATGCTCATGAAGTGAGTTGCTCAGAGAAACAGTGAGAATAGAGGATTACACATTTTGCTGTGGGGATATATTAACTGTTATGGAACATGGCAGGGGCTGCAGCTTTTCAAAGCCCCAAGACGGTCTGCTGGGAAGACACGGGGTCCACCTAACCATGAAGGGGAAGAGCAGTGTATTGAGGAGGACTTTAAATTAGTTTCAAAGGGGACAGGTTACAAAAGCCCACAGGTAAGTATGAAAAAGAAGTGACCTTACCCGAGGTCACTTACCCGAGGACTGTTGGGGTGTGACATGGAAAATTACAACAGCGTCATGGGAGCAACAAGAGGGGAAACTGCTCAACACCTTAGCTGTCTATACACAAATTCAAGGAGTCTGGAGAATGAACAGAAAGAATGGGAAGTATTAGTACTTAAACTAAATTATTACTTTACTGGCATCACAGAGACTAGGTGGGATAAGTCTCATTACTGGAATATTAGTACGGAGGGAGAAGAATAGCTTGTTCAGGAAGGGCAGGCAGAGTTAAAAGGGATGAGGTGTTGTCTTATACATCAAGAATATGTACACTTGTTTTGAGGTCCAGAAGGAGGTGGGAGGAAGACCAGCTGAGAGTCTGTGGGTAAAGATAAAAGGGTTAAAAATGGGGATGATGACATGGTAGAGGTCTATTCTAGTTCACCAAACCAGGAAGAGGAGGTGGATGAGGCATTTCTAGAACAAATAGCAGAAATATCCAAAACATGCGACCTGGTAGTAATGGTGGACTTTAACTATCTAGACATCTCTTGGAAAAATAACATAGCAAAATACAAAATTTCGAGTAAATTCTAAGACTTTACTGGGGATAACTTTGTTCCAGAAAAGTGGAGAAAGTAACCAGGGGGACAGCCATTTTAGACTTGATTCTGACCAATCGGGAGGAATTGTGTAGCAAATCTGAAAGTGGGAGGCAATTTTGGTGAACGTGATCGTGAAATGATAGATTTCATGATTCTAAGGAAAGGAAGGAGTGAAAGCAGCAGATAATGGACTTCAAAAAAGCATATTTAAACAAACACTGCTCACTATCAGCACCTGAACTGATCCATATGATTCAGCTCAGGATCAGCACCTTGTTTAATATCAGAACACTTAAATATCTTTATACTGAAAAACAAGGGTTGGTTTTTTAAAAATTCAAGATTTAAGTGATAGAGAGTAAGGATATTGGAAACAAAAGGTTACATACACCTCTATCCCAATATAACACAAATTCGGATATAATGCGGTAAAGCAGTGCTCCGGGGGGAGGGGGGGTGCTGCGCACTCTGGTGCATCAAAGCAAGTTTGATATAACGCGGTTTCACCTATAACGTGGTAAGATTTTTTGGCTCCCAAGGACAGCGTTATATCGAGGTAGAGGTGTATTAAACAAAATCATGCCTCCTAGAGACTAAGGTTAACCTCCTGTCCAAAGAATTTACTTACCCAGAGTCCTTTTCAGTATTTCCAACCAAGGTTAGCTGAGATCCCATTTTCATGAGTGTAAACACACTGTCCGTTTACTTCCTAGATACAGGATGTTGGAGTGTCATCTTTGCCTTCTACTTATATTTCCCAAAGTTCATTGTCATTGTCAGAGACAGGATATTCACCTGTGACTCATTTTTTCCTGTGTGCTGTTTTCCTGTTAACTAGAAGAGTAGGAGAAGCCTTTTCTTGTAAGTTATTACCTCCATAGGGGTTGGAGACAGATTTCAAGTTATATGAAAGCTGGGGGGGGGGTTAAATTGTCACATATCCTGTGCCCTTGACCGGAGGTATTTACTAATGATAACTTCTACATCTCAGCTGAAAAGTAGATAAAGGGCCATATTCTTCTCACTGAATCTGTGCTTTTCATCTTTTTTTTGTTCACTTTTTTTTGGGGAGGGGGGGAGTGGTGGAAGGTGACGAGACCTTAGTTTAGTTTGGAGTAAATTGGTGGATGCTCATTCCCTTATTTTAAAACCACCCAAATCAGAAATCCTGCTTTTCATACATTTAAAGGAAGGTACTAAATTCCTGGTAACAATTCCTTTCACAAAGCAAGTTAATGAGTTGTAGGCTTTGGTTACCTATTACCATTTTCCTAAAATTCAGGTGATCTTATTTTCGTATTAATCATTCATTGCCTTAATAAGCTGTTTTATTTTTTTCATTGTCACCTTTTTCAAGGTGAAGCAGTATTTTTTTTAAAGGTTGAACATATTTAGATATGACACTTTCAACTCTTAGTTTGTAGTTTTATTGAGTGAAGGTGTATCAAATTATTTCACACTCTTCATTAGTTTGAGACTATACTGTCCAGTCTTGTTTGCATGTGAACCTTGTGCATGTGAGTACTGGACTGATCTTAACCAATGTTTGCTTGCTTACATTCAGAGAAGCCTGACCAAGTCACTTCCATTCTTAAACAACCTTTGTGTGTCAGGTTTCATAGGCTTGTTGGAGTACAATTTAGAACAACCTACAAATGTTCTTGTGCTTTTATGTACCACCTTCCATCTGGGCAGCTCCAAGTGCTTTGCAAATATTAAACAATTTAGAGTCCCAACACCCCTCTGAGTTGGGTAATTTCTACTGTCACAGTTTTGAGGTTAACTGCACCTCTGCCCCTTCAATTGTCTCATCCAAGGTCCCCCATTAGGCGTAAGGCCTCCAACCATCACCTCTCTGAGTGTGGACCTGTGACCAGACATTTAGGCTTGCAGTGCCCCTGAAATTCACTGTGTTTATTCCAGGAGGTCTGACTTGAGTCCCGCTCCTGCAATTCTCTGTATCAAGGGAAAAAGACAGCATGTACCAGTAACCAGTGAGCTTTCACAAAGCACAGTATGCTTATTTTAGGACAATAGTATTATAGAAAATCCTAAAACAATAAAAAATCTGCATGCATGCTAAGCTTACAAGGTTCTGTCTTCCACGTGGAGACATTGGCAGGTTCCAGTCCTTCAGATTTTCTAATAGGGCTTTGCCCTCTGTAACACTATCATGTCTTAGATCAAAATGAGGGTCTGAGTTAGTTCACACTGCCTCTTTATGCCAAAAACCCTTACTTTGTCTTCTGGGCCTGTTGATCCCAGTCTGAACCAGTATATGAAATCTCCCCGGTGGGGGGGGGGGGTAGTTATCTGGAGTTTTTTACTTGTCCTGGGATTTGCAGTAATTACCCCCTATTTTAATTCCTGGAATAAGTTTGGTAACCCTTCCCATGAAGCTGAATACAATCCTAACTTACAAAAATATATAACATTTATACAAACAAACATTTGTGAATAATCCCCATGCCTATGGCATCTGGTTTGCCTTGATATAGTAGTCTTTTGAAGTTTCCACACTTCCAATGTCTCACATTTGTCTCAATTACTTTCACTTACAAATGAGGAAAAAGTTAAAGGGATTTACCATTCTATTGTCCAAGACAAGATAGAGCACTGGGTCAGGTAAGGCTGTTTTTCTGTTGTCTTAACTAAGAATATCTTGTCCATCACCATAAGCATTACTGCATGCAAGTCAATAAGAACATGAAATTGTGCAAATGAGTTAAGGAAGAAGAACATTTAAGCTAGTTTGTGAGTAGCATTGTGTTAGGCGGGTAACACTGGCACAAAGTTCCCCTTTTCCTGTTTGTTTTTAGGTTGTCGTCTTGAACAGAATTACTTGAAACTGAAGGGGGCACAAGCAGTACCATACTTAAGTTTTGAAACGTGTCAATGCTTGTGCCCCATCTACAATCTGCTGAGGAAAGGATTGCTCCTAGGTTTGTACACGTGAAAGTGCAGTAGATAAAAAATAAATAAAATTAAAAAAAAATTGGCATTGTCTGGGCTATTAACTGAAGCAGCTCTGTTTACTTATAACTAACCTAGCTTTCCTGTTACCCCTTTTGCTGTCATTAACTACGTCTTTCAGGTTATAGAAAAATACTGTATTTCATTGTTAAATCGGTTACCTTGTCTCCAGCAGAATTAAACCTAACTTAATTTAACAGTGGGTATTCTGTTTTTGTCTAATTGATTTTTTTTTCTATCAAAGTAAAAGCCTAAAATGTGAGGGTATAGATAAAGTGCTATTGGAAGCACTGGTTTTGGCAAATTTCGTCTTTACCTGCATGTACTACTGAAAGCAGGAGAGTGTTTATCATCTGTGACCACACCAAGATATAATTTTTGGTTCTATAGAAAATTAAGGCTATGTCTACACTATAAAGTTACGTCGACAATTGTCCACCACTGTAATTAAACCTCTTTTGTTCATCCACACACTGCCCTTTGTTACTGTGCAGTGCATCCATGGTTGGTGCTCTTGCATCGATAGAGAGAGCAGTGCACCATGGTTAGCTATCCCACTGTGCAACTTGCCACTATCTGCTGCTTGGTGATCTGGGAAGAGATCACAGTGTATTTCTAAATAGTGTTACAGTGATATGTGAGTGCCAGACTTCACATCCAGTTGAGAATATGCATCTATGCAGGGAGAAATAAATAATATCTTTTGATAAGAGACAAACGCTTCTGAATATGTTGACTAGTTTTAAGCCTAGACAACTTTTTATCTGAAATGTTCTGCTTGTAGAACCTTTAAAGTTACTAGTTTTCTTTTTGTCTGACATTTTATGGTAGAGGTCCATTTTTCCTTATATCATTGTATCTCTTTTCAAATAGGCGAACATAAAATGAAACTTGAAAAATTGTGCTTTTGCAAATTATTTTCTGCCTTTTTTCTTTACTTGTATATTTGATGTGAATGTAGCAGGTTGGGCTTTTTTGTTTGTTTGTTTGTTGTTGTTTTTAAACCATCCTTAATGCAGAACTGTACTATGTAAGGTCATACATATTTATCAGCACTATATCTTCTACAGATTGAAATGCCAGTGACAATTTCAAATCAGACTTTTTAAAATTAGAAACTTAATTGTAGACATATGTAAGTCTATTTTGAATGTGGCCCTGACTAATCATGATTGGGCTTATTAAAAATTTTGCACAAAGCATCATTTAAAATGATATTTTAAAAATGAACAAACAGGGAAAGTTAATTGTTTGTTGCACCCCCGTTACAAGTCATCTTTACTTCTTCTTTCCTTTGTAAGGTAACTTTCTGTTTATACTTGAGATTTTCTGTGTTAATTCATGTAGTGTAGTTAAAACTGTTTAATACTGCAAACATTTAGTTCATATGTATTTTGTTTAAAGGTTACTTTCTATAACTGTTACATATTTGGTTTTTCATAGGGACTTGAGGTGCTGGGTTCTTTCTTTTCCACAGCAGAATATAAAGCTGTACTACAAATGAACAAGACAGTTCTAAGCAATTTTTTTTGACTTGGTGGATAAAAACCACTTACATATAATTTTCAGATTCAGTGTTTAACTGGTTTTCAAAATTTCCAAAAGAACACAATATAACAGTTAAAGCATCATAACCAAAAATAATAACCAATGTCTTTATTCTTTAAGGAGGTTCCATTAGTAATCTTTCTTGTTTAATTAGGAAACTGGATTTATTGACTGCTGTCAAGTCAAGCGGTAGCAATCAAATGAACCTTTGCTGCTGACATTAATTTACAGGGGTCAACAGGACAAAACTTCACGACATGATAGCTGATCTGGGCGATGATGAGCTACCCCACATCCCTTCAGGAATCATTAATCAATCTAGGTCACCCTCTTCTAGAATGACTGATGAAGGTTCAAGAGCAGAGGAAGGTACAAAAAAATTCAGCTACTTATTGTATTTTAGAAGGTTTTAATTTAAACACACGGTATCACTTATCCCTCAAACACTTAATGCAGTTACAGTTGTCAATAGTAGGACATCAACACTGCTTACAAGTCTGTTCACACAAGTTTGGTTTTTTTTGCATGGCTACCACTTGAAGCTTTTGTGTCTCAGAGAAATCAAAATCAGAACTTTACATGTCAAGTGTGTTTTTTATTCAATTTTATGTGAAACTGCCTTGGTTCTGACTTTGTCAACTCTTAAGTCCCTTCTTGCAGAATCCCTTTTTAAAGTAATCTTATCTGGATGTTACATTATAAAACTTAGTTTAAAAAGTTTTGTATTGAAAGGTGAAATAAAAATAGTTACTGAAAAGTAGTGATGTAATTACAAAGGATGAATTTGGCTCTCTACCTTCAAATTATTATTAATGCTTATATAGGTAGAGTACATTTTTAATTAGCTACTTTTGATCTATCCTATCCTTAACCAGCCATTAGCTCCAGATGCAGTTGAACTATCACTTTCATCCCACCTCCGGCAAGAAAGGCAGCTTCTAGCTCTAGTGTTGTCATAACTGCCTCAAAAGTGGTGAGGGATAGCTCAGTGGTTTGAGCATTGGCCTGCTAAAAACCCAGGGTTGTGAGTTCAATCCTTGAGGGGGCCACTTAGGGATCTGGGGCAAAAATTGGTCCTGCTAGTGAAGGCAGGGGGCTGGACTCGATGACCTTTCAAGGTCCCTTCCAGTTCTAGGAGATTGGTATATCTCCAATTATTACCTTTATTACCTTTTTATCAGTCTGTCACTTTGTGTCAGTCAAGCACAGCTTCCAGTGTGTCTATATTTTTCAGTGTCATTAAGAAATTTTTATTTCACAGTAATCTGTTAAAAATAAAATTGGACATAGTTTTAGGTCTTGTCTACACACACAAGTTACACTAGTGCAAGACTTACGTGTATAGCGCACCGGAAAAACTGTTTTGGTGGGTTGCAGTCACACTGTGCCTATGCATATTGCAACAGTTGTGGCCACATCGCAGCACGCTGTATTGCTAAAAGCGTGGAGTGCTCTGGCAGGGGATTCCTGTCTCTATATCGCCTGCAGCCTCACTCCCTTATGAGAGATTTTTGCTATGTATACCTGTAGGGATTTCTGAACTCCCGCAATTCCCTCAAATCTGCCTGTAGGTCACCTCTCCTGCAGTGTAGTCATACTACATGTTCCAAACCTAGATGAGGCACAGAGGAATGCAGCACTCCTCTCTGTCAAATTGAGGCGTTCATAGCTGTAGCAAGATGAATTACAAAACTCAGAGTAATGTTTGGCAAGAAAGAGCAAATCAGAATTTATGAGGAAGGAGATTTCTTTGGGGCCATAGTTCCCATTGTTTGGGGTGCCATCTATTGCATCTTTATCCAGAAACTCCACAGTATTCTAGAGAGAGGATTACATATGCCTAATCTCAACTCTGAACCCTGGAATCATCATCATAAAGCAAGGCATGTTTCTTGCTTGGATTTTTATTCTTGTGTTTTAGGAGTCATTGATTCATTCTAAAATACAGGACTGTAATCTGGTTAAAATATTGGACCATAAAAACCAATACATCCATTTCCATGCCTTTTCAAAATATTTTGTTGCATAGTTCACATGAATCTGAGTGGACGGGTGGAGGTGGGTGAGTGGTCTTCTCAGGGAAACGTTATACCACCACATGCTTTGGATGATTAAAAATTGTCTGAACTCAGTATGTACACAAATCATTCTGAAAGAAGGTGTCTCTAGAACTTTGCCATTTCACACTATTTGCCATTTTGTTATGTGAGCATATTTTCCAGCCCGTCAATTTGTTTTGCTGTTCTTCATATACTTCTGTCGGTGAGAGCTGTAGTGTGAACATAACAGTAATCCCATGTGTCTTATTTTTTTCCTTACCTTCCTGTGACTTTTTTTTAAAACAGAGTTTTAAAATTTAAACTGTCTCTCAACTAGTTGTTTATTAGTGGTCCTTTGACAATATTGAACAAATATTTCATAATCCATGTCTACACCAGATGGTATGAAGTCAGTAGTAGTAGATAGGTTAGTCATCTCGTTTGTAGAAGCTCCAGAACAAAATGCAAATCTTCATTGCACTCCTTCTGTCCATGTTCTTCTGCTTTAATAAATTGAATGAGAATGGCATATTTCATTATCATGAATAAAAAAGAAATGAGCCATAAATGTTCAATTGTATCTGAACAGCATAATACTGCCCAGTGATTTTATTTCATCTAACTTTTTCAAGTAGTTTTGATTTAGGACGTCCACTATAATCCTCCTTACCAGGCCATAGTAGCTCAACTGTTGAGTTGCAGTAAGCCATAATATGTCTCTGGTTACACAAATGGCCTGTGTAATCTGCTGCAGTACAATGTAATGTCACATTGGAAACCAGAATTCTGAAAGAAAGGGAGTGATTGGTACTTTCATTTGCAAGCCATGCCAATAACCAGAACGCTATTCAGGCTCACAGAAGTTTCATGGTACTTTTGGTGTGTGAGCTCTGACACAGAGGCTTGGACGTAATTGTGCACAGGTGGGTTTTTTCACCGTGCTTCACAAGATGAAATATAAACAATTATCCTGTTTTAAAATATTTCCAACCACATTTCAACTATTTTAATATTTTTATTTCAAAACAGCTAGTTACATTGATGCAAACTGAAACTTGTCATAGACTAATACACTTGGAAAAACCATAAAATGTAACACATACATTTGTCAGTCTTCCACTAAAAACCACACTGAACCAGCTACATCTTCTAATAATCCTGCACTTAAATTTCTGAAAACAGGTTAGTCCATTGGTATAGTCCTGCGGTTCTCCATTGTGGTCTTACTCAAAGCATGATTGCTATCTAAGCCTTCTCTTAGGGTACATGAGTAGCTGTGCGGATTTTTTTTTTTTTACGGTTGCTTTTTTAGGTAAATAGTAACACTGTAACATTGGCAGATAATGCTTATTTGTATACAGTACATAATGTTGGTTGCTACTGTGATAATTCTAAATAACTTCTGGATGATAAATGTTTGATTAAAGAATAGACTAAGGAGGAAGTTTTTTTGTGATTGGACTAGTCAGTTATAAGCACATCTGATTATGTATTTATAGTGCAATATTTAATCTGTAGGGTATTGTCTGGATTTTATTTGTTTATGCATAATGTTAACAAGTTTGAGTGCAAGGATGGCTGGTGCATCCTTTTACTCAGTCTCTGCCATAATAAATATTATACTAGATCATAACTTGTAATTGGTATGAATACGATAGACAATGACTTCACCAGAACACAATTGTATTTAAATTGGAGGATAATAATAACTATACAGTTCTATACTGCATGAGCAAATAACTCTGGTAACCTTAATTCCTAAAAATCCTTAATCTTTAAACAGTAGTTCATCAATTTTACTCATATATTTTTTTCTTTGGAATATTTCAGGTAGGTCCATTGCAATGAAAAAAAAGTTTTTGCTATTCAAAGTTTGTTCACCTGTTTTGATGATAGTTGTAAATACATGTGTGTTTCATTTTTATTACTTCATTGCCATTTATTTTTATTGAAACTTTTGACTGTATTTTAAAAAACACTTTTCATAATTATTAAGAATGTTACTTAAATAAAAAAGCCCCAAATTTAAAATGATAAATTTAGAACAGAGTTTCAGGTTAGAACTAAAATTTTGCTTTTGGAAAATTAGTTTCCAACTTCTAAACGTTCACCTTTTTTGAAGTTTCAAATACAGATGAGTCTGAGTATAGTTGCTGTAGATTCAGGGGTGGGAGTTCTGAATTTCTCTTGATAGTGAGAGGTACACTGTCCCAAAGATTGCTCTGAGATGCATTGTACATTTGGGAAGCAGGATATCTCCTACAATTCCCAGGTGCGGAGAGGATATGTTCCTCTTACTACAACCTCTTATGGGGTGCAGCTTACTACTTGAATTGTAACTGAACAGTTCTATTCATGATGCCATGACTTTGCCCCAAGAGGAATAGTAATGGAGCAGACACTAGACTCTGAGGGACTGGAATTTTTGAATTCTTCTTATGCAGGCTCAGCAATGGGAGAAAGGCTCTTCAGGGCTTTTACTTGCCCTTTTCCTTTCCCCTCCTATATTCCTTGCCCCTTTGTAGGGGGCAGGCAGAACATGGACTTCAGTGAACAATCCTAATTCTTTAAATTTCTTTTAGTGAAGATTTTGCGGGTTTTGTTTCTCCGTAGAACTTTTGTCATGTCATTTTAATGCACATTTCATGGATCTCTTCCTTCTGTTCTTTACTGCTCTATCCTAGTACTTCTGGAACATCAATATTGGGAAATTCAGAGTTGATATAATTAGGGTGGGTGACTAAACTAAGAATAAAGTTTAATCTTGTAAGGAAACTCATACATCCATACACACTGAAAATAATGTAGGACATTTTACTTATCGGAAGTATGACTCTTTGGGAAAATAAATCTGATTGTGTTAGGATGCAATTACTTGACCCTTTGCGTATGTGAGGTTTCTACTAAAATATTGGCAAAAATGAATACTACTAAGGGACATTGTCAGTAGTTTTGGCGCAAAATTAACAGAAGAAATGGCTTGCTCTCGCGCACACATACAATTTTATCTGAGAAGTTTAAATCAGGAATATATTTTCCCTTATCAGGTATCCTATTTTTGTTCTTTGGAAAGTAATACCAAAAAATAAAACAACCCCCCACCCACACCTCTTTCAGTAAAGCAGATTTTTTTCTAGAAGCTGTGTGTGTAAATCCTTATTCAAATACCTTGCAAACAAATTGATTTTTTGGTGGGGGTGCAGCAGGGAGTCATAGATGATACCGAATAGTAAAGAATGTGAATGAATGCTGGAGAAGATGATTCAAGCCTGAATTGAAAATTAACATTTGTTCAAAAGCTGCATTGTTTAGTACTAATTGATAATCAACAAGAAAAATGTGTAAAGCTTCAAATGTTTTAAGGAACATGCAGCTAGCTAACATGAATATCAGTTGTCTATTTTTAAACTTTATCCAAACGTTGTTGATGCAGTCAAATGCAGAACTCAGTAATTACAAATGTTGTAGGTTCTTGTGTTTTAAAACCCTGTCTGTATATGTGTGGTGGAGGGTATGTCCTTCATGGGGACTTATGAGTGCTAAAAATACTTGCTCATGGAGGTAAATGTTTATTGCCTTAGCTTCAAATTTAGAGAATTATTTTCATATGTATGTATATGCTCATGTTTTCTTTTCCACTAGGAGGAAGAGGTTTTACCATGATTTATATCTAGTTGTTAACAGTTCAGCTCTTATACACTGCAGTGCCTTTAAGTGATGACTGATGCAGTTTTTTCATATTGTAAATTTGAGGTTTTTTCTCAAAACTTAAACTGTTTTGTTCTTTGTAGCGGAGCCAATAACGTTTTCATCTGGAGGAGGCAAGTCATTTATTATGGGTTCTGATGATGTTTTGTTAAGTGTACTGGGCCTTGGAGACCTTGCAGACTTGACAGTAACAAATGATGCAGATTATAGTTATGATGTAAGTGAAATTTTATTTTAAAATTCCTTATACAGTTGAATATAATCAATGATAGTCAATTTTTCAGAATATTTCAAACTTATAGAACAGCTTATTTTAGAGGCAAAAGCTACATTTTTGTAGAAAAACCTCATAAACTAGCAAAACAGCTTGTGAAATCAAAATAAAATATGATTATTTTTTAATGAATCTGTAATTCATATTTTAATTTTTTTACTTAACATATTTTCCAAACAAGTTTTTAGGTGAATTATTTTAAACAAAAATTGGAATTGCCCCAGAAACTGAACACTAAAAAGTTAGAGCTAAAACCATATATCGTTAGTAACTTAAATTTCTAGATGTTTGCTATTTTTATGTATAAAATGTGTGTATATATAATAGTATGTAATAGCTTTTTTTGTAGTGTGAATTTTAGATTTACATGTGTGGAATATTCTTTCATTTTATCGTACTGCAGAGTGTCCTACATTTTTTTTCCACTGTGCACAAAATTACTGCCCATGGTAACATTTTTAATATGGAGTTTGTATTGGCTAGTAATGTTGATGTTGGGTTGGGGTGGGGGATTGTTTGTGTGCGTCCATCTGTCCAGGCAAGTCTTTACATGTTGAGGTATATTTTAAATAGTGTTTCATTGTGTTTTAGACAAATAAGACATTTTCATGCTTTAGTTATTTCTATAACTTTTTCTGGATTCTAGAGTCTGTTTGCATTTTTGAATGTTAAGATGTATGTAAATATTTCTCTTGGGAAAATACTGTCATTGGTTTTCTTAAACACATTTCATTTTATGCACATTTATGAAATGAAAACTGTGTTTATAATATACCCTAGGGTCTTACAGTTCCATAAGTGTTAGAAGCGTACATCTGTTTAAAAAAAAAATAGTTTTTCTACAGTATTACTCAAAATGGTATGAACCTGAATTCTATCAAATATTTCAATATATTCTACCACATTTCAGGATTTAGTGATGGATATCTTCCTAAAATGACAAACATTAATTGCTCACACTTCTAATATTGGACTATAAAAGACTAATTATAGTATCCTGTTCTACAAAAAATAAAAAGGTATTAAGTAGTTTTGGAAAAAATGGTTTTTACAAACACATTACAGGAGTTTCTTGGCTTTAGCGGTTACTACATTAGATAATATACAATTTTTGTTACCTTTAAAGACCTGACTTATTTATGAAATAGTTTTAATTCAGCATTAACACTGAGAAATCAGGCACTAAAAAGTTAGAAAAAACAAGTTTTAAATGGAGAGATGAAGTTGAAATCCGAGATATAAATTTTATGCTTAGGCCTTAATATATTATGTTTTTGTATTACTGTAAATTTATCAAATGCAGTATAATACAGATAATATGAAGCAACCTGGAGTTTTTATGTAGTAGCTTACAGTAAGCTACAACACACTCAATTGTCACATTTGGTTTTAATTTTGTAATGTTTCAGTGAAATCTATAAAACAAGTTTTGAGGAAAAGTAGTTCAGTAACTTTAAAGCTTTGAACATTCTGAAGTTTCAGGCCCAGAGATTGAGAAAAAACAATAATCTTAACCTACTAGATTTGATTACTTAAAATTGAATGGAAAAGTTACAATTTACTGACTTTAGTTTTTCATTACTTTTAAACTTATTCGTCATAGTTCTTCAAACTTTGTTTATCCTTAGCTATGGGAAGATTTTAGCACTGAACTATGTTAATAAAAATGAGTGCTTTCATCCCAAGGTCCCATTTTAGGATCTCAGTGTTTTGATTAAGCCTCAGCTCAGACTTTAGGGTGTTTTACATATTACTCCCATTTACAGATGGGAAATTGGAGGCATAGAAAGATTAAGTAATGTACCTAAATTCACACAGTTCTTGTTGTGATCCCAAATTCTTCTTGGAGGAGACATCCATATGCATGCTCTTCTAGGTGGTATTCGCCCCATGTGTCCAAGCTCGGAATTGTTTGAATTGCCTTATCCTTTGGGCCATAAATGTGTGTTGCTTGTCCTTGGTCTCTCATCAGAGGATATAACAGCAAAGTAGCCACAACAGTCTCCTCTTCTTTGAGTAGTGTCCCTGTGAGTGCTCCATTGCAGTTACTTCAGGAGCACATGCACCTTTGATTGGAGATTTTCAGTGGCAGCACCTGTTCAGCCCATACTTTTGCTTCAGCCATTCTCAGGCCTCGAACGAGGATTTATGAAGCTGTGCAGGCGAACTGCTCTCAGTTCCTTCTCAACCACCATATGGTTTGAGACGGTACATCTAGCACAGTAGTTCTCAAACTTTTGTACTGGTGACCCCTTTCACATAGCAAACCTCTGAGTGTGACACATCTCCTCCCTTGTAAATTAACACTTTTTTATATATTTAACACCATTATAAATGTTGGATGCAAAGTGGGGTTTGGGTGGAGGCTGACAGCTCGTCTCACACACCCCCGTAATAACCTCATGACCCTCTGAGGGGTACTGACCCCCAGTTTGAGAACCCCTGGTCTAGTAGGTGTTCACTTCAAGCTTCACCGTTAGCTTAGCTTTACAGTTTTAGTATTAGTTTCATTTACTTAGTTCTAAAACTATTTACTTTCCCTCCCCATTTAACACTCTTCCCCTCCCCATTTGAGGCATTCTGCTCAGGGGTCTTTGTTGCCATGGTATGTCAGGATCCACGGGGTTCAACTACTGCTTCTCTTGCTTGGAATCTTCCCTGGTTAGCTATGGACATTCTCAGAGCCCCTGCTGTTTGGGAGACACCCACATACCCACCAAGTGTAAGAGCTGGTCATCTTTTAAAAGCAGATCTAGAAAAAACAGGGCGATAAAATGTAGGCTCCTCGTGGTGGAACAAGCCCTGATACTAGCTTCCGATCCAGGCTCAGAACCACTTCCCCCCCTCCTCCAGTACACTGGTTTTTAAGTATGACCAGAGCCGTTGTCCTCCATACCCCACTCACCAGCATCTTCACAGGATGAAAGCACGGAAGGTACTAACAAGGCTGCAAAGATAAGTTCTACATCTCCTAATAGAGACCCGCCTGTCAATTCAGAGATTGATAGGTTTGGACAACATCCAGAGCTTGCCTCCTAGTTGACAGGTTTATGACTCTAACAAGCCTCATATCCAGAGTTAAAATAAGCCCTTGCACAGGAAAGTTGTCCTGCAACACTGAATTGGTGGTTAGACCCCAGAAAAGTTCAAAGAGGGCAGTGCTGTTTAACTTTCTTCTGATGGAGATATTTCTCATGGGTTCATGAGGCACATGTTGGGGAGCCCACCTGAGCCACCTCCAGATACAAAGGACTTGACTCTTCAGCTAAATGTATTGGAAGTAAGAGGAATCAGGCCAGCTTGTATAGTATTCTACAAAATCCACCATGGAGATGTTAATCACCTTTCAAGATACCCTCTTTACTATGCAGGATCAGGCCATGATTGTCCAGCTCTTTTCTTTCTTTGGATTCTGTTTTTCTTTGAGGGACTGATAGATTTTTTACATACTCTACATATTATCTAAAAGAATTGAACAAAATTATAATTCATTATATTGTACAACTGCAGTGTATAAAATGGATTTGAAGTTTTGAAATGGAAAAATATCTCGTATTCTTTTGAACTTTTCTCCTTTTAATTTTATTTCCCTAAAAGTAGTTTGGTTTTTATTAAAATTCTATTTATTGTAGTATTTTCTGACCGAAATTACAGCTACATTTTCTCATAGAATAGATCTTAAGATCAGAAGGGATGGTTATGATAATCTAATCTGATCTCCTGCATAACATAGGCAATAGATCATCCAGTCTGACAACAATTATATACAGCAAATGTCAGCGATATTTAAAGCTTTCTTGGAGTAGGAGAATCTCACTGAAGAGGAAAAGAGAAAACTAAGAAAATAAATCATTTTTCAGATTTTAAAATGAAGACTCTAGTAACAGTAGATTTGAGTAGTATTTTAAAAGTGTATTTCCCACAGGACATCAAAAATGCTGTGTTAGACTTAAAAAAAAAAAAATCAATCTAACCGAGTCCTTTTCAGGATTTTTAGAAAAGATGCTTTTACCGCTTGCTACTGTTGTCATAGTCAATAAGTATTCTTGTCTCTTAACTGGTATGGCTTTTTGCAAGATACAAAACTGATGCATAAATTACTAAACTCAATATTAAACAGTAATAATTTTTGAATTTTAGTCTGTGTGGGCCTAGAAAGATTGGGAATAATATTAATCCTGTATTCGTTATATAGACTTTTTTCTATTTAGAGCTGATGCAAAAGCTACAATTACAACAGAAGAAAAACTTGCTTTTGCAGGTTTAGATGGTACTGAGATTTGATTTGGTATCCTGAATACCTTTCTGGAAAGCTGGATCATAAAAGCTAAAAAGGAGATATTAAATAATTTCCCCCCAGATATTATATGAAATACCAATATATTTACGTTGGTTAGTTTCTACACAAATATTGTTTGTCTCTTTAGTTCTGTAGCCTATAAACATGAAGAATTGTGATGGATACTGGTTCACTGGAAAACTTTCCAGTGGCATTTTATATTTTGTTTCTCACTTGTTAGTAAATTTTAAAAAAACATGCCAGAAATTAGAAACCATTTGGCAAATAGGCTTTCTTTACTAAATTTCTGTGCCTTTTTTGCAGACTCCTTGGTTTTGTCTCAGTGTTATTGATATAGCTCTCAAAATTCTGTTTGGTGTTGCAGAGCTAGCAATGGATGCTTAATTTTTTGTATCTCCAGCAAAATGGTACTTACTTAAATCCATGTCCTAAACACTTCAGTCTTCAAACACTAACATACAGTATATAATTTTATATACAAGATCAGTAAAGTTACTACATGGATTTTTTTGTATGTTTTTGTTTTTAGCTGCCAGCCAATAAAGATGCCTTTCGGAAGACATGGAATCCTAAGTATACGCTACGCAGCCATTTTGATGGAGTGCGAACATTAGCTTTTCATCCTGTAGAGCCTGTGCTGGTTACAGCCTCTGAGGACCATACTTTAAAACTTTGGAACTTACAGAAAACAGTTCCTGCCAAAAAGCAAGTATATGGTGGTTTTCTTTTTTTTAAGCTTGTTGTATATGTTGTTGTCTGAGTTGTCTCTCTAAAATCTTTTTTTCATTATATTCAGTTTCATAACATTTTAACAGATAGTTTAGTATAATCACCTTTCTGTTTTTGTTTTTTTTCAGGAGTGCCTCTTTAGATGTAGAACCTATCTACACGTTTAGGGCCCACATGTAAGTGTTTGCCAGTTAATACTTCAGAAGCAGCCATTGCCACTCATTACGGATTCAGTAAAATGTTTAGACTGAAAGATCACAATTTTATTAACATTATTTATACATGGTGCCAAAAATGCGCATAATTGTTTATAAATCGAGTAAAAACTGTCTCTGTCCTGAGGAATGCACTGTCAAGATAAAAGAATGACGACGACAACAGGAGATAACAAATGTAGAAGGCTTAAGGGGAAGGGACAGAGGATGTGGAAGAAGACACTGAAATTGTGCTGTAATGAAGACTGCTGGGTTTTTTTATACAATATGTAAAGTCTGCTTTAAGTGGATTTTGAGAAGAAGCATAGGAGGTGAGGGTGGAGGTTTAGTAGATGGATTTAGGAAGGAAGCTTCACATATAGGGAGTTGCATGAAAAAGGTTACAGAGGGCAGGCATGGGTTGAGTGAAGAGAGTGGATGGGAAGAAGAACAAAATGAGATCAAGCGTAGATGTTGGAAGGATCTAAATTGCGCAGGTCCTTGAAAGTGAGAATGACAAATCCAAATTCAGTGCAAAAGGCAACAATGGGTTTACAAAAGGGATCTCAGGTGAGTTAGTTTGGACATAGGTATCAGTTGTTTTCACGACAGAGTTTTGAATAAGATAGCTGTTGGGAGTGAAGCAAATGTCCAGTTGGGGGAGAGTTGAATTAATAAAGATGGATTATGATCAAAGCCTGATCAAGACTTCAGCCAGAAGATCTGCGATGCCAAACCAGACCTTCTTTCCCATGCGTCTTGAGTTTACCTATTTTTGTGTTTGGATGGGTGTCTCATCTGAGATGCATCATGAAACCTATTCCCACTTCCCATATCGCAATCGAAGTTTTGGGAAGAGGGGCTAGTGCAAACTGGTTTACCCCAAAAGGGACTCTTGTCCATCAAGTTGTGACAGTAAACTCACTAGAACAAAATAAGCCAGTGCAAGCTGTCAGCTGCTTTGTAAAGCAGCTGATCCAGCATTTATAAAAAACATGCTGTCAGATCACTGAATTGTTGCACAGCTACTTGAGACCCAGTCAACTAACCCTGGCTTCTGACTCAGCAGAATAAACTAGAGGAAGGCAAAACAAAATAACTCAGCATGGTGTTGATGCACTGAGGGGAAATTCCTTTCTCTTGGGTATGGCAGTCAAGAATAACCAGTCCTACATCCAGCAACTACAAGCTTCAAAGTAATGCTCTGAGGGGAAGATGTGGAAAACTTTCTGCTTCTGAAAATGGCATATGCTTCTTTCCCATCCAGAAATACTTATGGATTGTCCTTCCCTCTGACAGAATAATTTAGGTGGTAAAATAAATCTCCAGTCCCATGCTAGCCCACAAAGGAGGCAAGCCTGTGGCCCCAGGACCTGCCCCTGTGCTAGGTCAGACAAGTACAGTTGTTCTTGTGAGAATTGCAAGGGTCAGAACTGCTTAGGCACATTCTAATCTTGGGGGAAACTCTGTGCCAAAAAATAAAATTTTTTGCATATTATATTTGTCAAAATAATGCAATATAAACATGCCGGTTTCAATTATTTTGGTAATTTATTTAAACTACAATACACTGGATGGAGAATTGGAGCATTGGAGAAAATCCCCAAACCCCCTTTGTCTAAAGTAGCTAGCTAGGTTTGACCCTTGATTTCTAGTTATTAGTCAACAAATATATGCAGCCATATGCTCAGTGTTACATCATAGGCAACTGAAGAGTAAATGAGGGTTGGGGAATCAAAATCACAATTTATATTGGCTACTGACCATCTCCAGAAAGGTCAGTAGTAAACATGGAGCACGTTTTGATAGGAACATTTTTCAGTCCAAAAATTTAGCCCAGTTCTAATCACTGAAGCTTCATAAGCATTTATAAAACCATACTGTCATTTACAGTAAGGCTCCTTTATACAACTTTGGCAATGTAAAGGACCCTTAAAATTTTTACACCTGTTCTATGCTCCACAATCTCCTTTGGAATTCACTAAGAATGGGAACAGTATGTTAACAACAAAGAGAACAACTAAGCAGGCAGGCTGCTACATTATGCTCTACCTGAGTGGACAGAGCCTGCCTCATTCCTACCTCCAAACATCCTGAAGCCCCAGCCCTCCATGATGTGCATGCTGCAATAGCAAGCCAAAGGGACAATCTCTCTCATTCACTCACTTCCATGCCTGCTCAGCCCGCCCATGTCCTCCAGTGATGATTGACATCTCCTCTGGCTATAATGGCTGGCAGGGAGGAGCAAGTGACTGCTCTTTCAGCTTCCCTTTGCTTCCCCGTAGAAGTCATTCTTCTGCGGGGAAACAAAGAAATCTGCAGATGACATGAATTCTGCTCCTGCACAGAGGCACAGAATTGCCCCAGGAGGAACATTCTGAGGAACTCAGCAGATGAGATCTTGCGAATCTCTATAATATATCTCAGCAGTTCTCAAACTGTAGGTCGGGACCCCAAAGCAGGTCGCAATCCCATTTTAATGGGGTTGCCAGGGCTGGCGTTAGACTTGCTGGGGTCCAGAGCCAAAGCCCCACGGCTTCGGCTCAGGCTTCGGTCCCCCCATCTGGGGTCGCGTAGTAATTTTTGTTGTAAGAAGGGGCTCGTGGTTTAGTGAAGTTTGGGAACCCCTGAATATCTGTACAGAAAGGTAGATGGCATACTGTTATGGATAGTTGTCATTGTTTCCAGTGTATTACCTGTTCTGTGTTTTTTGTTTTGGTTTGGTTTTTTAAAGGAGAAAAAAATTGGGGGTATTTCTAGATAGCTTGTGGATTTTTTGATTTTTATTATTTTATGACAGTCAGTTACTCTTCAAAAGTGGTGTAATGGATGTAGACTTCTTTCTTTTTCAATGTTGTTTATCCCCAGTCTCTCCTATCTCAAAACAGTAAATGCAGTAAACCTATTGCACTATTATAAAGGTTATTGCCTAAACTGATGGACAAGATAATCCAAAATTAAAAGTGAAACTACATTTGTGTCTGGGTCCTGCAGCATTTCTGTGTCTGAAATAATCTAGAGACTTTGTGTAGGGCTTCAGATTTGTTATAGCATTTTTTTTTTAATCAAAAGTCACAGAAAAGTCATGATGTATGATTTTTTTGTAGTAGAAATCATGGGTTTAGGAGGAAATGGTGTGTGAAATCATGGACACACTTTTTGAAAATGGGGGGGGACCATGTAGGAGGGTCGCATTCTGTCCCCGGGGGGAGGGAGCATGTTACAGAGCAAGTCCACCTCGCACTCATCCCACAGTGGTGGCTCCTGTCCTGTGGGGCTGGCCCAGCTCCCTGCTCCTGTCTTCATTTCTTGCCACAGTGTGCAGGCAGGGCCCTGCCGCCTTTCCCCCCTTTCCTGGCCCTGGAAGGATTGTAATAGATGAAGTTGATTCTTCCCCCAATATTATGGGAGACAGGTGGGGACTGTGCCAAGAAATGAAGTGAAGCTTCCCAGTGTCCCTGGTCTGTGTGGTGATGGCAGCCAACATTTTCCCTCATAGGATCACAGAATTGAAGGGCTGGAAGGCACCTGTGAAAGTAATATAGTCCAGCCCCCTGAGCTGAGGCAGCACCAAGTAAACCTAGATCATCCTTGATAGGTGTTTGTCCAGCCTGTTCTTGAAAACCTCCAATGATGGGGATTCCAATCTCCTTTAGAAGCCTATTCCAGAACTTAACTACCTTTATTATTTGAAAGTGTTTTCTAATATCTAACCTAAATCTCCTTTGCTGCAGATTACATCCATTACTAGTTGTCCTGCCTTCAATGGATATGGAGCACAATTTATCACCATCTTCTTTATAACAGACTTTAACATATTTGAAGACTGTTATCAAGTCCCTCCTCAGTCTTCTTTTCTCACGACTTAAACATGCCCAGTTTTTTTTTAACTTTTTCTCATCGGTCAGGTTTTCTAAACCTTTTATCATTTGTTACTCTCCCCTGGACTCTCACCAGTTTGTCCACATCTTTCCTAAAGTGTAGTTCCCAAAACTGGACACAGTATGCCAGCCGAGGGCTCACCACTGCCAAGTAGAGGGGGGGAACAGTTATCTCCTGTGTCTCATGAATGACGCACCTGTTAAAGCACCCCAAAATAATATTAGCCTTTTTTTGCAACTGCATCACATTGTTGTTGACAGTTTGTGATTCTCTGTAACCCCCAGATTATTTTCAGAAGTACTACCAACTAGCCAGTTATTCCCTGTTTTGTAGTATGCATTTCAACCAGTTGTGCCACCTACCTTATAGTAATTTAATCTAGACCACATTTCCTTAGTTTGCTTATTAGAATGTCATTTGGAATGGTGTCGAAAGTCTCACTTAAATTAAGATCTGTCACATCTACTGTTCCCCTTTCTGCCAGGGCAGTAACCCTGTCAGAGAAGGAAATTAGGTTGGTTTAGCATGGTTTATTCTTGACAAATCCATCCTGGCTATTTCTTATAAGCTCCTTTGAGAGCTTGCAAATTGATTGTTTAATTTGTTCCAGTATTTTACCAGGTATTGAAGTTAGGCTGACTGGTCAGTAATTCCCTGGGTCCTCTTTGTTTCTCTTTTTAAAAGATTGGTATTATGCTTGCCCTTCTGCAATCCTCTGGGAGCTCACCTACCTTCCACAAGTTCTTGAAGATAATTGCTAACAATTCCAAGATTGCATTAGCCTAGTTCCTTAAGTACCAGAGGATGAATTTCATCTGACCCTGTCGACTTGTATACATCTAACTTATCTAAATAATCTTTAACCTGTTTCCCTCTTTCGGCTTTCATTCCTTCCCCTTTGTTGTTGTTAATTGAGTATCTGGTCACCCTTAACCTTTTTAATGAAGGCTGAAGCAAAATAGACATTAACATTGCAGCTTTCTTGATGTCATCAGTTATTAGCTCTCTTCACCAGCTTCAACCACTCTATTTCCCTAGAATTTTATGTAATACATTAAATCTTAATAGAAATATTTGTAGGTAAGATTATTTCTGTGGAGTGTGAGGTTTTTATGCCATTGGTTTCAAGCACCATTAATAAAGTTGCAAAGGAAACATCTTAATAGAATCATTTTACTATTTCATTAGAAATTAAACTTTGCAGATGAATGCAATGGTTTTCAGTTGTCTTGTGTTTTATAAACACATGCTTTTACAATTTTCATTTCTGCTCTGTACTTTAGCCAGTAGTAAAAATTTTTTTTTCTTTTAACAGTGGACCTGTATTGTCATTGGCAATTAGTTCTAACGGAGAACAGTGTTTTAGTGGTGGCATTGATGCAACCATCCAGTGGTGGAATATGCCTAGCCCTAATGTGGATCCTTATGATACATATGGTAAGTGTCTTCTGGGAATGAAAGATTGTCAGCATATAGACTTTGATGAGACTTTTAATACTATTATTGTTTGATTCTAAAGTGGTTCTGAAAGCTCATGAAGAGCTTTTATTAAAAAACAAGTCACAGGTTATCTGAATTACTACAAACAAATCTTTATTAATGTGCTTTTGGGTATGTCTGTATTGCAGTCACAGGGTGTGATTGCAGCTCAAGTAAACATAGCTAGATTACAACTGGCTCAGGTATCTTGGGTACTGGAGCAGGGAAGCTGTAGTGGCTCACACTTCTGTGTGGGCTAGCCTGACAAGTAATTCCCCTGGGTTCTGAGTGGGCTTGTGTAGCCTGTGCTGACGCGCACACTGCTGTAGCTTCACTGTTCTGGTACCCAAGTTAAGTAGATTAAAGCTAGCTCAGGTATGTCTACTTGAGCTGCACTTGTACTGTGATTACAGTATAGATATATCATTTGTGTTGTGTATTCTGAAGGTGGGATATGTGCATGTTGTACATCAAATGTATAAGTATGACAAAGTATTTTATCTCATTCTCTGATAACTTTTAGTTCCCCAGATAAAGAGGCTTATACCCTTTCTTCCAGTACAGATATTGTAGCTTATTTTTGTTCTAAAGCTATTGATGGGCTTTCTGAGGCCTTGGCTACACTGGAGAGTTGCAGCGCTGGTAGTGGCTTTACAGCGCTGCAACTTACTCCCCGTCCACACTGGCAAGGCACATACAGCGCTGTATCTCCCTGGCTACAGCGCTGGCTGTACTCCACTTCGGCCTGGGGAATAACGACTGCCGTGCTGGTGCTGCAGTGCTGGAGTGCCAGTGTAAACAGTGATTACGCTGTAACTGACCTCTGGAATTTTCCCATAATGCTTTTAACTAAAGAACTCTCTTTGTTTTGTTGTGATGCCTCTTTGTTATGTTGTGAACTCGGGGCTCCCGGAGCTGCTTATCTAAAAAACAAACACAGCTACTGTTAGCTGTGAATGAGGCAGGCAGGGGGATGAATGTCCACAGCTAGTGTTTGTTTGAGGAGAGAAACAGCATGGTGGGGGGTGAGGGGGGGGGAAGGGAGTCCGTCGGAGCAGCTGCTTATCTGGTCTGAAGGCTATTTGCATTCAAGAGTGAATGAGCGGTGGGGGAAGTGGTCGGAATTTGCAAGGCAGGGAGCTGACACAGTGTCGGCTCCAAAAATCCACTCTCTCCCTCCCCCCCACGCTCCCTGTCACACTCCACCCCACCCCCCTCTTTTGAAAAGCACGTTGCAGTCACTTGAACGCTGGGATAGCTGCCCATAATGCACCACTCCCAACACGGCTGCAAATGTGGCCACACTGCAGCGCTGGTAGCTGTCAGTGTGGCCACACTGCAGCGCTTTCCCTACACTGCTGTACAAAGACAGCTTTAACTCCCAGCGCTGTACAGCTGCAAGTGTAGCCAAACCCTTTGTGAGACAAGTGCTTAATATATGTGCCTTAGTTTTCCACCTGTAAAATCAGGGTAATTCTTGCTCACTTTTTGTGTAGTGATTTGAGATCCTTGGATAGAAAGTGGTATAGAAACACAGAACTTTTAAAACTGTTTTCTAAGTTCTACTGAACTGTCATGAAAATTATCAAGTGTACATAAAGATATATTTACCTTTCTTTCTTCCTTCCAGTCACAGGAAATGTGCCTTTAATTTTTTTGGTTTTGTTTCTTTTGTGGTGGTGGTGTTAAAAGCTTTTTATCATCTTACACATGATCTGTGTAGATTTTACACACTGAAAACAGTACCACTATCTTGAACTAATTAATATCTTCAATATCTGATATTTAAAATCACTCCTATTCCAAAGTCACTCTTAAGATAATTTTAAATGCTTGTTCATCAAAATGGTATGTATTTTAATGTCCAACTTAATATCTTTATGAACACTGGATAATTTTAATGACAGTTCAGTAGAACTTAGAAAACAGTTTTAAAAGTTCTGTGTTTCTATAGCACTTTCTATCCAAGGATCTCAGCAGGGGGGATGCCTCATTCTCTGATAACTATCTCTGCTGGTGCCTGGTCAGGGAGACCCGCAGGCAGCTGTGGGGAGCCCAGCAGAGTCGTGGACCCTCCACCTACCCTCGGCCAGGCAGGTAGCTTTGGGGGTGGGGACAAGGCTGGGGCTGCTCTAACCCCCCCCCCCCCCCCGCACCGCGGGCAGATGGAAGGTCCACCGCGGCTCCCCAGCTGCGCTCCATGCTGGCCTGAGTGGAGGTAGACCTGTGGACCTGCCCGGGGACTGCTCCAAATCCCTGCTCAGAGCTGTCTGCCCATCTCTTACCATGGCCGGGCTGCAGCTCCAAGCCGGGTCAGGGGGAGACGCGCTGGGAGCTGTGGGGAGCCGCAGCGGACCCTCCACCTACCCTGGGTGGAGGGCCTGAGCAGCCCCTGCCCAGGGCAGGTGAAGGGATCCAAGTTCTACAGCTACAAGATCAATACCAATTTCTTCAGCTTCCTCATCCATGGTACCATCAGATGTATTGGAATCACCTCTACAGGCGCATGCTGACATTCCATTGTTGGTACTGTGTATGCGTGAATCATTGGTATCTATTGAACATCTGACTGCAAGATCTGGCACTCCCTTAATGAAGACTCCTCAAGCCTAACTGGCGTAGGGTCAGAAAAAAACTGGGTCCATCTGTGAGCAGCCCCATATTTAGGATGGAAGCATTGTTTTGGGAACCCTGAGTGAATTTTTCTTAAGGCTTGTCAGAAGAATGCCAGCTGGAGAGGCAGGTTTTGTTAGATATTTCTAGCTTCTTTCTGAATTACATTTTTCATTAAAAGAACGAGGAGTCCTTGTGGTACCACCAAGGGAGGAAAAATAACTTCCCCCCACTGTTACTCATACCTTCTTGTCAACTGTCTGAAATGGGCTACTCTCATTACCACTTCAAAAGTTATTTTTCTTCCCTTGGTATCTTGCTGTTAATTGAATTGTCTTGTTAGACTGACCTCACACTTGGTAAGACAACCCCCATCCTTTCATGTATTTATACCTGCTCCTGTATTTTCCACTCCATGCATCTGATGAAGTGGGTTCTAGCCTATGAAAGCTTATGTCCAAATAAATTTGTTAGTCTATAAAGTGCCACAAGGACTACTTGTTTTTGCTGATACAGACTAACACAGCTACCACTCTGGAACCTTTCATTAAAAGATTACTGTATCCATGCCACTCACTTTGTTCCTTCCCTCCCTGTCCTTTTCTGCTCCCTCATAAATAAATAATGCCATAGGGCAGGTCATGCCCAAATCTGATATGAAGGAAGTTTAAAAGTATATTGGAGAAGGAGGGGAAGAGGAAGAAAGGATATATTTTCCTGGAGCCACTCACCCCAAAGCAGAAAGGAAGCCTCCAAGAGCTCTTTCATGTCATTTTTTTGGTGAGGAGGTTGGCACTGGGGATAAATACCCTTCTACACGAGAAGCCTAGAGCTGTCAGGTTTGTGAAAAGGGAGAGCCTGGTAAAAGAAGCTGCTAGAGCTCGGGTCTTTTCTTCTCCCTCTCTCCCAGCTACAAACAAGGCCCATTTCAGCTTCTCTGCTCCCTATAACTGGACATCCCTTTGAAACATCACAGGAGCAGAGAAGAGCATCAGGCTGTGTCTGGCCAGCCCCTTCTGTTGTCTTAAAGAAAAATTGCCTTACTTATATCCATTTAATTCCATTTTACTCATTTGTCATGGCGAACAGCTGAGGTGCCTTCAGCCATGGAAATTAATTTATATTATACTATTGATTAAAGATGGAAGTGCCTGCAATCCAGATCAATGAGTAACTGCTACCTAACTTATCATCTGGTTGGCTCTATGGAACTATTATTAAAATAGTATGGTAACTATGGAACTATTATTAAAATAGTAATTCTTTCTGTACATCAGAGTTACATAAGAACATAAGAATGGCCGTACTGGGTCAGACCAAAGGTCCATCTAGCCCAGTATCTGTCTACCGTCAGTGGCCAATGCCAGGTGCCCCAGAGGGAGTGAACCTAACAGGCAATGATCAAATGATCTCTCTCCTGCCATCCATCTCCATCCTCTGATGAACAGAGGCTAGGGACACCATTCTTACCCATCCTAGCTAATAGCCATTTATGGACTTAGCCACCATGAATTTATCCAGTCCCCTTTTAAACATTGTTATAGTCCTAGCCTTCACAACCTCCTCAGGTAAGGAGTTCCACAAGTTGACTGTGCGCTGCGTGAAGAAGAACTTCCTTTTATTTGTTTTAAACCTGCTGCCTATTAATTTCATTTGGTGACCCCTAGTTCTTGTATTATGGGAATAAGTAAATAACTTTTCCTTATCCACTTTCTCAACATCACTCATGATTTTATATACCTCTATCATATCCCCCCTTAGTCTTCTCTTTTCCAAGCTGAAGAGTCCTAGCCTCTTTAATCTTTCCTCGTATGGGACCCTCTCCAAACCCCTAATCATTTTAGTTGCCCTTTTCTGAACCTTTTCTAGTGCTAGAATATCTTTTTTGAGGTGAGGAGACCACATCTGTACACAGTATTCGAGATGTGGGCGTACCATGGATTTATATAAGGGCAATAATATATTCTCAGTCTTATTTTCTATCCCCTTTTTAACGATTCCTAACATCCTGTTTGCTTTTTTGACCGCCTCTGCACACTGCGTGGACATCTTCAGAGAACTATCCACGATGACGCCAAGATCTTTTTCCTGACTCATTGTAGCTAAATTAGCCCCCATCATGTTGTATGTATAGTTGAGGTTATTTTTTCCAATGTGCATTACTTTACATTTATCCACATTAAATTTCATTTGCCATTTTGTTGCCCAATCACTTAGTTTTGTGAGATCTTTTTGAAGTTCTTCACAATCTGCTTTGGTCTTAACTATCTTGAGTAGTTTAGTATCATCTGCAAACTTTGCCACCTCACTGTTTACCCCTTTCTCCAGATCATTTATGAATAAATTGAATAGGATTGGTCCTAGGACTGACCCTTGGGGAACACCACTAGTTACACCTCTCCATTCTGAGAATTTGCCATTAATTCCTACCCTTTGTTCCCTGTCCTTTAACCAGTTCTCAATCCATGAAAGGACCTTCCCCTTTATCCCATGACAACTTAATTTACGTAAGAGCCTTTGGTGAGGGACCTTGTCAAAGGCTTTCTGGAAATCTAAGTACACTGTCCACCGGATCCCCCTTGTCCACATGTTTGTTGACCCCTTCAAAGAACTCTAATAGATTAGTAAGACATGATTTCCCTTTACAGAAACCATGTTGACTGTTGCTCAACAGTTTATGTTTTTCTATGTGTCTGACAATTTTAACTATTGTTTCAACTAATTTGCCCGGTACCGACATTATACTTACCGGTCTGTAATTGCCGGGATCACCCCTAGAGCCCTTTTTAAATATTGGCGTTACATTAGCTAACTTCCAGTCATTGGGTACCGAAGCCGATTTAAAGGACAGGTTACAAACCTTAGTTAATAGTTCCGCAACTTTACATTTGAGTTCTTTCAGAACTCTTGGGTGAATGCCATTTGGTCCCGGTGACTTGTTAATGTTGAGTTTATCAATTAATTCCAAAACCTCCTCTAGTGACACTTCAATCTGTGACAGTTCCTCAGATTTGTCACCTTCAAAAGCCAGCTCAAGTTTGGGAATCTCCCTAACATCCTCAGCCGTGACGACTGAAGCAAAGAATCCATTTAGTTTGTCCGCAATGACTTTATCGTCTTTAAGCGCTCCTTTTGTATTTTGATCGTCAAGGGGCCCCACTGGTTGTTTAGCAGGCTTCCTGCTTCTGATGTACTTAAAAAACATTTTGTTATTACCTTTAGAGTTTTTGGCTAGCCGTTCTTCAAACTCCTCTTTGGCTTTTCTTATTACACTCTTGCACTTAAGTTGGCAGTGTTTGTGCTCCTTTCTATTTGCCTCACTAGGATTTGACTTTCACCTTTTAAAGGAAGTCTTTTTATCTCACTGCTTCTTTTACATGGTTAAGCCACGGTGGCTCTTTTTTAGTTCTTTTACTGTGTTTCTTAATTTGGGGTATACATTGAAGTTGGGCCTCTATTATGGTGTCTTTAAAAAGGGCCCATGCAACTTGCAGGGATTTCACTTTAGTCACTGTACCTTTTAACTTTTGTCTAACTAACCCCCTCATTTTTGTATAGTTCCCCCTTTTGAAATTAAATGCCACAGTGTTGGGCAGTTGAGGTGTTCTTCCCACCACAGGGATGTTGAATGCTATTGTATTATGGCCACTATTTCCAAGCGGTCTTGCTATAGTTACCTCTTGGACCAGAACCTGCGCTCCACTCAGGATTAAATCTAGAGTTGCCTCTCCCCTTGTGGGTTCCCGTACTAGCTGCTCCATGAAGCAGTCATTTAAAGTATTGAGAAATTTTATCTCTGCATTTCGTCCTGAAGTGAAATGTTCCCTGTCAATATGGGGATAATTGAAATCCCCCACTATTATTGGGTTCTTAATTTTGATAGCCTCTCTAATTTCCCTTAGCATTTCATCATCACAATTACTGTCCTGGTTAGGTGGTCGATAATAGATCCCTAATGTTATATTTTTACTAGAGCATGAAATTTCTATCCATAGAGATTCTATGGAACATGTGGATTCGCTTAAGATTTTTACTTCATTTGAATCTACACTTTCTTTCACATATAGTGCCATTCCTTCCCCTGCACGACCTGTTCTGTCCTTCCGATATATTTTGTACCCCGGAATGATTGTGTCCCATTGATTGCTCTCAGTCCACCAGGTTTCTGTGGTGCCTATTATATCGATATCCTCCTTTATCACAAGGCACTCTAGTTCACCCATCTTATTATTTAGACTTCTGGCATTTCAGAAGGTGAATCATATATTATTATTATAGGTGTTATGAAAATGATGATTATTAATTTGCTTCCAGTAAAGCATATTATTGCGTGAAAACATTTACATTGATTTATCTAAAATATTCTTTGTACTAGCCCATTTTATTTTATAGAACATAGAGATTGAAATTAGGTTTCCAACCTCATCTACTGACTGACAACTAAATTAACACACACAATGTGTAAAATTACAAGTGTCTGCTTTGGAGACACTTTGTGGTTTTTGAGTTTACCTTAGGAATTATTTTGTACCTAGGTAAAAAGTTTTTTAGTATTTCTCATCTTCAGTAAAAAGCTTTAACTTATAACTTTGGAATTTTTTTTCCTTTCCAGAGCCAAACGTTCTAGCTGGCACATTAATTGCTCATACAGATGCAGTCTGGGGTCTTGCTTATAGTGGTATAAAGAATCATTTACTATCTTGCTCAGCAGATGGCACTATTAGATTATGGAATCCACCAGAAAAATTGCCCTGCATTTGCACTTACAATGGAGAAAAGGGTGAGTATGATGTTTGCGTTTTTTTAAAAAGGCATTTTTGTTTAAAAATTTGTGTGATGGGAAGGAGATAAGTTTGTTTCCTCAGTTTGCCCAAACCAAGTATCAACTTGCAGTATTTCTAGGACTAAAGGAAAACTTCCGGAGCTCCAAGGAAATGCAGCTGTGATGAACCTCTTAAGTGAAGCCTTCACTCCTTTCTACAGCCATTCATCCTTCCTCTTCAGATGCTAGCTCTTTAAGTGGAATGAGTTCTGCACAAATCTTAGCTGGTTTTGGCAATCTTACTTTTTAAAATTGCTGATTATTATTATTGCTGATAATTAAGGTAGCTGCTTTATGTCTTTTTACAGCATTTTGTAAAAACTCTAAAAGGAGTTTCTTTGGTAATTACTGTGAAAGAAAAATAGGAAAGATCATTTAAACCTTTTTAAGCCTATAAGATATCTTAAGGGTTTTATTTCTCCATCTAATCTTTTTTTTTCTTTTCTCCTTAGAACACGGAATACCTACATCGGTTGATTTTATAGGTTGTGATCCTGCTCATATGGTCACATCTTTTAGCACTGGCAGCACAGTCATTTATGATTTAGAAACATCCCAATCACTGGTAATACTCTCATCACAGATAGACTCTGGTAAGTTAATATGAATTAATTTTGTGTCTCATGCAGCTTAGATGTGTGCTCTTTCAAAAGCTTCAGTGTATGGTGAGCTACAAGAGCTTTATTCCTCTTTTTCTGTATTGCACAAATTCACATTTTAATTCTATTCTGACTTTTTCTTATTCTTTGATTGTCATGTGGAGATGTCAAATCATAGAAATAGGGGAGTAAATGAGGAAAAGTAACTTCCTTGGCAAAGGGAAATGTTTTCATCTTTGTGTTTTAAAAAAAAAAAGTTTGAGAGAATCTGGAATGATCTGAAGGATAAGGATGACGATAATTCAGAAAGGGTTACAGAGATGCTGAAAGTGACAGAACCTTGCCAAAAACCAAAAAATTTAACTAGTTTTTCAAGAACCATTTCCCTGAACTAAATATGAAGGAACAGAATTCTAACTACATAGGCATATGCATGAATATGTTAAGTGCAGGCATTATGGTTCTAACGCAAAAGAGAAAGTGTAGAATCAGTATGTCTTAATTGCTGACTCTCTCTGTCTTCTGGACCGGGAGGTTGAACACCAGGATCAGATCCAGTGCTGAGTGCAGTATAACATCAGTGTTGCCCTGTTGTAGGTGCCGGCATTTAAACCCCTTCTCAGTAAAATAAAGTTGAAAATCTAGTATTGTAGGAGGGCAACGTACTGCTTCATATGTAACAGCTCAGTTTGTCTAGTCTTTACCCCGATAGTATTTAATGGCTAGTATTAAGCACCCTGAGACAGCTAGATTATGAAAGAAACTATAGAGAATCATAGTCTATGTTATATTGGCCTTGATACTAAGATAGACGCCCATGTAAAGGGAGGAACATATCTCTTTGGTTAAGGATAAAAACTTAAATAGCTAAACATCGAAAGGGAAACCCAAAACTCCAGCGAAGTATCCTTTCACAAGGCAAATGATACACCAAGATATAGGAGAGACTATTTTAAAGACATTGTATGTATCATTAAGTAATTTAAGTAGAAATAAGACATTTGTGTAGTGCATAGGAAAAGAGAATCTAGTTAGTAGGTGAGGAGTCAGCTTATCTTTTTTGTGACACCCCTCCCCGCCTCCCATTACTACTACCATGAAATACAAACCTAATCTGTTCACCCTCTCTCTAAAGTATCTTTCATACATATAGCCCAATCACACAATTTTTATCTTCATAACACACTGATTAGAGTACATGTGGATTAGTCCCTGCCCTGTAAAGCCAGAGCACGTCACATGTATTTCTCTTCCATTACATATTTTATTCTAAAATGTCTCAATTTTCCTGACACTTGAAGTTCCATCCAATACGCTATTAATTCACTGGTTATTTTAAAATATGGTGTTTTCTTGGGCAATATTATTACTTGCTGACTGCATTTTTACTATTTATCCATCAAATATTTTACCTATAACTTTCTATCTTTTCAGGATTGCAGTCAAATAATCATATTAACAGGGTAGTAAGTCATCCTACACTTCCTGTAACAATTACAGCTCATGAAGATAGACACATCAAGTTTTTTGACAATAAAACGGGTAAGGATACTAAAAACCTAGTGCATTAAGCTGAGTAATGTTTAAAATAAATCTGGGTGGATATGGGAGGATCCTGCCACACAACTTGTTGCAGATCATAGCATAAATTTGTTGTTCCACTGTTACATGTTAGTATAAAAGAGACATTCCCCTTACAGTAGGAAAATATATAACTTTTCCAATATTATCTTCATAACCTTAATCAGATAACCCTGCCTATACTTACTTTGATATAAGTGAAATATCACATTTTGCATTTTAGTCATATCTTGTTGTAAATCCATAACTGACTGAAAATCATCTGAGGCCTTGTTAAAGGATTAGTTCTCAATTCAAAATATCTGGATAATCATCCATAAGGCTAAGATTTAGTCATGGGTATTTTTAATAAAAGTCATGGACAGGTCTCGGGCAATAAATAAAAAAATTCACGGCCCGTGACCTGTCCATGACTTATACTATAAATACCCCTGACTAGATAATAGGTGCTCTAAGGGGCCCCAGGGCATTGCTGCTGCTCAGGTGGTGGAGGTTGGGGAAGGCTCTGGGGCGGAGCATGGCCCAGAGCGCCACGGCTGCTCGGGAATGGAGGGAAGCCTGGGGTCTTTTTTTTCCATACACAAGCCAGTTAGCTTCCAGATTAGCCACTCCTGTGTCCTGGTCAGTCCCCTTACATTTCTCTCTTGGGGCTTCTGACCTTGCTTCAGCTTACAACAGAGCGAGGCAGCTCTCCTTGCAGATAGGCCTGAACAACATGACCCAAGATTCCCATGGGCTTGTCAGCAATTCTGTAATTGTGTGAAAGAACAGTTAGTCTCTCTCAGTTATTTACATGGGACCTATCATTTTATCCAGTGACTGCCTGTACTAAGTCATCAGGGGAAGGCTGTTTTTTCTTTGTTCTGGGGGGATATGATGAATTCCCTTTCTGTACTAGCTTCCCAGTTAGTGCTCTATTTTCTTTCACTGAATCTTGGCAGCTGCTTCTAAAAGCCAGTCTTTCTTGGCCAAAAATTTCCCTTGTTAAATATTATCACAAATCCAAATGTCAATAAAGTAACTTCTCCTTTCATAAACCAGTAGATATCAGCCTAGATCTACCCAAACTCTTTACAAGTATGGCTGAAATGCAGTAGAGAGCCCAGGATCGTGTTAGGAAGCTACATCTGAGGTAGTGAGAGAATATTTTCCCTTTGACCCTGATAGGCTTTGAGTACCATGGATAATAGGTCCTCTCCATCATTGCTAAGTACTACCGTATCGAGTGCTTCCTCATTCCCCTGGCCTTATTCTTTCCCGGACCCTGCCTCTTCCCAAAAATTAAACATGTCCTCTGTTTCTCTCCTGTTAAAGATCAAGGTCATTACCTACAGACCTGTTGGAACAAGAAGTAATTTATTGTGGCCAAGGAGTTGTGATTGGGGCTGCTAGAGGCCCATTTTAGACTTAAAATGGCGTATCTGTTTTACAAGCTGTAAGCTCTAGAAAAGGGGATGAGATGAGAGAATGGATAGAAAAATGTAGACACAGCAACTGTGCTAGGGTATGTCACAAGTTGTTCCTATACTACAACAAAAAGATTGAAAATCACTGTCTCCCCCACATGCTCAGTGTCTAACTGTTCGCCATATTTGGGGTCAGGAAGGAGTTGTTCCCTGGGTCAGATTGGTAGAGACTGTGGGGTTTTTTTTGCCTTTCTCTCCAGTTTGGGGCATGGGTCACTTACTTGTTTGAACTAGACTAAATGGTGGATACTCTAACTTAAAATCTCCTCATCAAGATTTGAGAACTTTAGTAACTCAGCCAGAGGTTACAGGCCTATCGTAGGAGTGAGTGGGTGAAGTTCTGTGGCCTGTGATGTACAGGAGGTCAGACTACTAGATGATCATGATGGTCTCTTCTGACATTAGTCTAATGAGTCTGAGTTTATTAGAGTACTAGCTTTCTGTTCTTTAGAGCAGGGGTCCCCAACCCCCGGGCCGCGGACCGGTACCGGTCCGCGGCCTGTTAGGAACCGGGCCGCGAACCGACCCCTAGCACATCAAGCGGCATGTCTCCGGCGGGGCCCCTGAGCCCCGCCTCCTCAGAGCCGTGTGGTGAGGGGGTGGGGCTGCGAGCTCCGGGCTGAGCTCAGCTGCCTCCGCTCGGCGTGGAGCTCCCAGCCCCGCCCCCTCACCACGCGGCTCTGAGCGGGATGGACCTCAGGCCCCGGCGGAGACACGCTTCAGCTGTCGGGCGAGGTGCTGAGGCTCCAGGTGAGGAGGGAGCCGGGGGTAAGAGGCTGGGATCAGGGGGGTTGGCTAAGGGGCAGGGAGTCCTGGGGACAGTCAGGGCACAGAGAGGGGGCAGAGGTTGGGGGGGCGGTCAGGGGCAGGGAATGGGGTTGGATTGTGGGTGTTTGGGGGTCTGTCAGGACTCAGCGGGTGGGGTATAGGGGTTGGGGCAGTCAGGGGACAGGGAGTGGTGGTGGGGGTCTCTGGGGTATGGTGAGGGGACAAGGAGCAGGATGGGTCGGGGATTCTGAGGGGGGCGGGCAGTCAGGGGGGCAGGAAGTGGGGGGGAGTCAGATAGGGGGCAGGTCCGCGGAAATTTTTTTTCTACGAAACCAGTCCCTGGTGCCAAAAAGGTTGGGGACCGCTGCTTTAGAGCATCTGTCTGCTCTTCCACATCGTACACTGCATATTTACAATACTTAATGTATATGTAAGGATGTATTTATTTGGGTTTAAATAAACATATTCCAAATGGCTATACCAAACTTTGATATCTTTACCATCATTTTAAAAACAGAAGAGTGGTGCATTGCCTTCCTCTTATTCCCATTTCCCAAACATATGTATATATAACCACCAAAAAAAAATTATAAACCAAATCAAAACATTCCCAAAAGAAAACCAGCCCCTTATGCCTTCGAAATTCCCAGAGCTGGTTCCCCAGAGCTTGCCTTCAATTGGAAGCTAGAAACCTAGAATAATGCCCCTCGGTTTTCCTTGTGTTTTTACTAGAATGTTCTCATTTGTGAAAAATTTGAACCACCTCTAATTACATCTTGTGCATTTGTTTTGCAGCAGTTGCAGTCACAACGAAAGTTATTTAATTCTAGCGCACATGCATATATACAAGTCGTGGTCATGAAAGGTCACGGTGATGACATTGAAACTGAAATTCCTCAATATTCCTTATCCTGCCCTTCAATGGGCCTCAGTGATGACTTGTGGACATTGGGCAATACACGGGTAACAGTTGTCACCATAGCCACTTAGTCTTTGGTGGTCTTGTTATGATTGCCAGCGAAGGTGCTAAACATATGGTGTCTGTACTGTGAATATGCCTACCTGAAAGTCACCTCAGACCACCACCGTGCTCTATATAGGCCATGAAGCATCTTTCATGTAGTTAAAAATTAATAGAGTTTAAAGCTATATAAATGAATGTCAATTCCAGTATGATTCCAACATTTAATTTAAATCTATATTGTTGTGTGCTACCTCATATTAAATTGATTCCTTAATATAATTCTGTCAAAAAATATTACGACACTTCCCGGGAATTGATGCTTTATTTTGGTTTTAGGTAAAATGATCCATTCTATGGTTGCTCACTTGGATGCTGTCACAAGTCTAGCAGTAGATCCCAATGGAATCTATCTGATGTCTGGAAGTAAGTTTTAATTGTATGTATTGTCCACAATTTTGCTTTAATAAAATTTAAAGGATATGAAAACCTAACTTTTTGTATCTTTCTTTTTAACACAGGCCATGACTGTTCCATTAGATTATGGAATTTAGACAGCAAGACTTGTGTACAAGAAATAACAGCCCATAGGAAAAAGTTGGATGAGTCAATTTATGACGTAGCTTTTCATCCATCAAAAGCATACATTGCCAGTGCAGGAGCTGATGCCCTTGCCAAAGTATTTGTGTGACACAACAAAACAAACCTGCACCATAATAGCAGGTCTGCTTGGACAAAAAAAGAGGGAATGCATCACTGCCATCAATGAAACGGCTACCAATAGGACACTACATCTGATCTACCTGGGCGAAGGCTGTATGTGGGGCAGGTTTAAGTTGGTGAAAAGTCACCGCATCTTGAATAATGTCATCTTGCTAATTTAACTGTAATTTACTGTATTTTTTTGAAAAAAAAAAAAGAAGAAAACCAGTATTTGTAGCCTGGACTGAATATGAACTGAGCATATGTCTGTTCTTTAGGTGTCTTTAAGCAAACGTGGAGTCTGATCTTACAAAAGACTTTTATTTTGGACTCTGTGTGCTGCCTTAGGGTTAGGAATGTGGTGCTCTTGTGGGGGGAAGTGAGCTCCAAGAGTAGCTTTCTTTTCATCTCTTAGTGATCTTCTGTTTATCAGTTGAATGCCACAGATCCCCTTTTAAACTTTTATTTTGCTTTAAAGAAAAGGAAATTTAACTTAAAATATTTTAGCATTAGTTGCACAAAATGTTTGAATAAAATTCTAGTTTTTATAAGTCTTTTTATATATTTAGCCTGTCACAACAGTGCTCAAGATTGTATTGATGATGATTTTTCTGCATTATAGAACCCTAAAACACAGAGATCTCACTGACCCGCTGCCGTGTAACCACAATCTTCCCTTCTTTTGCCTAACACAGCTCAGCTAAGTCCTTTCATTAAGGATGCTAATTCATCATCATCGCATAACTGTCTTCATAAATATAAAGGACTGTAAAGAAGTATGTTTAAATGAAACACAGAGGGGTTGTAATACCCTCCCAGTGAACTCTTAAAAAAATTAATCTTGGCATCCTATCACTATGTGATATTTTGTACATCTTACTGTATTTACAAGTTTATTTATCAAGGATTACCCATCTTGCTAATGGCCTATTGTTATTTATTTCACTTTTTGTTGGTCTTTATATCCTTTTATGTAGTGTATTAAAGGGCCCTGTATATCTATTATGGCACTCTTTGAACAGTCTAAAATAGACTAAAAATGGGACATTTCATAGTTTTTAAAGTTACAAACCAAGGTTTTTTTTCTGGTTAAGTATCTGGAGTGAAGTTGATTCCAGAAAAAACAATCTTGTTTCAGAACTTTTGGAGTGAAAAATGTTTATTTGCGTTTCAAATAGAGTACAGTAGTTGAATCAAGATTCATAAATCTGCTGTGTTTGGACTAGTTATTCCCTGCTTTTATTTTTTTCAAATGTGCTTCAGTTTATGGTGTAACTAAAGATTTTGTTTGTGTAATGCATGATTAAGACAAAGTATTTTTTCTAGTCTTCCACAAAACTTTTCTGATCAGTTTGCGGGTTTTGATGAGTTTTGTAAGGTTTCTGTTTTACAAACTATGAATCAGCAAATTTTTAAGATTGTACCACGTAGCAAAAGTACAACAGTTGAAAAATAATGTATATAAAATGCATATAATAAATATTAAATGGTGTACCTGTATGTTACTATTGGCTACATTATTTTGTGTTGCACAGTTTAAAGGTGACATTTTATTCTGAAGGTTACTAAATTAAGAAATGTCTAAATTTTAGTGAAATTACGTCTTTTTGTGCTGTTTAAATAAACTGCATTGTTTTTGAAAACTGGTAGTATTTGTTGGGATATAAACAATTTTTTTTAGTTACCAGCTGCAACACTGCATATAAGAACATGTTTCCAAAGAGTGAAACTCGTACTGCATTTTTAATTGATAGCTTTTCTGTCTGAGAATAAGTTGAAAATGACTCAGTCATTTTTAGAGCATTTTTGGAATTGTAATCATCATGCTTTTCAGTTATTTCAAGAGATGAAATGGTATGAACATGGGATTGGGGTTGAATAGATACCCAGGTTTTATTTCCAACTCTGTCAACTGACTCATGATGAATAAGCTAAATTTTTGTGCCACTGTTTCATTTCACTGTCTGTAGAATGAGGTCTATTCACCTTTATAAAGTTCTTTGGGATCCTCCAGTGAGGGAGGATGCACTGCAAGTGAAGAGTCTGCTTCTGTTAAAAGCAGACTAAAGCTGGCATTGAGCCAATTTGCATGTTGACTCGGTTTGCTGAAAACGTGTTAGCTGAGTGGAAATTAAAAATGAATATTGCATTGTGGTCTGTAACTTTCTTTGTAATAATTATCCTTTGCCCAGATATAAATATGCTTTGAGGCCTTGGAAAACGTTCTTATAAGTGGTGATATCTGTAGTTGCATGTGATCCATCCAATTTAGCAATGAGAAGGTAAATCTCTGCATCTCAAGTCAAGCAAATTGGATGAAAAACAAAAGAGAACTGATGTGCCCATGGGAGGCATAAAACAGTAATCATTCTGAAATTAATTTTGTTTTTAGAAGCAATATGGTGCAGTAAGTTATATTGTGTAGAAATTGGAGAACTTTTGCCCATTACCATCAAGGTGAGCCTTTCAGTAACTTCTTGTTAGGACACTACGTTTCTTTTTTTTTTTATATATTAGCTAATTTGCACTTTTTTTGTTCATTTCAGTCAAGTGTTCAACTAATCAACAGACGAGAGTGTGGTTTGAATTTTATTGGAAGTAATTTCATGATCACCTTTTCTGAAGCTGAGCGTTGTTTCTGGCAGCTTTTCTAGACTGCTGCATTTTAATGCTTAAATGAAATGTGATTGTTTATTAAACATTGCCATTCATAAACATTTACCTCATTTTCTTTAATTGTATTAAAATTGAAATGGTAAAAAAAAACTGTTTTTTCTTAAGTTGAATCCTGTTGTTATGGTGTTTTTAGTGTCTTAATGTTATGTTGGACCAAGTGATGCATCTTGGCTCCACTGAATACTGACCTTACCTCTAGTATAGACTGTGTTATTTAATTCATTGCAGTGCCTAACATTAAAAATGCTGTCAGTTTATTTAAATTACAGAACAGTTTATGGCATTGTCGATGGAACAAGTTGACACTGTGTGCTGCAGTAGACACTAATTAAAAACAAAATCTAAAATAAATCTCTCCGGTTTGAAATGGGTGTACTATAAGGACTGACTTGCTGGCATTTCTGAAATCAGATGTCTTTCTGCTCTTGTTTCATCTATTGTCATTCTCTCAGCATACCTGTGTGTTGCAGGATCACTCCCCACCTTGCTACTCATTATAGGAACCCTCTTAAATGAGGTGTGGGGATTGACTGCCCTTTTAATTTTTTCCTCATTGGCGAACATGTAGTGTTCTTACAAAATACCTGTTTTTGGATCTTTTGAAGCTTATCTTTTTTAATATTTTTATTTATTTTCCTCAGTAATACTTTGTGGCACATGCAATTCCATAGGCTAATGATATGCTGTGTAGAAAGTACTCCTTTATTCACTGTAGATCTGTTTACTTCAAAATTCATAGTGCTGTCTTGGCCTACCCATTTGTTTTAAGTACTTCTCTAACAGCAGTTGGTTCCTAAACTGAAGTCCATGGAGAGCTGTCTGGTCACATAATGTTGGTTGCCTTCCTTATTTTCAGCTGCTGCATCACATAAAAGGCAGCTAAAAATAAATACTTCCCATATAAACAATCTATGTAGTTTAATAGGAATGTTAAGTGTTTCCAATTTGGAAGGGAGATAGTCCATTTGATAGTGAACTGGAGATGAAGTTCATTGGACAATCTTTCTCTAGTAATATGTGATACATCCTGTGAAAATATGAACTACTCTATCATATTGTCTTACTCGTCTTTTCTTTTCACAATAAATATTCAATTTTTTACTCTCATCAAAGACCCCTATCTATCATAGCTGCACATAGCAAATTGGATAGCAGAAACAGAGACAAGGAAGAGCTGAGACAAGGTGATTACAATTAACCCTGCCTTCAAGATGGGGATGAATGGAGGTATATTTTCCATATTCTGTATCCTCTACTATTGATGCACAGAGTGTACTTCCCTGAGATGAAACTATCTATTCTTGAAGTTACAGCTAACTCAGACCACACAGATGATAATGTATGTGAATAGTTCCGATTATTTTTTAAACATAATCAGGTTGGTATTTGCTTCACTGGCCACAGTGTGGCCCAAAGTAGTCATTTGGCCCAATCTAAGTAATTGTCATCTGCAAATGTTCATATTGCTGATTTTTAAATCAGTAATAGCTCTTTACCCTTTCATCCTTGTTTACCGGGATTCTGTAAAGGCCCTAAGGGGGACTTCACCCAAACCCCTTCAGATACAATTTGCACTCAATTATTTTATTTCTGTTTTTGATAAGGAGGTTAGGGAATTAGGTAACTATATAATAAGTTTGGCTAATATAAAAATATGGGAAATAGTATTGTCTAGTCATGGCCAGGGCAGAAGGCTATGCCTGACACTGACAGTTAATCTGTTATCTTGGAGAAGTCATTTAACCTCCCTGTCGGTGCTTAACCTTAACCTCAGCACTTTAGAATCTGCTGAAAGGAGGTAAGTGAAGTGTACACTATTAATGTTCACTCTTACAGCAGCAGTAGTAGTGGTTTGCCACAATTACAATTTTCCTTATTTTTCTATAACTAATTTTAACTAGTTTCCTTTGTATTGATAAATAAAGGTCAATGATAAATAATTCCTGGAAGAGAAACATTGTATAGTTGCATTGTTGGTGATAACACTGGGTGACTCTGAAATGAAACAATGGCTAATGATATGTGCTGAAGACCATTATAGTATGGGGTCAAGACTCTTTCATATGAACTTACTTTGCTGACTAGGAGCCCACACTATTTAAAGTGAATTGGAAGGATTGTTTGAGAAAATGGCCTGTTAACATTTTGGCGTTCTTTGGTTGCAAACTGGGTTAGTCATCAGAAAGATAATGAGAAAAACCAACTGACTCTGCCTTGCCATCTAGCTGGTAGAATTATTCCTTAGGAAGAAAAATTGGATTAGCTATTTGCCTCTGTTTGTTTTGGGCCTTCAGAGTTACCTAAACAATGCCTAAATCTGCTTACTATTGCTGATAACTTCATGCTTGTGCAATAATAAACCCTACAACATTTTATTATGAACAATCCAGTATGTCTTCAATCTTGAAGTTTTTATGCCAGCAAAACTCACATTAGTTTCTGGGGTTTTTGTTTGTTTATTTGTTTGATTTCAGGATTGGACCCTTTATGAACACACACACACACACCATCTTATCTCGGCAGAGGTGAAAGTAAGCCGGTAGGGAGGACCGGTAAGAAAAGGTGCAATAGCTACCAGCAAGAAAATGGAACATTCTCTCCCTCTCAGACTCCACCTCCTGGCTCCAGCAAAATTGAGGGTCTGGGAGCCCAGCTCCAGGAATGTTTGGGGCCGGGTCTCCCCCCTGGCCCCACCTGCTGCCTCCCACACCTCCCCTGAGTGTGCCCCTGCTCCCATGCACCTCCCTGGATCCCGGAGCAGAGCATTTGTCTCTCCCTGTCCCCTGCAGTTCCATACTGCCTGCCTGCATTAACTGCTGCCACAGGGTCCTAGTGCCCCACTCTATTACTGTCAGGGCAGGCTACCCTTCCCCCTTGAACCCTTTCATTTTCCAGTGGGACCCTCCACCAGTACAGCCGCCCCTCTGCCCGCAGTCACTGCTCTTGCCCCACGCAGGGCAAGGGGCAGCTCTAGTGAGGGGCAGCAGCAGGGGAGGAGGCGCACATGTGATGGCAGCCGCCCAGCATGGCACCCACCGCAGGGGAGGCAAGGGGGATTCCTTGACATGAGAGGGGCCCTAGGAGCACGTGCAATGACAGTGGGGTAGTGAGTGTGCTGCTGGGGGGAAGAAGGGGGTCCCTACCCCAGAGCTTGCTGCTGCCAGCAGGGAGAGGGCTGGAGGGAGTTCTCCTCTCTGGCTCCAGTCCCAAGGCAGCCTGCCTGCACCCCAAACTCATCCCCAGCCTTGACCCACCCCAGAACCCACACCTCCAGCCAAAGCCCTCATCCCCCTGCACTCCAACCCTCTGCCTTAGCCCTGAGTCCCCTCCCACACCCCAAACCCCTCATCCCCAGCCACATCCCAAATCCACCCCCAGCCTCACCCCACAGCCCTCACCCCTGCTCTCCCTCCCTCCACACCCCCTCTTATCCCCAAACTTCCTCCCAGAACTTGCATCCCCTCCTTCCACACACCCTCCCATCCCAAACTCCCTCCCAGAGCCTGCACCCCTCCTGCACCTTAGTCCCCTGCCCCAGCCCAGGGCTTGCACCCCAGACCTCCTCCCCCACCCAAACTGCCTCCCAGAGTGGAGTTTGGGGGGGCAGAGTTTGGGCAGGTTCTGGGCACCACCAAAATTTCTACAAACTTGCCACCCCTGCTGGCAAGAGCTGGTGCGCCATACCGGGGTGGACCGGCTTCCTGAGGCAGCAATTTAAAGGGCTGGAGCCCAGGGCCCTTTAAATTGCTGCCAGAGCCATGAGGTAGCGGCTGTGGGGCTCAGTTGGTGATTTAAAGGGCCCAGGGCTCCTGCTGCCGCTACTGCCCCGGGCCCTTTAAATCACCGCTGGAGCCCCACTGCCACTACCCCAGGGCTCCGAGGATAATTTAAAGGGCCCAGGCCCTTTAAATAGCCCCCGGAGCCTGCTGGAGCCCTGGGGTAGTGATAGCAGGGCTCTGGTGGCTATTGAAAGGGTTCGGGGCTCCTGCTGCTTCTACCACCCTGGGCCCTTTAAATAGCCACTGGAGCCCTGCCGCCGCTACCCCAGGGCTCCAGCAGCAGGGCTCCAGAGACGATTTAAAGGGCCCTGGAGGGTAGTGGCTGCAGGAGTCCTGGAGCTCCATCAGCAATTTAAAGGGCCCGGGACTCTGCTGCGGTAGCAGCAGCTAGAGCCCCAGGCCCTTTAAATCACCCCATTTAAATTGCCCCCGAACCCGAGGGCTCCCAGCCATCTCTGCAGCTGGGAGCTCGGGGTGATTTAAAGGGCTTGGGGCTCCCAGGTGCTGCTACCACAGCCCTAGCCCCGGGCCCGGGGATTTAAAGGCTCCACCTCTTTCAGTGGAGGCCACATCCCTCCTTCCGATTCCGGAGTACTGGCAAGTCCTTTAAGTTACTTTCACCCTGGCAGAGGGGCAGTTTGGTTGGACTAGGAGTATGTCAACCCCCAGGCTCCTGAGAAAAGAGAGGAGTGCCATTTCAGAGCCATATAACTCCTCCCACATTCAGAGTCCACAATCAGATTGTGCCTGGGTGTAAAGAGAAAAGGTGTCTTTGTCCCTTGACCACAGTGGGGAGTTGATTGGCAGTCGTGACTTACCATGCACCATACACTCCTCCTTCTTAGCATATGAGCAATGTGCCTCAGGTGGTATGTGACCAGGATTCATCACTGAATTTGGTTTACTGGTTCTTTTTGAATGTAAGCAGCTGGTCTGGGTTCAGAACTATCTTGTTACTGTTGTTCTGCTGCCCTCTCTATCCTACCATATAAGTATTTTTTTAAACTGTGCATTCAGTGGAAGCAGGTCCAAAAAGAATACACTTTTTCTTCCGCGCCTCCCCCCCACCCCCCCAAAAAAAAAAAAAGGAAACTGGCTACCCTCACTTGCTTCAGGAGTTAAAACAGTTCAGGCTTGCCTTGTTTTTACTCATGTAAACAGGAATTTCCTTTGTCTAGATGGAGACACTGAAAAGAAATAAGTATATTTCCAGTTGAAAGAGTGGTGTATGAGCGTGCCAACTTTGGAATGACAGCCTCATGAGTGCTACAATTTACAGAATAAAGCCACAAATAGAAGAGGTATCAAAAATGAAAGTTAGACTTGTGTAAATTCTTGGAATGTAGCCATGCCCAAATTTATACTAGAAGTTTGAAAAGTTGGTCGTGTTCGGTTATTAAAATCAAAGGACCCATTTCTAAAATTTAACTTTAACTCAATGAATTTGCTTCTGAATTCTTAACAAAAATAATTCCATATTCTGAGAAGAGGTTCTGTGTTCAAAAAAAATAAATAGAGGAGTAAATGAAGGGGTCTCTGCCACTGGGGTCCTCCTTATGGCTGCATCTGGGGAATATCTCTATCTGTCTATAGCCCGTTTTGTCCATTTCTTGTGCTGCAACCCTTCAGGAGTTACAGGGCTTCCTCTGGGAATCAGGATGCTCCTTCTTCCTGGGTTTGTCCTCCAGCCAGATTACTTATAATTCTTCGAGTGATTGCTCATATCTATTCCAATTAGGTGTGCACATGCCACATGCACAACCTTTGGGAAGTTTTTCCCCTAACAGCACCCGTCGGGTCAGCTGTGGAGCCCCCTGGAGTGGCGCCTTTATGGCGCTCAATATATGACTCTGATGACCCAGCACCGCCTCAGTTCCTTCTTACTGACTGTGACCATCGTTGGAACTGTAGGGTCTTGCTTAGCAAGTTTTCCACATTTCCCTAGCTTGTTTTATAGTAGTTATAATTTTTCTTTAGTTTTCATTTTATTTTTGTTGTAGTTAGTAGCAGTTGGGCTGAGGGGTTTACCCTCTGTCCTAACTGCTTTTTCTTGAGAGGGCTTTCATGCCCAAGTCCCAAGGATTCAAACCCTGCAAGTCCAGCTCCAAGCACATGCCAACAGGCAACCCCCATGACTCTTGTCTGAAGCGTCTGGGGGAGGTTCACCAACCATATAGGTGCAGGATTTTCAAGGGGTTTCATCCTAGGACCAAAAAGGAGCATGACTTTCACCTTAAGCAGCTCCTTATGGAGGTGGTACTTAGACTTCAGTCTCCTTCGGCACTGCAGGACCTGGCACCAAGTTCAATGTGCAGCGCCCCAGCGGCAGTGGTGAAAGCGGCACCGTGGATGGACTCTGGTAGACACCCGCGGCACTGCCGCTCCCCGGCACCAAAACTGGTGGCATAGACCCAGCACTGCTCCCACTCTCCAGTGCAGAAGTGGCACCAGAAGCAAGGGAGGAGTGGCTCTCCATCCCAGAGACTCACCCCCCTGAAGCCAGCCAATGGTGCATGTCCCAGAGAGGAGCATCCAGGACTAAAGCCTGTGAAAGTGGCACCGTAGACTTTGGCCCCACAAAGGGGACCATCAAGTCCAGTGCCATTGGACTCCCCAACCCACAGCATTGAGGAAGTAGAGTTGCCATCCACCCCGGACCTTTGTGGCCGCAAGGGACCTCATCGCCATGACAGCACTGAAGTCGCCTACGATCCGCGCCAAGCCTCCAGTACCACAGTGTCTGGCACTGTCTTGAGGCAAACCAGCAATGGTCCAGCCATCGGCACTTCTCCCCATCGTGGTGCTGGTCGTAATCACGGCACCGGTCATATTCGTGGCGCTGGTCCAATTTGCGCCAGCACTCCCGGTCATGATGCCAATCCACTTGCTGGTTGCCTTCGAGGAGCAGGTTCCAGACCCAGCACTGGTCCTGGCACCACTCACCCTCCCTGCGTACTCACCCTCCCTGCGTAGCTCCAGGTTGCGGTACCACTCCATGTTGCGGCATCGCTCCCCAGCCTCACGGCACCGCTCGCTGGTTCAGCTCTGCTCGGCCCCACCCTTGCCCTCACTGTCCTGATCCTGTTCCTTGGGCTAAGAGATTGGGTCTAGGTACTCAGAGCGGGACCGGCACTGGTCAGGCCATGAACGCCCTGAAGTGGGGGCAGAGCCATGGCCAGCGCAATGGCAGGGACCAGCTCAGTGGCCATTCTGGACCCCATGGGCCTATCACCAGGCCCAGGGTGCACATTCTAAAGACTTCCGGTCAGCCGTCTCTGAACTGAGAGTGCCAGAGGCCTCAGCTAGTTGTCCCACCCCTGGCGGTACTGAGGAGGCGCCGTGCCTCCTCGGAACCAAATCCAACCCCAGTTCCTGAGCCAGAGGTGAACAGGAGGGTCGGGAGGACCCTATTCCCCCCTTGGCCTTTTCATCCTCCTCCCCAGACGAGGCCGTTTCAGGCACTTCCATATCCAGGCCACCTCCCATAGACACCAGGACCTTCTGCACAGGGTGGTGCGCAACATGGTCCTGCAGGCTTAGGAGGTGGTGGAGTCAGAGGACCTGGTGGTAGGTTGCCCTGCTCCTCATCAAAACTATTCTGGCCAATGCCAAGACTATCTGGCAGACTCGGGCCTCCATCCCCCCTACAGTCAAGGGTGTGGAGAGAAAGTACTTCATGCTCTTGAAGGGGTACGAATATCTCTTCATGCACCCACAGCCCAGCTCTCTGATGGTTGCAGCTGTGAACAAGAAAGGGAGGCTGGGGCAGCAGGCCCCAGCGCTCAAATCCAAAGAGGCCAAGCGACTGGACTTATTTGGCCGCAAGGTGTATTCCACGGGAGGGGGGCTCCAGCTCAGGATTGCCAACCAGCAGGCAATCCTGAGTCGATATAACTGGAACTAGATGCTCAAGTTCAAGGAGCTTGTGTCACCTGAGTCCAGGGAGGATTTTGGGGCTATAGTAGAGGAGGGCAAGGCAGTGGCACGGACCTCTTTACAGGCCTTACCTGATGCTGTGGACTCGGCGGCATGCACCTTGTCCTCAGGAATTGCCATAAGGCACACCTCTGGGTTATAAGCCTTGGGCCTACCATTTGAGGTTCAACAGACAATGCAGAACCTGCCCTTTGACAGGGTGGGCTTGTTTGGGGAACAGATAGACTCTAGGCTGCATAGCCTAAAGGACTCGAGGGCAACCATGAAGTCCCTGGGTATGCAAACCCCAGCAACCCAAAGGAAGCACTTCAAGCCCCAGCAGTCGCAACAGCGCTCCTACCCTCCTTGGCCAAAGCAGGACTTTTACAGGCGGAGGGGAAGGAACTGCAGAAGGAAGCCTTTCAACCCCCCATCGGGACAAGGCCGGGACCCGACCAAACCTTCGTCTGGTTCCAAGTGGGCCTTTTGAAGGGACGCCCGAGAACGGCGTACCACACTTAATCCCGGATCCTCCCCCATACTTCTTGAATCATTTGTCCCACTTCTACTGTACATGGTCCCAAATAACCTCGGACCGCTGGGTCCTCTGCACAGTGGAAGCAGGATAGTCTCTCCAGTTCTGCTCCTACCTACCCTCCTTCCCCATCCCTCTTCAGGGACCCCTCTCACGAGAAACTTCTCATACAGGAGGTGCAGACACTCCTTGCCATGGGAGTGGTGGAGGAGGTTCCGCAGGAGCTAAGGGGCAAGACTCCAGTTACCTCAAACAAACATATATCACACTTACAAATACAGCAATGAAATTTGACTATGACAGACATAAAACCACTGTTCAGACTGACAGACAATTGATCTGCTTGAGAATTACCAATAACAGCTCAAGAAAAGAGAGTTAATACCTTTACAGCAGATGCAGTCATATATTGTAGAAACAGTTAAAGGTACCAGATAAATCTGAGATTTATTTGAAATATCTTTTGAATTCCAGAGACACTGGTTTATACAGGAGAAATTCAAGGGGTGAAAGCTTAATTACACAAGGATCAGATGGGGATAAGGGAGTATTTGTACTGATACAAGCAGGCTCAGACCCAAAGTTGCCAAGTCCAACCAGCCCTTGCTGAAGCTAAAACCATCAAAACCTAGAGTGAGTTATGCTAGCAGTTGTGTCCTGAGAAACAAAAACAAGATACAGACAGGACTGAATAAATTATTATACTAATTAAGTGACGTTTGAAAAGCATTGTAAATGCTTTAATCAATTACATATGTTACTTCAATTCTTCTGACATTTAACTTAGAAGTAGCCAAAACAAAGAGAGAAAAAGAAAGCAAGCCAGCCAGCTAGTTATAAAGATCAGTACCATGTATGGAAGTGTCTGCATTGTTAGCTAGTATTATAATTTCATTGTTTTAAAGATCCAAACTTGATGTGTTTGTGTTCAAAGGCTGTATGTGTGAAAAGCTCTGTGGTTGTCCCTTCAACAACAATAAACAGAAAAAAATTGTGCACTTGTGAATTCACTGAGTGTGTTTGTATTCAGTTGTTTGCGTTTACCATCATATTTAGCATGGAATATTGTTATTTTGGTATTAGTAGACTCAACAGTCATGAACAGATGTATAACTAGTATCCTTTCATTTGGGGGGGGGGGTTAATTCAATAATTAAAAACAATACTGATACTTGCATTCTTTGATTGCTTTATTGATGTATTCAGAATGTATTACAGGGGTTCAACATAGAATGGTTTTTGCATTACTGAATATTAAAATAGCTAGCTGCAATCTCAGTCTAAAAGTTTATTTGCAGTATGTGTATTTTCATATCAAAAGAGAAAACTAAAATGTTTATAGGCTGCACAGAGTTGATATTTTACTTTGAATATCTGGATGATTCATACAGGAATACCTGAATACTGTATATCTATAAACATATACAAAATTAAGAATAACAATTAATAGAAAAATACAAGGCATCCTTGCCATTCATGTTTACTGTAATATATAGCCAGTCATAAGTTATTAAAAATATACACTACAAAAAGCCTGATAAACAACCGACAGCACAAAATGAGAAAAATGAAAAACCCCAGACCGATAGCTGAACAGGAAAGTGCTGTGGTTTGGTAACAAAAGCTTACTACCTATAAAACAGGTTATCAAAAAGTATTTGGGTCAAAATGTCCACTTCAGATGCCTGATAAATGCCTTACAATGAATTATTATGTAATTTTAACCACATACATATATGGGTGCAAATATGGACAAAATCAAATGGAAGAGAGATTTTTCAAAAGCTATTTTTCATATTTTAAAAACAATATGAGGGTTTAAATCTGTTTTAAGTGGCTTCATAAAGAAATGTTCCAAAAGTAATCACCTGCTGGCTATGGTATCATCTATCTCTTTCTTTCTTTTCTTTTTACCTCCCATCCACCTGGTTGAGTAACTCACTATAGACAAGTTCAGATTGGTGATCTGAGCTCATTTTGGATGTCAGTCTGTATGCTCTCAATTCCAACTGAAGGCTCTAATCTAGTCTCTATGGCCCTGCCTGGAACTTTGTCTAGTCATTTACACTTGTAAAAAGTCAATGTAAAACACTACTGAATAAGTGTGGTAGCATTTTACTCCCACATGTAAATGACTACCCAGTGTGCAAGGCAGTGGAGAAAATCAGACCCATTGAATTTACTGGGAATTTTGCCATTGACTTTAATAGGAGTAGGAAGACAGTTAAGCCCAAGGCCCAGATGGTCAAAGCTATTTAGGCATCTATCTCCCACCAAAACTGATGAGAATTAGGAGTCTAAATACCTTTTGAGGATCTAGAACTTAAACTGTATATTTTGAATACAAGGTGTTTAGATATCTAAAAGTCTATTAATTTTCATTTGTAAGGCGACATTCAGCAAAAGACAGCCCACAAATGGCAGAGCTAAGTTACCTTGTAGTTTCTCTGTATACATACAGCTGATATCTGGTACCTTAAGTGTAACGTATGCTTAACTTTAAGGGAGGGATGTTAATACACATTTAAAATAGCTTTTGGCAAAATCCTGCAGTCCCTAATCAAGCAAAACTTGCAATGATGTCACTGGAAGCGTTTATCTGAGTTTAGAAAGCAGAGTGCGATTCTTTGTATCTTATCCCAAGACTTTGACTGTGTATTAAAAGACTGGGATATTTGCACTGTAGAGAGACCTTCTCAGCTTTCTTGATTTAGTTTCAACAAAGTGACCACAGCCTTTCCTTTACTGTTTAGAGTTCAAGAAATCTCTACAAATGCCTCTAATAACATCAGGAACAATCTGCTCCAATCCTGTGAACTCTCTTGTGAAGAAATTATGCGACTCTCTCGGTTCAGAGGCCATGTCTTTCAGATCATCCAGTGGTGCCCAGGCAACACCAATAGAGAAGACTGTAATACCTATAGTGTTATAATAAAAAAAGACCACATGTAAGCCCAAGAAGTTTGTAGATACAAGGAAAATAGCTCTCCAGATTTACATTTGCTGGATTAATTTGGACCAAAAAAAAAAAAGTGTGTGTGTGTGTGTCACCCACCACTGGATGATATATATATGCAGCTGGCCAAAGACAATGGGACTCTTACCACTAGACTTCTGCAGGAGCAACATTGGGTCCTAAATATTTGGAACCAGAGGAGGTTTGCTGCTTTCACTTAAACAAGTTTACAGCAAGAAGCATGGGGCAACGTATAAGGCTAGCATTTTAGATATTTTATAATACTGCCTATGACAGTAGTAGTGATGTCATTAAACTTTGATAGGACACATGGAATGGAAGTCTGATCTATTGCATACTTGACACTAATTTAATAATTGAAAGGTTTTCTGAACAATAGGACTGATTCATAATTGTGCTCGGTCAGTTCTCTCAAATGACAGTAGTTCAGGGAGGCTCTTTAGACAAACCACCTTCCCCCCCGAGTAGATGATGATGGTAGAAGTCAAGTTTAATACCATACAGCCTATGCCTTAAGCTTGAGCTGATTTTTTTTCTTTCAGATTTTGAATTTGTAATTGTCATAAACAGATAGTTAAGGGTTAATGCCTCTTTTACCTGTGAAGGGTTAAAAAGTTCACCTAGTCTAGCTGACACCTGACAAGAGGAACCAATGGGGGAACAAGATGTTTCAAAGGGAAGGAGGGAAGTTTCCTTTGTTTAGAGTCAGTTTCAGTTTTGGCCGGAGTGGAAAAGATCAAGGAATCAGCCTCTTATCAGAGGAGTGAGTATTAAGGAAGGAAATAAATAGGTTTCTGTTTATTTTCTTTTTGTAACTTGTATTGGCATTAGGGGGTTAATCAAATTGGGTATTCTTGTGTATACTAAGGTTTTTGCCCAGGGGAACATCTTGTGTTTTGAATCTGTTGTCTGTGAGATCAGCTTGTATGCTCTCTCCCAGAGGTTTTTTTCCTTTTGCCTTTCTGTTCTTTAATTAAAAACCTTTTTAAGAACCTGATTCATTTCTCCTTGTTTTTAGATCCAAGGGGATTGGATCTGGACTCACCAGGGATTGGTGGGGGAAAAAAAAGGGGAGGGGGAGAATGAGTAATTCTTCCTTGTTTTAAGATCCAAGGGGTTTGGATCGGTGTTCACCAGGGAATTGGTGGAGGAGTCTCTCAAGGCTACCCAGGGAGGGGAAGGTTTTGAGGGGGAAGACAGTTTTCCAAATGACTCAAATATCTGGTAATTAAACTTAGAGCTTCTCATGCAGGTCCCCACATCTGTACCCTAAAGTTCAGAGTGGGGGTGGAACCTATGAGAGTTATAACCTGCTTTTACTTACATATGTAAATTTACAACATTTATACTGTACATAATGAGATAGCTAAAGAGCAATGACTAGAAAAAGACCAACACATTGCATCTGTAGTTTTGGTGAGTAGAGTGCAAGAAATTTTCCAGTCTGAAAACAGGATATTTTCCAGTCTGAAAACAGGATATACTGTAATGTCAACTGATTCAGATAATTTTCTTTAAAAGTGTCATATACAATTCTTTAAAATGAGTGGGGTTGTTTGGTGTTTAGAGCAGAGGACAGGGAAAGGGGAAATCTAGTTTCTATTTCTAGCTCTGTGACCTGTAGGAAACCATTTAACCTCAGCTAGCATCTTTGTAAAATGGAGCTAATACGTTATGCTGAAAAGTGCTAGTAATGGCTGCCATCAGGGAGCTCTTGGATCCAAAGACAGCCAGTGGGTGTGTCATGCATTCTTTCAGGTTCTACAGAAGAAGCAATCAAGTTCTTTCATGTATTGAAAACAGCTGCAGACAGTGGAGGTGATGGCCCAAGGTAATAGCTTGTGTGGCAGCCAGAGCTAATGCAGATAGCTTAACAGGAGTTTATCTGGTTATAAGCACAGTGGTAGGATATTGGTCGTAGGCTGTGGGTGCTGGAAGCAGAAAGCCCGGAAAGGAGGTGAGTGTATGACCCAGAGAGGAAGTGGAGGGACAGAGCTTCTTGGGCACAGAACTTGCTGGAGTGGCAGAGTTGCAGATTTCTGAGTAAGGAAGTTGCCTGCTGCTGTTTGTTGCTACTATGATCAGGGAAACAAGCCTTTGTCTGCCTATTTTATAAACAAACAAGATTGCACAAGAATGTACCCAACTCAAATCACTGATTTCTCACCCTAGCAACCAACCTTGTAAGGTCCTGAATAGTGGCTAACTGTTTGGGCCAAAGGGGCAAACTTCTTTGTCTACAAACTTCAAGTCCTCCTCCCCCTCCCACCAGTGAAAGACACTATAGGAGTGTGAAATATTGGCCTCCAATTTCTTTTGTTGTCTCTCAATCATTTACCTGCTTTGTGTGCCGCAGCAGCAGGACCTCTAACATCATCGTAAGACTGACCATCAGTCAAAACAACAAGGAAATTTTTGTTGGGTCCATCTCTCACAGGTCCAAACACGTTTCTGGTTGTGAAAGAAATGGCATCACCAGTAGCGGTACCACCACTCATGTAACGAATGCCCCGCACAGCAGAGAGAACCTTCTCCTTTGTGGTATAGTCGGTGAAGCTGAACTCTATGCGCTGATCATAGGTGAACTGCACAGCTGCAATTTTGGAACCAATATCGGAGATCTCAAAGGCTTTGGCAACATTACTGATGAATTCAAGCACGAGGCGGAAGTTGCTGTCTCCAACACTGCTAGAGCCATCTATCAGAAAAGCTATATTGACAGAGTTGTAGCAAGTTTTGCTACACAGCATCTGCTCATGAGAACACAGTTTTTGGACAAGAGGTTTTACATATTTGGTAGTACCAAACCAGGTGGGTATATGGTAAGAGAAGAAGCCATTGTTTTGACAAACAGCCTGTTTAAAAACAAAACATGCATACAAATATTTCTGTTGATGTACTATTAAAGATGTATATAAATCATTTAATTCAATAGTTTGATAGGAATCTAGGATCTGATGTCCCCCAAACCGCCCCCCCCACCCGGAATGCTGACCACTCCAATTGAAATTAATGGGAGCTGTAGATGCTGATCCTCTCTAAGAATTAGCAGTACTCTTAAAAAGATGAAGGATAAAAGCTGGAAGTTCTAATTATACATTTTAAATGTTGAACAAAAGAGACAATGGGAAAACAAATATATAAAGAAAGGAGGGTTCTAGATTTTGCTTCAAAGTATAATTACCTAATTTTCTGTGATGGCTCCTAATTTTGCAAGTACAATTTTGTATGTACGGTTAATTGTAGATACAAACATATGTAGTCAGATATCTCCATGAAATCACATATCAGGTAAGTATCTAGTTACTATTATTTATGCTAGCGAGCAAGGATGGGCACAAAATTGTGGGAGGCAAAATGGTGCCCACTAAAATGAGTAGAAAATCTGGCTCTAAATAACTTCATTTTTAAATGGCCTTTTCAACATATAATTTAATGGTTTAAAACCAAGAGGGCTATACAAAAATTACAGCAAAAACCTTTAGAATTTAATGGTGACATTATTCCTACAGAGTGCTTAAACCACCCTTTAGAATTTTATATCTGGGATATAATTCACTTATTGTACAAGATGGTTAACGAACTCTTTTTAAAACTCTGTTACATATGTATGACTTTTTCATTTGCAGTTCAGGCTGGAGGAAACTTAGTCATTTGAAATGTATAATACCCATGAGTGAAGAGTAAATTACATTGAGGACATTCTCTCATACCTTGTCAACAAAACCAACATCTTGAACCATTCCCTGTTCCTCAGTTGTAGGTCTTGCTACAGACACAATGAATACATTAATGCCAAATTCTCTGGCTACTATTCCAGCTTCTTCTATATCATCTGAGGGCCAGCCATCTATGAAAACTACGATGATCTTAGGAATCCCTCTGCGTACTCCATTTTCCAGAGAGAAGAATCTCTGAGCTGTGTGTTTCAAGGCTTTTCCTAGTTTTGAACAGGAAAAGGAGAATCTGAGGAAGCTGTTTCACAACTGGGAAATTGGGTTTCTGTACCAGTTGAGTAGTACTGGATGTAACCCTTTCTATAGCCGGTAAAGACTGTTCATACTGAGGGGAACACCAGAGATGGGGAATGCCACCTTTCTACAGAGAAATTTTAAAAGATCTGGTGGAAAGATTTAATAGATCTGTAGGATGCATAATTTTAGTTAATCAGACAGAACTTTCCTGGTTATACTGCCAGGATTATAAATGAAAGGATTTTAAAAACATTTTGAAGTATGAGTAACACACAAACATGACTTTCAAAACAATAAACCAACCTAGAAACATCCCTGTTCTAGCTCCAGCATAATTTCCATTACACGGGTTGGAGCTAGGGTTGCCAACTTTGTAATATTTAAAAAACGGACACTCGAGAGGGATTGCTGAAACCTCCCCTTCCCCCTGAGGACCTACCCCTGCCTTTACCCCCTAGTCCTCACTGCTGCCCCAAACTCTTCCCCGACAGCCCTTCTCCTGCCCTGCCCCTTACCCCCGTTAGTTCCTCTTTCCCCCTCTGTCTGTCACTCACTGCTTTTCCCCTTTCCCCAGCTCCCTGTGTGGGTCAGGAGGGACTCGCCTGCAGAACTAGGGCTGGGAGCTGCAGTTGCCTGATGCTGGTAGGAGGTGGCCCTGGTTGAGTAGGGGCTGACATGGGTGATGACTTGGTGCCTCTCCCACCTGCAATAACTGGACTTTGGGTGTCCAGTCAGTAGATCTGATTGGACACCATCAGGTCTCCTTTTTTACTTGACTTTCTGGTTGTAAACTGGACATTTGGCCACCCTAGTTGGAGGACTTAGATCTTCCTAAAATATAGAATTTTCAACAGGGTCGCCAAGAGGATTCAGGGGGCCTGGGGTCTTCGGCGGCAGGAGGCCCCTGCTTTGGCGGTAATTCGGTGGTGGGCGGTCCTTCCACTCCGGGACCCCGGAGACCCGGAGCGAAGAAGCTCCAGGGGCCTGGGCCTTGCGAGAGTTTTCCAGGGCCCCCGGAGCGAGTGAAGGACCCCACTCCAGGGGCCCCAAAAAACTCTTGTGGGGGCCCCTGCGAGGCTCAGGGTCTATTGCCCACTTGCCCCCGCCCCACTTCTGGGCGGCCCTGGTTTTCAAAAGGACCTTGGAAGACTGAGAGACACATTCCTCTTAGTTGGTACAGTGTAAATCTGGAGTTACTCCACTGACATATATGACATTACTGTGGATTTATCTCAGTGTAATAGCAAATTTTTCTCCTGGGAACTCCAGATAACACAGAAGTTTGAGTGGCCTGTAAGTCACAAATCAATAGAAAGTACAGTAATTTCCAACTGACCAAAAGTAAGTGGAGCTTTACACGTAAGTCTAGTCAGTCCTATGGAAATAAATACTCCAAGGAAGCTCACTTGAAGTGGACTGGTGAAACTGAGGCAGTGGTGGAAGTAGTTTAACTCTTACTGGTACAGTTCTGACCCCTCTCACCTCCTCCCCCCAAAAAAGTTCCATGTCTAGAGCCCTGCACAGACATACATTTATACCCGCAGATGTGGATATCTGCGGATAGAAATCGATATCTGCTGAACCACAGGGCTCTCCCCGGAACTTCAGTGGTGAAACGAGCAGAACGTGTGGCTGCCACTCCCGAGAGCCCACACTGGCAGCTCCTCCGGCATGGCCATACTGCCCCCAGCCCTGTACTCTGGCAGGGCTGTTCAGACCCCAGACAGGAGATGCAGCTGCATAGAAGGGCTGGGGGCAGTACAACCAGGCCAGAGGAGCTGCCAGTGAGGGGCACTGGCTCCTGGGAGCAGCGGCTCCATGTTCTGCTCCTTTTGCCACTGTGGTTCCCAGGATACAAAACAAAGTGACAACAGTAACTTTCTTTGGTACAATTAGTTCTTATCCTGTCTCTGATCAGATTTGTACTCACCCGTATTGGAGTTGCCGCCTCTGAAGCCAATTTCCTTTATGGCAAACAAAACATCTTTTGCTGCAGTAAAGTTTTTCAGATAAAATTCAGTTTTTGGATGCTCACTATGTGAAAAATAAAGCAACCGGTTAAAAAGCAGACATACATGACCAATCTTAAAATAGAAATGAAATGCCTTTTACCCTGCTTAAGGGCAGAATCCAGGGTTCTGAGTTTTGTCAGGAATAGTTGATGATGATATTAATTCTTAAAACAGAGTAGGGACCCTTATCCTTTGCAGTGTCTGTGATTTTCTCAAACAGAGCGGAAGGAATCAAATTCAGAACAGAGGTCTTGGCAGGTAAGGAGAGAATGATTTTCATTAATTGTAAAATTTATTCATTTGCTGTTTTTGTATCCTGTTATGGGGACAAATTTGCTCTCAATTATACCTCTGTAAATAGACCTACTTTTGAGTCACATTGGAGTAAGTCAGAAATGAATCTGGCCAATTTTTCTATTGTTGAATTTGGATCTTAAACATTTGCTAAATATATTTATTTTTTTAAAATACTTTTAAATGAAAATAGTTTCAGATGTAATTTGTATGGATTTTAGATGTGCTAGCTAATTACTCTTTGTTTAAAAAAAGGAAAATTTTAGCTGCAATGAATTTCACCCTCTGACTCCTAATTTAGGGCAAACAAAACACTAAATTAAAAACTAGTTGTGTCATGTGAACTGTAAGAAGTACATTTGGTCTCACTTGCAGTTGAAAAGGACAATTGTTATGAAGTCAAGGTCCTGAGGCAGCATCAGATGGACTCCTCTGCCTATGCAGAGTCGGATCTGCACAAGTGGATCCCAGTGCAGGACGAGGACTGAACACTGCTTTTATTGTTTCTTTTTTTGTTTTAAGATAGGGTCATTAGAGGGCAATTGCCTTGATCCATTCCAATTAATAGCTTGATTCTTCAGGGTACTCAACTCCAGCTGACTAGCCCCCAAGACAGCCATATTTGCCCATTAGATAAGTACTCCACTTTTGGGGACTGATTCTCCTCTCATCCTATCTTGCAGTGATGTAACTCCGTTGAGTCCAGGAGGGTTCCTGTTTTAAGTGAGAAGGCCTCAGGCCCTCTGTCTTAATCTCTCTTCAGCATTCCATCCACTCATTACATAAGACTTTATCCAAGCCTTTCAGTTCAAACAGTTGTTTTGGCCATTTATACATTTCTTGACAAATCCCATGGCTTGGAAGGTTAATTTTTACAAATAAATGAAGCCAAACAATAATAATTCTCCAGGAAGCAAAGTCTTCTTTGCTAATGTGGCCAGCAAGTAATGTTGCAACAATTTTCTTTTCAACTGAACTGGAAAAGCTGACATGGTAGTTGATGATCATCTTGATAAAATTAAATTCATTTTTCCCCCCAGAAAATTTTTGGATCTTTTTGTTCAGTATCTATTTTAATAACGTTTAGTATTTTTTTTGCACAACATTCACACAATATCTGTGATTGTTTCTTGTTGACTGTATTGGTACCTGTAATTTAATACAGGCTTCTTGATGAAAGATGTGGGAGAGACCTCACTTGTTAATCCACCAGATATTTCCGTTTTTTGAAGAAACTTCCTTTAGACCAGAAGCAATTGCCAGAGTGGTTGGGCTTTGGAAAACAGTCACCTCACAAAACCAGCTGCCCAGGACTTAAATCAAGATAATCCACAAACAAAGGTGTGTATGTGTGGGGGGGCGTGTTTTTAAAGGAAAAGAAAAAGCGTTAGGCTATTGGGCTGGCCGTTCCAGTGCCTGACAGTTTTATGCTATAAGTCATAATACAACCCAATGTTGTCTTTCCTCCCCCACCCCTTTTTTTCATTAACACGTTTGGAAGTATCAGTTGCTATAAGCTGATCAAGGATACTCCATTTTTGTGTGGTATTAAAAATTACACATAATATCAAAAATAGCCAAGTTTTAGAACCCCCACTCTGCTGAGATCGTCCTCATCTATATAGATTTTTTTTATTTATGTATTTTATTTTTTTTGTAAGATGAGATACATGCCTGTGAATGGTGCTGGCAGCCCTGGAGGCCCTAAGTCCTCTCCCCACAGATCAAGGACAGGGCAGGCAGCAAGACAACCTTCTCTCATCCTTCCACATCAACTCGCCTCAAAACTAACATAAAGGAACGCTTGCTGGAGATGAGAGGATAGTTTGTTTTCTATGCCCAGTCACTCATGGTGGTTGTCAATTAGTCCCAGTTGTGTTTTTGTGCACTGGACACCAGTCCAATCAGAACTGGACTGAAACCACAAACACACTTCATATAGATGAAACAACTACCATGAAGTAGTTCATACTGTCATTCACTGTGTACCATTATTGGAGTTGGGTATGAACTAGAGACTTAGAAAAGAGAGGCTCTGTGTCCCACTACTATTGTCCTAGCCCAAGTAGTACCCAACCTGAGGTCTGTGGACCAAGAACCGTCCAGAGAGAACTTGCTGGTAGTATGCATAGACCTGTCTGGTAGCATGGTGCTGGGTCTACTCGTTTTCCGCTGCTAACTAATATTAAAAAAAAGCTTAATATTTTCTTAATATTGCTCCTGTTTTCATGGGGATACTACTGGATCATCAGTGGAGGTGTCTGTTATTTCTTAACAATGTAGTTCACGTTAGAAAAATCTTTAGAAACCCCTGTCCTAAACAATCCAGTCCCCCGTAATACATTGATTTTAGTTGGATGTCTCAACTACAACAGTTCCTAAGCAGAATGTTATGACCTATACTACTCAAGCAGTGGTCTGTTGAATAGGATATTTTTATGTTTCAGCCTTCTCATTTTAATAACTCAGTTTCTAGAGTTTTCTTATAATGTTGTAGATACCTGGCTTGCACAACTCCCACATGTGGTCCTTCAGTTCCAATTCTCAGCATCACAGCTATTTTCCCAACAAAGTTCTTCTGCAAATTAAATCTACGCTGCCCAATATTGTAGCTTCCATCAATCAGAAAAGCAATATCCGCTTTACAGTCTGTGAACACCCAAAATAATTAGATTAATTGAAAGTCAAATAAACAGGAATTTGCTTTGCAAGAGTTAGCTATGTGGATTCCTACCTTTGTTCCCAACCTTTTTCTCAAGAAGTTTTTTAAGTCGTTTACCTAAAATGTAGGAAACAGCAGAATTATGTAGGGAACAACAGGCTGAATAGCAATAGCATAAACTGAAGCTAGAAGAGGTCAAGACATTAAAGGCTAGGTTCTAACCTTACCATCTGTCCTGTGTAAGATGTGGCACATATGTGGGCCTTCCTTGGGCATTCAGAAAACTGTGATTCCAGCCCTGCTTTCCCCCTCATCCTTTTATCATGGTGTATCTAAACTCCCCTTTATGCACCTGGCCAGCTATTTGGCTAGGGGTTGAGGTGGGCAGGGGGAAGGAAAATCAGGGCTACTCCCAGTGGAGAGTAGCAAGTGAATAACCCACTCTCCTCCCCACAACCAGACTCATAGTCTCTCTTGCACAACTAAATACTGTGACAATCTAGCTCTGAAGGAGTTTAGGAGAAAGGTCTTAACACAGAGTAATATGTAGGACAGATTCTGCCAGAGGAAACAACTGCAACTGTGAAGATATTTTTAAAAAGTGCTAAGCTCTCAGAAGAAACTTGTAGGGCATGAATGTTGGACAGGTTGGTGGATCACAGTGGCATTCCATCCATCAAATGTTAATATGGGGCCAATTGTAGCTTTGCAATTGCCCCATATATGGGACAGTATGCACCTGTACTGCCCCAGGAGCAAAACAGGACTCAAACTCAGTCATGTGCTTCCTAGTTTTCCCTGCCTTCAGGAAAGATATACCTTGCATATACCTCTCCCCAGGGGGAGAGATAGCTCAGTGGTTTGAGCATTGGCCTGCTAAAACCAGCGTTGTGAGTTCAATCCTTGAGGAGGCCACTTAGGGATCTGGGGCAAAAATTGGTCCTGCTAGTGAAGGCAGGGGGCTGGACTTGATGACCTTTCAAGGTCCCTTCCAGTTCTAGGAGATTGGTATATCTCCAATTATTTCCTTTCCTATACCAGGTGCAACACACTTTCTCCAGCATGCTGGTGCAATTACACTAGTTAGTATGTCTGGGGGTGTGGGGAAGAGGAGCCAAAACTCTGTCCCATTCACCTATCCCTTCTTGATGATGGGTGCAGGAGGGGCATAGTGCCCCTGTGGCAGCTGCTGCTCCTTTTGTACTTCCACCCACAGCACAGGTAGCTGGAGCATCGGAGTAAGGTGTACCTTATACTGTCTTACCCACCTGTATGGTCCTGAAGGACCAGCTACAATCTGGCCCTATGTTATTAACATGTCACTCAGTGACAGAGAAAAATATTGTTACTGCTTCATCTCTGCAAAAAACAATTTAAAGCAAGCTCCTTTGTTTTTGCCACTCTGTGAATATAAGACTCAAGTTATGATAACATGAACTAACAATGTTTAGGTGCAGCACAACAGAAAATTGATACTGCTGCTTCCATGAAGTTAGAAGTGAAGAGAAAGGAGTTGCTGTAGGAGCCAAGAGGGATTCATGGTTGCTAGAAACTCAGTTTCATAAAGAGTTTACTTTGTTTTGATCTGAGATGGATTTTCATCAAACCCTTTATGTATGTGTGCGTCTAACAATTATCGTGACGGGCATGATGGACTTGGGATTAGATGTCTTCAAAGCAAGGATTGATTCTTTAACCAGTGAAAATCCTGACAAGGAATTACACCCTTTAGCTACACCCAAGAGTGCATTCACACACGACTGCCCATCTTTTTTCTGGCTTTGTCCATTACCAATGTATCAACTCCAACTCCAATATTGTGCCAGAATTTTTCCTTACTTTCCTGACTTTGACCAAAATCATGGCTGCTGCTGTTAATTCTTTAAAGTGCAGTAGCTGAACTACAAACACATGGCTGAGTGTAAAATTTGGTGGTGAAAAAGCAGGCACTTAATTTTTGTTATTCATCTTTGTTTTTTCAGAAATACACAGGCTCAAATACTGGTAAAGTTATGGCAGCCTTAAACCTGTGGTAATGAGCATCAGTGGTTCCTCCTGACAGGCAAACCTGGGAGAATGAAAACCATTTCCATAGCTTTGTCTACTGTCATATGAGCAGTTATGGGATCATATTGACTTTGAATACAATGTGTAATAAGAATGACTTGGTATTGACTTATTTCCTTTTCAATGTTTCTACATCTGATCTGATCAAGACTGACTACAACTGCATGAATGACAAAATTCTCCAGTCTATCCTTGACAGTGCACCCATCACCATGGTCTGAGGATCTAAACTTCACCAATACGCTGAGTCAGACAGACAACTCTCTCAAATTCCCTCTCTAAAAAGGAATGCATTCGCCTCATTTTCATCTCCATCACTTGATGGAAATGAAAAAGTCCCTGAGCACACAATAGGTTTCCTTCTTCAATTATCTTTGTGACTCCACTGTGTTCACTCAAGTTTCTGCCAGTTTACATCAGCATAATGGAGATTGGAATCAGCCCCATAGATTACAAATACTACCTGATATTGTGTGTTAAGTATATTGGGTAAAAAGTGCTGACATGTGTAACTTTATTCAAAAGATGAGTCGGTCCTATGAGTCTTGCCCTGTCAGGCAGCCATTCACACATGAGGGTACATTTTGCATATAGTGTGGAAGGCTTCCCTTGGGAAGATCATCTATTAGAAATGTTTCAAACCTGTGGAGGGGCGTGCTGTTGATAGTGGTCGTCCAGCTGCTTCAAGTGCTCCACTCTTGGTCCCTGTATAGTATTGAAAAGATGAATTCATTGCATCTCACTGCAGTCAAATTCTATTGCAGGTGTTTAAAAAGTAATCAAATTTGAAAAATGTACAGTAGATAAATAATTAGAGCACATCTAGTTTATAATGGGCCTGTGAGCTAAGGCCAAGTACATTTTATAATTTGTAATAAGCAAACTCAGACTGCTATGGCTCCCACTGAAGCCATCTGGATTTGATGTCACTCAGCACCACTCAGAATCAAGGCCTTAATTTGTAGTGGCCACCGTATGGGAATTACTAGTGTCTCATAGACTTGGCAGGTAGAATTTATGTAAACAGTTTAGAAGCACTACAGACATTTTTAATTCTCCTGTAAAATAATAGTCCAGAAACTACAGAAGCTTTCTTCTGTCGACGTATACTTCTGAAACCAAAGCCGCAATGGACGTCCACAGTTTTGCTAAGGGGCATCCTCAGATATAGTCCATCTGACCCAGTGATACCTCTGACCCTGCTTGCCAAAAATCTCTTTTATAATATTCCTTGTCCCAATGCTCTTTAGAGAATGAAAGCCCTAACCAGGCATGATACAGATAGACACATAGAGGAGTCTCTCCTTGCAGGTAGTTTTACTGTATATACTGAAATCATGACAAGGAACAAGTTTCACAGAAGACCAGGTTTTATCTGTCTGCGTGATGGGAGGTAAAGGAGGAAAAAACTTGACTGGCCAGTCTTTAAGATTAAGGTAGATTGCCAAATGCCAGTTAACTGATTGTACAGACAAAATTCTCTTTAAGGATATGTGAACCTAGTGTAGAGCAGGGGTCGGCAACCTTTCAGACGTGGTGTGCCGAGTCTTCATTTATTCACTCTGATTTAAGGTTTTGCGTGCCAGTAATACATTTTAACGTTTTTAGAAGGTCTCTTTCTCTAAGGGTACATCCATACTACCCGCCCGGGTCGGCGGGTAGCAATCGACTTCTCGGAGTTCGATATATCGCGTCTCATCTAGACGCGATATATCGAACTCCGAACGTGCTCCTGTTGACTCCAGAACTCCTCCACCACGAACGGCGGTGGCGGAGTCGACGGGGGAGCCGCGGACTTTGATCCCGCGCCGTGAGGACGGGTAAGTACTTTGAACTAAGGTACTTCGAATTCAGCTACACTATTCGCATAGCTAAACTTGAGTACCTTAGTTCGAACCCGCCCCCTAGTGTAGACCAGGCCTAAGTCTATAATATATAACTAAACTATTGTTGTATGTAAAGTAAATAAGGTTTTTTAAATGTTTAAGAAGCTTCATTTAAAATTAAATTAAAATGAGAGTCCCCCGGACCAGTGGCCAGGACCCAGGCAGTGTGAGTGCCACTGAAAATCAGCTCGCGTGCCGCCTTCGGCACCCGTGCCATAGGTTGCCTACCCCTGGTGTAGAGGTTCAAAGGAGACACTTAAGCACATTATACTTAACTAAGGTCCTGATCCTGTGAGGTACTGAACTCCTATGAGAGTTGAGCACAGGACAAGACAGGGCCCTAAATGAAAAAACATACAATGTGGTATTACTGACCTACATGATGCCCTATCTTTATTTATTTTCTCACAAAATGAGGATAGGAATTTTCCTGGAGGCCTTTGGCAAGGTTGCTTTTTGCACCATTTCTCTAGGATGAAGGCTATAGCATTCAGTACACTCAGAACAGTAACAGACTGGTCAATGGGTACTGGTGCCCAGTTCCTCAATGGGAGTTGAATTCAGTGGGAGTTAGGTGCCTACATACCTGCTTTATGTATCAGAGTCAGTGGCAATCATTGACTGAATAGTCCAAATTGGAATAGTATGGTAAGGGGATTATAAGAAAATGGAGGATAAAACAATGAGAAAAGGAGAAAGTCGGTCATTGTTTCTACAGCATGCTGTATAGCCACAGGCCACTGAAAGGCCTGGATAAATTTCTGTTAACATTGCAAATATATGTTACTAAATAATAAATACTTGATCCACCTACCAGCCACTGAGAAAGATGAAGCCCATCTAGTGAGCACCTGAGACTGAATCCCATTAGCATAGACGGCAGAGTAGTTCTCTTGTCCTGGCAGGGTCTGTACCCGTACAGTTCCTCCCGCACTGGTGATCACCCCTCTGGGATAAAAGAGGATGGTCTTACCACAATGCCAACTAAATACTTTACAAGTATACAGTAACATTTTTAAAGAGGCATTAAGGAAACCCTGGAAAGGACAAGGTCCTTACTTTAAAAATTATTTTACTATTACCAACTACCACTATTATAACCAACTAAGCTAAGGAAAACGGGGAAAAAAACAACAGCTGAGGTAAGCAAGGATGGACACTGCTGAGACTCCATCTCAGGCGGAGGTGTTTGAGAAGGAACCGAGGATGGTTCACCCATGCAGCTCTATATAGCCATGGTGCAAAGCACAAGGCAGAGTAGAGCACGTGCAGGCCGACTGGACACTGCTACCTAAAAATCTCAGATGTGCATGTGCCCCAGGCACCTTCAAACTAAAATGGAACGCCCATAGGGACACAACTCAAAGAAGAACCAACGGCTCTGGTCAAAAGAGGTAAATTAGAAAACTATAAGGGGATGGGGTGAAGGTGAGCTCCCAGAATTTCTACTGAACCTGTTCCAGCACAGTGCTGTATGCTTAAATTGGGAACCGTGGAACGGTTTAAGAGACTTCTGGTTAGGAATCATGAGTTGTTCTCCCGGGCCCACAAAGGTATAGGTTGTACTGCACTGCTCTAGCTCTAGATTGATACTAGGAGAAACCAACCAATTAAACAGCAACCTCACTGGTTGCCAGTAGAAAAAAGGAAAGCGGCACTACAGGACATTGAGGAAATATATCAGGAAGACATATTGAGCTTTGGGCTATGGGTTCACCCATAGTTCTGGTTAAGAAAAAGGAAGGCAGCACCAGATTCTGGATGGACTACAGAAAATTAAATGAAGTCACTTTAAAGGATTCTTATCCATTACCATGAATAGATAGTACCTTGCATGCTATAGTAGGTTCAGTCTGGTTTTCCACACTGGATCTTAAAAGTGAATATGGTGAGTGGAAGTGGATCCAAAAGACGGAGAAAAAATTGCTTTCATAGCAGGACAAGCCTCATGGCAATTTAAAGTGATAGCTTTTGGCTTGTGCAGTGCACCAGCCATATTTGAAATGCTAATGGAGAGGGTAGCACATGGCATGTCCCTCACAGCCTGTCTGTTATGCCTACATGATATCCTGGTGCATGGAAAAAACCCTTTAAACAGGAACCAAACCATCTACAAAATGTCTGTGAGATGCTGAAGGCAGCCAGTTTGAAACTGAAGCTGAAGAAATGTGAGATGTTCCAAAAAAGAGACCGACATTAGCACACGATTACTAGGGAGAGAATTTTCACTGACAAAAGAGAATTGAGGTGGTACACAGCTGGCCAACTCCGAGACACTTATAGATGTACTGAGTTTTGCAGGGCTCTGCTATTACAGACGGTTAATTTGAGTATTTAAAAAATGATGACATAAGTTGGGTGGGAAAGGGAAACAACTTCAGTGGTCAGTAGAGTATGATATAAGTGTGTGTTTTCAGAGTTGGAAAAGGCTCCACTGACTGCTCCTGTCTCGGCCTACTTATGTTTCAAATTCGTTGGATGGAAAGGCTGGTGCTTATGGTTTGGTAGAAGTATTGACACAAGAACTCCAAGGACTTGAGAGGGTGGTAGCTTATCATAGCAAAAGTCTATATTCTCTTGAGAGAAATTATTGCCCCACCTGAAAAGGAACTCTTAGCAGTGGTTAAATCTATAGAATGTTTTTATCACTATTTGTATGGGAGGACGTTTATGGTCAGGACAGATCAAGCTTCTCTGCAATGTCTCTTTAGATTCAGAAATCCCGAGGGACAGCTTGCCAGATGGTTGGAGAAACTGCAGTGCTAAGATTTCGCAATAGCACACAGCCCTGGCCATATGCATGTTAATGATGATGCCTTGTCCAAGCAGCCTTGCTGCAAACCCTGTCCTAAGAAGGAGAGCAAGGAATTAGTTGCTCAAAGGAATGGGAGTGCTTCCCTTCCTCTAATTCACAAAAGTGCCCATGTTTCTAATTCATCCACTTAACCCTGGGGTGGGGTTGCAGGAATGGACCCAGATCAACTCAAAACTTCCTTAAGAGAGAATCCTGATAGTAGGGTAGCATGTGACCGGAGAATCACTTTGCAAATGCAGCCACCTTGGAATGTAGTAAACACCACAGTTAAAGCTTTCTAGTCACAATGGGAAAGCCTGGAATTTAATGATTAAATATTGTATAGGAGCAGAGTGAAACCAGGGAGTGATGGATCCAGATACTGGTTGGTTGTGCCAGATACATTGGAAAAGGAGTTTCTGAGGTTATGTCATGATTCAAAACTCCTGGACATTTTGGGGTTACAAAATGCTACGGGAGAATTTCTATTAGGTAACACGCAAGCAGGATGTAGAAAGTTGGTGCAGGAAATCTGATCCTTGTGTTACAAAGAAGGGTTCCTCTAAAACTGGGAGTACCCTCTTGCCGCAATATCTTGTGGGAACATCAGTGTAATGCATTGTCATTGACATTCTTGAGCCCTTGCCCTGTGACAAAGGCTGGCGAGTGATATTTGCTGGTAGCTATGGGACTACTTTACAAAGTTGCCTGAGGCTTACCCAATAAGAAATCAAAAGGTTATGACAGTAGCAGAGGTCCTTGTGAATGATTTCTTCACTAGATTTGGGATTCTGAGTGAGTTACACAGAGATTGGGGTGAAACTTTAAAACCAGGGCTTTGGAGCTGTGCTCCAGCTCCGGCAAAAACCTGCAGCTCCACTGCTCCGGAACTGCTCTCTGCTCCAGCTTCGGGCTCTGCTCCAAAGCCCTGTTTAAAACCAAAGAGTTTCAACAGGATTGTGAGATTCTAGGGGTCCAAAAAACTTGCACCACCCTGGCACATCTGCAGTCTGATGATGATCGAAAGGTTCAACAGGACTTTGGGGGTTCAGCTAGCTACTGTTGTAGAACAGCACCAAGGGGACTAGGACTAGCATATCCCATTCCTTTTGATGGCTTATAGAACAGCAGTCAATGAGAGTACAAAGTGTACTACAGAACGCCTCATGTTTGGGCATGTGCTAAGGCCCACTCCCAGCAAACATTTTGTATGGAGTTTCTGAAGAGGAACAAAAGGGTTTCAACGATTTGGATGATGCAGGACCCTTGTAATCCAAAACTGAAAAAGTTCACAGTTTTGCTAGGAAAAATTTGAGAACAGCTGCTGATAAAATGAAAAAAGACTCTGTGACCTGAGGTCAGATGGGGAAACTTTTAAAAGAGGAGATGCTGGTCTGGTTCCACAGTCCTAGGAGAAAAAAGGGTAGGAGCCCTCAATTGGATAAAACTTGGACAGAACCCTACACAGTAGTAACTCAAATAAACAAAGGGGTGTGTAGGATACAGTTTGGTCCCAGGACTAAACCCAAAGTTATCCATAAGGACCACATAAAGCAGTATCAAGGAGTGTAGCGTTTCAAACAGAATGGGCAGGAATTGTCACAGCCAGCAAGTTCCACAGAAACAATAGACATGTCTCAAGAGCACACGGAAACGAAATCCAGGGAGTGAAAAGCCCCAAAGAGATTTGGGAGGGAATAAAATTATTTTATGTTGGGGATGTGAAACTGTCCTAACAGACACCATGCATATGTAAATAGTTCGTTTGTAATTTGTTAAATTAGTTCTTTTTTTTGTTTGGGATGTGTTATTGGGTGTCACCATTTTGGGCCTCATTGAGACTATTGACAAAGCTGAGGTTGATGTTAGGTAGGCGGAATGCACACTTGATATTAGCTGAAATGAAATAACTATTTCTGGTCTCTGTTTCTGTTCCTTTGTTAATGAATTTGGAAAGTTCATTTTCATGATAGCTCAAGATTTCCGTTAAAGGTGAAATTCACCTTATACAGAAGGTCCATGTGGGAGCTAAGCAGTGCAGAAGTGCTTGTGAATTTCCGCCTAAATGAAAAACAAACAAACAATTTTTGCTATCAAAACCTGATCTATATTTTTACAGAACCACTGTCTTTTACTCTGGTGCCAATGCCTTGCGTGCCAAGGCTGTTTTGGTTATACTAGAACTTTATACATTTTCCAGGAATGCTTTTAATTCTATTGGTTAACTAATGGTTACCACATTTTTTTCCTGTTGTCCTATCATTGCCTGACAGTGACAATCCACAGAACTGGGCAGCCCTTTCTCTTGATGAGCTGCACTGTAATAACCATGGTTTACATTGAGACAGTTCTTTTCATTCCAAAGCACACACAAACAAAACAGAGGTACATGTAAACCACTGAAATGCAAACACACAGAGGGGACCATCCAATATTTCATTGCGCAATACTGCACGGGAGGGAGAATTTTTGCCCAGGACATCAAAACAAACTAAACAAACTTCACTATTATGAAAGGTATAACTCTAATCCAAAGCCCCCTGAAGTCTATCAACAAGTTCAATTATCTTTAGACCAGGCCCTGGGTAAGCAGACAGGACTCCAGTTTTTAAAGTCTCATCTTCCCCTTCAGAGGCATGGAACAAAATGTACCTATAGTATTGCAGAAGCTGATGAAGGGCCATCTTGACCTTCTCAAATTTTTGGCATGTCTCTTTCCAGAAGGTCTTGATGTATCAAACCTAATTTTTAGACTATTAAGCTATTCCTCCAGATAGTAGAGGTGGCCTTTAAACATGTATCTGACAAACGCCTTTTTGTCAGATACATGTATAAATCAAATCAAACTATTAACACCTGCTGGAGCAGCCAGTGGTAAGCAAAAACAGTTCTACAGTTCAGAGAAAAGGGAAATCACAGATTTTTGCTTCATAGAAATTGTTTTCCTCTGGATAAATGTTCAGTCAATTTGGAATTCATGATGGTCCTGCCAGGTTTTTCATGTGAAGAGGGGCCCAGCGGCTCCACACAGCTCTCCTCAGTAGCGCATAAGCTACTTAGTTTAAAAAAAAATGTTATTTGAGATGATGCCAAGTGCCTGTTCTCTTGACTGGGCTCAGAGTAACGTAACGTTCAGATCAATGCAATTGTCTAGGGAAGGACAAGACCGATGCCAAAACACAGTCCATTCAAGTGGATAGAGATGATGTTATCATGCAAGGACAGGAAAAAACACGTCAAAATGAAAGGAAATTGATATTCTCTTTTACCTATGGAGTCAATGTTCCAGTGGAAAAACATAAACATCAAGGAGCCCAGAGCTGAGGCTGTGCCCTTAACAAAAGTGTGTACTCATTTGACTCAGTCCAGAAATCTAAAGGCAAACTTCTCCTAGCATATTTCGATGCTAATAGTTTTGCTCCCCAGTTGATGTTTATGGGAAATCTACATGTGCTATACAGGGACAGAGCAGAATACAGAAGTCAGGATCTGATAGGGGATACAGAGATATATCTCTGAGAAGGCAATTTTGCCCTGGAAGTTTCCATGATAAGAAGCACTTTTCACCATGACTACACTCATGTTTTTAAGTAGTTAATTACAGATGTCATTTCTGATGGAACCAAAGGATGAAAACAGAACCCCAAGTGATGACAGCTGAATTAACTTGGCTCCCATCTTTTTCTCCCTACTCCCTGACTTCTAAATGCAACTCCTTCCATCTCCTTCCTTCCCTGTGGCCACAAGAAGCGGCATCCTTCCCAACTGCAGCTTGCTGCTGCTAGCCTGCCTGTATTCCCCATCTTTGACCCAGAGCTGTTCTGGGTTCAGTGCCAGCTTCTTCCTACAACACAGGTTCTGTTGTCTCTGCTTCCACTGCACTTCATGTTTCTGGCATGACTTAGGAACAAGATCCAGCAGGAGCAGGCAGTGGGCCAAAGTTTCCCAACAGACCTAACTGCCCAGAAGTGCATTCCTCTGGCCAAACAAACTCTCTGCCAATTTTCTCCTAGTGACCACCACAACTCAGGAAATTCTCATACCCCTTGGGATTAGCCTGTGTCCTAAAGACTAATATAGCTAACTTGGTAAAAGTGTGACATTTCTTGTGACACTGGCAGTATGGGAGTCCAGTGTCAGACTTGAGGCATGCTCCACCTCTGACTAGGCTTTAAAAGTTATCCAAAAATTAACATATTGGGCCAGATCCTTAGCTGGTGTAATTTGGAATCTAGGCCACTATTACCCCAGCTGAGGATCTGGTCCTCAATTTTGCCTTCTGATTATTAATCCAACTAATGTTTCAAGGGTAGCTTTAGCTCAGTTCCTCATGCCTAGGCATAATCATCATCAGTAGGTTCCCTTCCACTTCCCATGACAGAGCTATACCTTTTATTGTCTAGTCAGGAAAAGGCTGGTGATGTTCCATATCTTGACAGTAATTAGGCATATTAAAAGGAAAGGAAGGATTTAATACAATAACCGAAATGGGCACAAAACCTCACATCAGTTACAGTATAGGGAATTATTTGGGGCCATATTCTACAGTCATTACACTTGTCAAATAGTATTACTCTAGCAAGTAGTCCATTGAGTAAAGGGGACTACTCATGTGAGGAAGGATTGGAGAATCCAGCCCTGAATTAGTGATGGGTTAGTTCCAAATCCTGAATCCAGATTTGCATCTAAACTGTCACATGGGCCTACTTTTTATTCAAATACAGTTTTACTGTGAAGAATTCTTTCATTTTTGGTTGTGAAGTCAGTTCTTTAATAACTTGCATTAAAAGTTTTTACAGCACATTCTTGTGCTGTTAACTTTTTTAAATCTAAAGTACTGTACTGTATTGTATTTGTACTCACTAAAAAGCATAAAAACTAGTTGCATAGCTTTCAGGAAACATACACAATACTATTGTACAGCAAGTAAATGCCTCTACAAACTGGGATTTCAAGAAGAGTTCAGTACATGTGTAGAGGGTAGTATATTGCCCATTGCCTAACCCTGGCTGGGAGTGTGGTGGGAGTTTAAATTTCCCCAGCACAACCTCCCCATGCTCATGCTTTAAATAGGTGAAGTGGTTTTTCACCCTAAAAGAATAAGCAAAAACACCAGAGAAGAAATAATTTCTTAAAAGAATAATAATTAGAGTTTAGGTGTTGGGGTTTTTTTTCTTCTTTTTAAAGCAGAGGTGAAAACTAGATTATTCTCCTGAAACTGGGCCAGTACCATTAGTATGTAATGTGAGATGCAGTGAGGAGGTTTTTTTTGTTTGTTTTAAAGTTTTACATGAAATTTATAGATTGAGATATGCAGCATTACAGAAGGGAACTGTGCAGCAAAACCAAGCATGAACAAGTTTGGTTGTGCCTATTCCTGCTCCTTTATGATGCATAGAGAGAGCCTCAAATTTTTATCAAGTTTTCTGCTTGTGTAATTGACACTACTGCTGCCAGCAGTGGGATTTGAACTTGAGACCTCTAAGGCTAATAGTGTGAGCCAGCTAAAAACTTTATTGCTTAGCTGGAAAAGTGGCAGATGTATTAACATATTCTATAGACCAGCTACTAGGGAGGGACAAAGATCCACATGTTCATAATTCATTCTTAGGGAAGAAAGAGAGTATACAGATAAAAACAAATGAAGTATATTAAGCTGTGAAAAAAAAAAGTCCTATGCCCACACAATATTTTTGGGCTGTGAGAACTGCTGCTCTCAAGAATCATATTACTGGAAATAGGCAAAAGAACTTTACCGTTACTGTAACTTGCCTAATCATTGCAGTATGTGAGTGCATAATTGGAGTCAAATACAAATAGTCAGATACTATTCAAATACTGCTTGTTCTTCTGAAGTGTGTAGGAGGCTGGTTTGCCTATAAACTTAACAAAATAAGTTCTTTTTATGTACTTGCAGAATCTTTGACTGAAATCTATGCTACAAGCATTGTTAATCATAGAATAGAATATTCTATTCATAGGTTGGAAGAGACCTCAGGAGGTCATCTAGTCCAATCCCCTACTCAAAGCAGGACCAACACCAACTAAATCATCCCAGCCAGGGCTTTGTAAAGCCAGGCCTTAAAAACCTTTAAGGATGGAGATTCCACCCTTCCACCCCCCAGTAACCCATTTCAGTGCTTCACCACCCTCCTAGTGAAATAGCGTTTCCTAGTATCCAACCTAGACATCCCCCACTGAAACTTGTGACCATTGCTTCTTGTTCTGTCATCTGTCACCACTGAGAAAAGCTGAGCTTCATCCTCTTTGGAACCCCCCTTCAAGTAGCTGAAGGCTGCTATCAAATCCCCCCTCACTCTTCTCTTCTGTAGACTAAATAACCCCCGTTCCCTCAGCCTCATCTTGTAAGTCATGTGCCCCAGCCAAATCACATGCAGTGGGACAAATCCTTCCTTAGAACATAGATGTTCCCCCAAATTTTACCCCCAAGAGCTACATAGTACACAAAAACTACACTATAATTTGAGTAATTTTGTTTTAAGGTCATAACATTCTACATTGCCTAACTTCCATAATTAATTACCCTTAAAAGGAAACAAATTCTTTCTTTTAAAAATTATATTTAATACTGAAACATTTCTAACCCACACTAAATGCCTGATGGCCCGTATAGTGACAGTAATTAAAAATATATTCAAAATCCTTTTCTTGCTATCCAAATACCGAGATTCATGTGCAAAATTTTGCAGCGACATAAGTGGTGGTGTAAATTACACATTGTGTAAACTGTAGTCATGAAAACAAATATAATTGGTAAATTAATGTAATATTGATTGATTAATACTGAGCTTGTATGCTGCATGCAGTAAATTCATCCTGATCATTGTTGTGTCAGCTTAAACTGGGTCTGAAATTGACTTGAGCAGTGTTGAGAATGGTGTGGCATAAGAAAGGAGGAGAGTGGAAGCGTACTTTATCTTACACCTTCCAACTAGTAACTTTTCAGGCTATAGTCTGCTCACTTCCACCTCCCATATCTATAAATTATACTCATTGCGCACCAGTTGCCAGGCTAGTGCAAGTTATTCTACTTTGCCATTTACACCAGTTTTAAGAGCATCTTTGTACAACTGAATTTGTCCCAGAGACTTTATGAAAGTTACAGCCACTTACTCTGAGCTGTATTTGACTTGAAGTCTTTTAATGACATTTTGTTGGTGTGTTTTGAGAATTGTCAGGAATATCCATAATTCGGGTGGCAGCCAAAGGTTACAACTGAAAAATATAGTTAATTTCTAAAATATGTTTCCTTGTCATCTTGATTAGTAGTCTTCTAGCTTACCTGTGAATGGCAGCTCCACAGATGCTGGAAAGGGAGGCATAAACTACATTCCCAAAGACATAGAACTGCCATAGCGGGCAGTCTGCTGGACAGAGGACATCTGCTCTCTCCTTTCTGAGATCAACTCCCCTTGTAAGGCATGTGATGGTAGTGGGGGCTAAAGAGGAAAAGAAAAAATTGAGCTCTGAGGCTTGAACAGCCTATTATAATGAATCTGGAGGATCATTTCCAATCTACCCACCGTATCTCAGTTTAAAGCACACATTTTAATTTGAAATTAAGCTACAGCCTTGTCTTGTACTGCAGCCTGGCTTTAAGGATTTGGTCACAGCATATATCATGGGCAATGACAAGGAAGATTACACACTCTTGTTTCACAATCATGTTGGAAAAAGCAAGAACCAACAAGAAATGATTGAAAGCACTGAACTACATTCAGCAGAGGAGAACACAGATGATGGTGGAAAGCTGGAGGGCATTGGAGGAGAAAGGCACCAGCAGTTCAAAGCAGCAGCAGCAGCAGCTTTCTCTGTTACTAGGGCATACGGGCATGAGGAAGGCTGCTCAGAGCCAATGAACCCCCAAAAGTGGGCAGCACTGTCCATGAAAGGAACGAGGGTCAGGGATGTGTTGACTCAGACCGTCCCCTGGACAGCCTCCACCAACAGAGCTCCTAAGAAGCTCTCAGCAGAAGCTGAAGCCACCATCCAAGATGGAATTCATAAGAGAAGGTGACAATGGTACCACCTTCACTTCACTTCAGTCCCATTAAGACTATCAGAAAAATTTAGGCCAGTGCAGTGAGGTTAGATATTCATCTGTCTGCCCCAGCAAGAGTGAATTAGGTCTATTATTGCAATGCTACCTATTTCTAGAACATGTAAACCACTGCCATGGAGAGTATAGGCGAGACAAGGTGGGTGAAGTAATATCTTTTAATTGGACCAACTTCTGTTGGTGGAAGGTACAAGCTTTTGAGCTTCACAGAGCTTGTTTTCATAGACAGTATAGAAAGCTTAGTGCAAATAACTGAAGCTGCTTTTAGTCAGTCGCTTAAAACAAATGTCATCCTTAAGTGACAAAGGACACAGTGAAAACAAGTCAACCACGTGATCAATAGACATAGATAAAATATAACTTGGCAAAGTGAAAACTTCATGTTTGTCTTTGGCTGGGATTTTGAAAAGCACCTCAGTGAGTCAGGTGCTTTTGTCCCATGGGAAGTTGCTGTCTCTTACTTCTGTTTTTTCTATTGTTAGCTCAGGCATATTATTTTCTCTTTTTAGCAACAATAACTATTTAACATACAGTACATTACATTTTGTATAGTAGTTAAAATACACCATAAACATTCAATCATTAAGATTAGCATTTATAAGAAAATTTACTTAAATATTTAAATAATAAATAAAGTTGAAAAGAAATTACAACATCCAATATACTACTTCAGTTACTGTAGACAGTTCCCTGCATCAAATATATTCCCACTTTCTGAGATTCCTAAATACAGCTGTGCACATCACAAGTACCTAAAGCTATTTTCCAAAGAGTCTTTCCATTATGTAAGTATACAAAGGGAAAGCCAAGTTATTTTACAAGATATTTCTATGTAATGGAAATGGATGGTCAAATGACTTAACTGGATGTAGGGGTCTGGTTGAGACAGTATGCCATATTAGCGCTTCTCTTTTATCTCCATCAATGTCTGCAAAATTTATTTTTTATTAAAACCCAAAAATATTACTTGGTAAATTTTTGAACTGGTGAAGACATTTTTCAAATATGAACCTATGTCATAATTCATCTTCAGAGAAACAATAGTTCTAAAATGTGTGAATTGCTCCATTTCTCTCACTATGCTGTATGATGTTAATTCTGAAGTATAATGATGGTTACATAAGGGGCAAGTTTTCAAAACTGAAAATCTGAAAGCCTTGCACCTACATTGTGTGAACAATTACTGTGACTGTATGTGGGAATTTGGCAGTTAGTCATGCAATGATTTTAGATGACTTACCATATGCAAATATACGTATGGTAACGGCACACAAATGTAGGGTCACTCCTGTGCACACATTTTTTGCATGAGGATCAAGCCTAGTTCTTTTGAGAACTTGGTATTTAATGTGCACATCATTAACTATTCTATCCCCAGTCAACGTAGCACATCCATCGAGTGTGGGAGTGTGGCAAACTTGGGATTTTTTCAGGAGTAACATCACTTCTGCCTCACAATCTGATCCCTGACTGGATACCGATATTGACTTTCTAAGAACAAATCTTGCCCCTGACGTCTTTGCAACAGATTTTTTTCCTCTCCATTAACTACTGTATCATCAGCTATTCAGTCTATAGGCCTAAAATGTAGAAATTCTACCAGCAAAAAACATCTTAAATGGATCTGAATAGATTCCAAGGCCAGAAAGGACCATTGTGATCATCTAGTCTGACCTCCTGTAGGCCATTGAACTTCCCCAGTAACTTCCTAGAGCATACAAAATAGTTCTTTACCAGCTTCACCAGTACATACCCTGGGCTGCAGAGGTTTTTAGGGGGGTCTGGGACTAACTCTGTAAGTGAGGCACCCTCATCATGAGAGGAGGCCCAGATGGGGAATTGGGGGGTCCACCTTGCAGCAGCAGCTTGATTCGTGTCATGAGGGACTGAGCCCGGCTCCCCACTCTGGGCATTGTGACCTGGACATCATGACAGAGGGGCTGCTGGGCCAAATTTCAGTGAGTGTTGCTGTGACCTGGTGCACCAGGTTGCAGCACTACTCGCTTTGGGGGCCCTCTCAAATAGGAAGTCCTGGGGCAAACTCCCCTTTCTCCCCCTCTGGGACAGCCCTACCCATATCACTCATACTTGCAGCAAAGATCACATGTGATACTATTACTAAAAGTGCTTTACCTTGGCATCACAGCAAACAATTCTGTTTTTTATTAGCATATTGAACATACTGCATGCCAGTGAGACCACCCAAAAAGTCACATTTTTATCTCATTTACTATTTTATAAATGTGTTAGTTTAGATTTTTATCAATGCATTTGCCAGTAAGGGCCTTATTTTCAAAATAGAAGAAGTGCTAGGAACAGAAATGCAGGAGGAGCTGTGAGATAACTTTCTGGATATTTCTGTGTGCAAATACCATATTACACATTTAATCACAGTAATTGTGTGTACCAGATACGCATATAATTGTGCATGAAGTTTTGCAGATGAGCCTTGGCATCTGATATTTTGAAAGTTAAACCTATAATATGAGAGACTTAAAATGGGGAAGGGGAAGGAGTGAAATGAGGACCTCTAAGCTTTGTCAAATCATTTAAAATACTTTTTTTTTGGATATTTATGAAATGTTTTTGTTTTACTTAAAAAAAGTTAACATCTTTCTGTGCCTCTAGGGTCCATCTTGTCCTATTTAGATTGTAGGATCTTCAGGGCAGGGACAGGGACTTTTAAAATTTGAGTCTTATACAGAACTAAGCATATTGTTAGTGCTTCTAATTCTCAGGAAGTGACAGCCACAGCACTTAAATTCTGCATTACCCTCTGGGTACTACTTGCTTTCAGATATAATACTTACATTGGGTCAGAGCCTAAGCCACAAGGTATTATTATTCAGAAAGCTCATGCCACTTGCCTCAGAAATATTTCCAGTATATAAGGCAATTGTACTTGAACAAACAGGTTAAGTTTCATCCAGACTGGGGTTGTTGTTTTTTAATGTAAAGGAAACAATTTTATCTCTGTAAATAGTTTCATATGATTTTCAGATTTAAAAGTAGCAGGTCCAAAAATTTGACTAAATATTTCCAGGAAAGCAATTGGCTAAAATAAAATCAAGAGCATACTGGCAATGAGGGTATAACTCCTCTTCTATAAATTATGTAAGGAAGAGATTCCCTTCTCTTCAGGCTAAGAGATTCTCCATTTTTTGTTACAGTCATGACAATACTCCTATCCAATTCCATTAGTATCAATGGGAACCGTGTACACTTCCAAGAGCAGATGAGGCAGGTGGCCTGGTATAATTGTTTAAGTACAAGTCTGGAAGTCCAAAGCTCTATTCCCATTTCCTTTGCTGACTGGATAACACATCATGGGATTACCTGGTTGTCAGAGGTGCTGAGCAGTACATCCCCAGCTCCCACTGATATCAAGTACCTTTGAAATTCTGGTCATTAACTTCTCATTCTCAGTTTCTGCAGCTATAAAATGGGCACAAATATTTACCAGCCTCAAAGGAGTGTTGTGGGGATTAAGTAGTTAGAGTCTGTAAGGAACTTTGAACCCACAAAGTGCTTACAAAAATCCTCTGTATTATAATTAATTAGAGTTCCCACAGTCTCCCTTCCCCAATGATCTCAGTTATTTAAAGATACCACTGTACCCATCACTACAAGTGAGCAACCTAAAGGTCTTTTCCTCTGGCTCACTGACACTATTATATAGTCTACTCTCTGCTTCATGCCAGCCCATTGTGTGCAAGGTTGTAGAGCTAGTCTGTCCCTGTGATAAGAGAAACAGATTTTCCTTTTGATTCTAATTTGTTATTTTAAGTTCCTCTCAGGGAATTAGTTACATCTTTTTTGGTTTAATCTTCATAAATTCATGGCTATGTAATGGTGCCTGTTGCCATGATGCTGATGTGTCCTGATAGTCCCTTGCCTGGCTTTCCTCTTTCATTTGTCATGTGTCTTGGTAATCTATGGAAAATTCAGCACGCTGTTTGATTTTAATTGACTTTCTGAAATTCACATTACTCATATTTGCAAGCAATTAAACTGGCTCCTGGTGAAATGGCTAATTTAGGGACAAATGCAGGAATCTAGCATTCAACCCAAATAGTGAGATGTACACTGGTTATCTCTAAGAGATACCTCTCCACAGACTGCTGTGCAGCCACAGAGCCACTGCACAGGGTATCTCAGCTCTGGTGGCTGAGATAACATGTCGTACCCCACACATGCATCACAGTCATGATTTTGGGAACAGAAGAAGGGCCAAAGGGTCAAGAGCCTCTGGTCCTCCCACAATCCCTCTCTCAGCTGCACAGTGATATGCATTTCTTGCATAGCCCTTCCCCCAAACAATCCAACTCCTTTCCTAGTTCAGAAGAACTACATCAATTCTGCTGCCAGGAAGAACTCTGTAGCCACAGACATGGGAGCTGGATTTGATTGATAGTCTCACCCTTTCCATACTTGTATGGTCTAATAAGTTTTCCTCTACTTTTAAATGTTCATTTGTAGACCTCCACCAGTCTCCCCATGTTACAGTTAATATTACTGTTATGTTTGTATTGTTCTTCTCCAGTACAGCAATTTGGTATGCGCATAATTAATAATAATTTAGAAATTAAATCATTTTGGTCTGATGCCAAACTTTTTACCTTCTTAAGTACACATCCAAATTCAACACTGAGGATAAAGCCTGTTCAATGCATTAAAACATTTGAAACATAGAGAGGTCCTTTTAAATATTCAGTGGTTTGACTATCTGTGCCTACCTTAATTGCAAATAACAATTGTAGTAGATAAATGCTAATGAAAATAGTTACCCATAAGTTACACCCCTAAGTATTTTTCACTCGATCCCCGTTCTATTTCTGAATGAATTTGATAGAACTTTCCCTTAATTTCATGAAAATGTTTTGTGATGGGAATTTGAAAACCTAGACCCTAAATCTAATTACGTTGCAGGAGAAAAGCTTATCTTGCAATTTATCATCACAGATCCATTCATGTCCACTATAGACTCCCAGTGGCGTTTGGAGTGCACAGTGAATGAAGGATTGGGTTTTAAAAACTCCAAGAAAATGACCAAACTTCCACTCTATCATGGCTTGCACATACACTCTATACTTCACAGAAACACAACACCTCAGAATATTGTGTGGAAACACACTTTCTTCCTGATTAAAACATGATTTAATGGAGGAAGTTCCATGTAGAAAGATAAGGATGGATGTCTTGCTTCAGTGCTGGACCTACAAAAGACAAGGGAGAACCTATTACAAAGGTGTTTAAGTCTGTCTTCTCTCCTATGACATCCATCAAATAACCATACTATAGGTTTAAACATTTTGTGACCCAAGAACCTCTTAATGCCACCTGGCAAGGGAGTGCAGAAGGGTTACAGGAATCTCCTGATTCTCATGTGTGCATTCTGGTTCACCAAAGAATGCCATCTGAGGTCTCAAATGAAAGCAAGTGTCACACCAGACAGCAATATCACTGTGAAATGTATGTACAGATGCTATGTAAAGAATTATGTATATATTAGGGCTTTCACACGATTAAAAAATATTCATTGCAAGATTAATCATGCAATTAATCGTACTGTTAATAATAGAATATTATTTAAATATTTTTGGATATTTTCTACATTTTCATATTGATTTCAGTTACAACACAGAACACAAAGTTTACAGTGCTCATTTTATATTTATTTTTATTACAACTATTTGTGCTATAAAAACAAAAGAAATAGTATTTTTCAACTCATCTCAGACAACTACTATAATACAATCTCTTTATCATGAAAGTTGAACTTACAAATGTAGAACTATGTACAAAAAATAACTGCATTCAAAAATAAAACAAAGTAAAACTTTAGAGCCTACAAGTCCACTCAGTCCTACTTCTTGTTCAGTCAGTCACTCAGACAAACAAGTTTGTTTACATTTGCAGAAGATAATGCTGCCCACTTCTTATTTACAATATCACCTGAAAGTGAGAACAGGTGTTCACATGGCACTGTTGTAGCCGGTGTCTTAAGATATATTAAATATATGCCAGATGTATTAAAGATTCGTATGTCCCTTCATGCTTCAACCACCATTCTAGAGGATATGTTTGCAGGATTCTGCTCGATAACAACCCAAAGCAGTGCAGACCGATGTATGTTCACTTTCAACATCTGAGTCAGATGCCACCAGCAAAAGGTTGATTTTCGTTTTTGGTTGTTCGGGTTCTGTAGTTTCCACATCAGCAGGGCCGGCTCCAGTGTTTTTGCCACCCGAAGCGGCGAAGAAAAAAAAAAAGCCATGATCGGCAGCACTTCGGTGGCGGTAGACCGTTCTTTGGCTGCAATTTGGCGGCAGGTCCTTCCCTCTGAGAGGGACTGAGGGACCTGCCGCAAAAGAGCCAGATGTGCGGCCCCTTTCCGTTGGCCACCCCAAGCACCTGCTTGCTGCACTGGTGCCTAAAGCCAGCTCTGCACATCAGAGTGTTACTCTTTTAAGACTTCTGAAAGCATGCTCCAAACCTCATCCTTCTCAGATTTTGGAAGGCACTTCAGATTCTTAAACCTTGGGTCAAGAACCAGGAGCCATTTTAATTGCTTGCAAATATGAGTAATATGAATTTTAGAAATCTCACATTGGTACCTTCTTTGTGTTTTGTCAAATCTGCAGCGAAAGTGTTCTTAAAACGAACATGTGCTGGGTCATCATCCGAGAGTGCTATAACATGAAATATATGGCAGAATTCCAGTAAAACAGACCAGGAGATATACAACTCTTCCCCCAAGGAGTTCAGTCACAAATTTAATTAACACTTTTTTTTATTTTTAACAAGCATCATCAGCATGCAAGCATGTCCTCTGGAATGGTGGCTGAAGCATGAAGGGGCATACAAATGTTTAGCATATCTGGCATGTAAATACCTTGCATTGCTGGCTACAAAAGTGCCATGTGAACACATGTTCTCACTTTCAGGTGACATTGTAAATAAGAAACCAGCTGCATTATCGCCCGTAAATGTAAACAAACTTGTCTGTTTTAGTGATTGGCTGAACAAGAAGTAGGACTGAGTGGACTTGTAGGCTCTAAAGTTTTATATTGTTTTGTTTTTGAGTGCAGTTATGTAACAAAAAAAATCTACATTTGTAAGTTGCACTTTCACAATAAAGAGTTTGCACTACAGTATGACGTGAATTGAAAAATATTATTTTGTTTATCATTTTTACAGTGGAAATATTTGTAATAAAATAATATAAAGTGCACATTGTACGCTTTGTATCCTGTGTTGTAATTGAAATCAATACATTTGAAAATGTAGAAAAACGTAAAAAAATATTTAATAAATTTTAATGGGCAGTCCATGTTAAAAAGTGAGATTAAAACTGCTATTAACTCAAAAAAATTAATCGTGTTAAAAAAATTAATCACGATTAATCACGTGAGTTAACTGTGATTAATTGACAGTCCTAATATATATATTATATATTAGGACTGTCAATTAATCACAGTTACCTCATAAATTTTAATGGGCAGTCCATGTTAAAAAGTGAGATTAAAACTGCTATTAACTCAAAAAAATTAATATATAAAAATTATTATATATTAGGACTGTCAATTAATCACAGTTAACTCACGTAATTAATCGTGATTATTTTTTTTTTAATTTTTTAATTTTTTTTGTTTAATATTTTTTTTTTAACATGGACTGCCCATTAAAATTTATTAAATATTTTTTGACGTTTTTCTACATTTTCAAATGTATTGATTTCAATTACAACACACAGGATACAAAGTGTACAGAGTGTATATATGTATATACAAGATATATATATATATAGATAGATATATTCTTAAAGTTTGTATCAACGTGTTAGTCACCAGAAAAGGTGAAAAACAGGTTATCTGTCAGACAAGAGATATCGATTCATCTATCTGTTTACATGTGAACTGAGTATTGTTTCATTCAGAATGGGTCCCCTTATCACCAGTCTGAACTGAATGCAAATGAAGGATTGTAAAAAAGAACTGCCAGGAAGGGAAACACACTTTAGATGTGGAGATAGAGAACTTTATCTTGAGGTGCATATAGGAGATTTGCTTGAGTATATTGGGTGGGGCAAAGAGCCTGAACAGACATCCTTCACCGAGGAAGAAAAAGGACAGCACTTTTGTTTCATAAATGAAGGGTCTAGGCCAGGCTTGGTTGAAAATGCTAGAGAATTTAGGGTGAGTTAAGTTTCTTTAGACAAAAGTGTAACTTGCTAGTTTAGTCTCTAGAAAGCGAGTTATGATTTTGTTTTTTATGCACCCATTTGTCTCCAAAGTTCTTATTCATTATTATTTGAATCTCTAATCTTTGATAATAAATGTATTACTGTTTTCACTATAAATATATCTAAGTGTTGTGGTGTTAAACAAAGTGCTGTCCTGAGTTACAAGATGGTGTACACTGTTCCTTGGGAACAGCAGACCTGATAATTCTGTGAGTGTTCAGTGGATAAGGGCTGGACATTGCAGGGAACACTGAGTATTCGGGCATGGGTCTGTGCTTGAACAGAAGGAGTGAGGCCTACAGGGGTCTGGAAGGCAGCGCTTGTGCTGCTAGAGGCCACTAGTTTCAGAGAACTGACCCACAGCAGGCACAGACATAGCTGCTTCGTGCTAAGGGGCAGGCAGTGGTGAGGTGCTTCACAACCCTGGATACCCCTAGGATGCATCACACATTCTATAGCTTGTCAATCCAGTACTTTCCTAAATTACCATCTTTGCACTATACAGTTCTGCTACTTATTGCTGCAAAAAAATGAACAACTTTCACACAACTGTCAAACAAGAGTCACTAAACATTTAAAGGGAGTCTTATCAAGGTAAAATCCACAACTAAATGTTGGGCTATGTTGCCCTGTGTTGCTTGGGTATAGGAGAGAGCAGAATCTGTCCCAATATATTTAAAGAACAGTTTCATTGTAAACTATCATAAAGCCAGGGATTATGAAGAGTGAAATAGCTTTCAGTCATGTCACTGCTTATGCTGTTTTTTTCCTTTTGCCGTTTTTGTACTGCTTGGACAGTGAAACTGAAGTATTCACTTTCCTTTTCTGCCTCAAGCCTTCAAACAAGCATGTGTTTAAATTACACAGAGAAATAGTCCCACACGTCTTGTCTATACTGGGAAAATGCATCATGTTGGAAAACATGTTAACTAACAGGTTTATACTAACACAATTTTGCCCTGAGCATAGACAAGGATAACTGGGTTTAAAAATGTGTTAACCGGTCATGGCTATGTTGGCTGGGTTTTTGTTTTTGTTTGTTTGTTTTTGACATTTCATTTATACTGTTTTGTTTCCTTTTGAACAGCCTAGGGTTAACTAAGACCAGCTAACAAATTACCAACATACACAGGTGTTTCCAGGATTGGGCAGATATGGTCAGTTTCATTTGTGGCATCTAGAGGCTAATCCAGCTCCCACTGAAGTGAGCTGAAATATTCCTATGGATTTCAATGGGATCAGTAGGCTCAAGAGTAAAAATTTTGAAAGCACCTAAGTGATTTGGGAGCCTAAATCCCTTTGACTTTCAGTGAGACTTAGGTTCTTAAGTCACTTTTGAAAATGGGATGTAGGTGGTTTTGAAAATGTTGCCCCAAACCTCTGATGCGCTAATGTCATGTTGTTGAGTGAGTGTGGGTGGGGAAATATTTTTTAAAGTTTTCATTTTTTTAAATGCATACAAATTTCTGTTAATATTACCTTATGGAAAACCATTTAAAGCAAACCTAAGCAAGGGCATAAATTAAATTGCCAGTGTCCCTTTAATATCTCTTTAGTTGCTTTGACAGAGACCTTTAATTTACAGGACTTTATCCCAGTTAGGAAGGATCCTAAAGAGTTCTTCTATTGTTCCCTGCCAGTGTCGCAAGCTATTCCCTCTCTTTATATTGACCTGCAAAAGAAACGGGCAAAATTGATCCTGGTTTAGGTTCTGCATTACAGCCTAGTTAGGAGGTCCTCAGTAATGATTTGTATCTAGCAATTGGACACCAGGCCATCATACTAACATTAAAGAGTTTGCCAAAAGTTAAAACAAATAAACAAACAAAAATAGCAAAAGAAATTCTTATATGATACATATGAATTTGAAGTCACTCACCATTTGGGGTCAGGATGATGCTCTGCTTCCAGGAATTCATTGCTGGACAGGAGCGATTCTGGATCTTTTCTTTTGCCCTTGCTTCTCTCCCATTGATGGAGGGAATAGACAGAGTTTCATTTGGGAACATGGTCCCCAAGCCAAAGTGGTTGCACTCCTTAGTTGCTCGACTGATTTGCCTTCTTTAGTTTTTCTACTGCCATGTGTCCACTTGGGTGTGATTCCGACTCCATGGAGTCACCGTTCTCCCAACAGCAGAGTTTCACTCATCCGTGACACTTGTCAATATGCCACCCATAGTCTGTTGGGCACTTTCTATACGTCTCTTCCCTTCCAGGGTAAAATCATGGCAGAACAGGCTTATAATGTTTGCATTGAGTCTTATAGTCATATGTTTGTAGGTTGTCTGATGACAAATCCTTTTTAAGCTTTGTGAGTATGTCTCACTCTCTCATATACATACACTACTACATTTACCGTTCAGTTTGTTACACTATAGAGAAGTTAGATACCTTTGCCTCCTGGAAATACCAACCCGCTCCATTCTCCATCTCCTTCTATGCTTCTCACTTTTAAAAGACAAGTCTTGTGATATAGCTACAAACCTATGTTCTCCCCTCAAAGAATTATGTCAAATAATATGGAACCAACAAAACAAAACAAACATTCTATACAACATTGCTCAATCATTTTACTTTTTGACGTATGCTATCTCCCATGTTTGATCTGTTTAGTTTATTAGCTTTTTGGAGCAGGTATCTTGTTTGTGAAACACCTAGCACATTATTGGTACTAAAGAATAAAATAATAAAAATACAATAAAAATATTTTTCTTGTGTATCATTGTATCTGGATAATCCCATTTGCAAGCTGTGTTTTGTTTACTTTTTTGGCTGGAGAGAGGGAGGATAATATAAGTTCAGAAGGAAGTATTAGTTAACAGTTACCCCATCTCGAAATTCTCTTTCACAACCAGATAGTATGCAGGGAAGGAAAGGCTGGTGTTACATCCCATCCCATCCCATATAGAAACAGCATTGTTTTTTCCCTTCAATATAGACGTGGATTTCAGAGCACTTTGAAAATCCAGTTTTGAATGGAAATGGTGCTGCAGTCTTAACTCTGGAGTAGTTAGCAGTGGCTCAGTAACCCAATGACGGCATGATAGGGTAAAGAGACGCAGTTAGCATCTAGATTCAACAAATAAATAGTTCTAGGAGCTCTGAGATGTGATCCCATCAATGTGGTTTTAGTCTGAATATTTGCGTGTTTTACAGAATCTGCTAATACTATGCGAAAAGCAAGGTCACGCTGGTGCTAGACTTTATATAAAAGAAAAAGGCTACTGTGTGTTCAGTCATTTCTTACCTTATAGCATAAACAAATTCCCAGTAGCCCATACACAAAGAATTATTATTTTCCTATCACCGTTAAAGTAAGAAATTTTCAGGTGAGATAGAAAAGGATTCTACAATCACAAGCCAGGCTGCTTTTGTACGTGGTTTAACTTGCACTTGGTGTGTGACTATTAAAGCCGTGAATAGTTACCGAGATGCTTGAACGCCCCACAATTAGACATTTTAAACTGATCTAAATAATGAAAAAAAGTTCGCTTGGAAAAACCAAGCGCAAATTTGTATTTAGCAATTGCGGAATTCCCTTAAGTCAAGCCCTACGCTGGAAATGTATGTCCGGGGTTGTAGCGGGAGATGATCGCTAGTGTGTCGAACTGGCTCAGCCCTGCAGAGAACCACTTTAGAGGCACCATCAGTTGGAGACCCATGAAGGGTCCTATGTAAAAACCGGAGTCTCTGAGACATAACGGAGACGATCAACTCACCCGAGCCGTCGCTTGCCCGCCCCGGGCTGGCCAGCAGGAAGCCACCTGTAATCAGAGACGCAGAGGGGTTCAGTAGCGGCCCCACAGCCGAGCAGCGTAGCTGGGCGCGGGGCGCGCCGGGCCGCGGGGTTCGGAGCGGAGCCGCTCCCCACCTACCTACCTAGCAGCATCAGCACGGGAGACATGGCGGCCGCGCAGGCGGGCACCTGGGGAGAGGGAAGAGACCTTCAGCGCGGCGCTCGGCAGCGGCAGGGTGAGCTGGCGCCGCCCGCCGCCCGCCGCCCCCCGCCCCGGGGTGCGCTTAACTGGAGTTAGGGGCGCCGGTGGCCAAGCCCCGGGGTGTCTCCGGCCCCGGGCTGGCAGGGGGAGTGTGCGCACCTGCGCGGGCAGGGCGGGCTCTGCTGCGCCCAGGCTCCGCGCGGACCCCGGCCGGGGACCTGCCCCAGGAGCTCCTGGCGGGGGAGCCGGGGGGAGAGAGACAACCCACCCCGGGAGCTGCCGCACACGGCCTGGCTGGCGGCGCGGCTGCTGCGGCTGGTGCCTGTGACAGCGCCGCGAGCCCCGCGCGCGCTTTAAACCCTGCCGCGAGCGCATGAGCACTGGGCAGGCCCGCGCTGCCTGGGTGGCCTGGGCGGGCGACCCGGCGGGGAGGGAGCGAGCGCCAGGCTGGCGGCCTCACTGGTAAATTGCCTGAGGGCAGCAGCAGGCAGATGCGCGGGGCGCCGGCAGGGCCTCTTCTCCCGGCCCTGCAAGCCGATCGGAACGGATTCTCAGGCAACCGTGTAAACCTGGCCGCCTGTGGAGTGACTCCGGAGTCACACCTGGACAAGTGAGGCCGAGGAGCTCTACTCTGCCCCCAGAGGGTCGATGGACACACAGGCAAACAGCCCCGCCGCCCATCCGGGCCAAACCTTGGGCGATCGTGTACAAGCTCATAGACAGTCCCTTACCATCTGGTGGGATAGCAGTGTGAGCTGCATCTTGTGCAAGGACAGCTCATTGCTGGGCAGGAGGGAGCTCGGCTCCTTTCTCTCGCCTCCCCTTCTCTCCCGTTGGTGGAAGGGATGGACATTTTCCTTTGGGAACAGGAGTCTCCAAGACAAAGCCGTTGGGTTCCTCAGCCGATTCCCATCCTGTAGTTTTTCTATTGCCATGTGTCCACTTGGGTGTGACTCTGGCTCTGTGGAGTCACCGTTCTCCCATCAGCAGCGTTCCACTCACACCTGACACTTAGCAATATGCAGCCCACCGCCTGTTGGGCATTTTCTGTACGTCTCTTCCCTTCCTGGGCAAAATCGTGGCAGAACAGGCTTAAAGTGTTTGAACTGATTCTTGTGGTCAGACCAGCTTCGGAGCTCTGCAGATGTCAAATTCTTTAATGTCTGTGAGTGAGTTTGAATCACACACACACACACGAGTCTACTGACCCCTTTCAGTTTGTTACACTGTAGAGATACCTTTGCCCTCTGCAACAGCCTCTCAAGCTTCTGCCTGTAAGATTTGTAAAGGTTCAGGGGAGCTATTGTTCCCTTTCTTTACACATTATGTTATCTGCAAAAACAAGGAGGAGTCCTTGTGGCATTTTAGAGACTAACAAATGTATTTGGGCATAAACTTTCGTGGGCTTAAACCCGCTTCGTCCACAAAAGCTTATGCTCAAATAAATTTGTTAGTCTCAAAGGTGCCACAAGGACTCCTAGCTGTTTTTGCTGATACAGACTAACACAGCTACCACTTTGAAACTTGTCATGATCTTATCTGGTGGTTATGATGTTCCAGGTGCATCTTTTGTAACATAACGTTTTAAGCAAATGTCAGTCAGCTGGGCTGTCGGTTACCTCGTCACAACATTTTGTTCTGAATAGGAGCTATTGTACGTGGATAAAAAGAAATGAGGGGGGCTCTTTGTCTTTCCCTAGGAAAATGGCACGTTTTATCCTAGCTCTTTGTACAATCATTGGCCCAAACTGCAAACCCTGTATATAATGGAAATCATTTCAAGCCAGGGAGTGCAGCAGCACCCCTTGTTCCAGCACCTATGTGTACAATCGCAGCGTGCAGGGTGTAGCCTGGAGGGAAATGAACTGCTGTAGCTGGTCTCCTTAAATCCACAAGGCAAAAGTCCCTCCAGGTCTGCGATGGAGTGACACCAGCCCGGTTATAAATGGCTTATTTGCGTGTTTAATAGAATCTGGCACGTCTACTCATGCCAACAAATCCCGTATACCAATTAATTTGAACCTAATTAGAACTAAGTGGTCTCTAAAATTGCTGTTTGCGTTTAGATTTGTTGAAAATCTAATCCGATTTTGGTTTAAATCATTGGTATACAGCTAGTTACTTCATCCCCACCGATGAACAGCTATGGTGAATCCAAGCACACATGAACCATGCGTTTTGAGTGGATAGTCGTTTTCCCCCAACCCCTCTTGAAAATGTTTACAAAAACGTAGCTTTTCCTTATAATCTGTTTTGCATTTGTTCTGAACTGAGTGTTCTGTGTGAAATGCTGATGATGCAGGACGGTTGGGCACCACAGATACTATCGCTGTTTGGGACGATCATATTACTTATATATGGAGGAGTGAATACTAGCCTGTAAGCATATTTTCAGGGGTATTTGTAGGTCTTTTTTTTTTAAATTACTTCAGCCACGTTCCTGCTCCTTTAGCGGTTGCTGTCTATAAACACACATGTGGTTGACTGTTATTAGCGCAATTGTTCCTGGAAAGGGACATTTAAAATTGCACGAGTACTCACGGAAATTAAAATAGTAATTGGCTTTCCATGAGCGTTTGTAGCAGCAAATTGATTGTAAGTGATATTACACTTATCCAGTCAGTGAACAGAAATGGCAGCATGGTTCCTTTGTGATAAATCTAATCAACACATATCGAATTTTGGAGTCTGAATAATAAATTACAAAATAATTGAGTTTTGTGAAATACATCAAATAATTCTGAATAACAAATACATCTGAGAAAATGACAATCTGTTCACTGACATTTTGCAAATAGGAAAAAAAAGGAAAATGTTATCAGATAAATGATTTTCTGCAAGGCATCAGATAAATGATTCATCATTAATTATTTGTTCAACTCTGCTGTCAGTTGTTAAATTGGAATTGTGTGTATTGACTGCCAAAACATGGGGCTGTCTCTGCCATCTGCTCTGATCACTACAGAAACATATTTCTGTGTTTCCAAGATTGCAGTCCGGAATCAGATGGGGGTGGGAGAAAGAGGCGGTACTCTACAAAGTTCCACCCACAAAATAAGCTCCTCCTATGTGAGTCACCAAAATTAGATACTGCTGACTAGGCTGTGTAGATGTTCAAAATGTGATCATGTGTTCACTCTGAGGTCTACTGGGATCCTTGATCTTGGCTTTCCTAGATGGGGCTTCACTATGTCTATAGGCTCTGCTAGGCTCCTTCAGCCTGGGTTTTTCTTAATAGGGAGGAGGGAATGGGTGGTATCTCCCAAATTTGTCCACTGAGATGGCCCTCTCAGTAAATTCTGCAGATCTGTGATCCTCCCTCTCTGTTCCCACATAAGAAATGAAATATTTAACAATGTTGACATTTACACTGTGGTCATCACTGGCCTCTGAGTTAAGTCCTGATTGAGATGATTTAGTCAGTTCACATCTCTCTGAGCGATTATTCTAGACTTTCTGCAGATTCAGATAGACACCTGTTCCTTGGTTTCACTCATGTAAGTAGGTCAACATACAGCCACTGCAGTAATTAAAGCATGTTCACCCTATGCTCCTTCTGTTGTGCATCCTCACCAGGAGCGCTTCCACCAACTTAACTGTCTGGGGCATTGTGAGGCACTGACAGATGGAACTCCCCCTCACTCTGGGGCTGACAAATGGAGCCCCTCATCCCACCCCAGGGCTGGCAGCATCTGCTTGTAAAATATATCCAATTCACTGTCACTTGGTGCATTTGTTGGTGGATATATTTGGATTATTGTACACTTGACGCATCTTGTTTGCAGCCTGGCTGATGTTATTCTGTTGTTTATTGGCTCCCAAGCCAGTAGGGTCTTGCTATATATAAGGTTACCCAAAATAATTCCTAAATCTCTTTCATGTGTTCCTCCTCCTGAATAGCAGATTATAGCACCATCAGACACCATCTTGCCATACCTTGACCATATTGTCTCACTGATGCCAAGTATGTTCAGATGGTATTTTTTCATTTCTTGTGAATCTGTGCCAGTTTTTCCATACTATACAAAGTATATACGTTCCATGTGCCTACTCTTGTACAGATCCGAATACCGGTATGTTGTCTTCAGATCTCAGCTTCCTTTTGGCTTTCACCGGGCTCTGTCATACTTGGGTTTTGAGCTCCATCTGCCCCTCCTGTCCTCCAGTTTTGGTTTAACAACTGTTTCTATTGCATTAAGGGTTTTACCTGAGTGGGGCGCAAACCCAACTGCAGAAGCATCCGCTTTTATCTGGGCTTTATCTATAAGGCCTTTATTAATTAAACTTTAATTTTTATTCCATTCAGTTTCTTTCACTCAGAAAATAAGGTGTCCCACCTCTATTCATGCACTTTGCTGCTTTTCTTTCCCATTCTCCTTTCTCTATTTTTCTCCCTCTTCCCTGACTTTGTGTCTTTCCTCTTCTCTCTGCATTTCTTTCCCTGCAGCAACTCCCAATCTTGCCTCTTGGAGCTTCATTCCCACCCGCTCCCTACCTATTCCATCCACTAAAATGATCAGCAATGAAATGGTTATCACGGACTCACAGATCGTGCCCACTCATGGCCCCATGCGGTCCGTGGGGGGTGCCCCTTTCAGTGAGACAGCCCTGCTCGGGGTCCGCTCTCTCTTGGGGTCAGGCGCCTCCACCTCCTGGAGTCGCACCTCTCTAAGCCTTAGCATGTCTGTCTCTCGCCCTGGGTCCCCTCAAGGAGTCCACACTCTGGACCCCCCGGGCCTCCTCACCCTCGAAGGGGTTGATGCAACCCTGTTCTCGAGACCAGAGTGACTATCAGCCAGCATAAAACAGGAGGGTTTATTGAGAGTTGAACACAGCACAGGAAACTCTCAGGGCCTCAGGCCTGGCCTCCCTCAGCACAGCATATCCCAGTCCCCCTGCATCCAGGTGGGCTCTGCCTGCTCCCCCTTTCCAGCCCAGAGCCCCCCTGCTTCCCAGCTGGGCCTCCGATATCCCCGGCCCCAAGCCCCGCCTCTGTCCATTGTCTTCTCTCCAGGTAAACAGGGTTGTAAACAGGAAGGCCTGGCTCTCCTCTCCTCTCAGCCCTCCTCTGGCCCCCTCTGGCTGGAACTGGCTGGTCAGGTCACCGGGGTCCTCTCTTCGCAGCCCATTGTCCTCCCACGGGCCAGAACCGGCTGTGACTCCTGAGCTGGGTCTCTGGGTCACTGATCGCTGGGGTCTCCATCCTCCAGGCCATCAGCTGGGGTCCCAAGTTCCCTCTCCAGTCCTCTGTAACAACAAACTCCCTCTCCCCTCACCTCACCTCATTAAACCAGTAATACCCGGGGACACTGAGTCCCCCTCCCTCTGCATGCAACCCACTGGAAAACACAGAAAACCCAAGAAAACCCCCCACTTCATCACAATGGTCAGTGCTGACCTTTAAATGTCATCTTTAGTCTTTAGCTTTAACACATGTTTCGTGGAGTCCAGACCTTTCAGATCCAGGAGGCTGGAAGGCTTCAGCAGCTGCATGGGTTGTGTTCATACCTGTGGGATGGGGCCAAAATGACTGAGCAGCAGCAAGAACAGTGCTATGCCATCACCCCACGTTGGATCCCCAAAGAGAGGCACCTAAAGAGAGGCTATATGGACTCCCAGTGGGGCCATGACTCCCCAGCAGGGGTAAGTCATTTGATGGGTCCTCTGAGTGCACTGACAACCTGCAATGGAGCCCTAGTGCGAGAAACCACTGAATTTAGCAAAGCAAGGACTGACTGCGCCTTTGTCTGTGTGTTTAATACAATCACAGCCTTTCTTTCTCATAAAGCATGTCTCTTCCTGTCCTTTCTGAAACGGTGGCACCAATGTGAGCCTGTCTTTAGAAACTCTCTTCTAATGTTACCTAAGCAGAACTTGGAAGCTCCTGACTGCTTATTGGTTGTCCATGAAGATTGTACTGACTCATTCACTTGTGTGTTCTCTCACAATATTTAGAATAAGATGATGCACACAATTTGTCACCAGGCAGCCTAATTTGCTAATTCATATGGTTGTGCTGGTTGCTTTAATGTCTTGTTTGCAAAGCATTCATGCTGTTTTGTGCTTGAATTATTTTGGCATGTTAGGAAAATTCTAAACATAAACATGGCTACCCAGAGAAAAATGAAAATATTGATTCAGAAAATATCTTGCACAGTACAACTGTTTGTAAAAACATTACTGCATATTGTCACATGATCCAATCTTCTGTGTATTCTTCAGCATTTTAATTTTATTAACCAAAGCTGACCATCAAATGCTTACAATTCATTCTGGGTTTTATATCAATAAGAAAGTATTTTGTAGTATGTTGCAAGAGCCATCTGAGTATCAGCTATTAATTAGCAAAACTAGCAGCAGGATGATACTAATACAAATATATGTATCCTTCTATTAAAGAGAATTATAGGAGACACTGGGTATGTCTATGCCCACCCTGCAGGTCCCAGAGCCCAGAGTCCAGCCAGAGCCTGACTTCTACAATGCAATTAAACAGCCTCTTAGCCCAAATCCTGTAAACCCAAGTCAGGTGACACAGGCCAGCCACAGGTTTTTAACTGTAGTGTAGACATACTCACTACAACCCAGCGAACAGGGCAGTGGTGTGGGAATGAAGAAAGCTGGGTTTTAGTCCAATCTCTGCCTCTGCTGACTCAGTGGCTTTGGGAAGTTATTTAACCTTGCTGAGTCTCAGTTTCCCCAAATAGTGCTATTTATTTTCCTTTAAGAGCTGCAGATGGAAAGAGCTAAATATTATTATTGTATTAAGACACAATCATGTATTTTGCTGTAATAACAAGGACAAATATGCTGAGAAAGGACAGATTCATAGAAAATAGACTAATCTCATTCATGTAAGTGATTTTACAAGGATAAAATGAAAAATATAAAGATTTTCAAAAGTGAGTCTCATTTTTTAGATGCCCAGCTGGAAAAACCTTAAAGGGTCCTGATTTACAGAGAATTAGTGCTTAGCACTTTTTGAAAATCAATCCCTTTAAGGCATTTGCAGGTGATCCCCCAAAAACCTGAGGCACACCAAATCCCTGGTCACTTTTGACCACCTTAGTCATTGTTTATAATGAGCAACATTGTATTTTTTAGAAAATATATAGATTTTATAATAAAAAACAACACTGTAGTTTTGCAACCATTTGAAAGCATTTTTCATGCAAATGTAGAGGTCTGGTAAATAATTAGAAAAGACAAGGCCAGCACAATTCCTGCTGCAGCACACTCGCTTCTCTGTTTCATTTTGGATAGGACTTGTGCTGTAAGAAAGGGTGAACTGCCAAACTGTGGAAGTTATTCTTTATTCATTGGTGCTGGGAGGCCAGTATTTTGGAGCACAGTTGTGCTTTGTGAAATAAATCATGTTTTCCAACCATTTAAAATTCTTTTCCGGCAGCTGCCACTGATAGTCTCAGGGTCCATCTCTTCAATCAATTTTCAAGTAGTGCCTCTTGTTTTAAGGGCTTGGCAAAATCTTAGGTAAGTGTGTAGCTTCAGGTGAGTAATATACAATATTCCCCATTCCTATAAACATTGCAGTAGGCTGTTTTGAATAGAAAATGTCCTGGCAGAGCCTGCCTCCAGTCTTATTGATGTTCTTGAACATACAGCGTCTGCTATTTCTGGCTCTGCTACTGATGAACATGTTGTTCCTTCCACTTCCTCTGCTAATGGTCATCCGCACATTCTGAGGATAATGCAGGGGACCACCCACCCACGCACGCATATTCTGGCACAAGTTATAAAAGGACAGATAGAATGATGGACATTTACTTAGTTTAACCTTCAGTTACAGAGTGAGATTGTGGAAGGGAAATCCCGTATAGCAGGCACCAGATTAGAATTTGGATAGCTATCTTTTCTCTTTGCTCCTGAAAAAGAGAGATATGGGGCAACCAGAGCAAGTGAAGATAACTAAGAAACAAGATGAAAAGATGGGTGACATGCTAAGATCCATAATGGCGCTTCAAGAAAGTAAATGGTAGTTAACACAATAATTGCTCAGGCCATCTGAGGCAAGGACAAAGGTTTGGGATTACTACAGGCCTATGTTTTCAAAAATGACTATTGACTTTGGGTGTCTCAATTTTTTTGATGCTTAACTTGAGACATCATGGGAGCTGCTGGAAGCGGAGTGGGACGAGGGACGTATTGGCTTCTGCTTCCAGCAGCTCCCATTGGCCTGGAGCAGCGAACCGTGGCCACTGGGAGCCGCGATTGGCTGAACCTGCGGATGCGGCAGGTACACAAACCGGCCCGGCCTGCCAGGGGCTTTCCCTGCACAAGTGGCGGAACAAGTTTGGGAACCACTGGTGTAGAGTGATGTAAGGCTACTATTGCCAGTCTGTCTTTAGGAGACTCTGGGCTTACAGGAGAGGGGAGGTAATGGATTGGCTGCTATGTATATAAGTTTCTGACTGCTAGCTCTATTCCTGTATCTTTGGGCGGGTTATGGCTCTGAATTAATAACCCTGCCCCCTTTTACACTACAGCTACAACCCACTAAGGGAAACTGATTACAATGTGGTTTCAGTGCAGTTGGGTCCTAGCTGGGTCTCCATAACCAGCTCAAGTCTTGGGCCACACATTTATGAAGCCATTGCTAGGTCCATCTACGCTACAACATTTGTTTTCTGTAGGTCAGAGACAACTGTAAGTGTGCCCTCCTATTCACTTCTCTTAATAATTTCAAAGCCACCCTCAGCTGTTGACTCTGCCATGTGTGTTTTTGATTAATAGTGTCAATAGAATTAACCTTTTCTATGTTAACTGCAATTTTTTTTGTTACTACTAGGTTTGGAAACCTTTGCTTCCTTATTTGAGTTCTTGGGGAAGGGGGGCAGGAAAGGGGGGGGGGAGTTTTTCCACAGAGAAATCCTTATGCTCCCCCCATCATTTGTTGCATCTTGTCTTATACTGCCCTTGTAAGTTCTTTGGGGAAGGGACTGTCTTTTTTCTGTATTTGTACAGTGCCTAGCACACATCATGGGGTCATGGTAAATGTCTGGGTATCCTATATGCTACTGCAATCCATATAATAATTAATAACAATAAATGGCTATCTTGGCTCTTGGATACCACAGTGATCAACAACTTTAAACTTGGATGGGTAGATGTCTTAGTGTATTATTATGCTTCTGAATGCTATATGAAGTCACTGGGTCTGACTCTCAGTTATAGTAAGGACAGCTCTGGCAGCATAAAGAGGTCTTAATATAACTGAGAATTAGGTCCATAATGAAGAGACTACTCCAATTCCTGAGCAGGTGTAGTGGGGATGCTTCTACATATGGGAATTAGGCATCTAAAAGGAATAAAAGTAACAAACCTATACACAAGTTTCAGAGGCCGGCTATCTAAAGGGTGATGATTCATTATACATATATGCTGAGTGTTTAGGGTGAAAAATTAATCACTTAAAAATTGGGTGGGTGATATAAGGTTAATACATATATCCACCAGGTCCAGGTCTTCAATAACAATTCTTTTTAAAAAAAATTAGAGATAAAAATGTTCCCTTCATTTCTAAAATAGAGGGTATTTCCACCCTTTCAGCCCCAGTTATCAATAGTGACACCTGACCTTGCACACTGATCAGTTAAAGTGTGTTAGTCCTCTGATGGGCAGCCCATTAAGAGATTTCTAGGATTCTTACACACTGGCCCACACACTGGAAATTTGGACACATTTGAAAATATGGGCATCAGTATAGAAGAAAATTGCATTGGTCAAATGTGAGTGGAAAATATTGTTGTCTCCAAGTATGGCTGAAGTACGATAAAGTGTCTGCCTAAAGGCCCAATCCAAAGTCCACTGAAGTCCATGGAAAGACTTCCACTGAGATCAATGGGCATTGGATTAGGCTCTAAGTAGTGATTACTAAATATGGCAAATCGTTGCACACAGAGACAACATGTGTCGGGGGGCATGCAAGGTCATGTGCCGTCCACCTAATTGCTTCTAGGCTTGTACTGAGCATGCTCACACTGACTGAGCATGCTCATTAACATCTGCTGAAGCCGTTGCCCTCACACTTCTCTCCCCCTTCCCCCACTATCTTCAGGTATGGGTCATCTCTGGTTGCACAGAAAAATGTTGTACCATGGGTTTTGTATACATAGTTTGACTCTGATCAAGACAGATACGTTTTTCTGTCAGCATCCACTTGCTATTGTGAAAGTTAAACAGTGCTTTTTGGGGGAAGGAAAAAAGGTGCTTACCTTTCTTCAACCAGGTGGTTGGCAAGAGCAGATGCTGCTATGGCTTTTTACCACAGATATGCAGAAATTAAAGACGTTTTAATCAAATGTAGCCAAGATGAGTCACTGATTTCTGCAAGATTAGGAACTTACTGGTTAGCTCAAAAGCTGAGCTATTGGAAAAATGTGCTGATAGTAACATGAGTTATGACAGTTTATGAGTTAGGCCTAATGGTGGATGGGAGTTCTAATATTGATTGCCATGGGAGTAAGAGACAGCCCCATGTGAGGAAGGGTTTGTAGGATTGGGCCCTAAGATTGTCTGATTTCCCTTGCCAAACAATTTAGGCCAACTTTTGCCTTACTTAAAATTCTTATAATTAGTATTGGTGGAACATGGAGTCTAAATTTTATTTTCTAAAATATGAAAAATGTTCACTATTCCTAGCTTACTCATCTTTTCTATATTTCATGGTATTAGTTATTTTGGTGGGTTGGTTTTTTTTAAAATAGTAACTACACAAGATTGTGGTTTTGTGCAATCTCTACTGATTCTGAAGTCATATCTGAATAAGAAGTACGTTGATTGACATCACAGGTGATTCTGATGCACACAGCCATATTAATTTTCTTCATTAATTTTGAGCTATATCAGTCACATGGGTGAAATAATGTTTGTCAAATAGAAAGACCAAAACCAGAAATTATATTTTAAAACCACTAGAAAAGTGTTTAAAAATGGAAAACAACAACAAAATCTTTTCAGAAATGCAGTTACAATCATAAGTAGCCAGTAGTTAAAAAGTATAAAGGGAGAAAGAGTAAAGGATACTGATAATGGAAGCTTGGACAAAGTTTGAAATAAATAAAGGTTAAGCAGCAAATGGAAAGGGTCCAATACTGAGGGGGTGCTAAGTGCCTGATATAAGAATACAAGCACCAAATACAGGTCCTCCTCCAAAGAATTGGACCCCTGCTGATAAGATTTCATGATACTACAAAGATAGCTAGCAAAATTCTGCTCACACCTGGATTAATTCCACTCACTTGAATTAAGTGATTATTCCTGAGTGACACCAGTATGACAGAGAACAGAATGTAGCTTAGAATGAAGTGATTTTTAAAATATTTGGTGTGTTCATATAACAATATTATCTAATACTTTGTTTACACTATATAAAATCAGTGCAATGAGAAAATAAACAGAAAACCATACACACCCAACAAAAATAACGTAAATCCATCTGCAATAGTCACTAACTCCATTTTCAGCATCAAACTAGCAACCATTTAGGAGATACTGGACAACTTAAGGAATAGCTATTCTGTATTTCACTTGTTCATATTGCTCAAAAAGACTGAAGTGTCAGAGTACATTTCTAAAAATCCTGCAATTTTAGCTTCTAGCACCATTATGATACACTTGTGTAGATAGGAAAATAAAATTGATTTTTATAAATTACCAACTAAAAGAAAATTAATCAAAGCTAAAATGAAAGCAAATTGCTTTTAACTCAAGGTATACATGAATCCTCTAGATTTTGCATCTCCAAATCTCTGCCTGTAATTCATTCATTTGACATCCTTTGTGCTTTCACCAATAATTGTTGTGGCTAGCTGTTCATCCTAGAGCTGAGCTGGTATCCCTTGCTAGAGTATTTTATGTGAAAGAGAATCACTGCTTCTATTCTCCTGACTTTGGCAGTTACTATAGCGTCTTCTAAGAGACATTTTTTTTTTGCTTGGTGTCCTGGAAAGAAAGTGCTTGTTGGTCATTTTAGTTTTGTAAAGAAAAGAAATATTTCATTCTATTTTCATTCTTGACTTGTATATTGGTTACGTGAAAATGATTGTGCTGCCAGCATTACATTCTTCATTACTCAGAGAGATCCCAGTCCTGGCATCAATGAGAGTTTTGAGTAGGGACTATAGGATGGGTCCCAACCTTTTTCTGAGCAGGCAATAAGACTGAAACTGTTTAATATACATGGATTCATCTACATTTAATATCAGTAGGGCCCAATTTTCCTCTTTTTCAGCAACCAGTGGCAGGTTCAGAAATCTTTCATTTTTCCTCATGGATTTGGATCTCTAACAGCATCAGCCTTTATTAACAGTTGATCTCATTGTAATGATGTGACCCCAGCTACAGCTTTCTCAAATTTCTTCCCGGAAGCAATAATTCATGTTCAAATTTGCTGTTTATGTCACACAGTACTCCCGCAAAATTTGTGTGACCCACTCTTGATTTATTGCAGGTCCCTCCTGCCAGGAAAACATTTCTTTCTGACCTTTATAAATAAAGCAATTTTTAAGCGAGGGATGTAAAATATGAACAAAAAGAGGAGAGGCAATTCTTGATTTAGTCTTAAGTGTAGCGCAGGATCTGGTCCAAGAGATGAATATAGCTGGACCACTTAGTAATAGTGACCATAATACAATTGAATTTAATGTCCCGGTGGCAGGGAAAACATTCCAGCAGCCCAACACTGTAGCATTTAATTTCAGAAAGGGAAACTACACAAAAATTAGGAAGTTAGTTAAACAGAAATTAAAAGGTATAGTGCCAAAAGTGAAATCCCTGCAAGCTGCATGGAAATTTTTTTAAAGACCCCATAATAGAGGCTCAACTTAAATGTATACCCCAAATTAAAAACATAGTAAGAGAACCAAAAAAGTGCCTCTGTGGCTAAACAACAATGTAAAAGAAGCAGTGAGAGACAAAAAGGCATCCTTTACAAAATGGAAGTAAATCCTAGTGAGGAAAATAGAAAGGAGCATAAACTCTTGCAAATGAAGTGTAAAAATATTAGGATGGCCAAAGAAGAATTTGAAGTGCAGTTAGCCAAAGATTCAAAAAGTAATAGCAATTTTTTTAAAATTACATCAGAAGCAGGAAGCCTGCTAAACAACCAGTGTGGCCGCTGGATGATCGAGATGCTAAAGGAACACTCAAGCACGATAAGGCCATTGCAGAGAAACTAAATGAATTCTTTGCATTTGTCTTCATGGCTGAGGATGTGAGGGAGATTCCCAAACCTGAGCCATTCTTTTTAGGTGACAAATCTAAGGAACTGTCTCAGATTGAGGTGTCATTACAGGAGATTTTGGAACATTTAACAGTAATAACTCATTAGGACCATATGGTATTCACCCAAGAGTTCGGAAGGAACTCAAATGTGAAATTCCAGAACTACTAACTTTAGTTTGTAACCTATCATTTAAATCAGCTTCTGTACCAAATGACTGGAGGATAGCTAATGTGACACCAACTTTTAAAAAGGGCTTCAGAGGTGCTCTTGACAATTACAGGCCAGTAAGCCTGATTTCAGTACTGGGCAAACTGGTCGAAACTATAGTAAAGAACAAAATTGTCAGACACATAGATGAACATAATTTGTTGGGGAAGAGTCAACATGGTTTTTGTAAAGGGAAATCATGCCTCAACCTACTAGAATTTTTTAGGGGGTCAACAAGCACGTGGACAAGGGGAATCCAGTGGCTATAGTGTGCTTAGATTTTTAAAAAGCGTTTGACAAGGTCCCTCACCAAAGGCTCTTAAGCAAAGTAAGCTGTCATGGGATAAGAGGGAGCATCCTCTCATGGATTGGTAACTGGTTTAAAAGATAGAAAACAAAGGGTAGGAATAAATGGTCAATTCTCTGAATGGAGAGCAGTAAATAGTGGTGTCCCCCAGGGGTCTGTACTGGGACCAGCCCTATTCAACATTTTCATAAATGATCTGGAAATCGGGGTGAACAGTGAGGTGGCAAAATTTGCAGATGATACAAAACTACTCAAAATAGTTAAGGCCCAAGCAGACAGTGAAAAGCTACAAAAGGATCTCACAACTGGGTGAGAGGGCAACAAAATGGCAGATGAAATTCAATGTTGATAAATGCAAAGTAATTCACATTGGAAAACATATTCTCAACTATACATATAAAATGATGGGACCTAAATTAGCTGTTACCACTCAAGAAAGAGCTGTTGGAGTCATTCTGGATAGTTCTCTGAAAAAATCCACTCAATGTGCAGCATCAGTCAAAAAAGTGAACAGAATGTTGGGAATCATTAAGAAAGGGATAGATACTAAAACAGAAAATATCATATTGCCTCTATATATCCATGGTATGCCCACATGTGTAAAGATGTGGTCGCTCCATCTCAAAAAACATTTATTATAATTGAAAAAGGTTCAGAAAAGGGCAACAAAAATGATTAGGGGTATGGAACAGCTTCAATATGAGGAACAATTAATAAGACTGGGACTTTTCAGCTTGGAAAAGCAACGAATAAGGGTGGATCTGATAGAGATCTATAAAATCGTGAGTGGTGTGGAGAAAGTAAATAAGGAAGTGTTTACTCCTCCTAACACAAGAACTGGGATCACTAAATGAAATTAATAGGCAGCATGTTTAAAACAAAAGGACGTATGTTTTTCACACAATGCACAGTCAACCTGTGGAACTCCTTGCCAGAGGATGTTGTGAAGGCCAAGACTATAACAGGGTTCAAAAAAAGAACTAGATAAGTTCATGGAGGATAGGTCCATCAACAGCTATTAGCCAGGATGGGCAAGGATGGTGTACCTACTCTCTGTTTGCCAGAAGCTGGGAATGGGCGACAGGGGATGGATCACTTGATTACCTGCTCTGTTCATTCCCTCTGGGGCACCTGGCATTGGCCACTGTTGGAAGACCATATCCTGGGCTAGATGGATCTTTGGTCTGACTCAGTATGGCTGTTCTTATGTTCTCATACTGTGGATTAATTGTAATCTTGAGAAGATGAATGTCGACTATAACAAGGTTATTCCTCTCTAGTAATGGCTGGAGCAAGTTCTTCTGACATCTATCCCAAATCTAATTCCAGACTTTCTCACAGAAGTGAGACTGGGGAATGAGTGAGTGGCAGCCTGACATGAGAGGTGACTTACTCTATTGAAAATAGACTGGTAGTGTGGAGAGCTCCTATGCTTCAGGGAAAGACCAGAAGTTTGTGGGTGTGATGGTGTGGAAAATTATAAGTAAATTTCAGTGTCTCCTCAGGCTGATTGTGAGGGGAGGAAGAGCATGACCATGCATAAATTTGTGCATAGCATGTGGACAGGGAATGTTGCAGGAAAATGTTTAAAGGAGGGTGAAGGAAGTTATCCCGGGGTGCGTGCATGTTTATGTGAGTGTCTCAAAACTTAGAGCATATGTGTGTAATAATTTCTGAAGTGTGGTGGCATGGGGACTACACTGATGAAAATGCATGTAATGGGAAGGCAGAAGGGAGTTGCAGAGTGTGAAGGGTGTCAGGAAAAATACTGTGCCGTGAATGTGTATATGCCTGGTGGGGAGAAAAGATCAGTTGGAGTTGGGAGCACCAGAAAGGAGTGGCTTGGGGGCAATCAGGGAGGGACAGAAGGAGAAAAGAATAGATGGAAGAAGGAGGCAGAGTGTGAGGGAGCCAAGAAAGATGGCAGAGAGAGCAGGACAGAATGAGGGAATAGTGTTTGGGTTTAAGACTGCTGCTAAATCCTATGCCAAATAAGATTTCATCCTTTGAGGCCCCTGCCTTACTCTTCTCAAAAATGTTATGAGATGCAGCGCTGTTCAGCCAGAAGTTACCAGCAGAGGTGGGCAGACAGAACTTCAGTTTCATTACTTAACTGATCAGGACTGGGCATAATCCCAAATCCTAGTGCAGACTAATGGTCAATAATATTTAAATCCAACATGCCACATTTGAAGAGTATAAAGTGTTGCAAAATCCAGTAGCTAACATTGATACTTTTCCTGCGTATGGAAGTTCCCACAGTAAAATCCTTGCTCTTTCAGCAGACAGGCTGTCTGCATGGGTTGTTCGGCCAACAGCTGAAAAAAAAAGAAAAGAAAATATGTAGAACAGATCTCTTGCCTTTCAGCATTATTGTCACTCAGCACATTCCTTCAGCGCAACCTCTTTTGGGTGTATATATGTTTTCTTTTATCTCAAATGTACTGACATGTCCTCTCTATAATTCAGACTCTGCTGTTGAGTGATACCATCCCTGGATACTTGGGCACTTGCACTGGCAGTCACTACATTATTGATATTGGAACCAAGTACTTTTGGTGTCATTATCTGGCATGTAAAGATTGGAAGAAATTGCTCCAATGAATGTCATCACTATCCAGTTGTCTTTGTGTTCAGAGTCTGCTGACTGCAGTCAGAAAAACATGGTGTAAACTGCTTTTTAATCATGTTAGTACTGCAGAGCCAACATAGGTATGGGAGAATAAGCTGTATTCTCTCTTTTTTATAGATCTTAAATAGAATAGTTAACTATTAAACTTTAACACAAGGAAGGGTGTTAGAATATAGATATTCAGGCTTGCCTGTAAAGGCCTATACTTTAAGAACGTAGGTGTATTTTTATCACTTAGTTAATTATAGAGGTATAAAACAAATAATCAAAATCACAGTCCACCTGTGTATGGGCCTTCTCTCACTATGATAGTCTGAGGCCTTGTTCTTAGGCTAAGGCCTTTCGCTAAGTAACGGGGCAGCCATAAGCTGGGAAGTCTATGGTCACATCCTCACATCCCAAACCAGTCACATTGAAATAAAGTGGTATTGTGTTGTTAGGAAGATGATCTTCTCCTGACAGTGCCCATCACCACCAGATAAAGAAACAGATCTTAAGATAGCATCCTGTTTGGCAAGAAATCACTTATCAATGGTTGTGAAACCCTCATTTCTGTATGTTTTATCATTATGGCCTCCACTTTTCTATTGTTAATCTGTCTGGTTCTCTAATTGTTTTTATATGCTGTATAATTAATTTTGCTAGGTGTAAATTAATGAGGGTAGTGGGGATGTAATTGGTTAAAGAATTATGTTACAATATGTTAGGATTGGTTAGTTAAATTTCAATAAAATGATTAAGGTATAGCTGAGAACATTACTATATAAACTGGGGTCAAACAGGAAGGGGGAAAGGGAAATTGGAATCATGATTGCTGTGGGGGGGAATGGGAACAGGGACACAGGCAAGGCTCTGCAGCATTAGAGCTGGGAAGGGGGACACGGGGTAAACCCTCTGCGGTGTCAGAGCTGGGAAGGGGGACATGGGATGAATGCTCTGTGGCATCAGAGCTGCGAACGGAACGCTGGGGAACAGACTCTATCGGCATATAGAGATAAGACCGACCGGTGTGAAGGACTTCAGAATATGCTTGCTTGGAAACTAACCCAAATAAACATTGCATTGTCTGCACTTCGGACTTCTGGTCTTTTGCTTCTTGATGTCTGCGTGACAAGAACCAGGGAGGTGGGAGAGTTGAGGGAAAGCCCTCTAACAGAGGAGTGCTACCCACCTATCATCCATACTCTCCTATACCAGGAATGTAATTGGTTCTAGTATGGGGATTACAGAACTCCTTACCATATAACCCATAATGCGGGGAAGGCTGTCCTCAGCATATGTCCCAAGACTTAGCTCTCTCTAAATCCTAGCATCATCCCTGTCATGAGGGGGACAGAGGGTGCAGCAGGTTGGGAACCATGGTGTGTGAGGATCACAAGGTCTGACAGCCCATTAAGTCCACAAAGTCTCACCCTAGCACATGAGCCCAAGGTCCATCACCAAAATCCAAGGTCTCTTTACCTTCATTTTATTCTCTTAGCCACACTGGAAACTGGCCACAGGGGGTGCCAGCGACTAGCTTAGTCCCTCCTCAGCCAGAATCACACCACCTGCTCAATCCATGGCTGCACATGCCATAGCTGTATGCCAGCACCTCTGTCTGACATGTACACCATCATCCCTGAAAACTTCCAGCCAACTGCAACCGATGTCCCTGTGCTGTATCACTGAACTCCTTTTCTCCAGGAATATCTTGGTGACCCCCTTATTTAGTTTCTTTCTAGCATTGTTCACATGGCCTGGGTCTGCTCGTATCCCTTGCCTGTCGGTGAGTCAAAAGTGGCATGAGTTGGTCTACTGCATGTTTCTTCTGGTTACGAACAGCTTCAACCCTGAAGTCCAGCTGAGATCTGGCTGCTCTCTTATGGGCCCAATGCACTATAGAGTCCCTGCAAATCCAAATGTTGCATGTGCTCTGGGTCGCTTCTGAAACAAAGAAGCACGTTGGATTAGTTATGTTTTGCCCTTTCTTGCCATCTTTTCCTTGGTGCAGACCTAAGTCCTGTAGCACCTTGATTTCCAGTGGCCTATTGCCTGCACCCGCTGCAGGCCAAAACCCTCTGCAACTGCTGATGTTGCTGCCTCAATCCTGAAAGAATGAGTACCAAATTTACTTGGGTTAAGACTGCAGTAGTGTAAGGTTTTTCTCAGCACCATGCTGAATTGGTACTTTGTCAGGAAGCTGCTATCACCGTGTATGAGCAACGGAACTGACTACAGGCCCCAGACTTTTAGTGAGGTTCTTATCACCTTTATGGGGCATGAGTGCTTATCTGCACATGTCCCAAAGACAACATCAGGGCTCCCCCCCACTTTCCTTCTGGTCTGTGTTTGGGTCTCTTGCGTGCAGGCAGACTGCTCCTGCAGACAGTTGCATGTCTGTTATGTTTAATGCATTCTGGGACCTGTCTGAAGCTGCCATCAGTGCCAGCTCACTCACTCTCAAAGCACAAAGAAAGCAACAACAAATGCCACCTTAAATAACATGGCATCCCTCCCAGAGCTACAGCCCAGGCAGAGCCTTTAACACCCTCTGTTAGGGTTTCAGTGTTATGGGTAATCTGTTGTCCCTCTGGTGCCCAACCCTCCTGGACCACCCTAAGAATTTCTTACTATATAGTGCCCACATGGGTCTGGGATACCTGATAAACTACTGCAGGAGGACAGGCCCACTAGCCGGCCAGAGATAGTGGATGGAGCTCACCCGCAGTTGGTCAAAGGCACCACATATTGTGTTGGCCATATATTGGTATGGGCCACACACAATGAAGCCCTTCCAGTGCCCTAAATTCATGAACTCTGAATGGCTGGCCTGCAGATCCCTGCTGGCCAGTGGGGTGAATTCCTGACATCTTATGTCCTGAAACTGAGAGAACATCAGCAATGCCGTTATCTATTCCCAGGGCATGCACTGTATGAAAAAGGATGTTAAACTGCAGACAGTGTAAAAATGAAGCCTGTCATCAGCCTCATTACCTGAGCAGTCTTAGCCAATTGTCTAATTACAATAAGGACCACAGATGAGTTGCCACATCAGAAACAGACTGAAAGTTGTCCCCAACTAATAACTGCCACCAGTACAGGAGGAAAAAAAAACTTGAGGAAGGTAATGTCCTGGTGATACCCTGAGCCACAAGCTTTCTAGCAACCTCTGTGCATACTACTTACTTTGAAAAAAACCCAACAGCTATACCTTCCAAGGCATCAGATTGTACCTGCAGCTCATTCTTGAGCAACCAGTCTGAATGCCATGTCCAAGGGGTGCCAGAGACTCCTGGGGGGACATGGGTGCGGGAAGTAGGGGTGCAGTGGATGCTGCAGCACCCTCAGGTTTTATGTGGGGCTGCTGGTCCCATGCCCAGGGCTCCACTCCCCAGCTTGGGTCCTGGGGGCTGGCCCTGCGCCCTGCTCCCCAGGGCTGGCTCTGTGCTCAGGGCCCTGCTTCCAGCCCTCCACCCAGGACAATGCTCCCTGGCCCTACACCTGGGGCTCAGGTCCTGGCCATGGTCCCTGCTTTCCAGCCACTGGCCCTGTGCCCCCTACCCCATGCCCAGGACCCCACTCCCAGCCCCACGCCCGGGGCTCTGCTCCTGGGGCCCTGGCCACTGGCTTACTGGCCACTGGCCCTGCGCCCAGCCTCACCCCTTGCTCCCAGGACTTTGCTCCTGGGGTTCCATGCTTGGCCCCCTGCTCCCAGGGCTCCACTCCCAGGACCTCACACCCAGCCCCATGGCCAGGGCTCTGTGCCTGGCCGCGAATGTGGAGTCCCAGCTGCCGTCTCCTGGCCTCACGCCCACCCCCTGCTATAGCCATGGCCTTACCACTGTCCAAGTCCCCGCTCCTGGAGACACAGCCCTGCTCCCAGCCTCAGCTGGTGAGGGGGCGGGCCGCAGACAGGGGTAAGGGGGCTGGCTTTCAGCACCCCCATGACTAAAAATGTTCCAGTGCCACTGAGGGGGCTAGCTATTGTCCCTTGGTGAGTGTTTCCCTCCCTTGCTACTGGCACTGTCCACCTTTCTCTGCTGGCACTTTGAAGTTCTCCTATCCATTGATGTGATACATTGCAAATGCCACCCATCCCCAAGTCCCTTTATTATCAAATCCACTGAGCCAGTTGTACCCAACTTTTCAGTGAGGCAGGCGCTGGACGACCAGCCACCGAAATGCCACCGAGAGGCGGCATCATCGAGAAGCGTTGCCACCAAAATGCCGCCGAGAAGCAGTAGGCGGGTGCACATAAATGGCCGGGTGGGTGCCATGCATTGGGGACCATGACTAAGCAGATAAACAATCCCACAAATATTGAAATACCATAGTACAAAATGTTTAGCTCTGTGACTAAACAGCGTGTCTAGCCACATCTCCTGTTGGTGAACCCTTGAGTGTCAGTTGTCGTCATCAACATCACCACCAACTGTGTTTGTCAGCCTGGTGTCGCCCCAGGCATACAGATAGGTAGACAGCTTTTATAATGTGTTACACTGACTCCCACTGGGGCTCATACATATTTATGAAGGTTTCAGCCCCTTTAACTTATGTATACTTCCACACCTCACTGAATTTGGGAGGTCCCCATTTTTCATGGGCTAACTTATTAGTTCCCCTTATACTCACTAACATTTGTCACTCAATCACCATAATAAACTGTGGTCAGCACATCGCTGACACCTTACATCTGCAAAAATCCCTCAAATACTGTAATCCACTTTAACTGGTACATTGCAATATATATTCCCTAAATATCAGCAGTTTAGCTACATTTACTTAATGCAGCATTCTGACTTATGACCTCGTTTGATGTAGAGTCATCGCTGTCTTGTGACAACTTATGCTCTAGGCTCACTTACTGGTTAGTTCTGTATGTCACGTCTATCTTTAGGCCTCAGGCTTTGCTTGGCTAAGCTAAATATCTTACAGGCCTGTAGGCCCTGTGTTACAATGCTAATTAATACTTAAATTTCACTTCTATTTCCTATGTATACCTTATATCTTTGGCTACAGTCCTTGATTACGAGAATGGGATAAAATCAAATGAGGACTAAGGAGGCTCTGTGATAGTGAGGAAAAGACTGGGGAAGTACAATTGGACAAAATATTACAACAAAGGAGCAAGATCTCGTTCACAGTTAGTAAACAAAGACATGGTGAGAATTTGGCAAGATTGGGACTGGCTCATCAAAGCTACAGCAATTAGAAAGGACTCCCCTCACTCAAACTCAGTGATCTCAAAATCTTAAGAAGGAATAATAAGCATCTGCCAAGATACCTGACAACTTGGCTCAGAAAAGTGAATTGAGAGGAGACGTACAAGTTGAAAACAATTCACAAAACTAACCCTGTTATTGACCATGAGACTGAACAGTTTGTTACAGATAAGGCTTTGCCAAAAGAAGTTTGCGATACAGCAAGTTGGGAAGATTACTGCAATGCCTAAGAGACTGATCGAGACATGTTAATGTTGTTCTATAGTAACCTGAAGGGTTGTTAAATCAGTTAGTGTATTTGTAATATTTTGTTAGGTTCACTTAATAGTGTTTTCATTCAGTAATTTAGAAAGGGATCTAAAAAAGGGTAGCTATTCCATAGAGCAGTTGTTCTCAGTCAGGAGGCTGCCCCCCCCCCCCCAAGGGGCCACAAGCAGGTTTCAGGGGGCTGCCAAGCAGGGCCAACGTTAGACTCACTGGGGCCCAGGGCAGAAAGCTGAAGCCCCGCTGCATGGGGTTGAAGCCAGTGGTCCTGAGCTCTGCCACCTGGGGCTGAAGCCTGAGCACTATAACTTTGCAGGGCCCCTGTGGTGAGGGGCCCCAGGCAATTTCCCTGCTTGCTACCCCATAATGCCTAGCCCTGGATTTTATACACAGATAACCAGTTATTGTGGCACAGATGGTAGTGGAGTTTTTATAGCATGTTGGGGAGGCTTCAGAAAGAAAAAGCTTGAGAACCCTACTATAGAGTAAGTCCTCCAGGAAGCGTAGGGCTTCCTGTGCACTCTAGAGACAATCTTTCATTTCCCACAATATATTTCCTGCTGGGACATCAAAGAGAAGCCTAGGATAGGATAGTCACAGGCTGCAGATACACAGAGCAGTAGAGTTTGTTACTTTATTCTGTCCGTAGGGCTTGTTCCTAATAAAGGTTTATCTTAACACCAGTCTGCTCATCATAAAGATACTGCATTCTCCTCCCCTGTGAAATCCTACTGCGCAGGTCTGGATTAACCTAGGTGCATTTACACAGGGCCTCCAATCTCAGAGGGTCCCTGTCACAACTCAGTGTCCCCCTCCCTCAGGGGGGTCCCCTGGGAAGGTAGATCAGTATTGTATGTTGCTAATGCTGTTGCAAGCATCGCAAGGCATTTTGGGAAGGTTTAAGGAGTTAAAGGTATGAGTGTGAAGTGGAAGATTCCTTTGCAGGTTGCAAGAGGCTGAAGGAGGAGGAAGGGAGAAGAGAACAGGTTAACGCAACGCCTCAGCTCTCAGCTCAGCGCGAAGATAAGATGCGGGCTCCAGTCTCGGGTCACAGTGCTCAAACAGACACTATGCAGCCAAGAAACCTGCAGCCATGTCTGCATCTCACCCAACCCCAGCCAACAGTGGGAAAAGGTGTGGGGAGGGTGTCAGCTAGGCAGGGGATTGCAAAACTGGCAAGAGGGTGAAGGCCAGCCAGGAGAAAAACAACTGTCTCACAACCCTGAAGCTGGTGTGTTTTGGGAATGCTGAGGCGGCCACAGAAAGCTGGTTTGGACTTTCTGTGCACTCTAGAGAGTGGGACAAAGAGCACGGGGGATAGAGGTCCCTGAACGAAACACCCGCAAAAAACCCCAGGACTTAAAACCCTCTTGAGAGCTGAAGCAAATCAGAGATCAACAGCGGACCCTGGACGACCTTCCTTGTACGTTACACCCAGGCTTGGCCAGCCCCAGGTAGTGCGTGTGTGAGTATTAAAGTGGGTTAGGGCTTGGGGCACTAATGCTTTCTTCCTTCCTCTGAGTGATGTGGGGAACCCCCAGCACTCTCCACTGTTATTGTACTTTATTTTATTAATAAATCTTTAAAATGTAGACCCTTGGTGTGCTCCTTCATCTCCTCCCCTAATGATCCTGTGGCCTCAGCCTGATCACCTGATGCCTCAGGCAGATTGGTAACATAAATCTGTCGCAGCCCGCCACCTCAACCAGTTTTGACTTGACCACCCTTCCCTCTGTCATGATGGGGGAGGCAGGACCCAATTTGAGTGGAATGAGGGGGCACACTGAAGTTTTTCTCCATCTTCATGCTGTGGGGAGAGTGAACGGAACATTGAGGTAGGTCAGCCCCACAAGACAGGAACTTTTGAAGGGTGAGCGTGGGGCAGGCTGACTCTTCAACACCACCACCAAGAGCCTTCCAATCCTTGGGAATAAGACCCAACACCCCTCCAGGCACATCCCCTTCCCCAGGGGCTGGAGAAGCCCCCAGAGTCCTCCCCCTAGCACCTCCCACTGCAGAAGTGGGGGGCCCCAATTTCCATAGTGTACGAGGCCCCAAAATTCTTTCATCTGGCCCTGTCTCTGAAGTCAGAGGAGCTGTCCAGGACTGCCTTGATGCAGGGATCATGGATCAGATTGTAACATCAGGGCCATATTCATACCTATATTGATACAGATACCTATATACAGAGTTCAATAATAAGAGTTTTATTTTTTTTCCCTGAATCACAAAGTTAACATAGCACAAGGGAAATTCTCTGTGAAGAGCTCTGTTCACTTAGATACAGTGTTTTATTTGTTGTTTTTTTTAAATTAACAAACTCAAACTGAACCTGCTTTGAAATAAGTCTGCTCTTATGTTAGAAATCTCTGGTGTCTCTCATCTCACTGAAGTATCACAAGACCGAGCATTTTTATAATATTAAAATTGGAAATCCTACTGCAATGTTTTCTCTCATGATATATCACAGATATGCAGTTTGGGAACAGAAAGCTTGCAAGGGTATGTGAGGACATGAAACCCTAATGCACTCAGCTTACAGGGACACACAAAATAACAAAACAACGCCCACCCCCAACCCTGGCTGTCTCAGAACAAAAGTGCAGCCAGAGAGATTTAGAAACTGAAGTATGAATACAGACTGTTAGACAAAAACACAATCCAGAAGCATAACCATCTTATTTAAATGCACATATTAAACAAAGCCAGACTGCAATCTGTGTCCTCCTCAACTGACTCATTTAACCTGAAGTATTCAGGCAGACTAAATTATCATAAACAGAATACCGATTGCAAACATCTGTTACAAACATCTGTTATAAATGAAAAACTGTAATAACTAACAACCGGGATTAAAAATTAGATTTGGTGCATAGTCCTAGTGCTGGCCTACGCCGGGGGAATTTCACACCTTCTGAGCTCCTGTAGCTTCCACCATTGCAAGGTGGGTACTCAGAATGTAGCTGAGAACAGTACAATTTAACGGAGTAGCTACATGTCTAACTACTCAATTTACACGTGCAAATGATTGAGCACAAAACCCTGCACAGCAAAGGCTGTTTTTGAAAATGTGACCCTTACTGTGAAAACCTTAAGCATGCAGAATTCACGAGGGCTTAATGTGGGTGTCAAGACCACTTCAACAAAGTTTCCATTGTAATTCAGCAGTTATTAATCAGATCATTATTTTTAGTGCTATCAAATAAATAAATACTAACATTTCCACACTTTTAGTAAAGCTCTTATTTTATTTTTATGTATCCCAAATAAACTCTGTGTCTGATTCTCAGCTTGTATAAATTGGGGTAGCTCCATTGCCTTCAATGGCATTATGCTGATCTACGCTAGCTGAAGATCTGACCTTGTGTGTTTATGGTTTGGGCTATATTCTGCTCACATCCATGCACAATGGGGTTGAAATCAATGGAACTACACCAGTGTAAATAAGGACAGAATTTGGATTCTATCTCTAGTAAATATAGATTTCACAGGATATATTATAATCATAACCTGAGTTTGCTTCCTCTGTGCAAAGCAATATCCAGATCCAGGGCTGAATAAACTTGGAGGCTGAAGGATGAGATAGATGCTTGTAATAAAGTGTGATTTGTAAAAGACTGCTTTTTATTTCCTGGTCAGTCATATGACAAGGGTTACAAAAGGTTATAGTCCTGCCACTTGGCTACTGTTACAGTATATATTGTAAGAAAATTTCAAGGCTGATGGTGAATGCTTTTAGTCACACATAATATGGTTATTTTTGAATCAACAGGAAGTATCCTCAAGTTATTTTTATTTTACTGACATTTTTAGTATTGAAATTCAGCTGAATAAAGTGAGAAACTGAGGTGGCATCCTTGTCAAGCAGTGTCACAATTCTGAGTTGAGACCCAATCAGAACAGAGAAATTACAATAACCAGAGCGGATACAGGCATTTGCACATTCACTATATAGTTATTAAGAAGCAACTGAACAGTTATGCAAATACTTTTATTGGCCAGTCAAAATACCTGGAGTCTACAGAACCAGACTAACACGGCTACCCCTCTGATACTGTATACAGTTACTGAGAATAATTATAGAAAGCTGATGCAAATCACAACCCACAACTAGAGTGCAGGTAACTGAATAACTGATGTGTGTGTGAAACTGTATAGTCATTCATTGGTGGCTGTATAATACACCTGCACTATGAAGCCTTGTCTACTCTGCTCATTTTCTGAAAAACTTCCACAGTCACTTGGGTACAGCTCCACAAGTGCTACCTATGGAGTGAGTTCTAGCATAGATCATCTGCTGATGTTTTATTACAGGTCACTTAGACCTGCTCTAAGCAGTGTTAGCTGACTCTGTGGTAAAAATGACGCTGACAGGTCTACTGTAGCACTATTGTTATGTTCATGGCATACATACAGAGAAGTTAGATAAATACATAAATACTCTTGCTGGAAGATTGCAGTGTAACAATACTTTATTTTTTAGGCTTCAGAATGATAACATATAAGAATCCCAAAACAGAGAGAGAGAAATCAGGCTGCTCCATAAAAACAGAAAGGTCCAATGCACCCTACCTTTCTCTAGGCTGGCTCAGATGACTCAGATCACACGGCTTTCTCGTAGCCACCTGCAAGCAGAACCAGGAAATCCTTGTCATTTTTAATACCATTTCCAATACACCACAGCACAACTACAGATGCTAGAGCAACAGTGGGGAATTTTTCTAATTTTTTTCAAGGCAAATGCAAACTAACTGCTGAAATGGAATTGTTTTTACCCAGACTTTTAGTTAGAAAAATAATAGAAAGGTTTCAAATAATGTCTGAACAGAGCAAAAGCCAGTGAAAAGAGGTGAGTTAAGAGACTTACCAGCTTGGTCAAAAAGGAATAGTTCTTATGATATTGCCATTGTTATGACACAGTTGCAATGCAAATTATCGCTGCAAAAATAATCTGTCAACACACATACAAAAAATGAATAGCCAGCAACCACAGTTATAAAACACTGCAGCTTAAAAAAAGATATATTTAATAGCGTATTTTTCTGTTCAAACCAGCACCAGACACTGAGTCCAACTAAAACAGTCAGATTTCAAACTTGCTAATAACTTCAGAGAAACTCTGACCTTCATAAAACCTTCCATAAAGAGCAAGTTTAATAACAGTATTTATTGTAAAAAGGGATCTCTATTATGTGGTATGGGAATAGCTTTTTTGCTACACTTAATTAGATCCCGTTTTTCTTCTTTTTAAAATTTTTTTTGTCATAGATACATTTTAATTTGGGCCTTTATATGCCTTTATTTTCAATATGATTTTAAAAATATGGGATTAAAGTGTCCTTTTTTTAAAATACATCATAAAACAGACGGGCAGCTAAAGCAGCATGTATATATAAATATATGTATGGGAGCATAAAAGCACTATTCTTAGGGGTAATATGAGTTCCCCTTTGGCAGAACATTTTCTACCATATAAACAAAATCTCTCTTGTTTGCAGTTCACTGGGATTGAAAGGTTATGGTTACATCCCAGGGGTGGTGATATAGGCAACTTGCAGTACTCAAAAAGAAAGAAGGGTTTGGATTATTTTTAGACACCTAAAAGCCAGCCCCTAGAATACTAGAAGGCCATTAATACCATGACAATTAAACATATACAGTATACCGATGCTGTTCTCGCTGCAGGGGACCTGATGACCACTCCCTCCATCCCCTCTCTCAGACACATGCTTTTCTGTTCAGCCCTGCTTTTCCCCATTTCAGTATAGTTAATCTAGAAATTTACTTATATAAAATCCACACACACATACACACACATATAATACCAAAAATATATAATGCCACAGCATACCTTCGCAGAAGTCAATGGATATTTTGCCCTACAATTTTTTCTATCGTTTGTTGCAGAAGAGAGCTTGTTATTTGAACTGCATTTTTCTTGTCCCTCCTCTGAGGACTTCTGTACTGGAATGAAGATAGCACATTTGGGCTCAGTAGTCAATCTGCTGTTGAAAGAACAAGTCTCTACGGTAGCATTTTCTTTTGTTAAGGCTACATGTAGATTTCTTTGTATACCCTCCCATGGCTTCACATATACTTATAGCTATCTCAAAACATTCTTTTTTTTATTTGAAACTTTCTATATTTGAATGCTGGAAATCTGGAAGGATATTTTTTTAAATGAATGAATGAAATTCATGAGAATGTTTTAAAGTTATCCATGTGTGAGCTTAATATGGCTTTAAAAGCAGCTGAAGGTGCTCCCCCTCCCCATTTGTACATGGATAGCTTAAACTATGAACTTTAAAAGATGGAAATATCTGCTGGTTCTCAATGAGGGAGGATCTCTTGCCTATATGGAAAAAAATTGTCACTAAGAGTTATTTTTTAGTTAAAAGATACTATTTTGCATGTGCAGTATGGAATTAAGTTTAGCTATAAAACACAATAGGATTGGCTATAAACATATAACATGCCCTGCTCAGGTTTCAGAGAGGTAGCACTGTTAGTCTGTATCAGCAGAAACAACGAGGAGCCCTTGTGCCACCTTAGAGACTAACACATTTATTTGGGCATAAGCTTTTGTGGACTATAACCCACTTCATCAGATGCATGGAGTGAAAAAAAGTAGGCAGGTATAAATATACAGCTCATGAAAAGATGAGAGTTGCCTTACCAAGTGGGGGCGGGGGGTCAGTGCTAACAAGGCCAATTCAATTAGCGTGGATATGGCCCATTCCCAACAGTTGACAAGAAGGTGTCAGTATCAACAAAGGGAAAATTATCCCTGGACACTCAATCTCCCTGGACACTCAATAACTGACTTAAAAGTGGCCATTCTGCAACAAAAAAACTTCAAAAACAGACTTCAATGAGAAACTGCAGAACTGGAATTAATTTGCAAACTTGACACCATCAAATTAGGCCTGAATAAAGACTGAGAGTGGCTGGGTCACTAAAAAAAAATAATTTCCCCTCTGTTGGCCCTCCACACTTTTGGGGGCTTCTGCCAATCCTGGAGTATACAAGGGCCAGTGAGGAGGTCTGTAGATTTTTTACAGCAGCTCCCCAGGTCATTCCTGTGAGTTTCTGAATGAGATTTATGTGCATCTTTATTCTGTCATGGGTATTTTTCAGGTGATGGTGCTATGTGATGTAATGTCACACCAAGATATTCCAGGGTGGGATCGTGTCTTAACTGCTGACCACAGAAATTCATATGCAGTTACTCCTACTATGCTGACTTTACAGGTGCTTAATTTCAACTTTAACTCCAGTTACTGAAAGTTTTTTGTGTTGGGTATATCTTTAAGTTTTGTAAGAATGCATCTCACACTTCAGTGTATCCATAAGTTTCAAGAGACATATGTATTGGTCTAGATATCCTTTCAGTATTGATGTGGTATTATCCCACTAATAAAAGTCAGTTAATACTGAAGCTTGGGGACATGGATTTAAACGTACTGAGCTTTACTATGAAAGTTTGCTGCTAGCTGATGCTGACATCTGAAGGCACCCAAGCCACACTGGCCTTGGCAGGGGTCTTAAAAGGTTCATCTACAACATAAGGTTCACATTGCGTAGCAGCACCAATGTGGGCCTTTGGAAGTCTGCAATGGCCCTAAGACATGTATGACGTGGCTGCTGAGATGCAGGCTTTAAGAAGCCAATAAACTGGCAGTGTAGATGTCTTATCGTGCATCTGGCATGGCTGCTCTTGTGCAGGCCTTAGGTTGTTACTTTGGCTTATTGAGACCTCTGAAGTGCTGTCAGAGAACAGAGAGGTATTGTAATGCCTGCATCATACCATGCAGGTATGATAATGTCATCATGGGACCAGACAGGTTTCCTGCAATGTCTTATCTAGAATCTCAACTCCCTCCATCCCCCACAAAACTCTAACCTTCAGCTTTCAAAAACCACCAAATGCACTAGTTCTTTCCAAGGCCATCAGCCTAAAACAAATATGGGGTTGCTTGGCCAAGCCTTTTTTGAGCTATTACAAGCCAAAAATATTAGGAAACTTTTCAAGAAATTCAAATACCTCCTTTTTAAAAAAAGCACTCCTGTCTCCAAAATGCCTAGTCCAATTTGCTTCAAACTCTTCATAAAAATTCTATCCTGTTATAGGATCATACAGGTGAAAGGTAAGGCAGCTTGATTTAATTTTGGCTTATAATGGAAAGCTAGTTTCAGGTGCAACAACCAATGGACGCATTAAATAATCCATCTTCATGATGTTTTAAAAGTTTTTCCTTACCGTTTTGAATAATTCTACTCATTAGATGACACTCAGCATGTTTCTCATGTGTGTAATGTAAATATTACTGAAATATGGTTGATGAAGTGCGTTTGGATCCTCCAGACTCAAAGGTGTTATAGAAATATAAAATATTAGTGGTACTCACGTTCTAGAAAATATTGTAATGAAAGTTTTCTGGTATCCTCTATAACATTATAATTGCTTTCTTATTTTAAAAAATGTGTTTTTTTTTATTGGCTGCATCCACATGCATGTAGTTATGCCACAAATAATTAGCACACTCAGGCCAAAATCTACAGTACATTTGAAGGTGTGCGCATAAATAGCTATGAGCCAGATGCCCATACATTTATGCTTGATATGTGGTACCTTAACTTCACAAGTGACCCCCCATTGATTTCTAGTGATGTAAGGTACTATTCATCCTGAGCAAGGGTATAACAAAAAATCTGTTCCTATATATAAACCAACCCTCTGCTAACTTGAACCCAGAAAGGTTCTGGGCACTGAATAGGAAAGATTTCAGACTAAATATGTGAACGAATAGCACATTCACATATTATCATTGTTTTGTATTGGCCACAAAACTAAATTTCATAGATGAATCTTCTGAATAGCAGCATTCCTTCCTGTAGAAGCTTCCTTGAAATGACAGGCTATCATGCCTTTCTTTCATCAATGTGTCCTTTGTACTCATCCATTAGCCTGCTCACTGTTATTGCCATTATTGTACACAAAACACAGTATAAGATGGGTGGCACCTGAAGACACAACAGTGACAGTGCAGCTGCTTGTTATTTTATGAATGAGCATAAAACAAAACCTTCAGTACCATTAGAATCTCCATTTCTCATGTTAGTATTTAACTCCAGTGAAAATTAGATTCAAGTCACTCATTTTTGCTGTCAGTCATGACTGTAGCGAGGGACTTGAAGGAGAGGGATCATTTGCAAACAAGGAAAGGGAGACTTTCAAATGTAAAGGGCAGCATGAAGGTACAACACCAAGAGTGGAAGAAAGAGATGGGGTAAAAGGATTGGGAGGAATTCAGAGACTGGGAGAGAGAGAAAGCTGAGATGTGGGAGGTGGAATATTATGTAGGGCTTTGGAGGTAATGTTGAAGAGCTTGAACACCACACAGTAAATAGGAAGCCAGTAAGAGGTTTAAGAGCAAAGAATGAAGAAAATGGTGTTAGTGTCAGTGTTTCAGATACACTGGCAGATGGAGAAGAAAAGGTGAGAGATGACCAAGAGAGTTAGCAGTGAAGATGGTGAGTAAAGGACAGATTCTGGCGATTTTAGAGAGGAAAAAGGGACTCTCAAATACCCATGTCTTGCTTAAGATGTTACCAGAATGTGATAAGATCTACCCCAAGAAGGAGTCCTTGTGACCAGGAATGGTTACAAGCCAGGGACATGTTTTGAACTCAGTTGGAGTCTACTATAAAGTTGCATTCAAAACACATGGAAATCTTGGTTCCTGTGAGCAGCTTAGAAGAAAGCTACACTTTAATGTAGGAATAGCTCAGCTGAGGGGTAGGGTTTCTGGTCACACAAGACAAACTTGTTGAAATGCAGTTCAAATATAAACTAGTTGGTGGTTTGTTTTAAATGCTAATATGCAGCTTCTGAAAAGATTCTGCCTGTTTGTTGAAATAAGGTTATGCATAATTAACTAGGAAGAGGAAGAGCAGCTGGAAAGTGTTTACAGTTGGGCTGAGCTCTTCTTCTCCCAGCCTTTAAATGGAATAATTTTGTCTTTAAACAAGACTTTTTGTCTGATGAAAGAGTTCTTGTTCTCTTTAAAGAGATCTTACCTAATCCCATTATATAATGTATTGATTTATATAGCATTAGTCACATGTATTAAATACACTTTATAGTAATGTTGTTGGGTGCCCAAGAACACAACTTTAAATTGTTTAAGCAGCTTTATGAATTCCTCATAGAGTTTTTCAAAACAATATAGGGCAGAGACCTGAAGTTTACAGTCTCATTCACTCTACGATCTATGTTTGGTTTTACTATTAAAAGATCCCTGCTGGACTTTATACAACAGAAAATACCATCTCCATTGGCCTCCAAGAAGAAGAATGTGTAAGACCATTAACGCCACCAGTGCCAGCTGTTACTATCAGATTCCAGGAGGCACACTGATAAATGTGCTGTGGAAATACTCCATACATAAAGGATTTTGGGAAATGTTTTTTAGGATTGCCTTCATTTTCCAAGTGTCTCATTGATATGGGCAATTAGAAGACTTGGCCAGGGGAGGGATAGCTCAGTGGTTTGAGCATTGGCCTGGTAAACCTAGGGTTGTGAGCTCAATTCTTGAGGATGCCATTCAAAATCTATCTGGGGCTTGGTCCTGCTTTGAGCAAGGGGTTGGACTAGATGTTTTCCTGAGGTCCCTTCCATCCCTGATATTCTATGATTCAATATCCCTGCCTATAGTGTACTGGATTTGTGATTTGGCTTCCTTGGAAAGGAGTGCATACTAAACATTTAACTGATTCTATTTGAAAGCAGATTTTCTTTATTCCTCAATATGGATGTTAATGATTCATTATATAGTAAACCCCAGCATCACACTTCAACCTTATGTGTGCTTCAGTCACTAAATCCTGTGATCCACCTTTCTTCTTTGCATCTTCCTTTCTTACCCCCTTCAGTTCATTTTTTGGAGGAGCTGCATATGTGCTTCATGTGCTTGCTTGTATAAAATCCAATAAAAACTTTTAACCTAAAATAAAAAATTACTTCAGTTTCTCAACTTGTTTGAAGATTTTTGCATCCTGTTTTCAATTAAAAAAATATCCATGAGCACTCCTCTGAGTCTTGATAAATGGAGACAGATTCATACACAGTTGCCCTCTCGTTATTAATCCGACCTTTGTTTGCCAAAATGCCAGCGCTTCACCCAAGAGCTAGAGGGAAAAACTTGGCAGAGCAATGCTACATTTAAGTGAAATTCTCCCATCATGTTGCCTGGGGCCTGGAAAGAAATAATGCTTGAAAGTTTGTAGTATGCTACTAAGAAGCTGTTCAACCGCAGTATAGACATACTCTACTACAAAAATTAGACACAATTTGGAAAACATATCATGCTACATCAGCTGCCACATATGTGGTGTCTTGGTGATAGATACGAAGCTAAACTACACAACTGAGGCTCAGGATATCAAGGTTCTGTTTTCAGCTATGAAATTATACAAGAGATGAGCTGCAGTTGTTGAGGGTCTGCAGAGGAGCTTCTCTAGATTGCTTAGCAAGGACAGGGCAGATCCTCAGCTGCTGTAAATTGACTTCAGCAGCATGCAGAGTATCTCAACCTTTTGTTAATGTAGTGAATCCCAACACAAAGGGTTAATGTAGCTTTTTGCATGGAATATTCATGTATACAAAACCTAATTTCTAGCAGTAGTTTAGAGCTCCGTGTGACCATTAGCTGGAAGCAGCAGCTGGGGAATGTATCATTCTCCCTGAAAGAAAAAAAGGCTGCATAATTTAGCCCAGGTTTCTCAGCAAGAACAAGTCCAAGGAATGGTGAAATGAAGCTGAATAGAGATCATTGTTGGAAAGAGAGAGACACTGAAAATGGGCTCCTTCCACTTGTGGACAGAAACCGTAGAAGGATCCAAGAAACAATCCTATGTTATTTTGAAGATTAAAGGATTTTTATTAACTGGGACAATTCTGGAAAATCTACCTAGCACACAATCTGTGCCTTCCTTGTTAAGTTTCCCGGCCAGCAGAATTTACCCAAAGTTAGTGAAGAATTTCAATTGCATTTGGGGGGACGTGAGGGGGGAATTTAAGACAACAGTAAATAAATTAGAGCTAGATTATAGCGCCCTCTAACCAGCTGTGCAGTGGAGCAGGGGCAGGGGAAAAGGAGGGAGCAAGGGCCATCACACCCTTTTTGTGTGGCTCATATATTTGTGATCCAGAATTGCGGTGCCAGCTCTCCAGAGCGCACAAAACCTACTACTCACAAGAAAGGGAGTAGGGAGAAGGCAGAGCCATGGCTACACCTCCATGCACTTTAACGAGTATGTTGCATCTTTTAAAGGGATGCCATAGATTACTCTCCCCCTTCCCACTGCTCCAGGGAGATGTGGAGGGCATTCCATCTCTCTGGAATATGCTGCCTCCCGATACAGCAGTAGAGCTCTGCACTACACCCAACACAGGTTCTGTGACTTAGAGGACCAATCTAGCCCTTCTTAGTTATAAAACGAGTACTACAACTAGCCAAATTTTCTCAAACTGCCCATAGCAAATGCTACTCATTATAGACAAGAGTTAGTCATTTTGCATGATTCCTACTACCATGCCATTTAAAAATAAAAAGAACAATTCATTTGCCATGGAATAAATTCAGTTTACATCCGTTCACAATGAAAAAATAGCTGCAGAGATTTCACTGAGCCTTTCCAAAAATATTAACCTCTGAATAGAGAGAAAGTGTAGGAAATTTCAGCCCCATTGGTGAACTTTTCAGAAAGTTGGCTGTTTGAAACAGAAGGTGATAATAGAAGCTGATTTGCAGCCTATTGGCAACCATTACAATAACTAGCCAAGCACACCAAGAAGTACAGTTACTGTACTGTACTGATAGGGCAAAAGCCCGTAGATGGATTTTGTAGCTAAGAGGACTGTGTCATCAAGGAGAGATTTGATGTATTGGGAATTTATTGTTGCTGGAGGGAACTGATAGGGATATTAATAACTTGAAAAATGCCAGCTAGCATCACTGTCTGTACAGATGAAGCTGGTCACCTGTTTTATTGTACGCAATGTATTAAGCATGTGATGAAGTACAGCTTGTTGCTAAAACTGTCTTGGTTAGCAGGATCTGAGTACATGTGGGAGAGTGTATTGGAGGTGGTTGGTTTTTTATAAAGAGATTTGGAATAGGGGAAAATACTGGAAAGTGCAGATGATAATGGTATAGGATACAGCTCCTTGGAAACCCTCTAGGTTTGACCTGAAGTTTTCTGGGAGTTGTTATGTAGTTCCAAGGTCTCTGCTTTCTCCTTTGAAAAAAACCTCTTAGTAAAACCTCTTTCTGCCTGTACTGAAACACTATTAAGGTGTGCGTCTCTATTAGTGAGTGACATCTCAGACTGCTGTATACTCTTATGAGCTGCCAAGAAAAGCAATAAAGAATTCAATATGTGTTAAGATTTAGGAGCTGCTGGTTGGCTGAGCCTATTCAGAATCAGCATGTACATATTTCAGCCAGGCCCCTCTGCTCATTCTTCTTTTTCCAGCTTCACTGTCTGCACAGGGTTACTCTAAAATAACTTTTTAAATTATTTTTAGTCATTTTCATCTCCTTTATTGTTATTGTCCTGATTACTGTTTATGAAGTTAAATCAATCTGGAAAAGCCAGACTGAAGCAGCTACCAGGAACCAGGGGGAAGAGGACAGTGCTTTAATCGGTGATGTTGAAAGACAGTAGTAGCACAGTCTATTTGGAAAAAAAATGGGGAAATTCTGGATTAGATTCTGTCCTCATTTATGCCCATGAAGCCACCTTGAAAGCAATGAAATTGCACTGGTCTAAAGCTGGACAGAATTTGGCCCTTAAAATTAACAACCTCACAAATAGGAAATGAAAAAAAGTTAGGTGAGATTTAAAAAACAAAACAACTTGTTCAAAGAAAGTTATACTTTCAGACCAAGAACCTACAAACACTTATGCATTAAGTAGTTCCATTGACGTCTGTAGTGCTGCTCTAGCATGCAAAGTTAAGCATACAGGTAAGTGTTTGCTGGATCAGAAAAAAGGTTACCTAGCTGTAACCGTTGTTCTTCGAGATGTGAGTGTAGATGTGTAGTCTACTTAGGTGTGTACATGCACGCAGTGCACTGGAGCCAGAGAACTTTACCTAGCAGTACCCAAGGGGTGGCGCTCACACCTTGGAGCCCTAGCCCTCCTCCTGCCCATATAAGGGCAGCATCACACTGAGCCCCTCACAGCAAAAATCAGAAATACAGACCTCACTGCAAAGGGGATGGAAGGTGGGTCACGGAATACACGTCTGCGTCACATCTCAAAGAACAACAGTTAGAGGTAGGTAACCATTTTTTCTTCTTCAAGTAGATGCAGCCGTGTATTCTACTGAGAGGATTCATAGGCACTGACTTCTGCTGGCGCCGGTGGGTGCTCGACCCCCCTCTGCCCCTGGCCCTGCCCTGCCCTCTCCTGCCCCTGCACCACCCCCATTCCAACCCCTTGCCCAAAGTCTCTGCCCCAACTCCGCCCCCTCCCTGTCCCTATTCCAACCCCTTCCCCAAATCCCTGCCTCGGCTCTGCCTCTTCCCCACCTCCTCCCTGAGTGTGCCGCATTCCTGCTCCTCCCCACTCCCTCCCGGAACTTGTTACACCATGAAACAGCAGTTTTGTGGTGGTAAGTGCTGGGAGGTAAGCGGAGAAGTGGGGACACAGTGCGCTCGGGGAGGAGGCAGAGGCGGAGGTGAGGCGGGGGGGTGGGGCGGGGAGCTTGGCTGCTGTTGGGTTCAGAGCACCCACCAATTTTTCACCGTGGGTGCTCCAGCCCCAGAGCACCCATGGAGTTGGCACCTATGAGAAGACTCACAGGCGGTATTCAGAGAAGGTGGGGTTAGAAGTCCATTTAAACAAAGACTGCAGGATTGCCTTCCCAAAGTTTTCATCTGACCTGGATACAGCAGTAATGGCACAGTGGTTTGTAAATGTATGTGCAGAGGACCAAGTGGCAGTCCTGCAAATGTCCAGTATGGGACTGTTACTTAGAAATGCCATCAACATCACCAAGGGTCTCATGGAATTAGCTTGCACCCTTTGAGGAGGTGTAGCTAGGGCTACTTTATATGCTGTCATGATACAGGATGTTATCCATCTGGAGACAGTTTGTGAAGAGACTGCTTGACCCTTCATTTGGTCTGCATATCAAAGCCTGCAACTTATCCACTCTCCTTGCAGACATTATCACCCCAGGAAGGAAGTCTTCTGTCACAAAAGTGAAAAAGAAGAAGTTGACAGAGGCCCTATAAGAGCCACTAAGACACTATTAAGGTCCCCACAAAGGAATTAGCTCTTTAACTTGTGGGTGGACACAAGTGACTTCTTTCAAGAACCTCAGTGCTTCAGAGTTTGAAAACACTGGATGGGCAGTTGAAATATCAAAATCGCTGCCAAGTGGTCTCTCAGTGTACTAAGTGCAAGACCAGAAGACTGAAGGTGTAACAGGTACTCCAAGATGTCTTGAATGAAAGCTAGTTTTGGTTGGACTTCCCAGGCTAATGACCATATTGCGAACTACTTCCGCTTGGCTGTGAAAGACAGCATGGAGTCCAATGCAGTAAAAATCTTAAATGAATCAAACTACCATAGAATCTCTATGGATAAAAATTCCATGCTTGAATAATAAGAGTATAACAATAGGAATATACTACCGACCAGGATTGTGATGGTGGTTGTGAAATGCTCAAGGAGATTAGAGAGGCTACAAAAATAGAAAACTCAATAATAATGGTGGATTTCAGCTATTCCCATATTGACTGGGTACATGTCACCTCAGGACGAGATGCAGAGATAAAATTTATTGACACCATTAATGACTGCTTGTTGGAATGGCTAGTCCTGGAACCCAAAAGGAGAGAGGCAATTCTTGATTTAGTCCTAAGTGGCACGCAGAATCTGGTTCAAGAGGTGAATATAGCTGAACCACTCTGTAATAATGACCATAATGTAATTAAACTTAACATCCTTGTGCAGGGCTGGGGTACGGGGAAAAAATCAAAGAAGCCCATCGCAATAGCATTTAACTTCAAAAAGGGGAACGACACAAAAATGAGGAAGCTAGTTAAATGGAAATTAAAAGGAACAGTCACAGGAATGAAATGCCTGCAAGCTGCATAGAAGCTTTTAAAATACACCATAGAAGAAGCTCAAATTAAATGTATACCCCAAATAAAAAAATAGTAAGAGGACCAAAAAAAAAAAAAGCCACCCTGACTAAACAACAGAATAAAAGAGGTGGTTAGAGGCAAAAAGGTATCATTTAAAATTTCATCTCAAATCCTACCAAGAAAAATAGAAAAGAACAAACTCTGGCAAATCAAGTGTAAAAGAATAATTAGGCAGGTCAAAAAAGAACTTGAAGAACAATTAGCAAAAGACACAAAAACTAACAGCAACATTTTTTTAAAGAGCATCAGAAGCCAAGCAATCAGTGGGGCCACTGGATGATCAAGATGCTAAAGGAGCACTCAAGTAAGACAAGCCATTGTGTTGAAACTAAATGAATTCTTTGCATCAGTCTTTACTGCAGAGGACGTGAGGGAGATTCCCACACCGGAGCTATTCTGTTTAGGTAACAATTCTGAGGAATTGTCTCAGCTTGACAATTGGGTCTGTAGAGGAGGTTTTGGAACAAATCAATAAAATTAAACAGTAATATGTCACCAGGACCAGCTGGTAATCACCCAAGAGTTCTGAAGGAACTCAGATATGAAATTGCAGAACTAATAATTGTGGCATGTAACCTATCACTTAAATTAGTCTCTGTACCAGATGACTGGGTGATACCTAATATAATGCCGATTTAAAAAAAGGCTCCAGAGGCAATCCTGGCGGGTAAGCCTAATTTCAGTACTAGCAAACAGGTGCCGGGCTGACACCTGGAGCACCGCTGCCCCAGGGCTGACAGTTCTGGCTGTCATCTCTGGGGCGGCAGGGTCTGTCTGTCATCTCCGGGGTGGCGGGCTCTGGCTGTCAGTGCACCACAATGCCCCACTTAAATCAGGTCAAGTGCTCCTGGTGAGAACGTGCACCACCGACGGAAAGAGCATAGTGTTGACACAAAGAGCAGATTTAATTATTGTGGTGGCCGTAGATCGACCTAACTTAAGTTGTAGCCTGATTTGGGGTGGGTTAGTAGTGTTGATGTAATTTATCCATTTAATTTAATTTTATTTGATTAATTAATATTAATAATAATGATTGGATATTAATTAGTATGGGTTTGGCTCGCCAATATGTTTGATCAGAAGATAAAGTTCATCCTGAATCAGGCTTCACAGAGTTTATAAAAGGAACTTCGGGGTATATGACAGGAGCTTACACTGAGACAGATATAGTCATAAAGACCTTTTATTAAAATCAATGAAATGGTAAGCAAATGGTAAAACAGTTCAAGATTACAAAGTTACAAAATATCACAGTTCTTTAAGAAATATATTTATGATTTATGCAAACTTGAACACTCACACTCTTGGTGCAGCAGCACTTTGGGCATTTTTCACACCTTTGGCAGAGGAAGTTACTTCAAGATTGTTTGCGTTCTAATTTAACTCTATATATGCTATATGCTTTAACTAAAATGAAATATAAGGGAGATTAAATCCCTTTTCACTTACAGTTTTGAAAAGAAATAATACTACGGCCTGTTAATAGTTAATAGCCGTCGTAGAAGGGTGACTATGTAGATGAGGGTGGAGGCGATGAAGAGTATACAGGAGCAGATAGATGGGTGTATCGCCTGTTTAATGGTGAATTGTCTCACCTTTTTATAGAGCATTAGTCGGAAATCCTTCCTCCTATGGCCAAATTTCATCTTTCCCTCATGGAAATATTAGGGTACGTTTGCCCCATAGGCTAACATGTATGTGCGTATGAATGACAGGTATGTACGCATTTGTGGTGTACTTGTTAGCTTTGTGGGCAAAAATCTCCTTTTTCCACCCTTGACTGTTATTGGTTCAGTTAAAGGTCTCCAGACATCTGCGTAGGTATTTTGTCTTATTATCACTTTTCTGAGTAAGGGTCCCAAAATGTGCTAAAGTTGCCTTAGTGTCATACAGGATGTTTGACCTGTAGGTATCTTGCATTTCAGCCAGACTTATTCTTAATATAAATCTATAAGCCTATTACATCAAATACTTAAATTCATGATAAAGATATTTATAAAGTCCAGCAGATTAAGCCTCAGGGCTTCAAAGTCGACTTAATTTTATAGTGTAGACGTTGCCTCAATAAATTCAAAGCAAAGTCTCTCTTATCTCATGTTTCAGCAGTCTTACTGACTGAATTCCTTTTAGTCAGGATCCCTTTCCCAGTCCAATACTTCCTTTGTTCTTCAGGCGTTGCAGATGCTGTAGGAAAGGGAGGGACCATTTGGGGTGTCTGCTTACCCTTCTTTCTCTTCTTCAAGAAGCATCTCCAACTGAGGTTCAGGAGACAGAAAATCTGTGAGGATGGGAACCTCAAGCTGTTTCTTTGTCAAGAAGTAGATTTTTTGCCAACACTCTCTTTCCCGCCAAAGACTTTACATACAATTTGCCACACATATTTTACCATGACGGTAATGATCAGCAAATTATGAGTTTTCAAATGATAGCTTACAAGGCATACTTTATAGAAAATTTATCATAATCCCGTGAAAGTGGTGAATGCAGGGGTACAGGCAATCACAAGGGATCAACAAATATGGACAAGGATGATCCAGTGAGCAAAGTGTATTTAGACTTTGAGAAAGCCTTTGATAACATCCCTCACCATAGGCTCTTAAGCAACACAGTCATGGGATAGGAGGGAAGGTCCTCTCATGGATCAACAACTGATTAAAATACAGAAAACAAAGGGTGGGAATAAATGGTCAGTTTTCAGAATGGAGAGAGGTGAGTAGTGGTGTCCCCAGGTATCTGTACTGGGACTAGTCCTGTTCAACATATTCATAAATGATCTGGGAAACAGGGTAAACAGTGATGTGGCAAAGTTTGCAGACAATAAACAATTGCTCAAGATATTTAAGTCCAAAGTAGACTGCAAAGAGTCACAAAGGTATCTCACAAAACTGGATGACTGGGCAACAAAATGGCAGATGAAATTCATAATTCATTTTTATAAATGCAAGTTCATGCACAGTGGAAAACATAATCCCAACTATACATACAAAATGATGGGATTTACATTAGCTGTTGCCACTCCAGAAAAAGATCTTGGAGTCCTTGTTGATAGCTCTCTGAAAACATTTGTTCAATGTGCAGCAGCAGTCAAAAAGCTAACAGAATGTTAGGAATCATTAGGAAAGGGATAGTAACAAGACAGTAAGCATCATAATGCCATTATGCTAGATGCTTCAGAGAGAATGAACAGAACAGAACAATTAGCATCAATCCATAGTATGCCCACACCTTGACGACTGCATGCAGTTTTGGTCACCCCATCTCAAAAAAGATATATTAGAATTGGAAAAGGTACAGAGAAGAGAAAAAAAAAAAGATTAGGGGTATGGAACAGCTTCCATATGAGAAGAGATTAAAAAGATTGGGTCTGTTCAGCTTGGGAAAGAGATGACTAAGGGGTTATGATAGCAGTCTATATCATCATGAATGGTGTTGAGAAAGTGAATAAGTGTTACCCCTTCACATAACACAAGAACCAGGGGCCATCCAATGAAATGAATAGGCAGCAGATTTAAAACAAACAAAAGAAACTACTTCTTCACATAATGCACAGTCAACCCTTGGAACTAATTGCGAGGAGATACTGTGAAGACCAAAATAATAACTTGGTTCTAAAAAGAATTAGATAAGTTCATCGATGATAGGTCCATCAATGGCTATTAGCCAAGATGGTCAGGGATGCAACCCCATGCTCTGGATGTCCCTAAGCCTCTGACTGCCAGATGCTGGGACTGGATGACAGAATATGGATCACTTAGTAATTGTTCTGTTCTGTTCATTCTCTCTGAAGCATCTAGCATCAGCCACTGTCAGAAGACAGGATATGGGGCTAAACGGGCCATTGATCTGATCCTGTATGGCCATTTCTATGAGTAGGCCACTCTGGTGGAGGGCTTCCTACTGTTAAGCAAGATTTGCCTGAGTGCATCCAAACATCACTTCTCTTCCTCCTTTAACCATGCAACATCCATGCGGTGAGATGCAAAGAACTGAATGCTGAATGAAAAACCTGACCATGATGCTGAGTGAGGAGGTCAGGATGAAGAGGAAGGGATATGGGAGGCCAAACAGACAATGTGAGGAGGTTGGAGAGCCAACATTGTCTTGGCCATGCTGGAGCAATGAGAATGAGCTTGGCATGGTTCTATTTCAGCTTGAGAATGACCCATGGGATGATTAGACTTAGGGAAAAAGCATACAGGAGTGCGGATTCCCAGGTCAGTTGAAAATCATTGGTCAATGAGCCCAGTCTAAGATCCCAGCTGGCATTTCTTGTTATCTCTCATGGTGAACAGGTCAATCATCAGAATGCCTCAAACTGCAAAAATGGACTACAGGATGCTGGGTTTCACAGACCATTTGTGATTAAGGGAGAAGTTTCTTCTGGGGTGATCCACCATGTGATTGTGGATCCCAGGTAAGTGATCGGCCACAGGGGTAATCTTTTCCCCAATACAAAACTGCCAGAGCCTGAATGCTCCTGACACAGCACGTTGGAATGTGCTTTCCCTCTCAGTTCATATAGTACATCTCAATGGTATTGTCAGTGAGTATGAGAACCACTGAGTCCCTGATGTGGTCTTCAAAGGTCTGACTGTTACGTGGGGTTCTTTCAACCCAAAGCTCTTGGTAGCTTTTACTCTGTACGAGGAGGTCTGAGGAAATAAATCAGGGGAGACACGTCCGTCCGACCGATGGATGGCTGGCACAAACAGGACAACACAAGAGTGCTTTCACTTAAAGCTAAACTTTACTAATCTCAAGCACTTACACACGTCTACAACAAGATTAGTAAAACACCTCCAACCCTTGATAATTACCAAAGCTGAGTGTGGCTTTCGAGTGACACAGTGGCAGACGGGCTGCCACTGGGGAACACAAGATACATCCAGAGGGAGAGATCAGTCCTGAAGAGTCCCCAAACGAGTCCCTCTATCTCAAGCTTTTTCCCCTTATTTATACATTAGTAATAGAATGACATGTCCCTTAAAGAAACTTTGTTAAGTGAGCATTTCAATCATCAAGCAAGAAGTTCCTTCTGATTATTGATTAACCAGGTGTGGGTTTTTCCAGAGTCTGCAACCTTGAGACCCCAATAGACATTCCTGGGGCATATCAGCAACTTCAACACAATTCTTATCAGGAAGGATGCGGGGTCAAGCTGCCCTTTCTGTGGCACCCAAAACCCCCTCCCCTCCTGCCTTGGTCAAGCTGAGATTGCTGAATGGCCAATTTACAGCTTGCATCCAGAATTAGTGAGGGGAGTTGGCCAACCTGTCCGAAGGATGATGAATTGGACAATAGATTAACTTCAGCCACCTCTGAAGAAGATACAGGAGCAGCCTGACATTCTGGACTACCTGTATGCATGCAGCCCTTCACTAATTCTGGACGCATTCTGGTGGTGGACAATTCAAGGCAATGTGTGCCAGGGCAATGTGTGCCAGGGCACTCAATCCCCACCAATCAGGATTATAGTCACTGATGGGTTTGGGGAGTGCATCTGGGATCAATGAAAGCTCAAGGCCTGTGATCAGAACAGCAAGTTTCAATATCAATGTATTGGCGCTTCCTGCCATCTACAATGCCTGTCATGTACGGGGAGACTTTGGCAAACCAGTAAAGTGCTTGAAACCACTATGGCTTACTGTTAAAGGCAGCCTAGTCAGCAAGCTGTAAATTTAAACTAACATTAATTTCTACTTAATTAGAACCTTAATCTTCAATCTAATTACTGTTTTATGCAAACTAATGTCTCGATGATGTCACCACTCTTTTTATGTCCAATTAAGAAATTGTAATTTTACGATATTTAAACCCCTTCCAAGGTTTTTCTGCAGACTTCAGTAAGGATGCTGCTGGGTATCCTAGAATGTTCAGTGTAAAAATCTCTCACTACAAGGATGGAGTAGAAGAGGTCATCACTGGATCACTTCTCTGGACATAAGTCAGAATGGGAACTTGCTGGCTATCAGGGGAGAGGTAGGCTTGTGAGCGCGCGTGTGTGTAAGGAGCCAGATGGTTAAAACCAGAACGAAAGGACCTTCTCCTGTGGTCCTGCCTGGAGCAGTTCTGCTGCTTTACAGAAAAGGAGGGGGGGCTATCTGAAGAAACACTGCAAGCAGTATTGCTGCTGTTGCTGCTGACCACAGTGTGGCATCTTTTCATGGCTGGAGTGCATAGTCACTAAGAACGGAAAGTAGCTTGGGAGTCTGAAATGAGTGCAGAGTATTTTTCTGAAAACAAAACCCATCAAAATTTAAGTCCTCACTGATCTGTTGCTCCTCAGGTACAATGGCCATAGTCTGCAGTCTCCTGGTCACAGCTAATGCCATAATTCCGGCTGTGGCATCCACCACAAACAGAGCAGAGTGCAACAAGGTCTTGGCCGCCATACAGTCTTCTACAATGAATGCCTCAAACTTTTTCTTGGCGGTTTCTGGCAACTTGTCCACAAACTTAGACATCGCTGCCCAATTACCAGTCATATTAAGAGATGGTGCCTACTGGTTCGCAATGCACATCTGTAGGAAGCGGAGGTATAAATGTTTCTCTCCCTCAAGTCCAATATCTTGGACTATTTGTCCTTAGGTGTGGATTTATACTTTTCCTGCTATCCTCTGACATTTGCTGCATTTACCACCAGAGAGTTATGGGCTGGGTGGGAGTAAAAACCCTACATGGGAATGAAGTACCACTTCTCCGAATGCTTTGCAGTGGGAAACAATGAAGCTGGAGTTTTCCAGAGGGCCTGTACAGGCTCCAAGACAGCGTAATTTATTCAGAGGACTACTCGCCTTGGAGCTGGTGATTGGAGAGTATCCATCAGCTTATGCATCTTCTCCTGCAGGAATTCTGCCTGGATGCCCCAGGTAGTGGCCACATGCCTCAGGATGTCCTGATATGTCTTAAACTCCTAGGGCATTGAGGGAGAGGAAGATTCCAGCATGAAAGAGTCATCCAGAGAGAATGATGGTGGTTTGCTGTGCCAGTGCTGGGTCCTGTATTGCACCACAGGATCTGGTCAGAATAACCCCGTAGGTCCCGAGGAAACAGGCTCAATGGGTAGTGATCAATGGTTCCATGTCTAGTTGGCAGCCGGTATCAAGTGGGGTGCCCCAAGGCTTGGTGCTGGGGCCGGTTTTATTCAATATCTTCATTAACGATCTGAGGATGGTGTGAACTGCACCCTTATCAAGTTTGCAGATGACACTAAACTGGGAGGAGTGGTTGATATGCTGGAGGGTAGGGATAGGATACAGAGAGACCTAGACAAATTAGAGGATTGGGCCAAAAGAAATATGATGAGGTTCAACAAGGACAAGTGCAGAGTCCTGCACTTAGGACGGAAGAATCCCATGCACTGCTACAGACTAGGGACCGAATGGCTGGGCAGCAGTTCTGCAGAAAAGGACCTAGGGGTTACGGTGGACGAAAAGCTGAATATGAGTCAGCAGTGTGCCCTTGTTGCCAAGAAGGCTAATGGCATTTTGGGTTGTATAAGTAGGGGCATTTCCAGCAGATCGAGGGATGTGATCATTCCCCTCTATTCAGCACTGGTGAGGCCTCATCTGGAGTACTGTGTCCGGTTTTGGGCCCCACACTATAAGAAGGATGTGGATAAATTGGAGAGAGTCCAGCGGAGGGCAACAAAAATGATTAGGGGGCTGGAACAAATGACTTATGAGGAGAGGCTGAGGGAACTGGGATTGTTTAGCCTGCAGAAGAGAAGAATGAGGGGGGATTTGATAGCTGCTTTCAACTACCTGAAAGGGGGTTCCAAAGAGGATGGATCTAGACTGTTCTCAGTGGTAGAAGATGACAGAACAAGGAGTAATGGTCTCAAGTTGCAGAGGGGGAGGTTTAGGTTGGATATTAGGAAAAACTTTTTCACTAGTAGGGTGGTGAAGAACTGGAATGGGTTACCTAGGGAGGTGGTGGAATCTCCTTCCTTAGAGGTTTTTAAGGTCAGGCTTGAGAAAGCCCTGGCTGGGATGATTTAGTTGGGTTTGGTCCTGCTTTGAGCAGGGGGTTGGACTAGATGACCTCCTGAGGTCCCTTCCAACCCTGAGATTCTATGATTCTATGATCACTTGCAGCTGAGGTGCTTTGGGAGCTGGCACCATCGTTGGGACCAGTGATCTTGCTCTGGAGCAGGTGAAAGAGCAGGACCTTAGGGACTGAGGAGTGTCCCAAAGATTCCAAGGAAGCCACCGGGCATATGGGAAAGGCATTGCTGGCCTGTAGGCACTTGGCCGAGAGCCCGTGTCCTGGCTGCACAACACATGCCAATGGTGATCCAAGGGCAATTTCTGGTGCCTATCAGGCTATGATGAGGGGGAGGAAGACCCCAACCTGGAGCTGGAGGGATCCTTCCAGAGACTCTGAAGCTATTGTTGGTGCCTTAGGGTAGGTCCCCTAGAGGCTCAGTCTGGCATTCCAGGAGGTGATAAACTCGAAAAGGGGTTACCAGACAAGCTAATCAACATAATAAGACGTTTATATAATGGAAGTTGAAGTTGAAGCACAAATTACATGACCTTGACATTGTCGAAGTATGATGAATGTTGTACAACAATATTTTAGCATGCTACTTTTAAAATATGCTTTACTTTTTCTCCTCACTTGCTATGGTGAGATAGATGCTCATCCATCCAGAATTACAGGTGATTTTCACCCTTTATAGCTAACAAAACTAAAATATTTCACCTGATACTTCATCTTCTGTCAGGGTAGGCTTATTCTGGAAAATAGGAGTCAAATTAAAAAAAAACTCCTTTGGGAGAATTTAGGACTCCAGAAAAAATGATATAATCTCACTGCTTGAACATTTCCTAACTTTTTTGGCTCACCATAACTCCAAAACAGCCCTGCATAGATGCTCCAAATGGATACATTGATTTACTCTGTTGGTCTTGGCAAGTACTGGTGACTTTGACTGGGCAATAGTTAAGCAGTTGTTCGTGGAATTATTGAGTTGCTAAAAGCAGTTTCCATGTACTTATGGGCTCAAAGAGCTCATAAACAAGGCCAGAATATCCATCAGTCATACAGTGATGGCTCCCCAAATAAACCCACTTCAATTGCCCCATCCCACATAGCACTCTCTTTGTGATGAGAAGAGTGGGAGGCAAGGAGCCAGGTGAAGATCAGAGGGTCCACTTTGGGGATCAGGAAGGAGGTTGCTATCTGGGGCAATGGGGAGTGATATGATGAGCAGTCGAATGTATCCTTGAGCAGCCCAATTCTAGTTACACTACACTACCAACTGTACACTTGCCCACATGTGGTCTTTTACCATCCCCCCCCATAGTGCATACTGAACCCCCCCCCCCCCGAAGCATGTGTCTCAAGGTGAATAGCGGGCAAGCAGCTAGCATACCTGTGTGGGTAAGCACATATGGCAGCTGTGACACAGCCCTGTATCCATGCCAGGTGTGCAGCATGGACGGGGCAATGGGTGAGTACCAGGTCTCGCGTTTCAATAATCCTCTACTCACAGTCCCTCAATGCACTGAACCCTTATCTTCCAGACCCTTACACAATCTATAAAGGTCTCCCTTCTGGCTGTTTCCACTGGTAGTAGCATGCTGCACTGACCACAGCAGAACAACTTTCAGTGGCACACTACAGATCAGTACAGGTGACAAGTGCCGAGAGCAGATGCTCAGCCTGCTGAGTACACCTGGGTGCTGATCATGACTGGGTGGCATACACCAGCCTCCACAATTTCAGCTGAAACAGCAGGAACCTTCACCAGGAAATTTCCGGGATGCTGAAGCAGGTGGGCATTCAGGGGACCCCAGCCCAATACCACGTGAGGTCCCTGTACCGGAAGGCCAAAAACTCAAACAGTTGGGCCAGGAGGGCGCATCGTATATGACCCTTCTATGAGGCACTTGATGGAGTGTTGTCAAGGGCCCCTAGTACTAACCCTGTAGTGGCTCACAATCTCCTTGTAAACCCATCAGGTCTCATGGTCTGACAGGACCCTGAGGCAGGCGAGAGAAAGGAGACAGCAGGGATTACAGAGGACCTCCCAGAAGATCCAGAGGACAAGTAGGAGGTTCTTCTGCACTTCTAGCTAGAGAGCCAGGTTTCAGAACCCCCTGAGGAGGACCCTGTGCAGCAACAGGAACCAGACTCCCAAGCTGATAAGTTACAATGCTCCACTCCTCCCCACCAGTATCCCCTCTTGTGGTGCAAAATTCCTGATTTTAAGATGGAGGGCATTTGCAGTAATGTGCCCTTATTTGTCCTCCCTAGATAATCTGCCATGCATTGCTCAATGTGCGTGTGTGAAGTGCAGTTCTGGAGCCGCACCATTATCACACACTGTCCCCTTACCAAACTCCCCCAACTGCCCCTCCTCCAGCCAACCCCTGCTCTGCTGCTCCACCCCAAAAAGGTCAAGGGAGACAGAGGTAAAAGTCAATTGTTTTATTGATTTCTGGTGAACCACAATTACATGGTCTGTGGGTTGGCTTCCAAAGCTTATTTTTAAACACTTGTTTGAAAGTAAAAATCTGCATGCCCCTGTGTGTGCATTTCCTGGCCCCCTGTCAGGTAGCAAAGGTCCCAGGGCCATGTGGCTGGGGGTGTTTGTGAAAAGGTCCCGTGTGAGGAAGGGAGCTAAGCTTTAGGAAACTTACAGTTGGTTGTCTCAGGGAAGTTACTTACAGACCTGTTTTGTCCCTTAGCAGTTTACAAACATTGGCCATGTCTATACGTACAGTGCTGCAATGGCGCAACTGTACCGATAGAGTTGCTCCCCTGCAGCATGTCTAGTGAAGATGTTCTATGCTGATGGGACAGCACAATAAAACTGCCTCCTCAAGTGACAGAAGCTATGTCGGGTGTGTGTGATGGTCTCCCACGACCTAGCGTGGTGCACACAAGCGCTTATATGGGTGTAATGTATGTCGCTCGGGGGGGTGGTTTAGTCACACCCCTGAGTGACATAAGTTATGCTGATATAGTCCGAAGTGTAAACATAGCCTAACAGTGTCTGTCCATGGTCTCTGCCCTCTCCCTGCAGAGAGCCATGAGGAATAAGCCGGAGGAGTGGGGAGAGCAGGAGGAAAAACTGTGCAGTGTCCCTCTCCAGTTGTGTTTAGCAAAGGCTTTTAGCGCTTGGCTTGGTCCCTGCGAACTTTCCAAAATTAGTGGCTGTCCCTGCCCTCTGGACTATCCCCACAGAGAAACATGCTGCTAAAGTTGGGAGGTGAGGGGGGGGGTCCAGTGCCAGTTGTAGAAAACGCAGTGCTGTGTCCCCTTCCAGTTGTCTGAGGCAAAGACTTGTTCTGAGCTGGACTTTCAGGACACCTAAGAAAGCTGTGGTGTTTCGCTCCTTCCCTGTCCATTTCTCTATCATTAGGCAGGCAGAGGGGCAGGATTTTCTTGTGGAGGTAAGAGGGGGAAGTCATGGGTCAGATCTCTTTTTGCATGAAGTCTCCCCACCCTAATTCAGAATTTAGTCTATTTCCATTTGCATTTCCTTTCAATCCTGCAAGCATATTTCAACAAATTTGTGTTGCAGTAGGAACTCCATGTGGTTTTTGAGGTTCACCAGCGGTGCAAATCTGATTGGACTAGCTTCATAGCTGACCAAATGCCATCATTCAGCAATGTGTAGAGGTGTGACCATTAGCAGAAATATCTTGCTGGCATAGACTGCCAGATCCCCTCTCCAGGACTGGAAAGTCACATTTTTTCCCCACTGTGGTACTTTGATAACTGTTACTTTCTACAAAAGTTAACCAGTCTTAGAGAAAGAAATTGTAAACTGGTAACATAGCCCCGGGAAGGAATTTCCCCACTTTCTTGAGACAGTATCAACATTTTAAATTGTTAGCACCACTACTAAATTTTTCTATTATGTGCCTCTGCTTCTTCCTCATGGGCTGCAGCATGTTTCAGAGAACCAAGGATGTTGAGCCAATTGCTTTTGAACATTCCAGGAATGTATCAAAATTATGGCCTTCTATGCTAAGTTGTATCAGTGTGGGGGTTTCTCAGCTTATTCCAAAGGCACAAAATATAATGCTCTTTTGTTTTGAACCTTTCACTCCCAAGAGCAAAACCATGCTTCTAAGAAGGCAGGAGTAGCACCCCCCACAGGGAAGGGGTAGATTGAGAAGGGTCCTAGAGGAATTGCTTATAGAGATGGACAGGAAAAATCAGGAGCAATTGAGTTCCTTAGTGCAAGGGAGGAGTGGTCTCGTCAGGAGGAGGAAAGACTTTTGGACTGGTTCTTGGAAGTGGTGGAACAGCATAAGGAGACCATTCCATAATGGAAAGGCTTATTGGACTAGTGGCTGACAGTGCAACATCTGCCTGCTGAGGAGGCCCCAGAACTACCCCATCAGCTGCCAGAGTTTCCATTTCCTCTGACTGCAGCCCTCAGTGCTGTTACTTCATCCAAGAACCCACACTGACCAACCAGGAGGACAAAGATGAGAACTCCAGCATGTACATGCCCCTAAACCTCTTGAAGGAGATGTCCCTGTGTTTCACCAAGAGCCATTTCCTCCCCATCATCCACCCCCTTCTGAGTGGAGGGGAAGGAGATTGGTGCAAAAACATTCAACTGTGGACAGGGTTCTGTGTTGATCACTTAATTTTTATTCTGTATTTAGAAATATTTCCTTAAAACATATTCTAAGGACAATTTCACTTTGGACATTTTTTATGGTTTATTGTTTGCATCTCTTACCTTAATTGTTCTTGTAACATTTTTCCAGAAAGTAGACTTTCTACCTCCTCATCTTAGTAAATTTTATAATTTGTTTAACTGTGTGTCTCCTCCTTCTTCAGTATGGTGACCTGAAGGTGTTTTTAGTTTAAAAATGGGGCCCAAGCTTCCCACCTCATGTAATCGAATGGTGGTGTAAGATGTTGTTGCCATGACAGTGGAAATCTTTTTGAGTCTCCCTGAAGATTCACAAATATTTGACGTCCTAGAGATAAACAGGAGGGATGGGGAAAGTGGAGTGAATGTTTTCTGTGCTGTAAAAACCACTACTAATTTTCAACTGAACAGCTGTCTTACACACAGGCAGTAAGGGGTGGATCAATGTCTTTTTTAATGCCTTTATTGTATATGTTGAAATTAAAACAAACAAAAAAGCCAATCACACAGTGTCTACCTGTACCAACTCTCTCCCCACCCCCAACCTTAAACACTGTCAAGCAGACAAGGGATTAGGGGTTTCTCACAGCTGTGAATAGCACTTGGCACTGACAACAATTGCTGCATTCTAACAGGACCCTCCCAGAAGTCCATCAAAAACATGTTAAAAACGTTGAAGTACTCCCTATAACAGAGGTTTCAAAGGAGGTGTGAATTATGTCAGGCACTTACGGCACCAAAAAAGTTATGCAGGATCACAACGACAGCATGTGTTTTCCATCACCTGGGAAAACAGTTCTCGAAATTTTGAAATTAGGGGTTCCATTGAGCAGTGAATTGTGTTATTCAGTTACATACTTTGAAACCTATTTTTTCACAAAAGAAGTGCAAATGGGGCCTTTGTCCATTCAAAGCAAAATCAGAAACCATTATGTGAAGTGGGGGTTCCCATACAGTTATAAATGGGGTTATGTAGATGTAAAATTTAAAAATAGTCATACATAACAATGCCTGAAAGAATTGCCATCATCAGTCCAGCGCCATTACTTTTAAAAAGTCAATTGTGATGGATTGGCTTACTTTCAGGAGTGAATAGTGAGAAAGACAGAGACATTGAACCATGAGTGCATAACAACACAGCTCCACAGCAGAAACCCAACTGCAAGTTGCTAACACAATGTACATCCTCTGTAACAACTGGTGTTAATGTACACAGTGTGACATGCAGCAACAGATAACAAACTTAAGCTGCTGCACATCAAATGGGAACAAATCCCCAATAAAGCCATGCAGGTCCATAAGTAGGAGGGTATGTTCCCTCATGTACATTTAAAATAGAATGAACAGATGTCCTGATATTAGGGGTTTTGTCTTATATAGGCAACTATTAACACACCCCATCCTGATTTTTCAAACTCGCTATCTGGTCACCCTAAATTAAGGCAGCTTCAAAGAAAGGATATGTAGGTGCCCCTCCTCACAAGCACAAGGCAGATGCCATCCTCTGATGCCAGGCAGTGCCAGGATGTGTGCATATATGGCATCCTTCATTTCCCTGGGCTATTGGGACCTGTATTCATGTGTGTGGGATCTGACTGGCTATACAGCATTTCCAAACCAGATGTGTCCTGAGCCCCCTTAGGATGGAAATACTTTTTTTTTCACCCCCACAAATGTTGTGCAGTGCACAGCAGGTGACAATCATATGAACTGCAGTTGGCACATTAGCATCCAGATGGATGTGTATGTAGCACCAATGAGCCTTCAACCTATCAAACACACATGCCTCAACCATTCTGCAGATACTTAGTTTTAAATTGAATGCCCTTTTCCCAGGACCATTGATGTTGGGGATGGTTTTATAAGCCAAAGCAGGAGTGAGAATGCAGGGGTCCCTAAAACAACAATTGGCACAGATACATCATACCGAGCAATATTGTTTCGAAGGAATAAGTCCCTTCTTCTTCCCCTTAAAGTACAATTCTGATCTCCTCAGTATCCTAGCATCATGAATCTTTTCAGTGTTCCCCACATTAGTATACCTGAATCTGCCTCTGTGGTTCAGTAAGCCTTGCAGAATGATGGAATGGTAATCTTGTCTGTTCACATACTCACTTGGCCCTTGTGGTGGGCAAACCATTGGGACATGAGTGCCAACAACAGCTCCTGCACAGTTCAGAAATCCCAGTCTCTGAAAACCGATGATTATTTCTGGAACTTTTCATATGCTAACCGTTACCACCCATGAGTAAATCACAGTGTTGATTGCCTCAAACACCTGCAGTGGCACAGCCCTAAAGTGGTTTGTCATGAACCTACAGCTTCCACAGGGCATAAGAACATAAGAACATAAGAAAGGCCGTACCGGGTCAGACCAAAGGTCCATCTAGCCCAGTATCTGTCTACCGACAGTGGCCAATGCCAGGTGCCCCTGAGGGAGTGAACCTAACAGGCAATGATCAAATGATCTCTCTCCTGCCATCCATCTCCATCCTCTGACGAACAGAGGCTAGGGACACCATTCTTACCCATCCTGGCTAATAGCCATTTATGGACTTAGCCACCATGAATTTATCCAGTCCCCTTTTAAACATTGTTATAGTCCTAGCCTTCACAACCTCCTCAGGTAAGGAGTTCCACAAGTTGACTGTGCGCTGCGTGAAGAAGAACTTCCTTTTATTTGTTTTAAACCTGCTGCCTATTAATTTCATTTGGTGACCCCTAGTTCTTGTATTATGTGAATAAGTAAATAACTTTTCCTTATCCACTTTCTCAACATCACTCATGATTTTATATACCTCTATCATGTCCCCCCTTAGTCTTCTCTTTTCCAAACTGAAGAGTCCTAGCCTCTTTAATCTTTCCTCATATGGGACCTTCTCTAAACCCCTAATCATTTTAGTTGCTCTTTTCTGAACCTTTTCTAGTGCTAGAATATCTTTTGAGGTGAGGAGACCACATCTGTACACAGTATTCGAGATGCGGGCGTACCATGGATTTATATAAGGGCAATAATATATTCTCAGTCTTATTCTCTATCCCCTTTTAATGATTCCTAACATCCTGTTTGCTTTTTTGACCACCTCTGCACACTGCATGGACATCTTCAGAGAACTATCCACGATAACTCCAAGATCTTTTCCTGACTCGTTGTAGCTAAATTAGCCCCCATCATGTTGTATGTATAGTTGGGGTTATTTTTTCCAATGTGCATTACTTTACATTTATCCACATTAAATTTCATTTGCCATTTTGTTGCCCAATCACTTAGTTTTGTGAGATCTTGTTGAAGTTCTTCACAATCTGCTTTGGTCTTAACTATCTTGAGTAGTTTAGTATCATCTGCAAACTTTGCCACCTCACTGTTTACCCCTTTCTCCAGATCATTTATGAATAAATTGAATAGGATTGGTCCTAGGACTGACCCTTGGGGAACACCACTAGTTACCCCTCTCCATTCTGAGAATTTACCATTAATTCCTACCCTTTGTTCCCTGTCCTTTAACCAGTTCTCAATCCATGAAAGGACCTTTCCTTTTATCCCATGACAGCTTAATTTACGTAAGAGCCTTTGGTGAGGACCTTGTCAAAGGCTTTCTGGAAATCTAAGTACACTATGTCCACTGGATCCCCTTGTCCACATGTTTGTTGACCCCTTCAAAGAACTCTAATAGATTAGTAAGACACGATTTCCCTTTACAGAAACCATGTTGACTATTGCTCAAGAGTTTATGTTTTTCTATGTGTCTGACAATTTTATTCTTTACTATTGTTTCAACTAATTTGCCCGGTACCGACGTTAGACTTACCGGTCTGTAATTGCCGGGATCACCCCTAGAGCCCTTTTTAAATATTGGCGTTACATTAGCTAACTTCCAGTCATTGGGTACCCCAGATTTAAAGGACAGGTTACAAACCTTAGTTAATAGTTCCGCACTTCACATTTGAGTTCTTTCAGAACTCTTGGGTGAATGCCATCTGGTCCCGTGACTTGTTAATGTTGAGTTTATCAATTAATTCCAAAACCTCCTCTACTGACACTTCAATCTGTGACAGTTCCTCAGATTTGTCACCTACAAAAGCCAGCTCAGGTTTGGGAATCTCCCTAACATCCTCAGCCGTGAAGACTGAGGCAAAGAATCCATTTAGTTTCTCTGCAATGACTTTATCATCTTTAAGCGCTCCTTTTGTATTTTCATCGTCAAGGGGCCCCACTGGTTGTTTAGCAGGCTTCCTGCTTCTGATGTACTTAAAAAACATTTTGTTATTACCTTTGGAGTTTTTGGCTAGCCGTTCTTCAAACTCCTCTTTGGCTTTTCTTATTACACTCTTGCACTTAAGTTGGCAGCGTTTGTGCTCCTTTCTATTTGCCTCACTAGGATTTGACTTCCACTTTTTAAAGGAAGTCTTTATCTCTCACTGCTTCTTTTACATGGTGGTTAAGCCACGGTGGCTCTTTTTTAGTTCTTTTACAGTTTTTCTTAATTTGGGGTATACATTGAAGTTGGGCCTCTATTATGGTGTCTTTAAAAAGCGCCCACGCAACTTGCAGGGATTTCACTTTAGTCAATGTACCTTTTAACTTTTGTCTAACTAACCCCCTCATTTTTGTATAGTTCCCCCTTTTGAAATTAAAGGCCACAGTGTTGGGCAGTTGGGATGTTCTTCCCACCACAGGGATGTTGAATGCTATTGTATTATGGTCACTATTTCCAAGCGGTCCTGCTATAGTTACCTCTTGGACCAGCTCCTGCACTCCACTCAGGATTAAATCTAGAGTCGCCGCCCTTGTGGGTTCCTGCACCAGCTGCTCCATGAAGCAGTCATTTAAAGTATCGAGAAATTTTATCTCTGCATTTCGTCCTGAAGTGAAATGTTCCCAGTCAATATGGGGATAATTGAAATCCCCCACTATTATTGGGTTCTTAATTTTGATAGCCTCTCTAATTTCCCTTAGCATTTCATCATCACTATTACTGTCCTGGTCAGGTGGTCGATAATAGATCCCTAATGTTATATTTTTACTAGAGCATGAAATTTCTATCCATAGAGACTCTATGGAACCTGTGGATTCGCTTAAGATTTTTACTTCATTTGAATCTACACTTTCTTTAACATATAGTGCCACTCCTCCCCCTGCACGGCCTGTTCTGTCCTTCCGATATATTTTGTACCCCGGAATGATTGTGTCCCATTGATTGCTCTCAGTCCACCAGGTTTCTGTGATGCCTATTATATCAATATCCTCCTTTATCACAAGGCACTCTAGTTCACCCATCTTATTATTTAGACTTCTGGCATTTGTGTACAAGCACTTTAAAAACTTGTCCCTGTTTATTAGCCTGCCTTTTCTGATGTGCCAGATTCTTTTTATGTGACGGTTCAGCATCTGACCCGGCCCTCACATTATCTTACTCAGTCCGCGGCTCCTGACTCGAACCTGGAGATTCTCTATCATCAGACTCTCCCTAAGAGAAGTCTGTGTCCGATCCACACGCTTCTCTGCAGCAGTCGGCTTTCCCCCATCACCTAGTTTAAAAACTGCTCTACAACCTTTTTAATGTTTAGCGCCAGCAGTCTGGTTCCACTTTGGTTTAGGTGGAGCCCATCTCTCCTGTATAGGCTCCTCCCATCCCAGAAGTTTCCCCAGTTCCTAATGAACGTGAACCCTCCTCTCTACACCATCGTCTCATCCACGCATTGAGACTCTGAAGCTCTGCCTGCCTACCTGGCCCTGCGCGTGGAACTGGGAGCATTTCTGAAAATGCCACCATAGAGGTCCTGGATTTCAGTCTCTTCCCTAGCAGCCTAAATTTGGCTTCCAGGACATCTCTCCTACCCTTCCCTATGTCATTGGTACCTACATGTACCACGACCACCGGCTCCTCCCCAGCACTACACATAAGTCTATCTAGATGCCTCGAGAGATCCACAACCTTCGCACCAGGCAGGCAAGTCACCATACGGTTCTCCCGGTCATCACAGACCCAGCTATCTACATTTCTAATAATCGAATCTCCCATTACTAACACCTGCCTTTTCCTAGAAACTGGAGTTCCCTCCCCCGGAGAGGCAACCTCAGTGCGAGAGGCAACCCCAGCACCATCTGGAAGGAGGGTCCCAACTACGGGAAGGTTTCCCTCTGCTCCCATTGACTGCTCTACTTCCCTGGGCCCTTCTTCCTCCTCAACAGCACAGGTGCTGTCTAAGCGGAGGTGGGACAATTCTACAGTGCAATAACAACCTGCTTCTGAATCAGTATGGTTTTCGTGACTCAAGTGTCCTGCCACTGGAGGGTTGGAGCAAGCGCCTCACATAGCTTCTTGAAAGTCTGTTTCCTCATGCCAAAGTTATGAACCTACTGTTGGTCAACCCAGGTTTCCAAGCCAATGTGATCCCTCCACACTGTGCTGGTTCTCCTGCAACAGAAGTGATAGTCAACTAAAGGGCATACCATGTCGTGATCAGGAGTAAATTAGTAAATGCATAGTAGCCAGGTAACAGTATCAACACCACACAACAACATGGTTCCTAGAGCACCTCCCTTCCCCCCTTTATATGTTCTAAGGAGTTTGACAACATGGCTGGCTGGTTGATTATAAATCCCAACTAAAGAATTTTACTAGTCAATCAAATCTATAATATGAATGGGTAAGTATCTTAATACTGAAATCAAAATTATTATTTAATGTCTGGAGCACAACCTCAGAACCAAGTATAAAGCTTCCTTCTTAGATTTTAATTCTTATGTGATAGCTTTCTCCCCTTTTCCCCTCAACAGAGACATTACAATGCAGACTTTAGACGACCACTCTTGATAAGATGAAATTTGACAACTCTTATTTATCAGGAATTGTAGATGACCATCTTAAATCTCTCAGGACTTTTAGACACAGAACACATCTAATAAATATATTTATGAAACAATATTTAGGGCTGTTTAAACCTCAGGAACATTTCTTTCTGGCACCTTCCACATGGACATGGACACACCACACGCTGGCACTCAGTAAAAAGGCTGAGTTATCTCTCAGTTAATAAAAAGCCTAAGACAAGAGAAGGTGAAAAGGAATAGCAAGGCTTTGGTTACATTACAGAGATTACAGTGGTACGGCTGAACTGGTGCAACTGCACCTCTGTAGCGCTGTTAGTGCAGATGCCCTAAGATGGCGGGAGAGAGGTCTCCCAGCAACTTAATTACTCCAGCCCCCATGAGCGGCAGGTAGCTGTGTCTGCAACAACACTTATAGACAATAATAGTCTATGTTTTGCGTATCAGAGCTCATTGATCAGTGTAATTTACGTCACTCGGGAGTGGCTTATTCACACCGCTGAGCAACATACATTTAGTCCGCCATAAGCTGTGGTGTGTACATAGTCTAAGATACTTAGGAAAATAAGGGGTTTGCAACTCTTCAGCTCTCAGTCTTCTGGATGCCTGTGATGTAGGAGCTGGAAGTGCAGTCAAGGAATCACAAAGTGATGTTCTGCTGGCACTGTGCTTCTTGTCAGTGGGCCTCCTTCAGGTGCAGGGAGAGACTGGTCAAAGGCTGGGGTGTCCCAGTTGTTGTTGGTGTGACTTCCTGGCCCCAAGTTGATCAGTTTTGGAGCTTCTGGAACGTCAGTCTTCCCTCAGGTGCCTTGTTGACAAGAAAGGTAAGGAACTGGCCTTACCCTTTGTTCTTATGGTTTATGAATTTCTCTTGCTCTGCATTTCAGCACCTCCCTTCAAAGTCTTGGGATAAATCAGGTGCTGCTAATTTGGAGCAATGCAGCTTGGTCCAATCAGATTTGAATTAGATTATCATTAAAGCCAGTCATATTTAAGCCAGGAATTTAAATAATAGTCTATGTTTTGCGTATCAGAGCTCATTGATCTGTGAACCCCCCCCCCCGCCCCAATATCTAAATTCCACACACCACTTTGAGGATGATGACATGGTGTTATCTGGGTGAAAGGTTTTAAGATGATATTATGTCACCAATTTATGGAACATTTGATATAAAATCCCTATAGTAATAGCTCCTAGGAAACACCATAGCACAACAAAACAAGTTGCTCAACATTCATTCATTAACAAAAGTTGAATAAATCCAGACTTAAGATAAATTTGGTCACCTCCAGTCACATATTCTTATTCTTACTGCAAACAGGAATTTCAGTAACGGAACTGGACTACAGGTCACACAGCTTAACTTCTGAATGCTAAATCTTGTGCAGTCTGCAATGGAGAAAATGTCAGAAAGACAACCACCCTGTGTCTGGAGGTGGGGTTGGGAGAGAATTACATGTGGAGGAGGCTGGTCAGGGAGGCAATAATGTGAAAAGTCAGCAAGGGAGTGAGCAGTTTGTGTGATCTGAACTGTTCACTTGCCTGCGCTCTAGTGTAACATTAACTTTTAATTTTATGGCATTCTAATATTTGTGGGTTTTGAGAAAAGTGAAAAGCTCTTAGATATTCTCCCCTTAACACCAGCTTCATTGTTGTTTTTTTTTGGCCCGTGAATCTATTTATTTATTTTCCTACAAAAGTTGTGGTTAAACCTCCCACCCCCAATATTGGTAACAAAACAGTTTGCTCTCCTAGCACTTCATCCTGGAGATGTATGATTCAGGTGGTGGCCCCACCTGATCTAAATACAGTGGAGCCTATTTATATGTACAATACCAAGCGTGCATAAGCTCACCCAATGAAATGTGCAGCCAATTCCTCTAATGTGGAGCAGAGACTCTTGGCTCCACAACAAATAAGACGATTTGCTTTCCCAAACATTAAAAAACCCAAAATAAACAAAAGGGATACTATGATGTCTCAGACCAGTATAAAAACCCTTTTTTGTGTATGTTTACAACATGTATTCAAAGGGATAGAGCTGATTTTAAAAGGCCGTTGCCCCAACTGATAGTTTCTGTTAGTAAATTTCTTCAAGATTCTCCTGATGGATCAAGTCAAAATATTCTGTGGCATGGCTGTTGATTCTAGTGCACTCTACTCCCTGAATCAGGAGAACTCCTCCTAGGATACCTGTGATTATGGCAGAGCGGTGACTCATAAGATAACAAATGTATATTATTTTTTAAATAGACATTGCATTAGGTTTTTAGGATTATTATTTTCTTCTGCTTCTGCTTTTGTACTGTGATTTGAAGGATTTCCTCCTTGTTTTAAACTGTGGAGGATACATTTTTGATGAGTGCCAACTGAAGATTTGTAAATGAGAAATTAAATCTGTGAGAAAAAAAAAGGTTAACTAGAGAACAAGCTGAGAGGGAAGGAATTAGGGCAGAAAATGAGAATGTGATGAGGTGACCTGCCTACAGCAAATTCATAAGCAAAGGGTGGACACCCTCAGTACTGACAAAGGCTTTGTTTTAACCTGTTTTTTTTTAATTTAATTTCCTAGAAGTCAGAAAATAAAGGTAACCAAATTAGGTGCAAAAGCTACTGCAGCAGATTATGAGTAATAAGTGTATACATGGGGTAATGGTGTTTTGTTTTTTTAATTTTTAACACACTAGATTCTCTCTGGGATTTAATTAGCTTCCTTTCCACCACTGTGGTCTTCTACATATGCCCAATATGACCTGAAGGCTAACAGCAGCCATCCTGTTACCATGGACTGGGATTTTTAAAGAGGCCTAAAAGAGTTAGGCTTTCAACTTCTTTAGGCTCCTTTGAAAATCTTGCCTCAAAGGCATTATCTCTGCACAGAAGTTGCCCCTGATTAACTAAATTGATTTCTAAACTGATATAGTTAACCAGTGTAAACCCTTCATGTGGACACTCAAATTGGTATGAGAGTGACTTATACTTTGCCTGTGGGCCAGATGATGGATAATGGGATTTTGGGACTCTTTATGCTATTTCTTTTATCCAGCACAAAGGGGTGAGAGTGAGGGTCAACGTCTGACCCTGTGCACAGCTGGGCCACCCACATTACATGAAGTGGGATTTTCAAAGGTACTTCGTATTGGCTTATGGGCTTGTCTACAATGACAGTTACAGCACAGCAAGCCAAGATGTGAATCGACAGCGCACCAGCTTGCTGTGCACTAACATCCTGTGTGAACACTGCTACAGCTCACGGAGACTTACTGGGTACAGCTTAGCATACTACGCTTTCAAGTACAGGACGCTAAGATGCACTCTGGGACTTTCACTGAGTTGTAGCAGCGTCCACATGGGATGTTACTGCGGGGCAAGCTGGTGGACTATAGATTCACACTCCAGTTTGCTGCTTAGTAACCCACTGTATAACTATGGACCAACTCTGCTCCCACTGAGCTAAATTGTAAAACTCCACAATTAGCAACTGAAAAATAATTGGACATTCTTCTACAGAACAAGAATATCCAGCGCAGCAAATGCTTAAAAAAAAAAAGAAAAAAGGAATTGTTATAGGGAGGGTTATAAAACCTTTGTGCTTCAAGAATTAATCCAGTTGCTAACTATTATAGGTTAGCAGGAATCTTGTTTTAGGGGCAGGTTATCCCTGCTGCGGAATTTCTTATGCCTTCCTCCAAAGCATCATGTACTGGCTACGGGAGCCAGGCTACTGGACTAGATGAATCACTGATCTGATTGAATATGGCAGTTCCTATTTCCTATGTTTCATTAACTTCAATGGGAGCAGAGGTGAGCCAATGTAGAGCATTTTTGAAAATTCCACTCATAATAGCCAATGTATGCATAGATACACACATTATGTTTTATTAAAACAACCAAGCCATCTGCAAATCCTTAGCTTTGAGTTTTCTTTGAAAACCTTTAGAACACTATGAAATGCAAAACAGACATGAGATTTACACTGTTTTAAAGATGTTACATTATTAAGGTTAGTAGGCCAAAAATATAACCTGTTTTGACTGCAGAACCATCTGTAAAATCATCACTGTAGGTGTCAGTCTTTGACTTGTTTTCATAATTATTCCCAATAGTATGAATATATATTATAAGGCTCAAGATTTTTAAAAATTGGTGCACTTGTTAATATACTTTATATGTTGCTAAAATTTGTGATTAGACTTGGAATGAAATGACTTCCTGAAAGCGAGGGATCAGCTTATGTTGTATTTTATATTGATACACATGGTAAATATTATCAAAGTCAGTATATATGCTGAAATTTTTATTTTCAGGATTTTTTGGCTAAATCTATTTGTCTAATTCATAATTTTCAGAACCTTTAAGTTTAGATTTTGCTACACTTGAATTCAAGGAATAGTGTTCCTGTAGTCAGTAAGAAACCTACAGTATTGTTTTTAGGATTTCACACAAGATGCTACATGTCTTCAAAAACACCCCTGTAATTCTAGGATTTCAGCAAGGTTCGGTATTTGGACATGTTTATCACTGTGACACAAATGGGTCCTTTCACTCTCACACTGAAGAACTAGATAAACTGGGCCAACAGCAGAATAAGGTTGAAAGGGCTCTTTTACCGGGGACACCCCCCGGCACCTCTAGTCTTAAGCAATTTTTAGTAACTAGATACCTGCATTTTAAATATTATACAGAGTATACATTTGAATATTTATAAACCAACTGCTGCTTAGCCTGCGTTGAGATGCCAAATAAGTTGTTTGGTTTCACCCTGCAAAAACACTAGTTGTGTAGAAGCACTAGGGAATAAAAATCCTCTTCCTCTCCCTTCATTTCGAGCCGTGATGAGTCACAAATCAGTGGAAACATTTCAGCTCTGCTGCATGGAGAGCAGGACAGGATGTGGAGAAACCGCACATGAGGTCTTGGCAGTGCTGCACTTTGAAAGGCCTTGGGTCTCTGAACTGCATGGTGCTACTGCCCACGTGAAAGGTGTGGGGGAAGGAGGAAGAAGCTGCAGATCCATCTACAGACTATGGATTGTAGTAATTGCCACAAATTGGCCATACAAGTAACCTGTGGCCTGGGCCAGATTGAGCAGACCCCATCTGTATTTCCCCCAGGCAAAGCCGATTTGTTCAGGCTTCATGTGGGAATTAAGTTAATCCAATGGCTTCATTTAACATACACAGATAAAGTAGATTTTTGCATCATGGACCATGCCACTGTGTCAGTACAGGCCCGTTTAAAAGGAATTCTATCGAGAGGTCACCTACAGTTTACAACATCATCATTCATCTCATGAAAGCACATCCTACAGGAAGCCCATTCAGACACCTGATTGTTGCGAAAATATTTTCGTAAAGCAAAAGCTTTTATTCTGTGTCCTAGCAATGTTGGTTTTGAATTTAAGTGAAATACATTAGTTCACTAAGGCTGCAGACCAACGTATGAAAAAGAGATAAGGCTAGCACTCTTGGTTCAGTCTGTTGAAATGAAGCATGTTTTGCTTTCGGAGGTTACCTTGTTTTTCCTTAAACAAAAAAGTCTTCAGCTACATAGTTTAAGATCTTAAGTATATTTAAAAAATGATCATTTAACCAGTGTAACCAAAATAGCTCCGTTCTGAAACAATTCACAGCATGACCTTTAAAGGAGAACACCCAGCTACCAAGCTGTTCAATGTCATCTCAAAACATCTGCTGAAAAACAACTGTATAGTAGATGCATTGTTCTAGGATGGGGGTATGGGGTTTTTTCTTCTTTTTTAGAAGTTAAATAGCCTGTGTTTAATTCCAGGAAAATAGGGTCTTTTTCTCATACCATAGGAGAAAGGTTCCCCTGTGAAGGATATTGTAATTTTAGTGACACATGAGTCATTTACCTGCTGTTTGTGGCAACAATGGGAAACTCTACTGTGGCTACACAACTAGATTATCTGCACGCAAAATGCTAGGGGAAAAAGCTCACCACAACAGAAATTCAAACTAACTAATATGGGAATACATTTCCTCATCCAGTATTTTTATTTCCTTCGGCATCTGAAAACTCTAATAACCTCTATCCCAATTCTCACCCCTTCATTTCTGCCTGTGTCTAATATTGTCTCTTCTCCATGAAAAAAAGCATCTCCTTTCCTTTCTACAACCTGTTCTCTGGCGTCCATTCTCTTGCAGTTCCCCACGGTACACACTGTCTGCACTTGTTTCCTCCCCCCTCCACTACTACCACTTCTCTCTCTTCCCTTTGGCTCCCCTGTAGCCTATGGTCCCCCACAACCCTTGCCCATCTCTCTCACTAAGTAATGAAATAAGTGGTGCATTCCAAGCCACATTGCCTCTCATACTAATGTGCTGCCCCTCCCCCCCCCACCAGAGGGGCACAAATTGGCTGTTTAGCAGCTGAGAAGGTAGCTCAATTAGTTAGTCTGTGAAACCTCTTTCATGTTCTCCTCCAATAATAATCAATCATCATCATCATCAGATTGATCATGGCCCTTGCGCATGTACCATGGACCTCAAAGGCCAAGGCAGGGATGCCTGCAAAAGATGGAGGTTTTAGGAAAACTTTCAACCCAAGCAGTTGGTTTACACTTTCAATATAAATTACTGTATCTTTGCAATGATAGAGCTAAAAGCTTCCTTATCCAAAAATGGAAACCGAGATTAGCTTTGACATTTATAGAGTTCTCACAAGGAGAGGGGTCCTCTTCAGAGGGGGTAAGCTAATGCTGAAGAAGTCTCATATGACTCTGACAATAGTATATTGACTGTAAATGAGCCAGGTATACAGCCTGGTTACAACAGTATCTGCTGCAGGCCAAATCTGGAGACAGGGCAGTGTGTGCAAACTGGAAATTAGACATTGCTGCTGCTGCCAGATGCTCACTGGACTGTTTTATTCCGATCATACTTGGGAAATTAAAAATAAAAAAAGTGAGTTATGCAAAAGGCTTTCTTCAATTAACCAACTAATAGAAATTACATTTTGCTTTAAGTACATATCGTAATATCCAACTACCAATCAAGGTTACCAGAAATAACAAGTAAATGATTATACACCAAATGTTTCTAGTTTCATTGTTGTTGTTATATATATTTTATAAGTGTTCCTGCATTTAACCAGCAACTAAAAATAATTGACATGTGGACTTTTACATTTAGACTTGTTCAATCCTTCAAGACATCAGGTGTGCAAACAATAAGTGAAACAGCTGTGTGTTCCATTCTATGCATCCGAAGAAGTGAGCTGCAGCTCACGAAAGCTCATGCTAAAATAAATTTGTTAGTCTTTAAGGTGCCACAAGTACTCCTGTTTTTTTTGCGGATACAGACTAACACGACTGCTACTCTGAAACCAGCTTTTAGAAAGATGTCTCGCCAGTGAGAAAAATGACCACACATGAAATATCTACATCTCTAAAAACCAAGTCCAGCTACAGAGACTCTGTGATGGGGATGTATGAAGCATTCACTATCCCCCTGCTGGAAACCCCACTGCTTTGGTGCATGCCATCCCATGCAACATCCCTTTGAGAAGGGCAGTGAGGTTTGAACATCTGGGGTTGCCTAGAAAAGTCTTTTTGGGTGAATTGATGATGGAACCAGTGAGATTTGGTTCTCCAGTAGCTAGAAGGGCTGAAGGAAGGCCTAATAAAAAGGTCTGGCTGCTTTTAGCAAATAGCAGTTTCTGGGTGAAGCCAGGGAAGGGAGGAATATTCCTCCCTCTACCATAACCCAAAAAGCCAGGCCTAGCCCGGACCTGTTGCTGACAACAGTTGTGTTTAGGTCATGGAGAGATAGGCATAGGCTAGATTATTGGCATAGGCGGCAGGTTTGTATAATTTTTGGTGGGGCCCAAAATGGTGGTGCCCACCCCGCTCCCGCCCTGTAAGCCGATATAAAATGAAGCTACAACGCGTCAGTGCCACAAGATTACAAGGGTCAATTAAAAGTAGAAAGTCAGAAGCAGCACTTGCCTACTTCAATATACAGTATTATATTTTGTTGCACCTGTTGTGATGAATTGGGAATGTTCTTAATATTTTCTCTGAATACTGTGTGGGTGCCTCAGTTTCCCCTGCAAGATGCCAACTGAAGGTGTTGGGGACAAAGAGATCAGGTGGCCTCCCTGTCCGGAAGAGACACAGAGGCCAGAGGAGGGAGTGTCAGTTTGGAGCTGGCTGGGGAAATGGGGAGAGACCCAGAACTTGGTTCTGGGCTCCCCACCCCCCACGATGAACCTGACAGAGGGGTTCTGTTTTCTGTACCAACAAGCTCTGTTTAAACTGTGTTCCCGTCATCTAATAAACCTTCTGTTTTAATGTCTGGCTGAGAGTCACATCTGACTGCGGAGTTGGGGTGCAGGGACCTCTGGTTGCCCCAGGACCAGCCTGGGCAGACTCGCTGTGGAAAGTGCATCATGTGGAAGGGCATGCTGAATGCTCCGAGGTCAGACCCAGGAAGGTGTAAGCTTCTTGCCCTGGAGACAGTATGCTCCAAGAGAGGAGGCTCCCCCAGAGTCCTGACTGGCTTTGTATGGAGTTGTTCCAAAGCATCACAGCATCCCCTTCCACACCATGCACTTCCCAGAAGTCCGCACAGACACTGACACTCCCTCCTCCGGCCTTTGTCTCTTTTCCAGGCATTAGGATGCCACCCGATCTCTCTGTTCTCCAACACCTTCAGTTGGCACCTTGCAGGGGAAACTGATTTGGGAGAAATGAAGTAAAAGCTGCCCAAACCGAGCTTGAGCACTCCTGAATTTTGAGGTGTTCAAATCTGGAAGGCAGGTGCTGGGGGTGGGAGAGTGCTATGGGCTCCATGGGGGAGCATGGCAGCAACTGTCTGGAGCTACACGGAGCCAGACACGCTGGTCTGAGTGGCACAGTAAGCGGTTTGGGGGTTGGAGAAGAGGTAGGGAGTTCCGGGCGGCAGTCAAGGGACAAGGAGCAGGGGGGGTTGGATGGGACAGAGGTTCAGAGGGGCAGTCAGGGGACAGGCAGCAATTGGATAGGCATGGGAGTCCAGGAGGTTTATCAGGGGACAGGTAGGAGGGTCCTGGGGGGAAGTTGGGTGGGGTCTCAGGAGGGGGCAGTTGGGGACAAGGAGAAGGGAGGCTTAGATAGGGGCTGAGGTCCCAAGGGGGCGTTCGGGGCGGGGGGCTCGGGGGGGGGTAATTGGGGGACAAGGAACAGTGGTGCTTAGATAGGGGGTGGAGGTCCTGGGGGGCAGTTGGGGCAGGGGTCTGGGGAGGGGGCAATCTGCAGCCAGGGGCTGGGATTTAAAGGGCTCTGGGCTCCCCGCCGCAGCGGGCAGCGCAGAGCCCTCTGATTCCCGGCTGCGGCTGGGATTTAAAGGGCTCTGGGCTCCCCACCGCAGCGGGCAGCCCAGAGCCCTCTGATTCCCGGCCACGGCTGGGATTTAAAAGGCTCTGGGCTCCTGTCGCAGCGGGCAGTGCAGAGCCCTCTGATTCCCAGCCGCGGCTGGGATTTAAAAGACTCTGGGCTCCCGGCGGCTGCCGGCAGACCAGAGCAGGGGAGAAACCTAGCTCCAAATATTGCTGGAGCAGAGCCCCTGACTGTGAATATTCCTGGGGCTAAAGCCCCAGGAGCCCATATAAGTTGGCGCCCATGATTATTGGAATAGGTGAGCTCACTTTGTGAGAGCCCAGCTCAGGCATGACAGAGCCCTGATCCAGGATTTTCAGTATGCAGCTGACTTTGTCCCATTTGTTTTGTTTTGGTATTTTTGTTAATAAAATGTTTATAGTATAGCAGCCAAGGTTAAAAGTATAGCGTTTCTGGGTTGTAAAAGTTTAGGGACCACAGAAAAGAGCAAAAGGAGGACTCACAAAAGCACAAAAGGAGGTGTTACAAAAGCACAACATTAAATGTGTGGATGATAATATGTCTATGATTTTTAGGCTTTCATTATTAGGACCCTGATCCTGATTGTGAATCCCATTCTCCACCTGAGGGGAGAAATCTGACTATACAGATCTCATTGCAGGGTCATAGTCTAAAATGGCATTCTGTCTTTGCCTTTCCTGCTAGAAATTATTGACTGCGTCTATTTCTGCAGCACAAGAGAATTTGTTTGTTTGTTGGGTTTTTTTGTTGTTGTTTTTCCCCCCCCAATTTCTATATCTAGACTTGGGTAAGGTCTTTTTTTTTAAATGAAGTTATCACATTTCATTTTTCCAGTGGATGGTGTCTTCCAGATATCACTGCAAGAAGCCTGCATGCTTCCTACTAGACCAGATAAAGGCTGCTATGACTATGGAAATGAAAAAAACAATCAATCAATTCCCCTCTCCCACCCCAGACTGGGAAAATGTCCTAGTCTTGAATGCTTGTGGTCTGCTCCACTACAGTGCTTGTAGGCATGGGAAGACAGGAGCTATTGGACCTAAAAATCAAGGGGTGATTCTGGTCTTCACTCTCACCCCTATAAACTGCTCTGGTGCATATATGGGCTGTAAATGAGATGGAAGGGGTTGGGGTGGCATTCCCCTGGTTTAGGAACAACATAAGGCCAGCACAAACAACTCTACACTGTCTACCCTCACAACCCCAGCATACTGGGTGTGTCAGGGCTGACCCAGGCAAGGAAGTAGCTGTAGCACCTGCTACAGACATTCTGGGCTGCTCTGCAGCCCATAGGGAGCTGTGGTGAGGCTTTTGTAACTTAAGTCTACTTCAGCTTTGTTCTGGGGGCCATTACAGACCCTATAGCAGCCTGAAATCCAAATGGCACAAACAGCAGAAAGCCTAGAACATAAGAACGGTCATAGTGGATCAGACCAATGGTCCATCTAGCCCAGGATCCTGTCTTCCAACAGTGGCCAATGCCAGATGCTTCAAAGGGAATGAACAGAACAGGGCAATTATCAAGTAATCTATCCCCTGTTGTCCAGTCCCAGCATCTGGCAATCAGAGGTTATGGGACATCCAGAGCAAGGTTTGCATCCCTGACCATCTTGGCTAATAGCCATCGATGGACCTATCCTCTGTGAATTTACTTAATTCTTTTTTGAATCCAGTGGCCTTTACAACATCCCCTTGAAAAGTGTTCCACAGGTTGACTGTGCGTTGCGTGAAGAAATACTCCCTTTTGTTTATTTTCAACAAAATGCCTATTAATTTCATTGGGTGACCCTTGGTTCTTTTGTCATGTGAAGGGGTAAATAACACTTACACTGCCTCGTTTATCTTCTTTCCCTAGGCTGCATTTTCTATCTTGTGATCTTCAGGAGCTGCAGCACAGAAATGTGCAGCCCCAGGTCTTACTGAATACCATCTTGCTTTCTTCCACTTTCCCCTCACTTCAAAGACAACATGATTTGGGCAGCCATGATCTGCTAGAGAGTTAAGCATTAACATTTAGACACTCCAAAAACTGAGCCTGAGGCTTTGCTGCTATTAGGAAGTGATTTCTGATACACCAAAGGCTACAAAATAATCATATTTAAAATAGCAAGTAGGGGTGCAATGGGGGGGCAGAGGGCCCCCTCTTGGCCCCTGACTGGAGCTGGAAATTTGGCCCAGCTGCCCCTCCATCATGACGCTAAGTGGCATTACAACCCTGTGTTCCTGCTTGGCCCCCTCCCTTTGCAATACTTCTGTCAGCCATGGGAACCAGACACCCCCATTTCTGGGGAGAAGCAGAGCAGGGGCAGGAACTGTAGTCCGCAGGAGGGTGGGAGGATAGGATAGGATCCAGGCTTTTGATACTTCCTGGGAAAGTGGAAATGCAAGAAGAGGTGGGGGTCTGGGGCTTGCAGAACTACTTGACTCATGGTAGGGTGGTGCTCTTCAGCCTGTCTGCCTCTCTGGGTAATAGCTCAGGGCTGGGTGAAGGGCAGAGAGCACAGGTCTGTGTGTAGAGGTGATGGAGGGAGGCGTATGTGGGGTTGGGTGCAGGGCCATAGAGGGACAGCTCTAGGCCCCCTCTTTAGGAAAATTCTTGTTGCTCACAAGGTCACAAAATACCTAAGATGGAATGTGCTTGACCTGCAAGGCTAGTAAAATATGCTTTAGTCCACTGAAAATTTACCTATTGTGGAGTGGTACAAAGCATGCATAGAGCCGTGGCATTTTGGGAGATACTGGAACTGCCACTGGTCACTAGCATAGCTGGGATTCTTTAGCACTAGTCTTAGGCCTTGTCTACACTATAGGGGGAGATTGATATAAGTTATGCAACTTCAGCTACGTGAATAACATAGCTGCAGTCGATGTACTTAGATCTACTCACCACGGGGTCCACACTACGCAATGCTTACTGGAGACACTCTTGTGCTTCTCATTCAGGTGGAGTACAGGAGTCAACGGGAGAGCGATCTGCCGTTGGTTTAGCGGGTCTTCACTAGATCCTTCAATAAGATCCTGGATTTTGGACCAGTATGTAATCAAGCCACATGAGGGAATAGAGTAAAAAATAGAAATAGAGTGGGGGTTCATGTACAGGACGCATATATTGATCTGCACAATTTGTCAGGAATAAACAAATACCTTCATTTTAGTAATGTGCTAATTTAATTTAAAAAAGGGAAAATAGGCAAAAACTAATCTCTATGAACCAATTCTCAGTTTTGCTATGCTTTTTTTAGTCACTGGGAAATTGTACATGAGAACAGTTGTAAACGTCTGTGAAATATTAGCAGACTGATGAGGACAAGAGACAAAGGTCATTTGCTGTGGAAATCTAATCTTCAGGGGAAATAAAAAGGCCTTATTTCACCTTTTCCAGATCAAAGTCAGCCAGATCCACTTTGTTTCCTTTGAATTGTTTTTACTCCAAAAGTGGTAAGTTGATTGGAAACAGGAGAACACTGTTCCATGTCTAAGCCTGGCATTTCAGCCTCAGGAACTTTGGACACAAACTCTCTCTGTGGTTTCAGGAGGACAGCTGCCTCATTTCTTTGATTGAACATCTGTACTGGCATTTGCAGGGCTGAATCCTTGTCTTGGTTGAGACACTGGAAAAGGTTTCTGATGTCCTTACGGAATTTAGAGCTCATTCCCATGTAGATAAGTGGGTTGTAAAAACTGGCAGATTTGGCAAAAAGGCTGGCTAGGACATTGGTGAGCGCTGGCACTTGAAATCCACATGCTGACCACATAGAGATTACTGCATAAGGAGACCATGCCAGGAAAAAGGCAAAACAAATTACAAATGACACCTGAGAAGGAAAAATAACATGGGAGCATCAAAACTGTAAACACCACATTTGTAATGTCACGATTCTAGAACTACTTCAGCTTTTAGAAGCACTTCTACATTTTGTAACTATTAAAAGACCTACTCACCCAAAAGGCGCTTTCACAAAGCTCTAGCCATTATCTATCAAATTTAAAGGAAAATTCTTTCTCGGTTTCTCGCAGCTAAATAGAATCAATCAAGAAGCTATGGGAGAGTATCTGGGTCTCCTTCAAACACACTTGGACTATAATTTTGGTCATTTATTCACATTCTGATGGCTAGAAAATGGGTTTGGAAAAAGGAGGACAATTTAAGTGTTAACTCCAATGAATAAGAAAAGGCTTCCATCAGAATAATTTGCACTGTCTGCATCAGTTAGATAGAACACCATTGACACTCTTATTAAGTACATTGATTTCATAGACCTATGTGAGTACTCAAATGTACAAGCTATTTCGTTTATACCTACTATATTTCATAATCAAAATGATTTATCGTACAGGAGTGGAAATAATGAAACAAAATTTTACAGTGGAGACCTTATGTTGTTGCCAGAAATGTTGTATGGCCAGCAAATTGTGCTGTCATTTAAGGAACATTTCAGGAGGTACATGAACATGCAATATGGTGGTGATACAAGGAGAGCAAATCTTTAATCAAGTACAAAAAACATTGAAAAGTCTAATTGAAACCAGAAATACACGGATTTTCAGAGGCAGGTTGGGAAGGCTAGAAATGTCCATTCGTAAAAACAGTTCTTTGCATCAAAGAACCTAAATTTAATTTAAAATGTACACAGCATCTGGTTGAGTTATAGATTTTTTAGTGTGGTCAGCATCATAGTATCTAGGACATGGCCCAGATGGAGGCTTTCCTTATTCTAACAGTCACACCATTATCAGAGGGCCAGAATTTTTTTCCTACCCTTGCTCCTTGTCTTCACTGATACCTAGTTTCATGATTATTATTATTGTTATTTTGGGAGGAATGGTGAGGATAGGTGGGTTTAGTTAGGAGGGAATAAGCTAAATAGAAAGAAAAGTGAAGAGTTAGGGGTATTTGAGAGAAGGAAGATGGGACAGGGCAGGGGAGAAGAAGGTAGGAAGGGGCAGCTGTGGAGTGACGTTGACATGAAGAGACTGGGAGGGAGGGGGATAGTTGGAGCAACAGCCAATCAAGACAGGACACCAAAAGGCCACTTAAAACTATAGATGGTTCTCTGAATGACCAGAAGTCCCTGCCTTGGCTGCTGCTTCTCCTATCCATTGGAGTCCCCGGCTGGTTCCTCTGCACTTTTTGCTCAAGGTCACATAGAGGTACCAGCTTCATCCTGGTGCCCACAGAGCGTGTGAGAGATCTCCCTTGAACAGTTCCGGGTCCAAGGTGGTGCTGAGAGAAGGGAGGACCCTAAGGAACCCCATTTTAACCCCTCCAATCAGTGCAGCTATCCCTGCTTTGTCTGCTTCTGTAGCTGCACCTACCCGCTTGACTATCTAGCTGGTTCCTATTTCCTATTGGAAACACTCTGCGTAGGATCTTAAGAAAAGAATAGATCATAGTTAAGGCTACATTTTAGTCACAGGTATTTTTAGTAAAAGTCATGGACAGATCACGGGCAGTAAACAAAAATTAATGTGATCTGTCCACGACTTGTACTATACACCTAGCTAAATTGGGAGTGCTTGTGGGGACTGGGGGTGGGTGGGATGGGACTGTGCATGCTCAGGGGATGGCCTGGGGGGTGTCACGAGTGCTGGGGGTGTGTGGGGCCTCAGGGGGTGCCACGGGTGCGTGAGGTTGCAGGCACTGGGAGGGGGGGGGCACAGCCAATGTTCAAGTGGGTGGTCTGGGGGGCACTGCAGGTGAGAGCAGCCCAGGATCCCCACTGGTGCTGGTGGGTGGGGGGTTGGCAGGGCTGGCAGGCTCCCTACCCAGCTTCTTGGAAGCAGCGATATGTCCCTCCCTAAGCTGCCAGCTCTGCAACTCCCATTGGCCATTGTTCCCGGCCAATGGGAGCTGTAGAGGCAGTGCCTGTGGGAGGAGGCAGCATGTGGAACTAGGAGCTGAGGGAAGGACATGTTGCCACTTCTGGGGAGCCCCCTCAAGGTAAGTGCTGTCTCTCCTATGCCCCAATCTTCATCCCCCTACCCAAACTCCTCCTGTTGCAGTGGCCTGAGACTGCTCCAGCAGTGGCTGGTGCACCTGGCCAGGGGCTGCCTGAACTGCTCAGGTAGCCCCAGAGCCATCCACACCTGCCATGACTTCCATGACCTCTGTGACAAACTCACAGCCTTAATCACAGTATAGATTAAAAGAAGAGATAATGGCTGTGCTTCATATGTGGAATCAGAGATTAGAGACATATTAAGCAATCCAGTCAACTAGCCCATGTAGTTATCCATGCTGTAATGGCTTCATTGTTCCTGTCATTTGAGCAAGCTGGATCAAAGCCAGCTTGGGTACTATACCCTTAATGTGCTTACCGTAGTTCGGTTAAAATTATGATTCAGGGTAGAGGAGGGAGAGGAATATAATCATTTAAAAGTATTAGAAGAACATTAAAACCATGATAGATCACAGTTCAAGGGCTTTACTAAGGATAAGGTTGTTGAAAGGTTCTAACAATAGGAATAATGGTATGACACTTAGTGAAGGAAAATTTAGGCTGAATACAAGGAAACAGTGATGTCTATTAAACTGTGATACAGATCCAAGAGAAACTGGGGCTTCTGTCACTTAAAGCCGGACTGGATAAAACATTGGAAAACATAAGGAGGCAAAATCCTGCATTGGCATATGAAACTAGATGACCTAATAAGTTTGTTCCACATTCTCGATTTGACATAGCAACCTGCAAAGAACCAGGGCCGGCTCCAGACACCAGCCCAGCTAGCAGCTGCTTGGGGTGGCCAATAGTGAGGGGTGGCACGTCTGGGTCTTCGGCGGCAAGTCCCTCACTCCGTCTTGGAGCAAAAGACCAGCCACCGAATTGCCACCGAAGATTGAAGTGGTGGCAGCGGCAGAGCTGATTGCGATCGCAGCTTTTTTTCTTTTTTTTCTTTTTGCTGCTTGGGGTGGCAAAAACCCTGGAGCCGGCCCTGCATAGAACTCAGAGGGAGGTGTATATGTTGCAAGAAGGAAGAGTTTGGAGGAGGCACCAGGAAGTCAGTCTATGTGCACATGGGTAGAATGCTAGCTGCAGATGCAGCATCTCTGTAAACAGTTATCTTAATAAAAAAGAGCCAGTTCAGAATTATTTGTGCAAGCGTGTAATTGCTTGGTGTTAAATGGTTACGTGTTTACTAAAGATTCGTTTTTAAAATACCAAAATTAATGTTGTCGTGTGTTTGTACCTCCTCCCATCTTGAAGGTGCATTTGGGTTGGTCTTGGCTGCAAGAATGAGGAGGCATCTGAAACATTTGATATGAACCACTGCCATTCTATGCTACAGTTCTAGTTTCACTGCTTCCACTGATCAAATGGCAGGTCCCCAAACTATGTGCTTCTTCCTACTTTTTTCTTGTTTCTCTCTGTCTTTTCTTTCCCTGCTCCTGAACCTCCTAAGGCTGGCTGATTCCTTCAACACTCTCTTTGTTGCTAGTTTGTGTAGCTATTACTGCTTCTGCCTGCAATGGATCCAACAATGATTCCTGTTCCCAACCACAAACTTGTTTCTATCGAGAGAGGTTCCAGTTTAACAGGCCATACTTCTCCTGCAGATCAGAAAAATTGTGTCACCTTGACACCTCTTGAGCTTTCAGATAATAAGAGTAAGGACAAAAAGCCTCAATATTCTCTGTAATAGGATCAAGATATCTCTCCAAGAAGCATACACTAGTTTTGAAGAGAATGCTTCTACAGGAATACGTTTACTCCACCTGATACATATCTTTATGGCCAGAGAAGTGCTGTGGGATCTCATGATGAAATTTGTGGGCTAGTCATCTAAGCCTCCATACAGACTCTACAAAGTAAGTGTCTTTGTATCTTCTGATATTACTTATTTCTGGTTGAGGGGTTCTGTGAACCACTGTCTTATCAACTGCACCCACAACCCTTCATTGGTACTGTTTACTACATCACAAAGGTAGCCTCCAGACTGGTGGTGATACAGGCCCAGAAAAATGAGGAATGTATCTGGTCTTGTATACCTCCCAATCCAGAGGTTCCATGCTTTTGTAAAAAACATGCATATCTTTCTCATAGTCCAGTGTTATCATAATTTCTGCTTTTGAAGAACTCATTGGAGCATGGTGGCAAGTGACTGACAGTGAATAGAATGTTTAGAATGGAGAAGCCAAATGTACAGATAGAATCATAGGCCTGGAAGGGACCTTGAGAGGTCATTTAGTCCAGTCCCCTGTATTCACGGCAGGACTATTATCGAGACCATCCCTGACTGTTGTATGTCTAACTTGCCCTTAAAAATCTACAATGATGGAGATTCCACAACCTCCCTGGGCAATTTATTCCAGTGTTTACCCTGACAGTTGGGAAGTTTTTCCTAATGTCCAACCAAATCACCTTTGCTGCAATTTAAGCCAATAGGCTTAAGCATCTTGTTCTATCCACAGAGGTTAACGAGAACAATTTTTCTCCGTCCTACTTGTAACCACCTTTTATGTACTTGAAAACTTATGTCCCCTCTCAGTCTCCTCTTCTCCAGACTAAACAGACTCAGTTTTCTGAATCTTCCCTCATAGGTATCGTTTCCTAAACCTTTAATAATTTTTGTTGCTCTTTTCTGGACTTTCTCCAATTTGTCCACATCTTTCCTGAAATGGGCACCCAGAACTAGACACAATACTCCAGTTGAGACTTAATCAGTGTGCAGTAGAGTAAAAGAATTACTTCTCATGTCTTGCTTACAACACTCCTGTTAATATGGCCCAGAATGATGTTTGCTTTTTTTGCTTGTGATCCATTATGACCCCTAGAACTCCTTCCTAGGCAGTCATTTCCCATTTTGTATGTGTACCACTGATTGTTCCTTCCTAAGTGGAGTACTTTGCATTTGTCCTTATTGAATTTCATCCTATTTACTTCAGACCATTTCATCAGTTTCTCCAGATCATTTTAATCCTGTCCTCCAAGGCACTTGCAACCCCTCCCAGCTTAGTATCGTCCACAAACTTTATAAGTATACTCTCTATGCTATTATCTAAATCACTGAAGAAGGTACTGAACAGAGCTGGACCTACGACCGATCTCTGTGGGACCCCACTGGCTATGCCCTTCCAGCTTGACTGGGAACCACTGATGACCGTGGGAATGGTTTCCCATCCGTTATGCAGCCACCTTATTGTACCTCCTTCTAGGCTGTATTTCCATAGTTTGTTTATGAGAAGGTTATGTGAGAGAGTATCAAAAGCCTTAGTAAAGTCAAGATATACCACATCTACTGCTTCCCTCATCCACAAGGCTTATTATGCTGTCAAAGAAAGCTATTAGGTTGGTCTGAATGATTTGTTCTTGACAAATCCAAGTTGGTACTTATATTATCATCTTCTAGGTGTTTGCAAATTGATTGCTTAATTATTTACTCCATTATGTTTCCAGGTACAGAAGTTAAGCTGACTGGTCTGTAATTCCCCAGGTTGTCCTTATTTCCCTTTTTATAGATTGGCACTATATTTTCCCTTTTCCAGTTTTCTGGAATGTCTCCCGACTTCCATGCTAATGGCTCAGATATCTTCTCAATCAGCTCCTTGAGTATTCTAAGATGTATTTAATCAGGCCATAGTGACTTTAAGACATCTATATTGTCTAAGTAATTTTTAACTTGTTCTTTCCCAAGTTTTAGCCTCTGATCTTACCCCATTTTCATTGGCATTCCCTATGGTAAATGTCCAATTGCTGCTAACATTTTTGGTGAAAAAAAGAAGTCATTTTGCACTTCTGCCATTTCCATATTTTCTGTTGTCTTCCCCCCTTCATTTAGTAACGGGCCTACCTTGGTCTTCCTCTTGCTTCTAATGTATATGTAGAATGTTTCCTTGCTACCCTTTATGGCTCTAGCTAGTTTAATCTCATTTTGGGCTTTGGCCTTTCTAATTTTGACCCTACATACTTGTGTTATTTGTTTATATTAATCCTTTGTAATTTGACCTAGTTTCCATCTTTTGTAGGACACTTTCTGAGTTTCAGATAATTGAAGATTTCCTGATTAAGCCAGAGTGGTTTCTTGCCATACTTCCTATCTTTCCTATGCAGTGGGATCGTCTACTCTTTTGCCCTTAATGTCTTTGAAAAACTGCAAACTCGTTTGAACTTTTCCCCCCTTTAACTTGCTTCTGATGGGATCTTACCAACCAGCTTACTGAGTTTGCTTAAATCAACCTTTGAAATCCATTATCTATATTCTGCTGTTTTCCCTCCTGCCATTCCATGATCACTTTCACCTAAGTTGCTTTGCACTTTTAAATTCTCAACCAGTTCCTCCCTATTTGTTAAAATCAAATCTAAAACAGTCTTTGCCCTACTAGCTTTCGCCATCTTTTGAAAATAAAATTGTCTCCAACACAATCCAAGTACATGTTGAATAATCTGTGCCCTGCTATATTATTTCCCCAACAGATGTCTGGGTAGTTGAAATCCCCCATCACCACCACGTCCTGTGTTTGGAATGATTTTGTTAGCTGTTTTAAAAAAAGCGTCATCTACCTCTTCCTCCTGGTGAGGTGGTCTGTAGTAGACTCCTACCATGACATCACGTGTGTTTTTTACCCCTTTTATCCTTGCCCAGAGCTTTTCAACAAATCTGTCTTCTATTTCCATCTCAAACTCAGTCCAAGTGTATATATTGTTTAAATATATAAGATAAGGAAGACCCTATTTCATTTGGGTCATTTACAAACATTACAAATGTAAGGGATTGCTCAATAGTCTACATGAAATGGGATGGTGGGTTTCAATTCAGGTCTCAGCCAGGACTCCACATCACAACTGGTACACAATAATATCCTTGTTGGCAGACTCAGGAGGATGGCTGAAAATTGAATGAGCAATGAGACCAAACTGTCCTCTCATCTCTAAAATGATTAGGGTATGTTGGTAGGGAAACATGGGGGAAATTTTGCAATGTGAGTGGTGTGCCTGTTCCAGGGATAACTAAAAGGATTTTCATTTTCTTTTCTGTCAAATCTAGCATTTGTTCTAAGAATTAAATAACATCAAATATGTAACACGCTATATTGGAGGCAAAGAATTGTCCATTACCTGTGTAATATTTCGTTCCATGAGCCGCTGCCTTTGGCTAATTTTTTTACCTCTTGTGGTCTTGTGACTTGATTTAACAGTCTTTATTATGGACACGTAACAGAAAACCATGATGGAGACAGGAATAAAGAAGCCAGATATAAAGACTCCAATCACGTAGGACTTATAGACAACAGAAAATGTTGCCTTGATCCAGTCTATTTCACATGTACCATATTTGTGGTCTGGAAAAATTGAACATATTAAGTATGAACAAATCCCTTTATCTGAAACAATTATGGATTGTATTAACTGATGTGCACTTTACAAAGTCTTTAGAGAGGCTTATACAAGAAAAAGCTGTGTGTCATCACTTCTATAGTTAGCACCTATTTAAAACAAAATTGATTCCCCATTTAAGATGTACAGAAAATGTTATTTTCGACTATTGACAAATTGTTTGCAAAACATAATTCTCATTTACATGAAGGCTGTATTTACTCCACTCTAACAGTGTAACGAGGCCTTAAAGTGGGCATAAATTAAGTTTAAACTACCAGAGTGTTCTAGTGGGGACTTCTTGCAAATGAGATTCAGACACTTCTGTCTTTATGTATAGACTATTATGTACAGAAATGTATATTAATTCCTTGTTTTTCCATTCATCAATCGCATTACCCAACTATCAAAGGAATGTGGCATGGAGGAAATAAAGTAACTGTTGGTTTCAGTATTATCTAGGTTACTCACTTTCACACTGTCCATTAATATTCTGCAGAGTTGCACAATGATTACTACTGTTTTTAATGGATACATATGCTGGATAAGATTTTTCTCCATATAGGTAATTCTGTAGAAATGAACACTCACCTGTATAGCTACCCCACCCTAGAAGTGGTGCACTGGCCCAGAAAAGAGCGGTTGCCCATATCACAATCATGGTTAATGCAATATTTTTTCTATCAATTTTGTGAGCTGTAGGTAAAAGATAGATAACAAATTTGATCTCCAAAATAGATTAACAAGAAAGATTGTTTGCCACTACACCTGAATTTTAGAAGAGAAAATGTTAAAAAAAAATTAATGTTGTAAGAAAATAGGTACATTAAATTGTGCAATCTAACAAAAGTTAAGAGCTGAAGGAAACATTTCTTCACTTAATAGATTATATGAAAAAGAGCAGTTCCATTAATGAAATAGTATTACCTCCTTTTTTTGTAAATACAGTAGTCCAGATCAATGTTCCCTCTAATTTTTTACATCCATGTGTGGAATGAATTTTGTTATGTGCACCAATATGGAGGCGATGTGTGGCGGGGGTGGGACTGAGGGGTTTGGAGTGTGGGAGGGGGCTCAGGGTTGGGGGACAGGTTTGCGATGTGTGTGGTGGGGGAAGAGCTCTGGCTGGGGGTGCAGGCTCTGGGGTGGGGCCGGGGATGAGGGATTTGGGGTGCAGGCTGCAGCAGGGAGAGAGGCTGCGGCAGTTCTGGCGGAGCCAGGGGAGAGGCGCCTCTCCCCAGCACAGCAGTTCCGGCAAGGGCTGGGGCAGAGGCACTTCTCTCTGCTGTGTGCCTGCACGGCCCTTAATAGCCTGCTGCACGGCCATACGGCTGCTCAGTTTAGAGGGAACTTAGGTCCAGATTCCCACTTATACTGAAGCCCCTCTACATTGCTTTGATGGTATAAAGAGGGCTTAATGTGGGGGTAAATTTACAATACAAATATTTGTAAATGTTTGTTTCTTTTGCTTTACAAATAAATAAGTAAAAAGGAATTTTCTTACTGAACTTGCAAAGATTTACTTCTAAGTACTGTTGCCTGATCAGTAGTTTATGTATTAATTATATTGATTACTTAAGAATCCCCAGCTGTCACTTTGAGGGTTGCCAGGTTCTTCCCCCAATATCAGGGCCAGTATTATTCAAATTATTATATAGTTGGGAACCTTGATGTGCACAGTTGCAACACTCACACTATAGGAACCCTTTTATATTTACAAATATAGTTTATTAATACATTTAGCACAAACACCCCATGTCAGGAAGGTAGAGAGAGATACTACAGAATGTACATCTACACACCCATATACTCACACCATCTCTTGTAGAACAGCCTGAAATGTTCATCATCATCTTCCTCATCACCATCACCTTCCCCATCATCACCAATGGCCATCATTCTGGCACCTCCCAAGGCCTACATCTCTCTCTCCTACCGGCCCTGGGCTGGGATGACGCTTTTATAATATGTTACACCAATGCTGCTACGTTTGACGCATATTCAATAGGGGATTTCCCCCCTTTTCCTTATTTGTATTTCCTCACCTTACTAATGTTGGAGTGTGTTTTTCCTATAGGTTAATATATCAATGATCTCAACTCATTATCATATACATCAATTCATTACCATGGCCCTTTTGTGATTAGGTATCACATTTGTTATTTTTGTCCTTTCCAAGTTCCAAGTTGCGGTGTACCTGTTAAGTTTAAAAGGGTATGAACTCAGGAAAGCCCGTATGCCAACCTGCTTTAACACTCCTCTGTGTTAAAGGTCGCAGCCATACATGGACCTTATGCTTTAGCTCATTACCATCTATCTAGGGGAAAGGGCCCAAACATATGTATGCTAACTTTGCCTTAGCTCAACATACAGGATGTGGCCTGCAGGTCCCTTGTGTTACAGCCAAAATATACTCTAATATAAACCTATACATCTATTATAATAAAACAAATAATCAAACCCATAAGAAAATAAGAAAGTTATAAGAAAAGATATATAGGCAAGTAAACAGGCTACCCTTAGCTGTTTCTCATGTACCTGTGGTCAAAACTTCCCCTTAAACTCTATTTTTGGCTCCCCAAATATCTGGGGTTTTCTGTTCAGCCGTTTATCTGTGCAAAGTTTATCTGTTCAAAGTTCATAGGCCTCAAGCCTTATGTTAATTTGCTGAAATTAATGTTTTATAGGATTCAGGCCTGTAGGTTTCTTGCATTACTGCTGAATATAATGCAAAGCAGCATATAATGCAAAGCAGTAAATATAATAAAGGCAAGCTTGCCCACTGGCTACAGTAGCAGTGACTATGACAAAGGCGAATTAGGCCACTGGGCAACAGTACCTTTTGATATATTTAAACCTGGTGTACTTGTTAGGTGGTAAGGTTGGCTGGTAGCAACCAGAGAATTTTAACTCATACCAGCATAGCATTTAGGAGAAATTTTCTAGGAACTTGCTTGACAAAAGAGTGAGTTGGCTTCATTTCCAGGTTTTATCAGTATCATCAACCACTCGAGGATCCTTTTCCTTTGCCTTTGAAAATGAAGGACACACTGTCTTTGTCATATATGGAATAGGAACCTTCTTGTGGTGGTGATGAGGAGGAACTCAGATTCCTAACCCTGGCAGGAAAGTATCAGAAAACTGCTTGACTATAATTGAAAGAATGAGTCTTCTTCTTCATTACCTCCTTTGGTAATGGATGATCGTGTAATGTTCCTCCCTCACATCTTTCCCTAAAAACTTTACATCTTTCTCCTAGTTTTATGTCTCCACCTGTTCTCTTGTGCACTTTCCATGGTTTCCTTGGTAACCTTGTGTGACAGACACACCTTGGCAATGCATCCTCTGTTCTTTGTGAACAGGTCTCACCTTAGACCCGACAAACACATTACACCAAACAGAAATCTTACAGGGTATTTATATGAGGTGTCTACAGAAAGCTTATTATTTGTCAAGACTCAAATCTTTTCAAGATGTGTGTATAGCTAAGATCAAAGGAATAATGGGTTTATATTGAAAGTATGCTTTATGGACTTGCAGTAGGAATTCATGACCAGGAGTTGGTGTATGTATGGAAGGGGTGGGCAAACTACAGCCCGTGGGCTGGATCCATCCCGCCAACCATTTAAGTCTGGCCCTTGAGCTCCTGCTGGGGAGCAGGGTCTGGGGCTTGCTCTGTTCCAGCGCTCCATCTGGAATATTTAGATTTTCGTAAAAGAACAAAAGCTTAGTATTGTATTCACAAGTGCACCCCTAATTATACTGGAAACGTTTGAGTATTAGCAAGGTAAAAAAGACAATTGTTAATATATTTTCAATCTAATTCTTAGGCTTGATTTTAAAGATGTCAAGTATATAATATTGTCAACACGTTTAATAAAATATACCTTGGAGGTAGTGATTTGATGTTTGGCAAAGAAAGCTGACATACCTTGGTGAGGCTGGCATCCTTTAATGTATCTGATGACACTGATGGCTGTCAGAGTATTAATACTGATTAGACCAAAAAAGAGTATTATAAATCCGTCCACCTGACAAGGAAGGGGTAGAGAGAAGGAGAAAAAAAATCCAAACTCTTGGTATAAAGGGCATATCTCAAAGGTAGAGAACACAAAAAGAACGTGACATTTATTAATATTGAGTATGTTTCTACTAAGTATTTTGAAAGAGTTCTTTTTAATATTTATTCACACATTCGATTCTAGACTAACTGCGTTTGATCTTGCATGCACAGGAACAGCTTACTTAAGGGCAGCAATTGAAAACGATTACTTTTTTTTTTTTTTGCAGGGGAAAAATCCAGGAGCAAGACTAAAACAAACCCAATTACTAAATAAAATACCAATGTCACAGGAATCTTTACATTCTCCCGTTATTAAGTTGGGTTCTAAGTATTCAGAAAAAGATTAAGAATCTAGAAATGTAAATAATGCACTTACCTTGCATGTCCATACGGAAGTGATTAGAAAGCCATCATCTCTAAGAACATTAAACAGCTCTAGAATGCCCCTTGAATAGCCAAAGAGGGAAATGCCTGCATCTGAGACAGCAAGATTGAAGGTGAGATAGTCCTGAGGGTCCAGGGAATGTCGTTGGTTGTACATGATGAAGATCACCCCTCCGTTGCCAAGCCAAGAAAGCCAACCTATGCAATTAAAAGTCAGTGCTGTAGGACAACTGGAGAACAATTTGAAAGAAAAATATTAATTGGTATTTTGCACTTTCGTTTTTTCCTGCAAAAGAGGGTCATGTCATTGGCTTGTCCCTTTCCTTAAGTTGTGGCATTGACTGACACTGACTTGGAGTCCCATCAATTTTGAGCTACAGATGATGGCTGTGACAGAAGAGGTTAGATCAGGATTTCTCAAACAGGGGTCGCTGCTTCCATAGGGAAAGCCCCTGGCGGGCCAGGCCGGTGTGTTTATCTGCCCCGTCCGCAGGTCCAGCCGATCGAGGCTCCCACTGGCCGCGAATTGCTGCTCTGGGCCAATGGGAGATGCTGGAAGCAGCAGCCCATAAGTCCCTCGGCCCATGCCGCTTCCAGCAGCTCCCATTGGCCCGGAGCAGCAATCCGTGGCCAATGAGAGCCGCGATCGGCCGGACCTGTGGACGGGGCAAGTAAACACACCGGTCCGGTCTGCCAGGGATTCCCCTACAGAAGCGGCGACCCCTGTTTGAGAAATCCTGGGGTAGACAAATATATTGAGCAATAATGGGAGGAATTCCTAGAAGTCTGACAAGAGCAGGGAGAGCCTCAGGTGGTTGCAATTAGTAAAATTAAACTTTCATTGGAAATCTCCTAATTAATTCACAATTTGTGAAGAGAATTCAAGAGACAAGTTTACTGAATATGGAGAGACTGGAATAATTCCTAAAACCCTCTTTCCTGGCAGGCATTTCCAATAGTGCACACATCTCACCAGTAATATTGTACATAACATACTTGCATAAGAGTATTTTTGAATAAAGCTGGAACAGATCTAAATAGTTTATATTACATTGGCCATCTCACAAAACAGCCTGTTTTTCAGGTTCACAAACAAAATAGCAGTTGATCAGACCTTGCCCAGGAATTAAGGAACAGAAAAATATCAGAAAACATTTCTGCTGTTTTGGGGCAGAGAATTTACTGCTGCTAAAACAGCTCTTTTGTAACAATGAAACATTCAGAGAGGAGTTTCTGGTACTTAATGGGCTTTCCATAACCTGGAACTACCTGGAGACTGAGCAATGCAAAATACCCCAAATGGGCTTTCCACATATCTAACCTCAATGAAAGAATCGAAGCCACTTTGAATAGCTTATGAGGAATCCAGAAATAGCACAAGAAGCCTTTCCATCAGGCTGAAACATCTAGAATAGACAGTCACTCTCCCAAAATTCTAAAAGTTTGACCAAAATGAATTGGGCATTTGAATACACAAAACAGGTTTTTAAACTCCAACCCCCACCCAGAATTGCTATTGCACAACACCTGGAAGGGAATTCCATTAGAATCTCAAAATATATTGCAATTTTGGGAGGTTGTTGTTTATCTGAGAAAAGGGGGTCAACTTTTCAGCTCTTTGCAGTCCAGAAATAATGGGTAACCCCACATGATTTCTGGTGGCCCATATACCATATACTAGCCTGGTCTGAAACTGTTGGGGTTTTAGGAAGGGTATATTTTTAGTCTTGCCTCATTATCAGTTAAAGCCAAATCTAGGCATGTATTATATATTTTTTCAGAAGATATTGGCTTCCATAAACCAGAAATTGTTTGCTGTTGCTTGCAAACTTTGTTAAAGAGTAATGGCCAAAGTGTGATTTTTCCAAACCTGATCAAGTGACTGTCAAAACTGTTCCAGTTTTGGACTTCAAAAATTAACTAACTTCTTTAGAGATCATGTCCCCAGCATGACTCTGTTTGAGGAAGACAGTGAAGCCAAATTAATAGCCTCAACAAACCTTGGCCATGAAAACAGACTACAGTTAAAAAGTAAACATGGCTAGGCTAGGTAGAAGCAGCTTTAGGGAAACATATATTATATGCAGAGAGAGTCCAGAATCAAAACAGGGACAGTCAAAGTGAATTAAGATTCTAAAAGGCCTTCTCAAGGTTATTAGGAGTCCAGCTCAGTCATATTTGGCCCGGGGGCGGGGCATGATGGAAAACATGGCTTCACACATATTCCAGATGTGAAAATATTTCTCGAGAGTTAGAAAATAATCCTACAATTCCAATTCACTATTATAGACCATGTGAAGTTAAAAAATAAAAGTAAACTAATTTAATAAAAATATATTTCTAAAGACTATGAATAGATTTCTTCATTCAGTCTACACAGCAAGTAGACAGGGAGTCGTCTTGTGTATTATTCAGAGTCTCAAAATCCTGATAAATTTGCTGTGATTTTCACTCACGCCATGAATTAAAGTAGGCTTGTGTTTGCTATTTTATGAAACTATTCCTGCATGTAGCTATAATTTATTATGTATAACTGAAACAATGTAAAAACTACTTAGTTCCGTTTTAGTAGTAGGGCTTTCAGTATCAAAAATGTTTGATTCATAGTTATAACAATAACAAATATCTTTCCTACTAACAGCATTGTAGGTTTGCGGTTTGTATTTTGGACAAAACAGAGCAGATGTTTTTGATAATCTATTCAGATTGTTACAGATACAAATAATGTGGAACAATCCCAGGAGTTTTTGACAACTTCTAATTCTAAGGGAAGGAAAGAAATTTTGATTTTATCGTTGTGAATTCCTTAGGATGGTGTAGTACTATGCTATGAAGGGCAAGTATGTAGAGAACTGGTCTTCACTTTTGATTTCCCGCCCTACCCCAATTCCAGTTTCCATTTTACACTACTCAATTCATGTTTTAAAGCTAGACTCTTTCTGAAAGCTACCAATTTCTCATTTATTTTTAGCTGGATTTTTATAGTGATAAATTAACCTGAAATATCTTCAACAAAGTATAACAGCAGCAGCAGCAACAAAAAGTAGATAAGCTGTGAATTAGTCTTTGGATAACAAATATACAAGTATTATGGTAAGTAAAGTCCACTTCCTTTGTTTTTAAATAACTGCAATTTCTAAAACATACATAAGATTCAACTTTACCCTTGAGAAGGCACAGGTATACCGATTTTCCACAAACTCACGATAAGCTGACTGCACATCTCTCTTCAGAGCAAAGAACAGAAGATAAAATTTGAAACACAGCCTGAATTTGCTTTTTACTTACCCAGTGTGAGCAAGTAAACCCCAATGATGGTTTCCCAATCCTCTGAGACAGCAAACCCAGACTTGTTACTGTGCAATAAGCTGGAGCTGTCCATCAGCACCACTCCCTCACTTTCTGGAAAGCTCGGATTCAGAAAACACAGTAGTAGGTGCAACTATTTCTCTCTCTTTTAAATAAGTATCTTACAGAACTTCTTTGACTCTTCTTTAGCAAGAGTAAGATACTTCTTTAGTAAGATAGCAGCAGCAACTATGTGGGAAGTGCTAAAAAGGAAGCTGAGCAAGGAGGTAAGACAGTGATCTACCATCTACTGAGCCTCAGCTGCCACTCAGCATCAATATAATTAGCAGCATCAGAAGTGCTGAGCTACTTGGTTTAAAGCCTCAGGATCTGATCCACACATGGCCCAAATCTGTCTTTCACAGAAAGAGCTTTCTCTTAACCTCAATAGCCCTTAGAATGATGGAGCCGACAGTCCTGCTAAAGGTTTCCCTGCATGAACCCTTGCATTCCTTTTCTACCACTGAGCCACTTAGCAGGAACATGTAATATCCCGATGATGGTAGAAAGGATCAGTAAATGCTGTAGAAATTTTCCCAAAGAGATGCCCCGTGAAATACAGTAGAATCTCAGTATTACGAACACGTGTTACGAACTGACCGGACCCGTGGAACTGGAATTACACAATCAGGCAGCAGCAGACACAAAAACAAACAAACAAACAAACAAAAAGCAAATACAGTACAGTACCATGTTAAACGTAAACTACTAAAAATAAGGGAAAGTTAAAAAAAGATTTGACAAGGTAAGGAAACTATGTCTGTGCTTGTTTCATTTAAATTAAGATTGTTAGAAGCTGCATTTTTTGTCTGCATAGTAAAGATTGAAAGCTGTATTAAGTCAATGTTCAGTTGTAAACTTTTGAAAGAACCATAATGTTTTGTTCAGAGTTGTGAACATTTCAGAGTAATGAACACCCTCCATTCCCGACATGTTTGCAATTCTGAGACTCTGCTCTACTTCGTTTTGATGCTGACACAAAATAGAAGGTGTGGAATGTATCAAACATGAAAACCAAACTGTGTGTGTTGTGGAGGAACTATACATTTATTTAGAAATATATTAAAGCTTTATTTAATAATAAAACATGTGCACTGCTCAAGTAGCAAATGATGAAGTACATACAGCAAAGCTTTAAGGTGCCTCTGGATTCTTGGAAGATAGCAAATGAAATTTACTGAGTATTTGACAATGTGTCCCGTGTCTAAATATTTAAACATTCTCCCTTTTTTAACCTTTTTTATTTTTTTTTATTATTATTATTTTTACGAGGGAGAGAAACAAGTTAAGAAGAGAAGAAATGAGAACAATAAGATCTCCTATATGGGTGATTTCTATTACTCCCAGAGAGCAAGCAAAGAGAAATCAGAATTTGTAAGGTTGCATAGAGATGAAAAGGTATTAGAACAGTGGATGTAACAAGTGGAACCACAACTATAATGCTTTACACAGTACTAGTCACTGTACTGTGGGCAGGACTTCGCTAAAATTGAAGAGGTGTATCAGAGGGTAATCAGACTCAATTCGGCCTGCAAAAAGGAGTAGTAATTATAAGGAATGGTAAATTTGGTTGAGAAAACTTGGTTCTACATAATTTAGAAAAAAATGTGAATCATAATTCCAGAACATGTGAAATGGAACTAAATCTGCCTAAACTGTGGTTTAAATATTGAACAAACTTTGAAATCAGTAAGAAAAGCCACCTGGCATATATTAAAATTGAAAACAGTCCTAAACAGATAAAAGCCCATACATTTGAAGCTGAACCCAAGCAAAAAGCAGAGTTTCTGTTGCTTGACAATGGAAGGCATTCTGCAGAGTTTGCAGCCATACTGCAGTGTCCTTTGGTTGAAGATACACACCCATAACTGGTCAGTTCAGTCCATAGTTTAGGAGTGCTCCTGGATTCCTTGCTGATGCTAAGTGCTCACATAGCAGCATCCATGAATAATGCTCTTTGCCAACCACAGATGGCAAGGAGGCTCTGTCCCAGTCTGGCAGACCACCCAGGCTCAATTATACATGCCTTTGTCACTTCCTGGTTGAACACAACCACATCTACTTCTGCATGAAGCTCTCAGCCATCAGGACCCTCCAATTACTGTAGAATGCAGCAGCACATATCCTCAGCAATCTGGGCTACAGGGAGCACAAGTTATCTTCTGCACATTACACTGTTTTCCTATAGAATAATGTGTTAAATTCAAGATGTTGGTCCTTTTCCCCCCCAAGGGGCTCAATGACTTGGGCCCAGGATATCTAAGAAATTGTTAAAAGAGTTGGGCTGAAGTGTGTGGTCAACAACATTGCTTCTCAAGCACTCAGAAGCACGACAAAGGCAAAGTTCACCTGTGCAGGAAATGGAGCTTTCTTCTCATAGGCTGGCCCAAGATTCTGGAACAAACTCCCATAGGAATGAAGAACCACCTCAGCACTCACTCCCTTCCATTCCAAGTGCCAGATGTACTACTTTGACCTCATTTTCACTAATATAAACACAGAGTATAATTTATTAAAAACAAACAAAAACCTGTGCATGCAATTTCCTCACTGGGTAGAGAATAAGAGCAAGGATGAGATACACGTAACAGATGTTAGTCATGTTGCTTTATACACTACTGGTGCTCAGATACTATAGGGATGAGGTTAGTATAAGAACTGGACTGAAATAGGATTTTTTTGAAGATGGGGAGTGCCAGTAGTTACAAGTACTAGACAAACTGCTGAGCTGAGATAATGAAAGAGTGCATATGTTCAATGGCTATTAGCCAGGATGGGCAGTAATGGTGTCCCTAGCCTCTGTTTGCCAGAAGTTGGGAATGAGCAACAGGGGATGGATCACTTGATAACCTGTTCTGTTCTTTCCCTCTGGGGCACTTGGCACTGGTCACTGTTGGAAGACAGGATACTGGGCTAGATGGACCTTTGGTCTGACCCAGTAGGGCCATTCTTATGTTGTGTTCTTATGATGATTTTTATTTCCAATATTTCCTATGGATAAAATGGCACTAAAATGCATTTGTTTTCTTGTATGACTTTGTACTCATGTTTTAAGGAGTAGATGAAATGCAATACTTGTGTGGGGATGTCTAAGAATTCACTGGTATCAGAAAAGGATTTCCCTTTGAACAAAATTAATGTTACAAAAGAAGGTAGTTGAAAAATTCAAAGGTTGTGGGAAGAAGCATCCTGAAAAATTTCAACCATTAAAGCAACAAATCACATAATCTCACAGTTCTTAAATAAAATTATTAAAATATGTATGTGCACACACACACAGCACACATGTGAAATAGTTGCCTCCCTTCCCCAAAGAATTCCACCATTTCAGGAAGTAGAACCTCTCTTTTGGTATGTTGTGTAATTATTTAATTTGAAGAAATTTCCTCCTCTCAAACTGTACTGATTTGGTAGGGCAGGCTGAGAGTCACCTCCTGTAGAGAGATACTATTTTGGGGAAGTGACAATATTAATCCAGCCATTACAGGGCTGCTCTAATTAAGAAACTCCCCTGTGTATTCTGTGGCTAAGTCTACCTGAGAAATTTGCATTAAAAAAAAATCCCCTGAACCAGCATCCACCATAAAGTGCTATAGTTATAATGTATTTCAATTTTAGACTTACAAAGCAGTAAGAGCTGTATTGTGATTTTGTTTTAGTGCTCATGAAGAAATTACATTTTAAACAGTTTCTGTTACAATACCCAATTAAAACAGTTACACATTTAATGATCATGCAAAAAAGATAAATGTGAGTTAAGAGGACCACAGATTCCGCCAGTTTCATGCTGAAATTTTGACTGGGCAGGCAGATGAATGAGCAGGTTAACAGCCATAAAATTTTTCAGAACCTTAAACAGCCAAATGAACTGCAATGAAGGATTCTGAAAAACTGATTCAGGTTCTGTAGTTTCCACATCGGAGTGTTGCTCCTTTAAGATTTCTGAAAGCATGCGCCACATCTCATCCTTCTCATATTTTGAAAGGCACTTCAGATTCTTATACCTTGGGTCAAGTGCTGTAGCTATCTTTAGATATCTCACATTGGTACCTTTGCATTTTGTCAAATCTGCAGTGAAGGTGTTCTTAAAATGAACAACATATTCTGGGTCATCATCTGAGACTGCAGTAACATGAAATATATGGCAGACTGTGGGTAAAACAGAGCGAAACAATTCTCCCCCACAAAGTTCAGTTACAAATTTAAAACACACTTTTTTTTTTTGAATGAGTGTCATCAGCATGAAAGCATGTCCTCTGGAATGGTGGCAAAGACATGAAGGGAAATACGAATGTTTAGCACATCTGGCACGTAAATACCTTGCAATGCCGGCTACAAAATTGCCACACGAATGCCTGTTTTCATTTTCAGGTGACATTGTAAATTTGAAGTGGGCAGCATTATGTCCTGTAAATGTAAACAAACTTGTTTGTCTTAGTGAATGGCTGAATAAGTAGTAGGACTGAGTCGACTTGTAGGCTCTAAAGTTTTACATTGTTTTGTTTTGGAGTGCAGTTATGTAACAAAAAAAAATCTTAATTTGTAAATTGCATATTCACAAAAAAGAATGCACTACAGTACTTGTGTGAGGTGAACTGAAAAATACTATTTCTTTTATCATTTTTGCAGTGCAAATATTTGTAATCAAATATAATATAATATAAAACGAGCCCTGTACACTTGGTATTCTGTTATAATTGAAATCAATATATTTGAAAATGTAGAAAATTATTCACAAATATTTAATAAATTTTAATTGGTACTCTATTGTTTAACAGTGCAATTAAAACTGATTTTTTTTTAAACCGTGATTAATTTTTTTGAGTTAATCGCGTGACTTAACTGCAATTAATCGACAGTCCTATTTTTTATAGAAGGCACAATTAGCCAGCAGAACCCTTTGGTACAAAATATTAAGTCTAAAATAAAAAAAAGAACTGGGTATTTATGTGGATGACAAGAATATCTGAAGTTATAAGAAGAAATATTACAGTCAAGCTGATCTCTACCAAGGTTAGGAACACAAACTTTCCCTGAGGTTCATACCTCATAACCACTTTCTGAAGAGTTTGTTGCACCTTCTTCTGAAATATCTGGTTCAGGCCACTGTAGGAGAGGGGATGGTAGTCGAGATGGACAACAAGGGCCGTCTCTACAGTTTTCGCCGCTCCAAGCAGCGCATCGAATTGCCGCCACAGATGGCGGGGGCCATCCGTGTGTCCTTAGGGTGGCAGGCGCGGACAGCTAAACATAGAAGCTGCTGCTGAACTGCCGCCACCGCAGAAACGCGCGAGCCGCCCTAAGGGCGCACAGACTCCCCCCGCTGTCCACGGCAGCAATTCGGCGCGCTGCTTGGGGGCAAAACAACAGGGACTGTCGCCCCGTGCAGAATGCCACCCCAAACACCAGCTTGGAATGCTGGTTGCTGGAGCCGGCCCTGTGGACAACTGATCTGACTCACTATGGCAATTCTTATGTTATTATAAAATGCTTAAAACATTGATCATTTATAGCTGGTTCTGAAAAATTAGTTTGGGTTCTACAAAACATATCTATGAAGTTCTTCTTATTTTTGCTATTTCCCAGTCATAGAATCATAGATTATTAAGGTTGGAAGGGACCTCAAGAGATCATCTAGTCCAACCCCCTGCTCAAAGCAGGATCAATCCCCAAATGGCCCCCTTGAGGATTGAACTCATAACACTGGGTTTAGCAGGCCAATGCTCAAACCACTGAGCTATCCCTCTTGTGACACTGTTACTGGAATTTCCCCCTGATAAACATACAGGCCTAAAAATGCAGTTTTGTCTTCTTCCATTTTCTAACATAAATTTAGATGGTCTGGCTTTCAATAGGAGAACATATTTCTTCAAGTTAAGCAATTTTCTCTTAATTTTTGTTTAAAACAATTGTGTCAGTTACTGTAACAAGAACTAAAGGATACATATGGTACCTGATAAATGCTATTATCTGCATGTAGGCCTTGCATATACTACACTTTCTATTGCACTCAAGTCCCAGACATACCACAATTACACACATTTGCAATCTAAAAATGTAAAATGCACCAACCACAGAAATGTTACAGCAGACAGAATATAGATTAAGTTTTATTTTCTGAAATGTTATTCTGTTATTCATATACACTATGTTAAGTACCGGTCTTCCTTCAAAATTATCAGATTAATGGAACGGTTTAAGTTTTAATGTTATAACAAGGTTATAGATATGAAGGTGTCATCTGAGTGTTGTCATGATCTTTTTCTTCACACTTCCAAACTGCCAGGTAGTTTCAAATAATGGTGTTTTTCGGTCCTATTTCTGCCCAAGTTGGGACAGCTAAATACAAAGAGAAGAGAAAAAAAATCACATTGTCAATATTATTTTTTAGCCCAATAATTCAGTTTAAAGAGCAAACTTTCTGTTTTTTACAATATTTGGTTGCTGTTTACAAATAAAAGAATGCTAGTTAAGAGAAAAATGTAAGGTATAAAAAGCACTGGTTTATTTTGTCCTGAAAGTACAATAAAAATGAACAGCTCTGGAATGTCTACTAAACAAAGCCAATCTTTCATAAAAAGAAAAATCTGTAGTCACACAGTTGAGTACAGAGCTGTCGGCTTAATAGTGTACACTAAGGACTCTCATCCCTATGAAGTAAGAATGTGCTTAGTTCTGTCAGATGTATTTAAATACCAATTGATTTGCTTTATGTACCATGAAATGACTAACAAAGGAAGAAATATAGGTGATGGGAGGCACTGCAGTGCTAAGAAATGCTCAACAGCGTCAACTAGGCTGAGCAGCTGTATATCGTTGGAAAGGAGTGTGGAGAAATTGATATTACTGTTAATTAAATCTCACTGTCTTTTAAGGGCTTATTCCAAAAGGTGTTGGGGACCTGCAACTCCCACTGCAGTTCACGGGTGTAGCACTCTCAAGGTCAGGCACTTAGGCCATGTCTACAGTTACTGGGGATCGATGCTGCTGCGATTGATGCAGTGGGGGTCAATTTAACAGGTCTAGTAAAGACCCGCTAAATCGACTGCAGATCAATCTTTGGTCAACTCCGGTATTCCACCGGAACAAGAAGAGTAAAGTAAGTTGATGGGAGAGCATCTCCTGTCAACGCAGCACAGTGTAGACACCGCGGTAAATCGACCTAGGCTATGTTGACTCCAGTTACGTTATTCACGTAGCAGGAGTAGTGCAACTTGGGTTGACTTACCCTGGTAGTATAGACAGAGCCTAAATGTGAAAAGCTTAAGCCAAAGCTTTCAAAACAATGTCAGATGGAGGTGTTTACCCTGCTGGGGTATTTCAACAGCTAATATGGATTGACATGTGAATTTGGAGGAGTTCTGTGAAATCAATCCATCTTCTCCATAATAGTTTATGTTACTTGGAGACATTTAATTAAAGCATACTTGATTACAAACCATATTAATCTGTTACATGTGCACTTGCTAAATACCATTTACAACTCAGGTTTCTTAAATTTTATTAGCAGCAAAGAGTTCTGTGGCACCTTATAGACTAACAGAGGTATTGGAGCATGAGCTTTCGTGGATGAATACCCACTTTGTCGGATGCATGACAAGGTGCCACAGAACTCTTTGCTGCTTTTACAGATCCAGACTAACACTAACATTTTATTAGAATCTTTTTTTTAACTTTTACCAGTTGATCTTTATTTCAATTTGCATTCAATTGTTTAAAATAGTTCAATTTCTACAACTGAATCCAATAAAGTCAGCTATGGAATATTAAGGCAATTAACTCAAAGTATTGAAAGTTTAAAATATTAGTGGTAACTTACCTGTTTTATAAACTGTGCAGCATTGAAAAGCTCACTGCAGCCATATAAGACATGTTTGCCTTGTTTGCCCTGTGCAAAGAAAAGATAAGGAGAGATCAGTTTGAATAAAACAACAATGTGGGTGATTAACTAGTTGTGTACAAAACAATAACTTTAGCAGTCAGAGATCATGTGAGGAACTTGTTCTTCTAGTATAAAACCTAGGTTGCTGATCAAGGTAGGAAAAGTAAATGCCTCACAAGAAAATAAAACAATGTTGATTAAGTGGAAGAAATGGGGAAATGATGGGACAAAGTCAGAAAGCAGTGAAAAATGAGGCATTCTTCACACACGAAAATCAATTAAATAGAGGGCTTGTCTACTGGTAAATTAATTTGGGTTAAGGTAGGGTGTGAATTTAAAGCAGAAGAGATATTTTGCAATAACTTCCTGTCTAGATCTTATTCTGGAATAAGAGGGCCTTATTCTGAATTAGGTTTTATCTACATAGGTCTTAAAAGGTGTAAATTTAAGAATTAAAGTAATCCAAATTAAGGCCATTTTAATTCTGAATAAGAGCACAGTCATGGGGGTTAATGCAATTTAACTTTAAAAGTTAATTTTATTAATTTTCCTTAGTGTTCCCATGTAGACAAGCCCTAAAATGAATCCACTTCCAAAATGGACTACGCAAAATTGGTATAAAGCCTTCTTATTCTGGAATAAGAACATCCACACAGGGAATTAATCAGGACCAGTTAATCAGGACCAGCTTTCCATATAGACGAGCTCAGAATCTAATTGTCAGTCCTTTGTTACAACTTTTAAAAGGATATAAAATCTCCATCTGAAGGGCTTCCTCCTGAGCTCCCACAGAAAAGCCATACATCCTTGTTTTATAATATAAGGCATTGTTATAAGAATGGTAGCAATGCATTATTATTCGTATTACAGTAAAGCCTAACCCCCCCAATCTATAGCCCATTGCATGACAGGGAAAAGTCTAATACAACAGTACATTGACGATAAAATCCCTTACCCAAAAACAGAGGTATCACATTCATGCCAATCTACTATACTACTACTTGCTCATTTAAACACAGTAACTTTGGATAAAACATTCAGTTTGCAGTGACTATAAATTGTTTTTGTTCCAGCAATATCTTCCTAATAGTTTCTAAGTCTGAAAAATCATCCTGATTCTTTCATCTCCAAAATGTGAATATAAGATGTATACGAAATATAGAAACAATGAGAAAATATTTCCAGTATTAAACTGTTAACCAAATGCCTTCAAAAAGTAGACCCACAAGTGCAGATTTGAGATCCTCCAGTACTTTCAAATAACTGTGTTGATGTTATTTTGCTTTTTCTCACTTTAAACCTGTTTACAGTGACGAGGAGGAGGGGTTTACCTCATCATGTTGTCTCCCACCTATGAAAACACTGGCTGTTGGAAGAAAGAGTGGCCTGCCAAACCTTAGAGAGGAGGCAGCCTGGCACCTTGCTAAAACATTTTATCTTTTTTTTAAAGACAGGGAGATAAACTACGTCTTCCAAAGAAAGTTAATTAGTTAAAGACACTGGGCATTCAATGTGTATTTGCATGTCTGCAAACAGAAATCTTTTCCCTTGGGGCACTGCAAGTCTTAGTAACGAAGATAATGGAATGAAGAACTTTTTAAACTCTTGTAATTAGCTGAAATATAGTTCACTACTGTGATCACTGATATTGTCATCAAATATATTGCTATTTGAAAGCTGTTTGGTGGCTTTTTTGAGATGAGTTTGGGTTTCAATCCAGTTCCTTACAGACATATGCCCACATCATAAACATTTCCAAAAAGGGCATTCTTACCAAAGATTAATAGCTCTGGAGAACTGATTACTCCAGATAGTCTCTAAGAAGGAAGAGTTGTGGATCATTGGTGAAGCACTGCAAGGAAATTTGCACGGCTTCTACCCTGTGTTGTTTCCGTTCCATAGAGAACTACAAGACCTGTGAGTTTAGTGCTATTGATTTAACTTTCAAAAAGAAACGGCTACTTGTAACCACCAGTCTTTTGCCTAGCAGTACCCGTAGAAGGGTGGCGCTCGTGCCCGTAGCACCTTCCCTGGCTATATGAGGCAGAGCCACCCTGATACCCCACCCCCCTCAGTTCCTTTGCACCGAATATCCAGAGTCTACCTAAGCAAGGATTGTAGGACTGCTCTTCTGACGTTAGCGTCTGTTCTGGAAGAAGCAGTGATTGCATAATGGTCCATTAATGTGTGTACAGACAACCAAGTGGCCGCACTACAAATGTCCAATATGGAAATGCCATTAAGGAAGGCCACTGATGTTGCTTCTGCTCTCATCAAATGCATCCGTATCTGCTGAGGAGGCACAGCCAACGCCATCTCACATGTACACCTGATGCAAAACGTTGTCTATCTAGTGATGGTCTGCGCAGAGACCACTTGTCCCTTCATGCAGTCTGAATACGATATGAATAGACGACGCAAAACACAAAACTTTTCAGTCCTGTTCAGACAGCATCTAACATCTAGTGTATGGAGGTGTTGCTCCTCCCGGGAGGAATGCGGCTTGGGGAAAAATACAGGTAAATACATGGCTTGGTTCAGGTGAAACTGAGACACCACCTTGGATACAAACTTTGGTGTGGCCGAAGCATCACCTTGTCCCTGGAGAACTGCCCAGCCATCAGGACCTACAACTCTTATACCCTCCTGGCACCGGTAATAGCTATCAAGAATGCAGTCTTCTGAAACAAGAGGGGCAGCAGGCAGGAAGCAAGAGGCTCAAATGGAGGCCCCATTATAGCCGCTAAAACCATGTTCAAGTCCTACAAAGGGGCCACCTCTCTGACTGGAGTACGCAGGCGGAGGAGACTTCTCAAGAATTTTGTTTTGAGAAAACAGATTTCCCTTGGATAGGGGGATGAAATGCCGATACTTGGCCTGATTCCTGAAGGTGCTACAGGAAGCCTCTATCAGATGGGACTGATGGGCCAAGGACCATGCAGAAAACCTCTTCCACTTTGCCCTGTAGGTCATTCTAATGGAAGGTCTCCTGCTGTTAAGTAGGACCTGTTGGACAGCCTCCAAAAAACATCCTTCTTCCTCTCTAAGCCATGCAGCGGCCACGCCGCAAGGTGCAGAGAGCTGATCACTGCAGCTGGGTGCAGCCATGATCCTGTGTGAGGAGGTCGGGCTATAAATGTGTGAGGTTGTAGCAACAGCCACACAGAGCTCTGACTATATCTGACAGGCAGTAAAAAGGAACTGAGGGGGGTTGGGGCAATGCTGCCAGGCTACAGGCATGAGGTGTGAGTATCTCCCTTGTTCGGGTCCTGCTGGACAAAAGGCTCCAGCGTGCAAACATCTACTTGGAATACATGTCTGCATTTAGCCGAAGAAGAACATCAAAGCACACTTGTTTAAAATTAGGGTTGTCATGCTGCCAGTGGTGCCTCAGTCCTGGGTTTGGAACATCAACATTTCTTCCGTGCTGATGAGTTCTGATTCTATAAATATTAGACTGAAGTATCAATGAATGAATCAGACAGAAGATTAGAAGAAGAAAGTCTTAGAGAACAATACTTCCATTTACGTACACAATTTGGAATGACTGGAAAGAAATAAATGGTTTTTATACAGGATTTGAATAGGATTCTAACAAAATATTAGGGTCAAAATCTTCAAAACTGTGACGGCAAGTGTGACTATTTGCGGTCTAATTTGCATAGACACTAAACTGCTTGCGTAACTTCATTTGTTTTGCATTCAGAGCACCTTAAATAAGACATGTACACACATGGGTAATTGTGCAAGAGCAATATGGAAAAATTACTCCTAATTTTGTTCAAATATTGCTTGAGTCTGGCTGCAGTTCTTTAAACACACAAAATGTATTTAGCAATGCAGTATCTGTCTGAATGAACATACAGTAAAGCTAATCAGAACATTTTCAGTAAAATAAAGTTTTGTCATACTGTATGCTGACCTATCAAAGCTGTGATTTTTCACACAGACATCAGTTTTGATGAAGTTTTTGTTGTAAAGGTAGAGGCAGAGAGAGAGAGAGAGACTCTATCATTCTATAGCCTCAGGTTTAGGGTACTAGCCTGGGATATGGGAGTCCCTGATTCAAAGTCCCTGCTATGTCTGATTAATCTAGGATGAAAAACCCTGAATCAGGGAGGTGCAGGGACTTAAACCTGTGACTCCCACATCCCAGGCCAGTGCACTACATCCACACCGTACCAAACAGCTCAGATTTTTGACTGGGAAATGGACATTTTGACAATTTTGCTTTTTCAAAAACAAACATAAGGCTTTGTTTTCATTCCAATGCAGAATGAAACATTTCAAAACCTCCAAAGCTGTCATGAAACAGAACTGTCATCCTTCAGCTCTCCAACATACAAATTTTTAAAAAATATATCATTTTAAATAAAACATTAAGCTTATTTTTAAAAAGTTAACCAGAGTGGTTTAATAATCAAATATAAGATCAAAGTACTTAATTTAAAATCCAGTACTTGGTTGAGACATTCAAATCAAGATTTTATAGCCAAACAATTATTAGAGATGTATTTCAAGCTGTATAAAATAATTTAACTGATTTTCAGATTAAATTCCAAGCTCATTATGGGAATCAAACAAAATCTAAATGTAAAGTCATATGGAAAACTACACTGGATCTAAAGCTCCTGTGATACAGCATACTACTTGACAGAGGTAAGGATTTAGACTTAATGCCATTCAGTCTTGTAAACAGGGATATAGTACCTTAAAATGGCTTATGAGTAAGAATTTTATTACTAATACCCAACACACAAAATTTTGTCTTTTAAATAGATCAAGACTAGTGATCTGCAGAACCTATGACCAGAAAGTTTTACAACAGAAAACACAAGTTTTTTTATGATGTTGAAAAAGATGCTAGGAAAAAAGCTGTGTTTATGCCAATTAACCTTATGCAACCTTTTCTTCCATTTCCATATATGCATCAGATTACTGTGATTCTCCTTAATCCCCGAGGGTTGATTTTAACCTCCTTTTGAAGCTTAGTTAATGCTGCTATAGGCAAATCAGAAGATGAGTGAGGCAAAACTATCCTTTCCTCAGAGATGAACAATCCTTGTCTGGCTATGCTGGAAGGAGGACAGGAGACATGGATGTGGTTTAATTCAGTGGCTCTCAATCTTTCCAGACTACCGTACCCCTTCAGGAGTCTGATTTGTCTTGCATACAAATGTTTGAGAACCACTGGTTTGATTAGTCCGCAACTTTATTCCTACATGTCTGGGAGTACTCGACAGATACATGTGTACAGTGCAGGTAATTCCAAAATAATTTACATATACTAAGGAAGAGGGAACTGCTGTCAGCCCTCCCTTTTTACTCATCCTGGTGCCCAGCTAACCTGCTGCTGGGACTTTGCCAGTCCTCCCCCCCAAATAAGGATTAAGGGAGGCTGTAAATGGGGGTGGGTTGGCTCCCTGCTGTACCAGTCATGGGAGGCCCGAACCCCATTTCCACTCCTTTAAAGAATACCTCCCTAAATCCTTTATTAATTCATTTTATCTGATCACTTATCCCTTCCCTACAGAATAACTGCACTAGGGTGTACAGGATCTGTGGATTGATATACCAGCTGTGTATCTCTAAGAATCTACTCTACCTTTCAAGATTGCTGATTGCTCTTTAACACGTTTTCATTTGATAACCATACAGAATAGTGTCTCGAACTATCTGTGGCGATCTTCACTTGGTGGGTTCCCATTTACTGCTTTAAACGGAAGTGTCTAAAACGAAGTTTCTGCCAGCAGCCCAATCCTCTCACCAAACTGACTTAAGCATGGTTTGAAAGAAGCAATCTCTCAGGGAAGCAACTGCTCCCAAATCCCTCCAATGATTGGCAGTAGTAGTTTGCCTGGCAGTTTTGGTATTAGCTGGGCTTCAGCAATCAGCTAAGAGGAAAATATACATAGTTTATTTTCTTTAAAAGCCATCAGAGCAAAACCCCTAGTTGTAGCGCCTCCTCCCCTTGATTTGAGGTAAGTAGAAATGTATAGGAGAATCTCAGCTTTTATTTGAAAACTAGTTTCTAGCTTCTTTTTGAGAAGACAGCCTTGAACACAATGTATTGGTAAACTAATCACTATGGTGCTCTAGTTCTGCAGAAAGTGACTGGGCTGAGTCCTAAAGATCTGCTTATGCAAAATGAGTCAGTTAAGTTTACATTATACCACAAAGAACCACCTTGCTAACTTCCTGAAGGAGTCCAGGCTCTTCACTGCAAAGATGAAGTTATCCTCAAACAGCTTCATTTGCCATTTATTATAATTGTTGTTTACAGTATCCTGACATTCTTGTTAGTGTCTTCAAAATATTTCCTTTATTCACCTTATGTCTGTTTACCACCAACTAGTTCACCAAAGATTAGTTGTTCTGGTGTTTGTTTCTCAACAACTTGTGGGGCATGACTTGTCCAGTTGAGATGCACATTCAACAGCATTGCCTGTATTCCAGCAGTCAAACATGAACCAGTACTGTTACTTTTTAAAAAAAAAATTCTCTTTTCCAACCTCAAGCAACCAAAAGCTAGTCCATGTCTTTGCAGCATATAGTACAGATGGAAAGCACTACTGTACTATACAGTTTGTTCTTTGGCAAAGCCAAATGTCATATTGCTTGCACACAATCAATCATACAAACAATCCAATAAAGCTTTCTAGGTAAATGACTTCAATATGTTTTTTAGTGAAGATTCTTCCAAGGTGGGTAAATGTCACCACGCTTACTGCTATACTGTTAATTCTGATGTGTGTTTCAACAGCCTGTTTGGTGTTTGCAATATATTCAGCATTTGAAACATTAACTGTCACACCAAAATGAGGCTGTTGTAAAACAAGATGCCATTATCTGCCAGCCTTGCTCTGAGTAGACTACAAGTGCAGAGTCATGCACAAAGAGCAGTTTGCTAATAAGAGCTTTTGATGCATGCAGATTAAAGTTACTAAAGAATATTCCTGAGTAGCATCTAATCTTTAATCACAGGTGGTGACAACTGCTTTATCTAACTACTACCAATCAAAATTAATCAAACAAGGTTGTGAAATAGTATCAAATGTGATGGGGATTGGAGTACTCCAACCATATTATATGATTTCATATAATTCAGGGTCTTTTACCTCAATCTTCATATTTCATAGTGATTAGCAAAGCTGATAGTATCAAAGCTATTTGACAGGGCAGTACAGTTATGTATAAAGATCTCTGTTCCCTGGATGTTTCTGACAATTACTAGGCAGCAAATATTATTTTAGTAGTGATGTGTTGTAAATGAAAACTACACTGTGACTCAAAGCACCCATGATGATGTTCAACAGTCAGTTGAGAAGAACTCTTGACATTGCCTGCAGTGTATATTTGAGTAATTCCTCTACAATTACAGTTACTTTTTGAGCCTTTTCATCTGTAAAGAGTGATGTCAACATTTTATCTAGAAAATACTTTTTCCTTGCTCCTGAACAGCAAAGAGAAATGAGGTTAATGGTCAATTCATCACATCTAAATTTACAGATTTCAATTTCTCTATTATGTAAAACATTATTCTAAGGTGAAACAATTTGGAATGTCGTATAGTAGTCTAACTCTCAGCTATACTGTAAGTTTTGTGGTAACAAAACTGCAGGCAGAGCTAATATGCATTCACCATTTCAAGACCAAAACCCAAATTTGCTATTGATTTTTTTTTCTACATAATTATTTCCAGGTTGTATAGAAACATAAGCATTTCAGCTGAACTTAATATAACAAGCTCCTACGAGATTGTAAAGATAAGTTACATAGGCTACAATTAGTTATAATCAGTTAATTATAGGATATAATTGGCAAAATGTACTTAACCTTAATGTAGTCAACAAGATTTTGATATTCAATGTAGTTGCCTCCTCCAACTACAAAAACAATTGCCTAAAATACAAACACATAGAAGAGGAGATAATTAGAATATGCAATCAAATTCCTATAGTATATGGAGTTTAATTAAAAAATGAGATGAAAACCAGTTTTATTAAACAGCAACTTTTTTTTTTTTTTAACATGGAGTTTTCAAAAGCAACCAAATAATGAAGCAACAAATAATTTGGGCCGCCTGTTAATCTTACAAACCTAATTCTACTTAAAGGATCTATTTCTAAGGATAATACTTGAATTACCAATACTGCAATTACAATCATTTAGGGGACAGAAAACCACAGGCTTCAAACAAAACAGGGCTGTAAAATTTTCCTTATCTAATTTAGCTTTTCAGAAGCTTTTGATGTTTCAAATATTTCTTGATAGAAGAAAATGGAATACTCTGAGTCTATGAGTTACTAATTTTTACTGACATAACCATTAGTGGAAGTATTTTTAATCATTGTTTTGGCACTGGTGGAAGGTTGAGAATTAATTTCATAAAGATGCTCTATTTTCTAACACTGCTGTTACTATTAAGATTATTTTAACCATTTTTTAGTTTCTTTTAGATTCTCATTTAATATTAGAAGGTTTAATAATCTAACGACCACCTAAGAATAGCAACATTTTCTGGGGTATGTTCAAGAAAACTGTAAAGGGGATGAACTATTAGCTTTTTCCCCCCTATTCATGAACTATCCACAAACTGCTGGATTTTTACTAATTTGTTTAATGTTCAAAATTATTTGAATACTTTATGTGAACATATTTCAGCCTATAAGTTATTTGCAACATATTCACTGACTATTTGCTATTTATGATGTATGGTTACTCAAGTAACATGGTATTGTTTTTGGTCTCCAAGTGAATACAAACCAAAAGAGAAGGGAAACCAAAGACATTTCAAGATGGTTGTGCAAGCATTTTCACCTCAAACCTTAGCATGAATGTGTTAAAATAAATACTCATGAGATTTTTGTTTTTAGCCAACATCACTGTGAAAATAAAAAACCCATCACTTTCCACAAATGTTTGTGGAAAATGAATTAAAAAGGCAGCAAATGATTAAATACAATTTGAGTTGTTATTGGAACTATTGCTTACAAATACTGTTTTGCAGTATCCAGCTATGTGTAAAGACTTATGGATGACTAAATTTAGAGAGACATTGTGTTCTAAAAGGACTAAGTATAGGACTGGGAGTTTAAAATTGCTGCATTCTAATTATGGCTCTAACATTAAATCACTAATAATTACCTTGCAGGGATATTGTAAGGAGTAGTTAATGCTTGTACAACCCTTTGAAGGTGAAAGGAGCTCTCCAGCATAACTGCTAAGTATAATTAATAATGAATATAATTAGACTAGTGATTTTGCAAACAGAATCTCCCATTTTCTGAATTCACAACCATGAAATGACTGGAAATTTAAAAAAATACTGATACTATAATACCTAGACCCTGATTTGGAAAAAGTATGATTTCTACATGACTTACCTCTTGGAATGGATTTTTGTTTCTTGGAACTGAGCTGTAATAAAAATGAACTGCATTATAAATGGAACAGTTAGGGTATTTTGTTTTTTTACGGAGAGTTATAAAAAGACACTTTAAAGGTCATATTTCTCAAAAAAGATTTGATATAGAAATTTCATTCATTCATTCATTTAGCTCAAATATATAATTTTTTTTATTTCTTCAGTTTTGGAAGACGTGAATTTTCGCCTTGTTTTTCACTAACGTGTGAACAGGTGAGAGCTCCATAGATTTTGTAAGCGGTGATGCAGCTGGTGGAACTAATGAATTCTGTGAGATAAATCACTAGTGTTCATGGAAATCAGTCAAATCTGTGACCCTTTCTCTCAGACAAATTGGGTTTCTTATTCACATTAGAAGGGTTAACGGGTTTTCCAGTCCATCAAAGGAAGATTTATGGGACAAATTAGGTTGTCTCACACCAGAATAATGGAAGGTATTTCTGAATATTGAGAATAAGATACAATGTAACGTCTGGATCACTGTGGGCTGCTGGAAACCTGGATCACTGAGCCTCTGGAAATAAAGTCTAGATGTTGGTATCTCTGAAATGGGCAGGAGAACTGAGGAATAGAGTGTGGTTGAGTTAGTAGATCACACTTTTTGGGTAGTGGATTATGAAGATTTATATATTGAAAATATACTCGGGCAGAGGCTGGGTGAATGTAAGCAGACTGATCAGTGCACAAAGGAGAATATAACAGATAAAGGGATGGATTTTAAAATAGAAGGTTGCAACTTTATGGTGTGTGAGTGTGTGTGTGTCAGACAGAGAGAGAACCCCTTAGGCTTTACTTCAGTCCCAGTGCGTATATTAAATGGCCTCCATGCCAAATAACCAATATTCATGGCTGGTCCCCTTCCGCCTAATTCCTAGGATTCAGCTCACCTCAAACTTCTTACCCTCTCTTCAGAAAAGGGGAGGGGGGTAAACATGAAGGGTACCTCATTCTGCAAAAATTTATGGTCTTCCCTTCTTCCTGCAGGCTAATAGGTCCTACAAGTTATTCCCTGAGTCTCTTGCTCAAGTTGATTTCTGGGAGTTGTCTCTTTAAGCCTCTTATCCACACTGGACACCAGCTTCACAAACTTATAAACTCCACTTATAAACTTACAACTTTTAAATTCCTGTCCTTACTCTTTGTTAACCTGAAACCAGGCCTCCAGAGTGCTGCAAGGAAGGCAAAAACAACTGCTAGGCATCTTGTGACTCTTGCCCTGGGGGAAAAAAATTCACTCCTGATTCCTAAATCTGGTGATGTGGTCAGACTCTCAGCATGTTGGAAACTATATTTCCATTACAGGACAGGGAAAGTGGGGCTGTTGCATGTCCAGAGGGCTTCAGGGACAGGGAAAGGTGGGGAAAGCACACAAGATAATCAATCAACTCCCCCAATTGCCTACCCAATAGGCAGCTGGGAAAGTGAAGAAATCTCTTCCTTCTCTGAACCCCCTTCCCTGTACACTGCAAGGGAAGGTGGAGGGAGGAAAGAGATGGTTCTGGAGTAGCAGAGTCTACCCTACCTTTCCTCACTGTTATGTCCCCAGGGTTTAATCAAACATCCCCCTTGCTGGCCCATAGTTAGGTTGTGATACAGGGGCACAGTTTATGGAATGTTGACCATACATTCAATAACTATAGATTTCTAATAATGTTTTGTATAAATGTCCTTTATTACAACTGTACAGTAACCCTCTGTCTTTTGGTCTGGAAATACGCGAACACCACAGAAAGAAACAAGAGCCCTAACCAAAAACAATGAAGTCACAAACATGCAGATAATGTAGTTTTCAGAATCCACAGTTTACAAGTTATGATTCCAAGAGAAGTTTGAGGAAAGAAATATAAGACAAAGCAAGAACAAATTAGGATAAAAGAAGAAAAGAATGAATTGATTTCTCACTGTCTTTTTTCAGGAATTCTTCCAAAATCCCTCAAAATTGGTAGATAACAGTTCGATCAATATTGCCATTCCTCAGAAGAAGCTCATTCTCCTATACACTGGAATCAATCCTTTACTACAGGTGGACTGACATTCTGGCATGAATGCAGTAGCCTTTTCATTTACATTACTGCTAATATAGTTCTCCCTTATTTAAATATGATCTATAAATTCATATATATTCAACTTCATCCTTTTGGACAAGTCTCACACAAATACTGACAGAGGTGTAATGTGGGAAGAAAAATTTAGCTGTGCTGTGGCTGGATTAGGTTAACATAATTCCTGTATACTTTTAAAAGTAATAAGTAGAAACTCCAATAGTCCACACAGCAAAAGGGTATGTTGGAATGAAATTAGTTTTGTGCTAAGGAATACCTCAAAGACAAATTAATAATGGCCTTTCAGTAATCATAATACTGAACATCAACATTTAAAGTTGACAGGTTTCAGAGTAGCAGCCGTGTTAGTCTGTATCCGCAAAAAAAACAGGAGTACTTGTGGCACCTTAAAGACTAACAAATTTATTTAAGCATGAGCTTTCGTGAGCTACAGCTCACCATTCTATGCATCCGAAGAAGTGAGCTGTAGCTCATGAAAGCTCATGCTTAAATAAATTTGTTAGTCTTTAAGGTGCCACAAGTACTCCTGTTTTTTTTATTTAAAGTTGAGTTTTTGGCAACTAGCTGGACTAGTTTCTTGGATCATTTTCAGCTGTTGAAAGAATATTGTTTGATCTGTGTGGTACTGTTCAGAAGATAAGGATGGCTACAAACAAAAGCCTATGCAGCTATATTTATTCTGCTGTCTCCTTCATCAGACTTGGTTTAAAATGAATTGGAACCTTTATTCGCTTAAGAGTAAAATTTGTAGCCCTCTCTAGTCAGACACATAACATGCTTAAGATTGTCCTACATGCCTTATGGAAGGAAGAAAGACAAGAAGTGGTCTCCAAGAACTAATTTTTCTGAATTATGTGGACACAACCTTGCATCTGCACTGCATGTTCCAGTATGATGATGCATGAGTATGATGATGCATGAAAGCACATAAGTTCACAAACAAATTGTAATATGAACACACAAACTGTGATACCTGTGGGTGCAAATTAGGTACTAAAATCAATGAATATTTTTGTAAGAGCAAAAAAAAAAATCAAGTTTGGCTTGATTTTAGTAAGTTAAACTATTTTTTTAATAGTTTCACAGACAAAACTGCACTCAAACCAGATGTTTCACAATAGCAAAATAAAACGGGCTGAAAGATGCTGCTATATTTAAAGAAGGAAAATATACAGCACTGCCAATTTTAACTTTGACAGCTTTCAGCACTCGTTTTTAATCCATAAAGCTACTTTTGAAAGTGCATGTGCAATGTATAAAACAGATACTTATACTCTGAAAATCATTTTTCATTATTGTAAATGTGCTTGTCAGGAGTGAAAAATACTGGAAAGGGGACAGCTGAAATTCTTATTGCATGCAAATGGCCAAGGACAGTGTTGCCCTGCCTTCCCCAATGAGAAAGCCCACAAATCAAATGATCTTGCTGTTCTCCCAGAACTGAGTTGGATTTTTTTAAGTACATTAAAACCAAAGATCTTCTCTATTTCTAGAGAGTGCTATTGCTGAGATTATCAGCTACAGATATCATTCATAAAAGTAGCCGTTCATGAAACAGTTTATGACATTTTTGCTATAAGCACTACTATTTCTTCCTTTTTCTTTTCACAAACTGTCTAGATAATTCTCCATTTCACACTAAACAAACAAGAAATCTATGTTACTACCAACGCAGTTTATACAAGTACTGTACAATTACATCAAAATTTCAGGTTAAAAACGGATGAAAATATTTACGTCTTTAATAATAGGTAGGGAAGTTTAAGTTAATTGTTAATGATCTATGACTTTAAGAAGTTAGATTATGAAAAATTCTGAGATCAAACAGTATTTTTGTAAATGGTTCTAACACTTCAGAGTAAAAAAGTATCATGAGAAATTCTGCTGCTAAACATTAGGACCCATTCCTTTATCTGTGCAAACTATTTGTAAGATATTAGCAGCATTCTCAGTCAGTGGAATGAGTGTTCCAAATGCAGTATTACAGAAATCCAAGGTGGATAAAAATCAATGATTTATTAAAAAAAAAAAAAAAAGATTTTTTTCATTTAAATTGGATTTTTCTTGATAAAATGCTTTTTGAGGAAAAACCTATCTAAAATAGTTTTAATTAAGACACATTATAGCTCACAGATACCCCTCACAGAATAGGCATTATAAATTCTAATTCTATAGTATAAAACAATATATTACTGTAGTGTTTATGAAAAATTTTGTAAATGAGTTACAACAGCTCATGGATTAGGGACCCAATTTTATGAGGTTCTGGAGGATTCTGTATACATTATTTAGGTTAATCTTTCTATTTACCCAATGGGACTCAGTGCTTGGTCTAGAGGATACCATAAGAGATGCTTAGTTTTGCAGTTCTCAAACTGTGGATTTGTGTCTCCAGAGATAACATGCTTGTTAACAGCAAAAATGTTTTAAAATAAATAAATAAATATATAGAGGTGAGAAATAACAGACCTCAACCCTATTGTCCGTCCCTCTGCAAATTTGTATACACTGAGTCAATCCCTTACCTCTCTCTAAAAGTGTAAAGTTTCAAAAAGTTCAATAAATTGAAAAGTTCAATGAATTGTTGGGGGCGGAATAGATGTGGACAAGGAGATGAAGTCTGGAGATAAAGTCTGGAGATAAATGTGAGAAGGAAGGGATAGGCAGTAGAAACAAAAGTAAAACTGTTTGAGCAGCATATTCCAGAAGTCCTGAGGTCTTTCTGAGTGCAGCCTTCATTGATTTGAGATCTACCATACCATTCTCTCACTAGAATGAAAAACCTATAATGGCAGCAGGCCATAAAATAGACCCAGTTTGGGAATATTTTAATGAAGTTCCTCTACCTGTGGGTAAGACAGGCATGCATGTAAAACGCAAACAGTGCAACAAAGAAATGCAAGGCCTGCTTGCCTGAATGAAACAACATGACGAGAAGTGTTCCTTCTCAGGAGGAAGCTGCGTTGAAGATGATGAAAAGAACATGTCTGAACATGCAGGATCTTCAGGTTGGTAAACTTTTTTATTTCATTCTTCTTTCTTAATGACTGCCTGTCTTCCTTCTGGACTATTCTTGATTTCTCATGTTTGAGGAAAAATATAGCTGTTTCTCATGTTTGAGGAAAAAAATAGCTGTTACTCTATGGTACTATCATTTTAGATGCAGTTGTGATAAAAAAATAAATAGCAGAAATAGGCAGATCTTCCTTTTACAATTTCACCTTTAAAGTAGTACTGAGTGTCAGTGAATGCCGTGAGTAATACTAAATGAGAAGTATGGTAATAATACTTAAATAACTGCATTGACTTATTTTGTTTAGGAGAATCCATCCTCAACATACAGGATTCTGAAGACTATCCACCTTCAAGATCACCATCATTTTCTATAGTTTCAGAATTATCTGCCAATGATAGTGTCAGTTACATCATGTCTGTCACATAGCCACATTATATCACCTGTAGCAAAAAGAAAAAAAAAATCTCCATCATCCAGAAACAACCATAGATAAGTTTTTGATAAGAACCAGCAGATTACAAAAAGAGGTAATTGATGAAAAAATTGCCTGGTTTGTTTATGCAACAAATTCTTCTTTCTGTATGATTGAGAACCCACGCTTCATTAACATGGTTCAGTCATTAAGACCAGGATACAGTCCACCCAACAGAGCAGATGTTGCAGGCAAATTGCTGGATAAAGTGTATGAAAGAGAAATTGAGCAGTGTGCAAAAGGTCTAGAGGGTAAAATTGTTAACCTGAGTCTTGATGGGTGGAGCAATGTCCACAATGATCCTGTTGTATGTGCTTGTGCGATAACAGAAGAAGGGAATGTCTTCCTTCCAGAAACAATTGATACATCAGGAAATGCACACACAACAGAATACTTACAATAGCAGCAGTAAAAGCTATAACAAACTGTGAAAAAAAATTTAAAATGTCTAGTACACAGCTTGGTCACAGACAATGCTGCAAATGTATCCAAGATGAGAAGAAATTATTTAGAAGGGAGTCCCAAGCTAATAACATATTGTTGCAGTGCTCATTTGATGCACCACCTAGCCAAAGACTTCATTGTTCCAGAAATAAAGGCTAATGTTGTTGAAATTGCAAAATACTTCTGTAACAATCACTTTGCAGCAGCTGCTCTGAAAAAAAAATGGGAGGAACCAAGCTAACTCTCCCACAAGACACGCGATGGAACTCAGTAGTGGACTGTTTCAGGCACTATATCAAGAACTGGCCTAATCTAATGAAAGTTTGTGAACAAAATCGGGGAAAAATAGATGGCACTGTCACAGCCAAAGTTCTCAAAATTGGGCTTAAGAGAAATGTTGAACACATGCTGAGTACCCTGAGAAACCCATTTCTGTAGCCTTGAACAAAATGCAGGTAAATAGCTGTTTTATTGCTGATGCTGTTGAAATTTGCAAGGAACTGAGTGAGATCTTAAAAACAGAATTATGCAATGACAGAGTTAAATTACAAGCATTTAAAAAAAAACTAATGGGACAAGCACTATCTCCAGCTCATTTTCTTGCAAATATTTTCAGTACTTGGTACCAGGGTCAAACCTTAACTGCTGAAGAAGAGGAGCTGGCTATGACATAGACATCCAGCAATCATCCCTCCATAACGCCAACTATAATAAACTTCAGAGCTAAGGGTGAACCGTTCAAGAAATATGTTTGCTGATGATGTTTTAAAGAAAGTTACACCAGTGAACTGGTGGAAGTCACTTAAGCACTTGGATTCAGAGACTGTGGAAGTGATAATCTCACTTTTAACAGCAGTAGCTTCTTCTGCCAGTGTAGAAAGAATATTTTCTTCCTTTGGACTAATTCATTCCAAATTGAGAAATCGTTTGAGACCTGAAAAAGCAGGAAAGCTTGTTTTTCTTTTCCAGATTATGAACAAACAGGAAAATGAAGGTGGAGACGACTCAGTTAGCTGCAGAAACCAACATTTTAAGTTTCTCATGTTGACCTGGCTGACATAGTTGATTTAATTTTTGTTTTTATGCAAAAAATATTTCATGAGACTATTTTAAAAACTAAACAAACCTGATTTTAACAAAAATAAACCTGATTTTAAAAAATTTGAATGTTTAACTAAATTAAAAAAATTCATATGCTTGTTTTGTTAAAATATTATATGTTTGCTGTTGAAGAAAAAAATCCAGAACACACAACGTCATCCTTTTAGTTAAATAAAACAATTTAAATGTCTGTCTGGTGATATTCTCCTGCTAATACAGCATGGCAAGAAAATCTTCCAAATATTAATGATTAACCTGTTGAATTGGAGATAGTTCACTGTCCAATGACTTCATAAATACCTGCTTCAATTACCTTTGGTAAATGAAATAACCAAACAATCATTCATTTTCTGATATAGCTGGAAAACGAATCTGAAAAGTTTTCAAAGTAAATCACTTTAAAAAATCTATAGTGTGTACCTTCTAAAAATGAAATCTACATTTATCTCTGAGTTGTGAAGAATATTTATTAAGTTATAAGAACCAACAAGAATGCACTTTTATGTAGAAATCCATGATTAAATCAAGTCTTCCTGACTATTGATTTAAATCATGATTTAAATCAAATACACCCTGCAGAAATCTCTCTGGTGAGTCCAGACTCCAGGGAATTGCTTTTGGCTGCAAATTCCTCTAACATCAGCTGCCTGATTTAGAGGTTGTGACTATCATTTCAAGCAATCAATAAGTAGGGAAAAGTTGAATTTAAAAGACAAAAAAAGGGGTGCCAAACAGTAAAACTTATGGTGAGCAAAACACCCCAAAATATTTTTAAAATACATGCCTTCCTTCTAAAAACAGTATACTTGTGATTTAAAGAATTATGTAAGTGCACAAAAATACAGAAAGTAGCTGCAAAAGATTCTGCAGAAAGTACTCTTGTAAGAGAATACTTTCTATAAATTAATGGGAATAATGCAGTTATGATATGATCCAAATTAAGTCCAAAATTTTTACATTAGCTGTTCCAATATATAGAAGGTAAAAAGAAAAAAAAATCATGGTAAACTCACCTGTCACTGCCTCGCAACATCTTGGGGTCAAAATACCTGTAGTCATCTGTCTCCTATTAAAAAGAAGGATTGTTCAAATCAGCACATTTTTATCTTAAACACCGTAACTGTGTGATTTTTTCGGGTAAAATTTTTCATTAAGCCATTTTCAAATCAATGTACTGTTACATTTAGAAACTACATTATATAAAGTAATAATTATGAGACCCATGTACATTTTCAATGTTTGTATTTCATTGAAAAAATCACTGTATAAATACTCATTCTCCCACAGCAATAAAGATGCTATGAAGGGTGCTATTGAGCTCAGTCTTTGTTTTTGGCTCATTTGAAATTCATTGCAACCAAACTATCCAAAATACACTGGTTGCATAATATGTCCCCACAGCAAAAGTAATATGTGAAAAGAAAAATAAAGGTGTCACTAGCTTTAGAGGCACATAATGTAGTTTGTTCCAGAAGTTAAAAATTTTCCAGGCCACAATAAGACCTACTATCTATTTATAACAACCAAAAATCCTTGTGGGACTGAATACCACAACAAAGCACAGATCAAATCATCAAGTTTCCATTATGAAACTTATACTTGTATAATTTCATGTCATGATTTATGGCTACTATTAAAACAAAAAGTTTGGGTACAAATGAGAGGAATTATACAAGGGCTTGAAAAGTTTTGACTGGCTGAAGTTATTATAGGAAAGGATTTTTTCTTCATTCAAAGCATTTCCAAGACATATCCAATATTTTCATTGGCAGTGAGCAAGACTTTTGTTAAATACCACAGAGAAAAAAGGAAAAAAACCCTCCAAAATTCTACTTAACTGTTTCTGACAATTAATTGGCTTTCAACAATTTCCACACTAACTTTCATCCTTATATTGCAAGGTGTAATGTGTGGATGGATAACTGTGCCCAGGCAGGACCCCATTAAACTTCACTGAGACTACATGCTGATATAGCAGTCTACTCATGTGGTGGTATACATTGCAGGATTGGGGTCTGTGTATCTTGTTGATTTACTTTAGTATAACAGATCTTTACCCCCAATGATAACACAATATTTTATATACATATGCACATAAGATTTTAAAAAATTGATTATTTTCTTTAAGGATCACAGAATAATTACTTGAGCTTAAAAAAAGGTATTTTACCCTAAAAATTAGGGGTCTCAAAACTCAATTTAGAGCTAGTGTCACACAGTCTCTGTATAGAGGTTTAATATATTCGACTGGGAATTTCAGCAGCACTTGCGGGGTCTGGCAGGATTCATGATTTTGGCAGGCTCATATATGCAGGCGGTATACCAACTTCAAAGTAACAACATAGAAATTAACAGACATTCCTAGACTAAGTCTAAAACTGAGAAGAATGAAAGACACTTTAATCTTGACAAAGAATTTCAGATTTCTTGCTAATTGGAACTAATTACAGATTAATGCTAGGTCAAAAAGCATACTTAAAAATCAATACTATAAACATTACCAATGAGAATATCATTGTTGTATGTTCAGTGTAGCGTTCAAAGAGAAAATAGCTGATGAAAAGTCAAACATAAAAAGCAAATCAGAGGACTAGAAAACTGGCTGGCTAAAACAGTTTAAATATTTACTTGAATGCTGCGGAAATCAGATCTTAGCCTGAGAAAAAGAGGTTACTCACCCTGTACAGTAACTGAGGTTACAGTAACTATAGGTGCAGTAGTGCCTCCTGTACCTAGGATTGGAGATCTTTGGTAGCCGTGCCCATTGGGCCGCACATGTGCTCCTCCCCTTCTCGTGCTCTGAGGTCCAACTGACTTCAGTTCCTTTTCCACCGCAGAGTCTGTGTTTGAACTCCAAAGCAGAGGGGAGGAGGGCAGGTAATGGAGCATCTCGAAGAGCCTTAGTTACTGCACAGGGTGAGTAACCTTCTCTTCTTCTTCGAGTAGTGTACCTGTAGGTGACTGTTCGGCAGTGCCCCTAGAGGGAAGGCTGGGGCTTCCAAGGACGATAGGACAGTGTGTCCTACTAGAGCACGATGCCTCATCATGGGTAATGGCATAGTGTCGGCTAAAAGTGTCTGTGGATGCCTGGGTGGCCGCTTTGCAAATATCAGTAATTGACATGTTGTTTAGAAAGGCAATTGAAGTGAAGAGCGAGTGAGTGGAATGCGTTCGAGTTCCAGGTGGGGGGTTACAATTTGTGTAATTTATCAGAGGGGTAGCCGTGTTAGTCTGGATCTGTAAAAAGCGACAAGAGAGTCCTGTGGCACCTTATAGACTAACAGAAGTATTGGAGCATAAGCTTTCATGGGTGAATACTCACTTCGTCAGACGCATTCACCCACTAAAGCTTATGCTCCAATACCTCTGTTAGTCTATAAGGTGCCACAGGACTCTTTGTTGCAATTTGTGTCATTGGTAGCAAAGGGGGATGCACTCTGAGATCCATTTGGAAGGGTGTTGTTTGGCTATGGCTGCTCACTTTGATCTTTCAGAAATAGAGGAATAAGCGTGGTGAATACCTGAAAGATTTAGTTCTGTCAAGGTAAAAGGCTAATGGTCGTCTGATATCCAAGATGTGTAACGTGTTGGTTGCTTTGGGAAGAAGGAGGGAAGGTGGACAGGTTGGTTTTGAAGGAAAGAGGACGGCATCTTAGGTAAGAATTTCGGGTTTGGTCATAACATGACCTTGATTTTGTGAAAGATTGTGTATGGCAGGTATGCCAGGAGAGCACCCATTTCTCCTACTCGTCGGGCAGATGCGATGGCGATGAGAAATGCTGTTTTCATGGATAGGTATATGTAGGAGCACATTGCCATGCTCAAACAGGGGGCCAGTGAGACAGTGCAAAATTAGCTTGGGATCCCAAGGTAGGGTGAGGTCTCGTATTTGAGGATACAGGTTTTGAAGGCCCTTAAGGAATCTTTCTGTTAGTGTGTGGATAAATATGGAATAACGTATCCTGGGGTGGAATGCAGTGATGGCGGCCAGGTGTCTGAACGGAGCTTGTGGAAAGTCCTGATCTTTTAAGTTCTAGAGTGTAGTCTAGAATGAGAGACAAAGGAGCACTCATTGCAGGGATATGTTTGGTGTCGCACCAAGTTCAGAATCTTTTCCATTTATAGAGGTAAGTTATATCACATTTGCTATTTAAAAGAATCTCTTTCACCTCTTCTGAACAGGTCATTGCCGAATCCTGGAACCATAGAGGAGTCATGCCTTCAGATGTAGGAGTTCTAGATTGGGATAGAGGATTTGGCCTGTGTCCTGCGAGAGGAGGTGTGGAGTCAATTGTAGGGTGATTGGTGCACAGACTGCCATGTGCATGAGGTAAGGATATCAAATCTGTGGTGGCCATGTTGGGACCACGAGAATGACTGTGGCTTGTTCCATCTTGTGAAGCCCTTTGAACAATAGGGGAAATGGTGGAAAGCCACAGAGTAGGGGTGCAACCCATGTAATAAGCAAGCACAACTGTGGACATTTGGCAACTTTGGGTGTGCTGAAGAGATCTATGCTCGGGAATCCCCAGCAGTTGAATATGTCCTGCAGGGCTCGTGTCTAACTCCCAGTCATGATCTTGTGAGAATCTCCTGCTCAGTGAGTCTGCCATGACGTTCTGGTGTCCAAGTACGTACGAGACCGAGATGCTGATGATGTATTAGATACACCAGTTCCAAAATTTTAGTGCTTCTGATCACAGGGACCTCGCTCCCCCATGTCTTTTGATATAAAACATGCAGGCGATGTTGTCCGTCATTACTCTTATTTATGGCCCTTTGTCTGATTAATGGTAGAAAGTGTCGGCATGCATTGTGTATTGCATGTAATTCTAGGAGACTGATATGCAACACTGATTCTGAGGGGGACCACCTGCCCTGTACCATGGAGGTCTGTAGATGTGTTTCCTACCCGTGTCGGTTGTTTGTATCAAGGACAGTGTTGGGTGAAGGAAGGGCATCCCCAACATTTTGGGGTTGTGTACACTAGTCCAATGAGTCCTTGATCTTGACTGGTATCAATAGCAGGTTTGTTTAGGCTGTGTCTGTGGGGTACATACACTGTTTGTAGTCATCCCTGAAGATGGCACATGTGTAATCTGGTATGTTTCACAACAAACGTGGCCGCTGCCATATGACTGAGCAGTTGTAGAGAAGTCCTGGCAGATATCTGTGGGCTGGTAGCTCACAGTGGAGATGATACTGACTATTACCAAAAATCTGTGACTTAGGAGGAAGGCTCTTGCTTTGGCAGCCTCCAGCTGGTTCCCAATAAATTCCAGAGCTGTACTGGTGTCAGTACCAACTTTTGTATGTTTATCTGGAGGCCGAGGTTGGAGAAAAGGTCCATCATTTTTCTTATGGCTTTGACAGCGTAGACTCTGGAGGGAGCTTTGAGGAGGCAGTCATCTAGATATAGGAATATTACAACCCGTTGTTTGTGTAGGTGCACTGCCACCACTGCGAGGACTTTGGAAAATACCGATGAAGCTGTAGAAAGCCAAAGGGTATCTTGTTTTAGTAATGGTCGGACCCCAGGATGAAGCTGAGCAATCACCTATGGGAAGGGTGTATGGTGATATGGAAGTACATGTCTTGCAGGTCAAAGGCCGGGAACTAGTCCCCCTGTTCCAGTGCTGGGATAATTGTTGATAGTGTGACCATCTTGAAGCATTGTAGTTTGATGAACTTTTTGAGATTCCTCAAATCTAGGATAAGTATCTACTCATCTAATTTCTTTTGGATCAGAAAATAGTGGGAATAAAAATCTTTCCCTCTGTGCTAGAATGGGACCAGTTCTATGGCTCCCAGCTGCAGAAGGTGGTTTATTTCTTCTTGTAGAAAGTGTTTGTGAAAAGGGTCCCTGAAGAGGGACGGGGAGGTGGAGTGGCTGGGTGGAAGAAAGGGGAACGGAATGAAGTACCCTCTGTTGATGATTTCCAAGACCCACTTGTCCGAGGTGCCTTGTTGCCGTAAGAGGTAGGTGGCCAAGCAGCTGCCAAACTAATGGTCTATTGAAGATGGTTGCAGCAACTGGACCAGAGGGAGGCATCTTAGGGCCTCGACCAAAGCTTCAATATTGTTGTTTGGAGGTCAATGTGTGAGATATAGCCCCTTGAGTTCTGCCTGAGTTTGGGAGGAGCCTCTGTTGCCTACATTGTGTGTCATACTGTTGCTGACGGGTGAAATGTATAGGTTGAAACCTTGGGATAGCTTGGTTTCTACCTTATCTTCTCTTAGGTGTTGGTGTATATATGCTGAGTGAACGGAGTATTGCTCTAGAGTCCTTTAAAGAATGGAGGGACTCATCCATGTGCTCGGCGAAGAGTTTAGGCCCTTCAAAGAGAAGATCTTTGACAGTGGCCTGCACCTCTCTGGGGAATACAAATAGGTGAAGCCATGATGCTTGTCACATCACCACCGATGTTGCAATGGAGCAAGGAGCCATGTCCACAGAGTCCAAAGAGCCTTGCAGTGCTATATGGGCCAGTGCCTGGAACTGCTCTTTTTTGTCGTCTGGGAAGAGTTGACAGAATTCTTGAAATTTTGACTAGTTCGTATGATTAAATGTGGGTAGGAGTGCCTCACAGTTAGCAATGTAGAACTGGACTGTAGATGAAGAGTATGCTTTATGACTGAAGAGGTCTAGCCTCTTCTAGTCCCTGTCACACGGGGTTGTCCTAGAGTGGTGGTGTTGCCTCTTCTCTTATAGTGCATTGACCATGAGAGAACTTAGGAGTAGGGTGGGAGAACAGAAATTCAATTTCTTTAGTGAAGACAAGGTATTTCTTATCCGCTTGCTTGCAAGTTGGTAGTATTGAGGCTGGGGTCTGCCACATCACCTTGGCGGGGTCCAACAAGGTCTCTTGGTGCGTGGTGAATGAGGGCTGGTTGATGACTGTGCCAATGGTGACTGCTGTGTTGGAGAGGTACTGGAGCCAGGGTCTGAGACTGGATGCAGAGAGCTCTCCACTCGTAAGAGTTTTACCCTCAGTTCATGGTCCTTTCTGGACCGGACCTTCAACTTGAGGCAGTGGGTACACTTCTGAGAGACATGTCCCTCACCAAGACAGCATATGCATTGTGAATGACCGTTGCTTACGGGTATGGCCTCATGACACGAGAGGCACCTCTTGAAACCAGGGGATCTCCCAGGAAGGGAGAGCTTCCCAATAGGGAAGGGCGTAGCAAAGGAAACCTGCGCTAAGCTAAAGCATAATGGGGAGGAAAGAGCAATGGAATTAATTTTTTAAGTGGGAAGAAAAAGGAAACAGCTAATATCTATGAAATTATAATGGAAACACTACTATTACTAACGGATATGGATGTCTGAAGGGCTCTGCTCAAGATTCCGTCCCAGATCAAAGATGGTTGAGAAGAAATTGAGGCGGTTGAACCACACAATGCTATACAGATGCCGCTCACAGTGTGAGATGGGGAGGAGCGCATGTGTGGCCCAACAGGCATGGCTACCGATGATCTCTGATCTCAGGTGCAGGGGATGTTACTGCACCCACAGTGGAGCACCCACAGGGACACTATTCAAAGAAGAACTGATACTTTGTTTGCAAACTTCCAGTAAAGTCAATTTTGTGCTCGTTTCCTTATATGTATTTGCATTCAGTCATTATATGACTTTGGTTTAGACACCTCTCTCTCTAAAAGGAAGGTAGAATCATTACAATTGTATTAAGATTCTACTTTGGAAAGGAAAGAAAGGCCAGAGGAAAAGACCTGCCCCTCCTCACATCTGTGATTAATAAGTGGTCCTTTGTACTTTGTCTATTCCCTACAAATCTTCCAGCAATCCAAGATATCTATTTATATATGGGGACCTGAGAACTATTAAACATTGTTGGTACAGTGAGTACATTACTTTTTTTAGCTCCTTTGGTAGCTGACTAAGTAAAGGAAGGAAATGGATAAGAAGGAATTAATGTTCATCCTCCTTGAACATGGGATGCATGATTCAGACTTTAGCTGTCTAATCAAAGGGATAAGATATGAACGATTCACTATAAGATTTCTGCAAGACAAGAAAACTTGATTTAGATTTAAAGTCTGAACAGGCTTCTCTACAGAGATTCAAAAACACAGCTTTTAAAACTTGCTGTTAAAAAGTGCCAGAAAAGCTAATTAAACACTCCTCCTCCTGCCTCCCCGACCCCATTACAATATAACTCTAGAGGAGAGGTCCCACAAGTCATAAATACTCATAGACTCATAGACTTTAAGGTCAGAAGGGACCATTATGATCATCTAGTGTGACCTCCTGCACAATGCAGGCCACAGAATCCCACCCATCCACTTCTATAACAAACCCGTAGCCTATGTCTGAGTTATCGAAGTCCCCAAATTGCGGTTTGAAGACCTCAAGCTGCAGAGAATCCTCCAGAAAGTGACCCGTGCCCCATGCTGCAGAGGAAGGCGAAAAACCTCCAGGGCCTCTGCCAATATGCCCTGGAGGAAAATTCCTTCCCAACCCCAAATATGGAGATCAGTTAAACCCTGAGCATGTGGGCAAGACTCACCAGCCAGCATCCAGGAAAGAATTCTCTGTAGTAACTCAGATCCCAACCCATCTAACATCCCATCACAGACCACTGGGCATACTTACCTGCTGATAATACTGAATGAGTGCAGTTGCCTACTAAAAGTAGACTTGAATTCAACTTTGAGCAATTCAAAATACAAATTAAGATTTAAAATTAAGATTACAACACCCCGATTTTCAAGATATAAAAGTTTTAGTTTAACAGCACACATATTCTTCCATTCCAGATTTAAAAGATTTTTCTAGACAAGCGATTGTAAAAGCTAACATTACTCATTTGATAAAAATAAGCTGTTTTAAAAAATAGTTATTTTAATATACATAAGAAAGATATGTATCTCTCATAGAAGATGCATAATAAACCGAAAAGATATTAAATTCATTGCAAGGGATAATATTTCTTGAAAGTCCTACTCTTGAATACATGCCATTCAGGTATATCACTACTTTAAAAAGCCTTTATTTTAACTATGTGGGTAATCAGAAATGCAAATAAATACAGGTTGAACCTCTCTAGTCCAGCACTCTCTGGTCTGGCAACATCTGTGGTCTGGCATGATTTCAGTTAGCCAGATATCCGCTTATCATGGGTGAGGCCAAGTTTCCCATGGTCTGGCAAAGTCCCGCCAGTCCTGGCTCTCAGCATTCTGTGCTGTTATTTAGCTCTAATTTACCCCTCAATATGTCTTCTAAGAGACCAGCGAGCAGTGGAAATGTTGGTAATTCTGCTAAGCATAAGCATATGTCAATATCCATACGGCAAAAGGTGGAATTGCTGCAGAAACTGGAAAAGGGCACACGAGGCACGTACCAATGTGAGTTTTACAGTGTATGGTCATCTACAGTGTATGATGTGAAGAAGCAAAAGAATCAAATCCTTAATTTTTTTTTGCCAAAAGTGACAGTAAAAAAAAGCATGCATGTTCGTAAGACATTGAAGGAGGAGAAAAGCAGCGATTTAGATAGTGTGCTTATACATTGTTTCAAGCTTCGTAGGAATGAAGATGTTAGCATTTCAGGCAAGATGATGATGGCACAAGCAAAAATATTCCACAAAGAACTTAACCTGCAACATGAGTGTGACTATTCACAAGGATGGCTACAGAAATTTAAAAACAGGCATGGCATTAGTCTACATCGTATGTGCAGTGAAAAAGAAGTACAGATATGGAAGCTTACACTAAGTAAATTGACAAATTTGCAGTTAGGTTTGTCTACATTACCTGCTGGATTGACGGGCAGTGATCGATCCAGCGGGGGTTGATTTAATCACGTTTAGTCTAGACACGGTAAGTTGACCGCCGAGCGCTCTCCTGTCAACTCTGGTACTCCACCAGGGCGAGAGGCGCAGGAGGAGACGACAGGAGAGCATCAGCTGTCGACTTACTGAAGTGAAGACAGTGTGGTAAGTAGATGCAAGTATGTCGAGTTCAGCTACGTTATTCACGTAGCTGAAGTTGCGTAACTTAGATCGATCTCCCCCCAGTGTAGACCAGGCCTTAGCTGCAAATTAGAAATTATCCCCAGAGCAGGTATACAATGCCAATGAAACTGCTCTCTATTGGTGTCGTATGCCTAAAAAAATGTTAGTTACTGATGCAGAGGGGCCACCATCTAGTACGAAGGAGTAGGAGGACAGGGTAACTGTCCTTGGTTGTAGCAATGCAGCAGGCACGTACAAATGCAAACTCATGGTTATTGGGAAAAGTGTGAACTCAATGCATTCAAAGGGGTGAAAATATTCCCAGTGATCTATCGTGACAACAAAAAGGGATGGATAACGACTAATCTAGGTCTCAGGTGGTTTGAGAAATATTTTGTACCGGAGGCAAGAGCCCTCCGTAGGTCTGGATCCAAAGTGCCAAACTGTGCTGATTTTCGACAATTGCTCTGTCCACCCTAAAGAACATAATAAGAACATAAAGCAGAGCTGCTTGTCAAAGATAATGTGGTGGGACTGTATTTATCCCCAAACTGTACCGCACTGATTCAGGACATTCCTGACGTCAATGACGAGTCCAAGTTCGCTGGATTTCAAGTGTCTGAAAACCAAAAAATTGTTAGCGAGTTAATGGAGTATGCCAGCGGTATGTCTCACCCTGTAGTGCTTGAGCTGGCCAAGCATTTGGGAGAGGAAAATTTACTAGACTGGATGGAAGTCGACAAAGATGCACCAATCGCTAGTCATATAATGGATGAAGAAATCGTGCAAATGGTACAGCAGGGAAAAAACGAAAATAACGAAGACGCCAGTGATGGTGATGAAGATGATGAGTATGTCACAGAAAAAAATTCTATAGATAAATGCATTCGTTGGCAACAAATGTAATAGACGGTCTGGAGCAAAGACATTTCATTTCTGAGCATTAAATCATGCCTCTCTACATGATACGAGAAAAACTCATTAAAGAAAAACCAAAATACATGAGACAAGCCAAGCTGGAAGATTGGTTAAAGGTAGTGAAGAGGAGTGGTGAGCAGCACTTTACAGTAAAAAATCCTGCTGCCTCCACTTCATCTACCCCGGATATACCTACAGCAGAGACCCCGGATATAACTCAAATGTAATTTGAGTTAGCATTTCTTGTCACATCACTTTGGAAGCAGAATTCAGGCATCATTTTAGGTAAGTAAATTATAGATTTACCTGTATCATCATCTATTTCTTTTTCATATTATTTTATGTTTTTTATGCTTTATATACTTATTTCCTTGTTATACAATTTTACTGTATTGGCACAACACTAACACTTTGTTATGAAGAGAGACGGTAAGCCTTGGCTAGGCGGCATTGCAAGCGCAGTTTTGTTTATTTGCCTCGGCAAGATAAAAAATAAAGAGAGACTCGCTTGCTAGACTACTGACCTCCCGTGGTTCAGCAAATTCTCTGGTTCGGCACCGGTCAGTTCCCGAGGGTGCCGGACTAGAGAGGTTCAACCTGTATTGTCTCTTGAGGGAAAAATACATTTTCTGATTACTTTGTCCTAAAGTTATACATCCATGGATTACTTATGAGACACAAGAGGACAACTTACATGCAGTACCACTTGTCAAATCTCAAGTCATTTCCTAAAGGGTTTATAATACCCTTTGTATTACTAGAATAGAGAGGGCAGGGTTAATGGCTGAAAACTTTCTTTTCTTTGACAGTATAACATGTTATAACCATATTATCTTTTCTTAAGATGAATATTTTAACAAACTTTATAACACTGATTTAACTTGCAAACATTTAAGCAAGTTATCCCTAAACTACTCCGCACTAAGATTTATGGGTTAATTATCAAGAATTCTCTTAAAAAACAAAATCCTGAAGTTGTGACTCTTTATTTAGACCAATATCTAGGACAGTGGCTTTCAAACTGCGGGTCACGACCCAGTACTGGGTCACGGAACGTAAGGAACTGGGTCGCAGCGCCTCTGGTCAGTATCACTGACTGGGCCATTAAAAGTCCCGCCGATGGTGCTGCCTGGCTAAGGCAGGCTAGTCCCTACCTGTTCTGACACCATGCTGTGCCCTGGAAGCGGCCAGCAGCACATCCAGCTCCTAGGTGGGGGGCGGGGGGAGGCATGGGACTCCACGCGCTGCCCCCTCCCCGAGCACTGGCCCGGCCAATGGGAGCTGTGGGGTGGTGGTGCTGCCTGCGGGCAAGAGCTGCACGGAGCCGCTGGCATGCCTCTGCCTAGGAGTCGGACCTGCTACTGGCAGTTTCCGGGGCACAGCGTGGTCTGCGGTGCCAGGACAGGCAGGAAGCCTGCCTTAGCACCCCTGCTGTACCGCCAACCAGGAGTCGCCTGAGGTAAGCCTGCACCCCAACCCCATACCCAATCCTCTGCCCCAGCCCTGAGTCCCCCCTAAACCCAGAACCCCTTCCTGCACCCCAAGCTCCTCAACCCTGGCCCCACTCCAGAGCCTGCACCCCCAGCCCAGAGCCCTGACACCCTCCCACACCCCAAGCCTCTGCCCCAGTGCAGAGCCCCCTCCCACACTCAACTCCTCATTCTTGGCCTCATCTGGCAGCCCTCACCCCCGCACCCCAGCTCTCTTCGCTAGCCCTAAGCCCCTCCCACACACCAAACCCCTCTGCCCCAGCTCCGTTGGGTCATGGGCATCAATTTCCTTCAACTGGGTTGCCAGAAAAAAGTTTGAAAACCACTGATCTAGGAAATATATGACACTTCTGAAAAGAAAGGAAATGTATTTTAAACCCTATTTTGATCAAACAAATGTTAAGACCCAAGACAATAGAACAGATCACTCTAAGGTCATCAACAAATGAAGTTACTGAACTAATGTGTTAAAATATTCTAAGAAAAAAATTCCATTATAGTCAACCTACCCAGGCATAAGTTAAAAACATTAGAGGGTAGTGTTACTGCCCCTAAGAACTGTTCTTCAGTTCCTGTTTCTGTTGAAAGGATCAGAAACCATAGGTATGGGGCTCATTTCTCCTTCCTGGTAGCTGTCCCTTTGGGAGAGGACAAGCAGCAGGGATGAGAGTATTTGAGAAACACACAATAACATATTGTGGCAGATTTAAGAGAACTTTATATCTATTTTGCTCGGCAGAGTTCTGAAAGTCCACATGGCAAAAAAAAACACGGCACTATGAAATGTATTCCAGAATAATTTTAAATTACAATTGATAAAGTAACATTTGTGGCCACTGGTAGTAGAAAAGCTTTTACATTTCACATTACTTTAGTGTAGCATTTTATATTTAGCATGTGATTTGAATGTAGGTATATAATTTGCAATGATTAATATATCATTTCTAAGTCGATAGTATTTTATCTAGTTTCTATGCACGACAGACATTTATACCTATGTGCGTTTCACATATCTACTACGGGACTTAGCAGGTAAGAGTCCAATCCATTAAATGGAGATTTCCTCAAGTTCTGTAGAAAAAAAATCAGCTTTTTAGCTTTCTTTTCTGTATCTTATCTTTTGCCAGCAGGACAAGTGGCTATTTTTGCCTGTTTTGGGGATGGAAGGACCCTATACATTAGAACATGAACAAAGGCCACACTAGTGTAATTCCATGCGTCATTCATTTTTCCTTACAGATCCAGTTTTAGTTTTCTACAATTGCTGCTCCTATTGCAAGCCCATGTTTTAATATGACCTAGTGAGACAGTCAACTATACCCTGAAATTATCTAAGTGATCTTGGCTATTCTCCATGGAAGTACAATGTGAGAATACCAAGCCAGCAAAAATAAAGTATATGAAATGTGACCTTTTCCAGACCAGTTCTTAAACTTGTAGACTGAGGAAGCTGAATATTTATTCAAAACTTTCAATTTTCACTCACTTGTCTGTGAGCCTTCTCTCTTAATTTAGGTTCTCCACTTTAATGCTCTGAGTGACACCTACTGGTAGATTATAGAACTATTATATGCAGCATCTTGCCTTTAGAAGTTACTACAAGGTCACCTATACTTTTCCTGAGAAAGAACCTCCTTTCTTGGCTTCATTCATTGACTCTGTTAGCCAGAGAATTTGTTTTTATTGTTTGTGATTTAGCAGTCAATTACATTTACTACAGGCTTGTTTGTATGTTCAATTATTTCTTGGCACTTGTTTTAGTTATTTCCCTGCACATCTCCACATAACTGATATTTAGGTGTGGGGAAGGTCTGCAGAAAAGCAAAATGATGTTGTTTTCCTGGGTTTGCCCAGCTCACCCCTCTGTGCAAGAGGTGGAGATGGAATGGTGGTAGGGTGGCCAGATAGCAAGTGTAAAAAATCGGGACAGGGTGGGAGGTAACAGGTGCCTATATAAGAAAAAGCCCCCCAAATCAGGACTGTCCCTATAAAATTGGAACATTTGGTCACCCTAAATGGTGGGTGCAAGTGGCCCAGTTCTGAGCATGCCAAAAGCATCAACTAACTAGTAGAGGGGGATAAAGTTCCTGCAAAGGGCGTAGCAATATTCTTCATTGTATTTTTTTAAAACACATGGTTGTTTGGGGAATCTGGTGCATTCAATTTACAAAAATTTGCTCAGATGATCCTTAGATAGGATGATTTAGTAACATCCAGAGGAGATGAAGTCTATCACAGGCAAGGAAATCCCCCTCATCTCCTCATCAGCTTGAACAACAGTTTTGTGAGATACACCACTACCTTGATATAATGCTGTCCTCGGGAGCCAAAAAAATCTTACCGCGTTATAGGTGAAACCACGTTATATTGAACTTGCTTTGATCCACAGGAGTGCACAGCCCCGCCCCCCTGGAGCACTGCTTTACTGCGTTATATCCAAATTTGTGTTATATCGAGTGGCGTTATATCGAAGTAGAGGTGTATTACATTTGTATATCTGTATATTTCTGTTCCTGTACAAAATCCCACCTGGATTATAGGCAGAGAAAAAGTAGAAGAAATACAAATAATTTTTGAAAACACTGACATTTCCTTAAGTAGTTGCCTGTAAAAACATGTGGTATATATAGAATACAGTAGAATGGTGTGGTACAGAAGTTCAATTAGCATTTGTGAGTAATATGGGGCTCTGTCAAACTCGGTGACAAAACCTAGAAGTTGAATCACACAACACTATCACAAGTTATTTACATATAATAATGGCAGATTCCAGATAATGGGATTTTTTTAAGCAAATACTTCCTCCAGTGAGAGTCATTCTAGTTAGATATCAGAGGGGTAGCCATGTTAGTCTGGATCTGTAAAAGCAACAAAGAATCCTGTGGCACCTTATAGACTAACAGACGTTTTGCAGCATGAGCTTTCGTGGGTGAATACCCACTTCTTCTTTCATCCGATTCTTTGTTGCTATTCTAGTTAGAGCAAGGCAAAGAAGCAAATCTTGCATTGCCCTTTGAACATTGTCCTATAAGGGTTTGTTCAATTTTTTTTCCAGTAAAGAATGTGTTCGATGTTTTTCTTCTTCCTTTTCTTCCTTTCATTTTTGTTTGATTTTCAGCCTTGGTTTCTTTACTTCAGTGTCTCTCAGCATCTTTCTCTGCTTCTCTCTAACCACTCCATCTTTACTTCTACTTTTCCCCTCCTTCCTTCTATTGACCTTCCCCTCCAGTCTATTGCATCATCATGCCTTCTTTTCCCTAAACTCTCCAATTATCCCCACTGCCAATCAAGAAAGGGGTTGCTGGTGACAGGAAGCTGTGGTGGCCTGGACTGGATTCCAACAGGAAAGAGGCAGTCCTAACCTGCAAACTGTTCTTAGACTTGGAAAGATCAAGAATTCCAATCCCCATCAGAGGAAAGGAATGAAATAGAACCACAGGAATATACTCTCTCTTTCAAGGATGAAGGGAGTTAGGTGGTGAACCATCTGGCTCTTTGGCTTTCCTCGTACACCTTGTTAAAATGTTATCTCTCCCCTCCCCCCGCCCAGCTGGCCCCTGCATCTTCCTTTTCCCTGTAACAGTGTGTGTATTTGGGGACGCTTTAGCCCCAGCATCCAGACACCTGTGCTACCAACGCAACATAGAAATCTGGAGTTGCCAAATTTGAAGATATGGTTACAGTTAGATCTATGAATGGAAAAAGTTTGTTATACTATTACATGCAAAAAACTATGTTAAAGAACATTAAGGTTGCAAAAATCAAGCACTCAAAAGTTAGCAAATGACAGCATTAAAGTTACCTGTGAAACCTTAATTTGGCTCCCTTGTGAAGACGCATTGTAACATAAGCTTTACATACATCACAAACTAGTAATCTGATCAAATTATTTTTGACTCCGGACTCCTATCTAAACAAAACAATAACTGTGAAAATTGTTATAATTTAAATCAAAATACAGGGAGACCAGAATTATTTGCTGCTACATTAACAACACGATGTGGCAGCAATATTATGTGTATCAGAATTGAAAAGATCTGGTTTTCCATCTCTCTCTGCCTAAAATGAATATAATTCTACTCACTGGATTTGACTTCATCTCCATAAGGTTGTCTAGGATACGTGTGACTGGTAGATTCTGTGGAAGAGAATTTGAAACCAGTGAGTTGCAAAAATGTTTACTAAGAAATATGCAGAAGCTGTTCTGCAGCCCAACTATATTATATAGAATGTTGAATTTTGTAATTTACAGCACACTCAAATCTCTTACTCTGAACTGCTTTACTGTAATGTTCTGTAGGGAAAATAACTGTTCTAGGTTATTTTATGTACAGAATAGTTAATAGGTCCAGAAATTTTAAAGTAACTCAAATAAAAACCAATGATTTTTTAAAAGGGGTAGGTAAAATTGCTTTTTAAAGAGTAACCATATACTTGCAGCATAAATGACTTATTTTAGATTAAAATGAAATGAAATAATGAAGAACTAGAGTAAAATCTCCATAGAACAGTGCATCTCCTAGAGCAGACTACATTTGAGAAACATGCTCCTTCCCTTTCTTTTGCTACTCTTTCTTGATCAAATAAGCAGCTGCCTCCAGAAAACAACAGATTTAAATTTAAATGTATTTCACAATCCCCACCACTCAAATAATAAGACTTATACAAGTTCATGTACCACATTCTTTAAATTGTTTGCCATACCATAGGCCTAGTGAGCTTGGTCTTATTTAGCAGTTTTTAAGCAGGCAAGGACATGCTTTAAAAACTTGATTTGTTTAAAAAATCCACAGTCTGCTTCTCTAGATATACAGGAATTCTTTTTTTCAAAGATTGTGGCTGAATCCTTAGCTGCACTCAGTAAGCTGAGGCAGGAGCCATTTGCAACTTCTGGATCCTAGGGCCTGTTCTATCCACTGCACAGTTTAGGGCAGTCTTAGATTATTTTGGCTTGTAACAGTCCCTAAAGACTGATACGAGGGTTGAGGATGGCAACAACCACCCTCCAATCTGGTGCAACCAGAATTTTCCTGAGGAGGGGGCCCAGAGCTCTCCCTCTACTGCACCTGCATCCAGCCCTGAGCTCTCCCCCACCACTTCCCCATACCGAGGCCTGAACTCTCATGCTGCCTCTGCAACCAGAACTGTGCTCTCCCCACTGCACCCAGCTCCACACACACTCCCCTCCTGCTGACTCTCACTCTTCCCCACACATTACCCAGTACCCAGATAGGTGGTCAGGTTGAAGAGCACCATACCCACTAGGGGCCAGGCAGTTCAGCTCCAGATCTACATCTCTGTTGCCCCAGGAAGCACCAAAAGCCTGCATCCTGTCCTCCCACCCTCCTGGTGCCCCCTGGTCTGCTTCTCCCTGGGGGTGCCCAATGTCCATGGGTGCCAAAAGGAGTACAAGAGTGGGGAATAGGATAGCTGTGGGACAAGGAAAAGGCCAACATCTTCTGTTAGGAATTACAAAAGTTAACAAAATATACTATCAAGTTTATGAAAGACATTTATTTGTTAATATCCGGTTCTTTCATCATTCATGCCCCAGATGTTCTCCCTATAAAGAACAAACAGAAGTTCCATGTAAATTTGCCACACTGACAGAAGATATAACTACCAAGTGAAGACAATGCTGATACAATAAATGGTTAACACTTTTATGTAACGTCTGCTGCTGTTGAGCTTCTCCTGTAGGCCAAACTAGTTGAATTTCAGGAAATGTGTTCAGCCAGCTGAAGGATCTGATATCCAAGTGTATTAACAAAGTTATTTTCTAATGGCCAACACAAATATAAGCCTGGAGTAGAAACTCAACTGGGTAGCTTTAATTCTACTTGCCTGGGATTAGCTAAAAAAGGACTTAAATCTCATCCTGCAAAATAAGATCCTCCAGATTCTCTTGATATCTTTGGTCCTAATTCTATTTCAATATCAGTGCAATATATAATGAGCTGCGTGTGTTTATTAAAATATTAATCTTTTTTTATCTAGCTCATTTGTAAAAAAGCAACCTACTGAATGTTTTACCATTACTCTATATTGCTTCATTGTCTTTACTGTATCAAGTGTAAAGCTCTCAGTGAAAGACGGAGGGATTTTTTTAAATTATTATTATTACCGTACAATATACCCAAATTAAAAGCCAATTTAACAATATAGGATGGGATTCTCAGTGAAATCTATGATCTTTATCCATTCAATATTAAACATGCCTTATAATTCAAGTTTTAGCTGTACTTACTTTCTGTATTGCTAAATTTGCCATAAACACACCACATACAGGTGGCAATTTACACGTGCCATATAAAATGTACCACGTGGTTCTGCACTTTATCATACAATTTTGATTGCCTCATCTGCAGTCTGCTCACTAATCCATAAAACTGAGGCATAACAAATAAAATAGAGGAGGCAATGAGAAGGCCAGGAGCAAGTGACAAGGAAATAGAAACACAGGACAAAAGATTTTTTCTTTAAACTAAATAGAATGCAGTTTGAGAGCATTCACCACTACAATGTTATAGCATCAGGAAAACAGTGAGTCTCAAGGTTAAAAGATAGCAACGAAGTCCTTTCCAGATTGTTTTAAGCCATTTTTGTTCATGAACTTCAAACTTTGGAGAACCATCGATCTGAAGGCATGAAAAAGATGTGAACAAAGTGGTAAGATTTTAAGTAGGAGATGGGAAATCTGGAGATGCTAGATGTGTGCTCTATAATTGAACAATAACAAAAAAGCCAAACTAAGATTAAAACATGGTAATCTAAGGCTAGGAATATGGTAAAACAAGCACAAAAATTGTAGCTTTGTACCCTCAAAGGGTGAAAAACCAAACTAAATGCATCCAAAGATATTGTGCTGGAAGAGAGGTAATAATTCACTTTGGAGATCTGCTGAGAGAAGGAAGATCAGAGAGGAAGGACAGTCCAGTGGTTAGGGCACTAGCCTAGGACTTTAAAAACCTGGATTCAATTCCCTGCTCCACTACAGACTCCTGTGTATCACTTAGCTTCTCTGTGCCTCACTTCTTCATCCAGAAAATGGGGATAATAGCACTTCCCTGTCTCACAGGGAAGTTGTGAGGATAAATATATTAGGTGCGTAACGACTTCTTTCTTTCTGTTTTCACCAAGAAGGTTTGTGGTGATTGGATGCGTAACATAGTAAATACCAGTGAAAATGAGGTAGGATCAGAGGTTAAAATAGGGAAAGAATGAGTTAAAAATTACTTAGAGAAATTAGATTTTTCAAGTCACCAGTGCCTGATGAAATGCATCCTAGAATACTCAAGGAGCTAACCGAGGAGATATCTGAGCCATTAGCTATTATTTTTTAAATGTTTCAGAGTAGCAGCCGTTAGTCTGCATCAGCAAAAAGAACAGGAGTACTTGTGGCACCTTAGAGACTAAAATTTATTTCAGCATAAGCTTTCGTGGGCTACAGCTCACTTCATCAGATGCATAGAATGGAACATACAGTAAGAAGATATTTATACATACAAAGAACATGAAAAGGTGGAAGTACCCATACCAACTGTAAGAGGCTAATTAAGAGAAGCTATTGCTCAAATAAATTTGTTAGTCTCTAAGGGGCCAAAAGTACTCCTGTTATTTTTGAAATGTCATGGAAGACAGGAGAGATTCCAGAAGACTAGAAAAGGGCAAATATGGTGCCAATCTATAAAAAGGGAAATAAGGACAACTCGGGGAATTACAGACCAGTCAGCTTAACTTCTGTACCTGGAAAGATAATGGAGAAAATAATTAAGCAATCAATTTGCAAACATCTAGAAGATAATAAGGTGATAAGTAACCGTCAGCATGGATTTGTCAAGAATAAATCATGTTAAGCCAACCCAATAGCTTTCTTTGACAGGGTAACAAGCCTTGTGGATAAGAGGGAATCTTGGCTTTAGTAAAGCTCTGATACTGTCTCACATGACCTTCTCATAAACAAACTAGGGAAATGCAACCTAGATGGAGCTACTATAGGGTGGGTGCATAATTGATTGGAAAACCATTCCTAGAGAGTAGTTATTAGTGGTTCAAGAGCATAATGAGTAGGGTCCCGCAGGGATCAGTTCTGGGTCCAGTTCTGTTCAAAATCTTCATCAATGATTTAGATAATGGCATAGAAAGTACATTTATAAAGTCTGAGGACGATATCGAGCTGGGAGTTGTGGCAAGTGCTTTGGAGGATAGGATTATAATTCAAAATGATCTGGAGAAATGGTCTGAAGTAAATAGGATGAAATTCAATAAGGACAAATGCAAAGTACTCCATTTAGGAAGGAACAATCAGTTGCACACATACAAAATGGGAAATAACTGCCTAGGAAGGAGTACTGTGGAAAGGGATCTGAGGTTCATAGTTGACAATATGCTAAATGAGAGTCAAGAGTGTAATACTGTTGAAAAAAAAAACCCAAACATCATTCCGGGATGTATTAGCAAGACTGTTGTAAGCAAGACACGAGAAGTAATTCTTCTGCTCTACTCCGCGCTAATTAGGCCTCAACTGGAGTATTGTGTCCAGTTCTGGGCACCACATTTCAGGAAAGATGTGGACAAATTGGAGCAAGTCCAGAGAAGAGCAACAAAAATTATTAAAGGTCAAGAAAACATGACCTATGAGGGATGATTGAAAAAATTGGGTTTGTTTAGTCTGGAAAAGAGAAAGTTGAGAGGAAACATAACAGTTTTCAAGTACATAAAAAGTTGTTACAAAGAGGAGGGAGAAAAATTGGCAAAAAGCAAGGGCTTAAACTGCAGCAAGGGAGGTTTAAGTTGGATATTAGGAAAAACTTCCTGTCAGGGTGGTTAAGCACTGGAATAAATTGCCTAGAGAGATTGTGGAATCTCCATCATTGGAGATTTTTAAGAACAGGTTAGATAAACACCTGTCAGGGATGGTCTAGATAATACTTAGTACTGCCATAAGTGCAAGGGACTGGACTAGAGGACCTCTCCAGTCCTATGAGTCTATAATTAAAACTATGAGGAGGCCATATAAATAGCTGGATAGCTTCCCCACTAGAATGAGGAAGAAACGGTAGAAAAATGTTTGCGGGAGAAAGAAAAAGAGCAAACAGAGTTAGAATGGATTGATAACGATACTGATATAAAACAAACATAAGGAGGCAAAAGACTTAAATTGAGGTTTAGGGTGTAGTCTCTCTGTGAGGAGATATATTCTGCATAACTCACATGAAAATGTTTGATTTTGATGCAACTTAAATAAGAGTGTTTGACAACACTCAAGTTCCTCAAACTCTGAGGGAAATGTTTGGGATCACAGGTGCTGGAACTAGGTTTCAAGTGGTTTCCATCATATACAGAGTTTACAGTTTTGTTCAATAGCTATCAGTACCCCCCACTATAAAAATTGTTCCAGCACCTATTTTTGGGAAAAAAGAAATCTAAAGTGGTTAGAACAGGGGTCTTGATACCTGGAACTCTGCCACTGATTTTCTGTGGGGTTTTTTTTGTTTTCATTTTGCTTTTAGCACCTTACCAAATCTTTCTGTTCTTCTCTAACTATTTGTATAACCTTTCCTCATTTTTTTAATTTTAATCCTGGTTTGTTTTTATTATAAATGCATCATTATGAGAGTCAGATAAAAATACTGAAGTTAAATTTGAGATAAATATAAAACTAGTACCAAAAATGTTAAATTGACTACTAATCAGCAAGTTGAAATGTATATGGAAAAAATTCCAAATTCCTTAAAGGGGCAAAGATATACAATATCACCATGAAATAGAAATCTACTGGTTATCATTTACAAAGGTATTATTGTTTTCTAGCTCTTCAGACACTTTGGTTTGAACAAGTATTAAAATTAAAAAGAAAAAAATGGTTAAACCAATAGAAAATAACCTAACTATGCTTATATAACTTCAGTAAAAGTGACTTCTTTTTAAAAGAATAGATATGAATGATGACAGGAACAAGCAAAATGTTAAATTAACTATTACGATATAATTTGATTTATGTTTTAAAAGCACACATCTAGAAAAGTGAAATGATTGGTAACATTTGTATGTCTTATTCAGTTATGACAGGACTAGATATTATTTCTTTATATTATTTTCTATAATTCTTTGTTTTACATGAATTAGAAAACACAACAGAAGTATTAATTTGTATAGTACCCACTATAAAAAGTCTGAGAACAAAAGACTTCTTATTCACTTTCCTTACATTAACCTTACTAATACTAAGCAGCTTACGTGAATTTGTTATTTTAGCTGAATGTTAACTGGCACTAAAGATGTTAACACAAAGTTGTAATTAAATTCCTGCTTATGACACTAGCCAGCCTGCAAAGTTAACTGTAACTGTTAAGTGAGGTAATTTTACTAACTCATGTTTACATTTGATTACATTTACATTTGTTGTGCTTAAATTGTTTGTGATTAAGCTAATTTTTCACCACTGGATAGTACTGATTTCTGGTATTTTACTTTTTAGCAGGTTTACAGAGCCCATAATCTTATCTCGAACACCATAAGTAGACGTGGGCTTCTTGTTATTATTTAATATTTATAATCCAATAGCATCCAGAAGCTGTGGTCAAACTCAAGTGCCAGGCACAGTGCAAATGAAGATAGACATGACAGCCTGCTCTGAAGAATTTGCAATCTAAGAAGGTAAGTAGCATATTAATCTTGGGAGAATGTGCATATTTGCCTGCCTATCTATGGCTACAGCAGCTAGAGATTAAAAACCCACACATTTGTTATTTTACTTTTTTTTTGTTTTAGAATTATTTAAATACAACTTTCACCAACTACCCCTGGTCCTAGTCATTCCAAGTGGCAGATTTCTTGTATGTGTTGTGGCAGAAATAGGGCTTGAGGGAACTGAGGGAAGAAAGGACAGTAGCCTTACAGGTTAGTTCAAGGGTGATGGTGATAATTATTAGTAAACATTTATATTATGGTAATGTCCAATCCCCACTGCACTGGAAACACTCTGGACACAAATAAGAGATCATGCCTCCCCTGGTGGGCCTTCAGTATAGTACACCCAAAACATACGTGTATGTTGATGAATTGGCATAGCTTCATTCATTATGTTTTGTTGTTTTTATTTTACTTTTCAATTTTTTAAATTGGAAGTGGAGGTGGAGTGAATGGCAAGAATGGGGAAGTTAGTAGGAGTAAGGGAGCAGGAAAAGGAAGGAAAGGGAAGAGGGACAGTCACAGTTTATCACCTGCCCAGCTATAACTGGACATCACAGCAGAAATGAGGGATTTGAAAGAGTATATGGTAAGCAGCTGTATAGATTATATCATGGAGCTTCCCAGGCAAAAGGGGCATATGGATGTTTGTGGGAGGTGCAGACAGAGCTCGCATCACTGATGGAGCGGGAAGTTTGGGTATGAGAAGGAAGCATAATACAAAAACAGGAATGGAAAAGTATGGGGCAGAATTGAAGGGTGTGCAGATACAATTGTGACGAGCAGGATACAAGTACCTAAACAGAATAGAATGACTTGAAGGTTAGGACAAGAAGCATGAATTTGATTTGGTGGAAGAATGAAAGCCAGTTGTGGAATTCTAAAAGGGAAGCAATGTTGTCCAAGTGATAGGCAAGGAAGATGATCTTAGCAACCTTGTTTGGGTAGACTGGGGGGGTAGTGATGTGGTTGTAAGGGAGAAGTGGTTGCAGTAATCAGGATGAGGGCCTGAACAAGACTTACAATAAACTCAGGGAGAATTTAGACAATGACTTTATTGACAATGTCTTGCTGAAAGAATATATATCAGAAAAGGAAATTCAAAGGTAAAAGTTAGATATAAATTAAATTGAAAAAGAGGTTGAGCAAAAAAGAGTATAAATCCCTGAGTGCTGCCCAAGGGGGAAAAAAAGGCTAAGATTAAAACAAATGCCTCCCACAACCCCCTCCCTGCAGCATGCTTAAATATCATGCAAAAAGGCATCTTATTTGGCTATCCCAAGGAGTCTTAACATATACACTATTGGGCACAAGAGTTAAAAGCCAGCTCAGAAACCTTATAAACCTGCATTTTACAGCTTTTCAATCAGTCAGTAAATCTCCAAAACAAAAAAGTGAGACAGTAAGTTCTGTTTCAACTTGTTGTCAACAAAGCTATTAGGTTTTAAAGCTAGGTATGTGTAGAAGCTTATGTAATTTCCCTCAACAAGTCAGTCACTGTGGGTTTCACATAAAATATCACTATTAGACATTGTTGCAAGAAATAAATGTTTTAAAGAGGTCTTTGGCAAACAATGTAAAAGCAGCACTTCTAAATTTTCTTAATTATAAATATTTCATTATGTCTTACAGATCTTAACTGTATAATCTAATGCATAACCTATTCACAATACATTTCTGCAGAATAAGCCTCACAAAGTGCCTTATAAAAGCTATGGAAACCAGTTAAAAAGTTTTTTGTGACAGTTGATATTTTTGATGCACAAAAGGTATTCTGATCATAAGGCAACAGTATGAAAAAATACTCAAGATCAGAATAAAAATCAAATTGATTTTTTTTTGCTGTTGCACAGCTACTAGATTAGCCTTTACCAAGACCTTCGATTTGGAAAAAAAAAAGTTTTAATTTTATTTAGTTTTTAGGTTGCAGAACCAAAGCTATTTAAATCAAAAATAAATTAGAAATTCAGTGTATTAAAATCTGTTTATTCCATTCATTCTTCTATGGCCCATCATTTTAATGGTATCACTGCAACATTTGCATCATACAATGTTCAGAATGTTCAAATGAATGTTTCCCATAACAATTTAGCCCAGGAGTTGACTTTTAACTTGTGATAACCATAACTTGAGTTTAAGATTTCAGCCACAAGAGTGAATTTACATATAAACTGTATGAAGGAGTTATGATATTTTTGAGACAACTCATGATTGGCAGAGTCACAAGTGAGTTGTACCATAAAATATTTTTCTTAAGTGACGCTAAAATGCTATAAGAAGGCAGTGTGGCCTAGTCGATAGCACACTAGACTGGCACTGAGGCGACCTGACTTCTATTTCCAGTTCTGCTGCTGGTCTGTTGGGTGACCTTGGACAAATCACTTCATCTCTGAGTGACTTAAGTTTCTCCATCTGTAAAATGTGGATAATGATATTTGACCTCCTTTATAAAGTGCTCCGAGATCTACTGTTGAAAATTACTATATAAGACCTAGGTATTATTATTAGACTTGTTACTCTTTTCCATGCTACAGTTCATAGAATCATAGAACTTAAGATCAGAAGGGACCATTATGATCATCTAGTCTGACCTCCCGCAAGATGCAGGCCACAAAAGCTTTGACCCACCCACTCCTGAAATAATTCTCTCCCTTGACTCAGCTGTTGAAGTCCCCAAATCCTGATTTAAAGACTTCAAGTAGCAGATAATCCTCCAGTAAGCGACCCCTGCCCCATGCTGCGGAGGAAGGCGAAAAACCTGCCAATCTACCCTGGAGGAAAATTCCTTCCCGACCCCAAATATGGCAATCAGCTGAACCCCGAGCATGCGGGCAAGACTCTCCAGCCAGACACTCAGGAAAAAGACTTTCAATATCCCAACATTGACCCTCGGTACTAAATACCAGTGGTCGCACGTTATTGACCTATTGACTAAATCACGTTCTCCTATCAAACCATTCCCTCCATAAACTTATCAAGCTTAATCTTAAAGCCAGAGAGGTCCTTCACCCCCACTGTTTCCCTCGGTAGGCTGTTCCAGAATTTCACTCCCCTGATGGTTAGAAACCTTCGTCTAATTTCAAGCCTAAACTTCCCGACTGCCAATTTATATCCATTTGTTCTCGTGTCCACATTAGTACTGAGCTGAAATAATTCCTCTCCCTCCCTGGTATTTATCCCTCTGATATATTTAAAGAGAGCGATCATATCTCCTCTCAACCTTCTTTTGGTTAAGGAAAACAAACCGAGCTCCTCAAGTCTCCTTTCATATGACAGGCTTTCCATTCCTCTGATCATTCTAGTGGCCCTTCTTTGTACCCGTTCCAGTTTGAATTCATCCTTCTTAAACATGGGAGACCAAAACTGCACACAGTACTCCAAATGAGGTCTCACCAACGCCTTGTATAACGGGACTAGCACCTCCTTATCTCTACTAGAAATACCTCGCCTAATGCATCCCAAGACCGCATTAGCTTTTTTAACGGCCATATCACATTGCCGACTCATAGTCATCCTGCGATCAACCAGGACTCCGAGGTCCTTCTCCTCTTCCGTTACTTCCAACTGGTGCGTCCCCAGCTTATAACTAAAATTCCTGTTAGTCATCCCTAAATGCATAACCTTACACTTCTCACTATTGAATTTCATCCTATTACTAATACTCCAGTTTACAAGGTCATCCAAATCTCCCTGGAGGATATCCCGATCCTTCTCCGAATTGGCAATACCTCCCAACTTCGTGTCATCCGCAAACTTTATCAGCCCACTCCTACTTTTGGTTCCAAGGTCAGTGATAAATAGATTGAATAAGATCGGACCCAAAACTGAACCTTGAGGAACTCCACTGGTAACCTCCCTCCAACCTGACAGATCACCTTTCAATATGACCCTCTGCAGTCTCCCCTTTAACCAGTTCCTTATCCACCTCTGGATTTTCATTTCGATCCCCATCTTTTCCAATTTAACCAGTAATTCTTCATGCGGTACCATATCAAACGCCTTACTGAAATCAAGATATATTAGATCCACCGCATTTCCCTTGTCTAAAAAATCTGTTACTTTCTCAAAGAAGGAGATCAGGTTGGTTTGGCACGATCTACCTTTCGTAAAACCATGTTGTAATTTGTCCCAATTACCATTGACCTCAAGGTCCGTAGCTACTCTCTCCTTTAATATTTTTTCCATGACTTTACATACTACAGATGTTAAACTAACAGGCCTGTAGTTACCCGGGTCACTTTTTTTCCCCTTCTTGAAAATAGGAACTATATTAGCTAATCTCCAGTCAAACGGTACAACCCCCGAGTTTAGACATTCGTTAAAAATTATCGCTAACGGGCTTGCAATTTCACTTGCCAATTCCTTTAATATTCTAGGATGAAGAGTATCCGGGCCGCCTGATTTACCACCGTTAAGCTGTTCAAGTTTAGCTTCTACCTCGGATACTGTAATTTCCAACCCTGCACCTTCATTCCCATCAGTCACTCTGCCACTATTCCTAAGCCCTTCATTAGCCTCATTAAAGACCGAGGCAAAATATTCATTTAGATATTGTGCCATGCCTAGCTTATCCTTAATCTCCACTCCGTTTACAGTTTTAAGCGGTCCCACTTCTTCTTTCTTGGTTTTCTTCCTATTTATATGGCTAAAAAACCTTTTACTATTGGTTTTAATTCCCTTCGCAAGGTCCATCTCTACCCGGCTTTTGGCCTTTCTCACTGCATCCCTACACCCTCTGACCTCAATAAGGTAGGTTTCTTTGCTGATCCCTCCCATCTTCCACTCCTTGTACGCTTTCTGTTTTTTCTTTATCACCCCTCTGAGACGCTTGCTCATCCAGCTCGGTCTAAAACTGCTACCTAAGGACCGTTTTCCCTTTCTCGGGATACAGGTCTCTGACAGCTCCTGCAACTTCAACCTGAAATAATCCCAGGCGTCTTCCGCCTTTAGATCCCTAAATATGTTAGTCCAATCCACTTCCCTAATTAGTCGCCTTAATTTAGTAAAGTTAGCCCTTTTGAAATCGTAATCCTTAGTCTCAGATGCAATTTTGTTTATCCTTACATTTATTTTGAACCGAATTAGCTCATGATCACTCAAGCCAAGGTTGTCCCCTACAACCATTTCCTCAACAAGGTCCTCACTACTCACCAAAACCAAATCTAAAATGGCATCCCCCCTCGTCGGTTCAGCTACTACTTGATGAAGGAATTCATCAGCTATCACGTCTAGAAAAAGCTGAGCCCTATTATTATTACTAGCATTTCTTCCCCAATCTATATCCGGGAAGTTAAAGTCTCCCATGATCATACAGTTCTTCAAGGCTGAGGTTGTTTTATATTTTAGATGTGCTAAATTAGAAGTGCCTGATATGTGATTGAACAGAAGGATCAAAATAGTATTAGACTTTCAATAATTTTGGAATGGTTACTGTCAATGGCAAAATATGAGATAATCTAAGGAAAAACAGCACATGTCCACATATTCTGTGTTTATGCAGGTTATGGGTATTTATTAAAAAATACCTAAAGATGCATATTTACTCCTTTCACGGTGTTGAAATTAGTTTGCAGAGGGTGGACCTAAGATATTTATTACACTTTTTGGGAGCAAATGCCCCTTGAACATAGGGCCTCACGGGGATAATTTAGGATATTATTCATGGACAATAAGCTTCTCAACAGTGAAAAATAATTTGTTTACAAATTAAAAGCTACAATCCAAATATAAAAAACAAATAATGTATTTATACTATATGTATACGGAATCTTAGAGAAGGTAAGTTCTCTAAGGTCTGTTATGCTTAATTTTATTGCATCCTTAGAACCATTCATTTTAATAAAATGTATTACATGGATAAACTATGGCGAAATGTTTGTCTGAAATGTGCCATCAAACAAGTTTAAAAATATCATTTGTTGTTTTCCATTCTTAAACTCACTTGTTGTTTCAATACCAAATTCTTCACTCCTTCCATCACAAACTGTGAGCCTGTATTCATAACACGTGAAAACAGACTGAAAAACAAAAACACAGACAACACAATGTATGCATTTGAGCATCTTTGCTTTCAGAGTTGTCACTGTTACAAGTCTGCAGAAGTTTTAGAATTTTAACCTACTGTCCATTAAACAAAATGGTATGCTCTAGTAAAACTGTGCCCTCAACCTTATATTAACTTTTGTTGTTGGCAGACTGAACAAAAACAGTAGTTTTTAATATTAACTTTGCGTTTTCTCAGATGCTACTCCATATCCACATCCCCAAAGTCACCTCTTTGTCCTCCTTTAAATCCCTTCTTACAGCTCTCTGCTGCAAGCACTCTACAAAAAAACTTGATAATAGTTAGACAGCCAGTATGCTGTGACCACTGCTTTTCATGCTGTTTGGTTTGGTCTCATTGTTACCTTTTGCTCCCCCTGTCTATTGTAACTTGTCTTAGACTGTAAGCTCTTCAGAGCAGGGATCTTCTTTTTTATGTCATGTCTGTGAGCAGCATCTGGCACAAAGAGACCCTGATCCATGACTGGGTCCCAGGGTACCATAATAATAATAATCAGCTGATATGACTCAATGACAAGGATAAGTTTGAGGTAGGTTACAGATTGTTGTAATAAGCCATAAATCCAGTGTCTCGGTTCACCCTGTGGGCGAACACTTTTTACAAAGTGATCTTTCTGTATCTGAGCTATTAGTCGTTATCCTTAAAGGAAATCTGCACAAACACTTTCAAAAAATGATCCTGGGAGCTTAAATTCACAAGCTTGCTAGACACTAAAAATCATGGACTGGCCATAAATCCAGTGTCTCCATTCAGTCCATGATTTTTAGTGTCTAGATGGTAGACCTGAGTGAAGGACTGCTGCCCTAAAGGAAAAATCAGCAGAGGAGTCCTGCACCAAGGCATAATGTCTTGTAAACATGTGAACAAAGCTCCAAATGACTGCTTTACAGATATCAAGGAGAGGCACCTCCTGAAGTGATGCCATAGATGTTGCTTGTGCTCTTGTGAAATGAGCTCTTACCCCCTGGGACAGCTGATAGAGTAGAATGCAGCCAGAGATCCATTTGGAGATTCTCTGAGTGGCGATGGCATGCCCCATGATTCTTTCTATTATAGTGATGAATAGTCTCAGGGACTTCCTGATTGGTTTTGTTCTTTGCAGATAAAAGGCCAAGGCCCACCAAATATTGAGGGAATGGAGTCTTCATTCCTCTGAGGAAGCATGCAGTTTGGGGAAGAACACAGGTAAGTGAATCGATTGGTTAAGGTGAATTCTAAAGCTACTTTGGGGATGAATTTGGGGCACAGATGCAAAGAATCCTTATCCTTATGGAATATAGCGTAAAGAGGATCTGCCATCAGTGATTGAAGCTCGCCAACCCTTCTAGCTGAAGGAATGGCTACAGGGAAAGTGACCTTCATGGAAAGGAAACACATGAAGCAAGAAGCTAAAGATTCAAAGGGGGCCTTATAAGTACTGAGAGAATAAGGTTCAGGTTCCGGTGGGGAGCAGGCTTCTAAACAGGTGGGAAGGTTCTGGTTAGGCATTTCCAGAATCTGGTGGTCACTAGATGTATGAAGATTGAGTAGCCCTGAGAAGGTGGATGGTATGCACTGACCGCCTCCAAGTGGACTTGCAAGGAGCTAATGGACAGGCCTGATATCTTCCGAGGATAGATGAGAGGAATATCTGCAGTTTCTAGGAGAATGCTATTTTGATGTTCCAAGAAGAAAAGCGCTTCCATTTAGCAAGGTAACAACTTCTAGTAGAGTCCTTCCTACTATCAGAAAGGATGCCTCGCACAGCTGTGAAGCATGAACGTTCTAAGGATGACACCCATCCAAATATCAAGCCCTGAGTGGTGGAGCGAATGCGGACCGGGGTGCTTGATTCTGCTGTTTCACTGGGTCAGGAACTTGAGAAACATTGGGAGAATGACTGGTAGTCAGGATGCCATGCATAGGAGATTGGGACACCAAAACTGTCTGGGCCAGTAGGGGCAATCAGGATGACCCAGGCCCTGTGCTGCCAGATTTGTGTAGATGTCATGGCAGGAGCTGTAGCGGAGGGAAGGCATAGTTAAACTAGTCCGACCAGGAAAGAAGCAGAGCATCAACCTGGGAGTGGTGACCTTGGCCTTTTCTGGATCTACATTTTATGCATTTTCTCTTCGTCTGAGAGGCGAACAGATCACTGGTTGGGGTTCCCCTTGGAACAAAAATATTGTGCAGTACCGAGTCCTGGCGCTCTCACTCCTGGCTGACTGCAAAATGTCTGTGATGGAGCCTGCTAGCACATTTTGCTTCACCGGCATGTAGGCTGCTGATAAGTGATTCAATTGCTCACATACCAGCTCCACAAGCTGACCGCTTCCGTACACAGGGAGATGGATCTCAGTCCTCTTTGCTTGTTGATGTAGAAGACAGTCATAACGTCTGACATAAGACACTGTGAGCATGGATGAATGGAAGAAAGGCTTTGATATTGATGTCCAAATGTGAAAATGTGCTGTGGAGTGGCAACAGATTCAGATCTCCCTGGTGTGAAAGGGATTCTACTTTCAAGCCATTGGAGATGGAGTAGATGGTGTAGCTACCAAGGCAGAAAATGCTGTGGATAGGTGAAACTCATGATGATTGGTCTTTGTTGGTGCTGGCAGATCCCAGGGTTTGGGAGGTGCTGACAATGATGTCACCAACGGATCACGGTCTATAACTGATGTAGCCCAATGCTTATGGGCTTTCTTGTCATGCCTCTGGGACTTAATACATCCTCAGTCTTCAGGGGCTGAGCAGATGGGCTTGCTTGGAGCCGAATCCGACTTCTTTAAAGTGGATTTAGAGGAAGAATTAGTCTCATGCTTATGAGAGTGTTTCCTGGATTCCTAACAAGATCCCACTAGGGAACTGTGGGGGCAGGTTCTCCCGCACCAGGGTCAGACTTCACAGCAGGAGGCACACTCCTTGCTGAATCAGGCTGATGTATAGGGGGGAGAGCTGTCCCTGGCCTGGGTATAATTGAGGCCTCATGACCTTCTCCATGAGGTATTCCTGGAGACAAAGTTCCTGCTCTTCTTGGATATGGCTGGGGAACAATTGGCAGATACTCCATCTTGCTCCGACATGGGCTTTCCCAAGGGAGGACAGGCAGCACTGGTGGTCATCACTGACTGAGGAGGATTGTGGGCAGGAAGCACGGTTTGAAGCACGGAGTCCTGGGCATAGGCTGGTACAGTAAGGAAGAGGGGTGTCCCCCGAAAAGACTAAATCTAAACTTTAAGAGATCTACAAAATATTAAATTGTAATCTGTAAAAAAACTGTACAAGATGTTAAAGCTATTTACAAAACCAAATGTAAATCTCATTTTGTAAGCCAAAGCCAAAGCTATGGACAACTGGAAGTTCCGACCCAACCCATGCAGCTGTGAGAAGGAACTGGAGAGAGTCATTTCGTCTACCTCTTTATCCCCTCAGAGAGACGTACAAGATAAGCGAGGGCATATGTGCAGACCAACAGTAAACCCACACTGAAATACAATAGGAACCATCATTCAAAGGAGAACTAAAAGATTCAGCTGGTTTTTTTTTAAACTACACATAGCTAAATTCATTTCAACTGTAGTTTCAGCTTTATTACATGGAATCTGATAAAAACAGTCACTTTAAAGGTTATTTATTACTGAATGCTCTCAGTGATTATAAAATTAAAATTTATTAAATTAATAAATAAAAGATTTACTAGGAATTTTGGTAGATGAATTAAAAAACTTACCCCAATGGTTTAGCTGTAGCGTTTCCATAGCTGGTAGGAGCTGAAGCCATCTTGGCAAAAGCCCTATGAAAGAAATGTTATAATCAAGTGCTTAATTTGTTTCACCGTTACACTACTACGTCTTCTCTTCCTATAAGACCATTGTGGAAGACCTTCTGGCCATCTGAGAACAGAAATGGCTCTACCTCTAAAATCGGTCATCGGGTAATTGGGCAAATTACAAACATCTTTCTCCTTTTATTAAAAACTGAATGCATCTTTTTCATAATATCCTAGCTTTTGCTAATCTAAAGCCTATAGCTATAATGAGATATAGCTAGACGCTCAAAGAAATTAGAGTATAGTACTTGGAATTTGGGATGAGGATAGATGAAAGATAGATTTCTCCTTTTATAAGATCTAATATTTCATAGATAGATAAGCAGGATGGCCCACAAGACTTAATCAAGGATCAGAAAGCCAGGAAATCTGAATTTAAACTAGGCTCTATGGAGTCACTCAGTTGCCTTCAATACATTACTTATTTGTGTCAAGAAAAACATCAAGTTTAATACCATTCTCACATATGTTAGAGTTCGGTTTAGAAGTGTTCACATGTATTGTCAAATCAGTGACAGCAAAATTATGTAAGAACCACAATTAAACATTAAAAGTAATACAAAATTTCCACAAATCCTGGCTGCAGTAGTTTATGTATCTGTTTTCAACTTCCCTCCAATTACCTGCAGTTTTATGAAGAAGAAAAATTAACTTACTTCCATTGTTTTATGTAGTTCAAGGGAGTAAGATTACATCCTGCATCTGTCAATGCTTTTTTGTATTGCTCCAAATCAGCCTGAAATCATAAATGGGAGAATTGAAACTGCTTTCCACTATTCTAAATCAAATTGTCCTTGCATATACAGATGACAAAATATGTAGATATTTTTCTCCTCTAAACACGTTAATAAGTAGTATAAATACAACTTATTTTGCTATTGAAAAGACAATTTAAAAAATTCAAACTAACTTTAGGAGCTGGCAAACAAAAACTATGTTTAGAGTCAGTTAAGACTGTGGCAGGACACAGCCTTCAGGTTTTCACCTCCATCTCCAACGGATACCGAAAAGCAATATGTACTCAACTTCATCAAGTTTGCAACTTGCAAGCTTGAAATGCAAATCCTTCACAGTGACTGACCTCATATGTTTTTCTATCAGTTATATCAAGACGCATCTGACCAACACATTCTATGCATTTGTGATGTTATTTGCTATCAGCTAACTATTATGGTTTTGTACCAGAGTGTAAGTTTGATGGGAATCTCATGCAACTACTGTACCATTTCCCCACATAGACCAGCAGTAGTGTTTGAACCTCCTAATCTTCAAATCCCTAGCATAAGCCCTTACTATTTGAACAAACAGGAGTAATTGTTAGCTATTTTGTTGACCAGCCAGTGGAGGAAGATTAGCCACAGGCTTTCCCAGTGGGTTACACAACCGTTTACATGTCAGGAATAGAATACTGGCAATCAGGAATCCTGGATTCTATCCCTGGATTGTGGAGAGGAGTGTAGTTTATAGAGGTTACAGATAGGATAACCGCAAGTAATTTAGTGACTGACAGGCAGTGTGGCCCACTGGATAAAATAAGGATTGGTAATGTTCGGGACCTGAGTTCTGCACCTGCAGTGACCTTGCAAAAACTCTGTTAACTTATTTAAAAGATGGTGAGGTGAGAGGGTTCAGCAGCTCTTCTATAACTGTCACTTAGATTAGGATTCATGGCTGTGGTTAATAATAAGTGCAGTGAATTGTATGTGAAATTAAAAACGCTTAGAGGTAAAATTTGAACTCCTGGTCTCTGATTTCCCCCAGACTTCAGAGAAAAGTGAAGACCAGTGCAACTTTCACAGATTTTAAGGCCAGAAGAGTGACCACTGATCATCTAGTCTGACGTTCTGTATAGCAACAGGGCATAGAACTTCTCCAAAATAATTCCTAGAGCATATCTTTTAGATCATCATCCAATTGTGACTTGAAAACTGTCAGTAATGGAGAATCCACCATGACCCTTGGTACATTGTTACAATGGTTAATAACTCCCACCCTTAAAAATGTATGCTTTATTTCCAGTCTGAATTTGTCTAGCTTCAACTTTTAGCCATTGGATCATGTTATAGTTTTCTCTGCCAGACTGAAGAACCATTAAATATTTGTTCCTCATGTAGATACTTGTAGACTGTAATCAAGTCCCCCCTTAACCTGCTCTTTGTCAAGCTAAATAGACTGAGCTCCTTGAGTATCACTAAGGCAGGTTTTCTAATACTTTAATCATTCTTGGGGCTCTTATCTAATTTATCAACATCCTTGACACAGTATTCCAGCAGCAGCTGCACTAGTGACAAATACAAAGGTAAAATAATGTCTCTTCCCCTACTCGAGATTCTTGTTTATTCATCTCAGGATTGCATTAGCTATTTTGGCCACTGCATCAAATTGGGAGCTCATATTCAGCTGATTATCACCCCGACCCCTAAATCTATTTCTAAGTCACTGCTTCCCAGGACAGACTCTCCCATCGGCAATATGGAGCACGTTCTTTGTTCCCAGATGTAGACATTTAGATGTAATTCAGCCCTCTTGGGCAAATATACGATGGCCTTTAATTACATGATCACATACTAATTGGTCCACAGGACCCCTGCCTCATTCAAAGCCACAGAAAAGACAGTGCTCACTTAATGAGCACTATTCAATATTTTGTTTTTTTCCTCATTATTCCAATTGTGACCTATGCCTTTTTTACTGCACACTATTCAAAACCTGCTCTGAAGACAGAATTATTAATTTCCTCATGGGCTTTTCTAAGGTGCTCATCACTATAGCATCTAAGTGCTTTATAAACATTTTTACAACAACTCTGAGATGAGGTAGTATTATCACCCCCATTTTGCAGATGAGGAACTAATGCACTGAGAAGATTTGCCAACCCCACCTGTAAAAACTGCCTCCAACTACTGTCTGTCTATTCACCCATTCTCTATAGCTAGAGTGGATTAATTCACCACTAGCCCATAGACTTCCTAATCCCAAATGCTACTTTCTTCTACATCTCTACCTTGATTTAACGCTGTCCTCGGGAGCCAAAAAATCTTATCGCGTTATACCATCACCCAATATAACACGAATTCGGATATATCGGGGTAGAGGTGTACCACAAATCCTGAGGTTCAGGGGTAAAAATTGCAGGTAATTACACACTAACTATCCTGGGCCTTGCTTCGTACATTCTTACCACACCTCCCACACAGCTAGGGTATTAAAATTGCACTTGGGGCTTTGTGTATTGGGTAGGTGGCAGTTTCCCAATCACTGATCTCAGGAGTAAAGGGAGTTTGCTGCCACAAAAAAAAAAATCTTAGACCTATCAGACCCCTAACATAGTGTAAATGAACTTATGAATATTTGAGAGCAAATGAAGTTAACAGACTATTTTTGGTGAAACCTGTCACAATCCGTTGCACAGTTATGGCTATGTATGGCCACTTGTCGGTCCACGGCCATCTTGAACCTGTTCAAAGGACAAGACAGCCTCCATGTTGGACCAAGTTCTTGTTAAAGGGCAGAGATGCTATCCTGCCCAGCAACACTGGTTGTGTATGCATTTCTTTTTTTTACTGGGTCATCTAAGGGTCGGGCTAGTGCCGTGTGCAGAGACCTGATCCTGCCCAGCAACTTGTGATGTCGTGTGCAACATTTTGGTGCTGTGTGCATTTTTCCCGCTCTTTTTGGGCCCGGTTATCTAAGGGTCAAACTTGTTTACTCAACTACCCCAGTGTGCCATGTGCAAATCCTGCTGGCGTGGGGTGGCAACAGCTCGTAACCTGGAGGGAGGGGGAACCAGGGAGCCAATCAGAGACCGACACAAGGGGATGAGACCTTTCAATAAAACTAGGTTTCCCCCCAGAAAATCTTGTCTTGACCATCGTCTTTTTTGGTGGAGTATCCGCGCGTTAGCTGAGGGTCTGATCAACCTTTCAGCCAGGGTCTCTTCCCGGTATAGAGCTCTCGTGTCGTGTCGTTTAACTTCATCTTGTGGATTTATCTTTTGGATCTATTTTTTGGTTTTTGGATTTTCGCTTTGGACTTGGTCCCGGTCAGCTCATCATGCTCCTGGTGTCTGTTCTGCTGGTCAGCTGCTCCTGGAGTGCGGTATTTGTCTTTTAATTTCTGGCAGTTAGTCTAGTTAGCCTCTCATTTTTCCCTTTCCCAAATTGGTACCAGCCCCAAACAATTGCACATTCGCACACTTGTACATTTGCACATTTGCCTAGCTAGCTTGTTTAATCGTTATAATTGTTATTAAATTGTTAATTGCAAACTGTTTATGTGAATTAATCACTGCTCTGTGTCCAGTAAGTGTGTTTAAACTCGGGAGCTGTCTCTACTTAGAGAGTAGCTGACCCAGGGGGTCCAGTCCCCGCGGTCTGAGTGAGTGGAATTTGCCCAGCTGCAGCCGCACCACACTCTGGATTTATCCTTTGTGTGAATGCAAGGGTGGCTGAGGCAGTGGCCCGTGGGTCTCTTTTCTGTGTTGCACCGGGCACCGCCCTGACGAACCCGATTCCTACCTTGAGAGATTGGTGTGCCTGTCTATTTGGTGGTGTGGTGAGCAGTATACAGTACATTGTTATTGGTTTGAATTTGCTTGCATTGTTTATCTGAGTCCCAGTTGGGAAGTGCCTCCTCCCCCGGTCCAAAGTGTAAAGAAATCCCTAAATAAACGCAGCCACTTGGCTTTTCAGTGTTACCCTGGTCCTGCCTGTCTTTTCCTCACTCAATACCAAGCTTGAACGAACCCCCAGCTAATTCAGACAAAACCTAAATCTAAATCCTCAGTCTCTTGCACATCTGTCCAAAAAAAAAAAAAGCCATCTTCACACAATTACTCATGATCAGAACAGCTGGTAACAAAAGTAGCATATTTTATTGTGTTCAAACTAAAACCAAAGCACATTCAGAAAATCAAAATCATATTATTTTTCCTTTGTGCAGAATAAACTGATTCTTATGTAAAAAAGAGCAACCAGACTTAAGACACTGGCAGAGAGTAGTTTCAATCAAGAATATAATTTATAGGATTACATTCTAAAACTCACTGTATAACATCCAAGTGATGTTACTGAATATAAATTACTTCATACTGTTAATTTCCTAGATTTTACTATTTCAAAGACACTGATAAAAAATCTGGGTGTACTTCGTATTAGGACTGTGCCTTCAGGTTCCAAAGGAAACCAAATAAGATGAAATGAGTAAACCTATACATATGCCCTTTAGTGCAAGAACAGAAAGAGAAAGGCAGCTCTTGCCCGACCCAAGACAGGATTTAAAAGAGAGGTCAGCAATGCAGCATGAAAATACCACAAGACGACCACGTCTTATAGTATTTTCATCCCTGTAAAACAACCTGCACCACACAGCAGTGGCCATTCACAGCCTGTATGCTACTTTGTCTCTAGTGGCAGAGTATTAACCACTGGATCTACAACATAGTCACAGACATTCTTCTTTCTCTAAAAATACCCGTGTTGCTGGAGAGCGTCTTCCTTCCCCTCACCCTCTGCATGCAAAAGGTTATGCACCAGCAAGATGTGGAATTGTGGGGTGGGAGGGAGACTTTCATACTAGGTAAATATCTAGTGCACAACAGCCTATTTGTCACTTGCAGGATTGTTGATAGGAGAAAAGAGAGGACACTCACCTTGTGCAGTAACTGGAGTTCTTCAAGATGCGTATCCCTATGGGTGCTCCATTTCAGGTGTGCATGCGCTCATCTGCCTTTGATCAAAGATTTTCAGTAGCAGTTCCCATTTGGCCCACGCACAAGCTCCAAACATACTCATGGCTTACACAGAGGATATACGTAGCTGCGTGGGTGAACCACCCTCCCTACCATGAAGTCCCACAAGATGAAATGCTGACACACAAGGGAACGGGGGTGCGTAATTGAACACCCATCAGGACACACATCTTGAAGAACTCCAGTAATTGCATGAAGTGAGTAACCTCTCCTTCTTCGAGTAGTGTCCCAATGGGTACTCCACTTCAGGTGACTTCTGAGGATTATCCACTAAAGGAAGAGGAGGCTTTGGAACTGGATCCAATACTAAAGAAAGGACTGCATACCAACAGCAGTGTCTGATCTACATTTGTGTACCAGGGTGTAGTGTTTGGATAAAAGTGTGCAGTGATGCCCAGGTTGCTGTTTTGCAAATTTCAGCAACTGAAACATTTTGTAATAGTGCCATGGAGGCTGCTTAAGATCTTGCAGAATTGGCTATTATTCTGGAGATGTGGGGGTGTGAGGAAGAAGGGAGCACTGAACATTAGCAGCCTAGTAACAAATAAGAATACAACTAGAAACCCACTTTGAACGTCTTTGGGTGGAGATTGTGGATCTTTTGGATCTATTTGCAATTGGTATAAACAGTCTAGGAGACTTTCTAAATGGTTTGGTTCTAATGCCTTTCTAAAGTCCAAAATAAGGAGAGCATCTTCCTGGTGTGGCTTTGGGAAAAAACACAGGAAGGCAGATAACTTGGTCAATGTGGAAACAGAGGAGGTTACTGTAACTGGAGGTTCTTCAAGATGTGTGGTCCCTATTTGTATTACAAACAAGGGGGCATAGACACACTATGCGCCGGAAGATTTCTGTAGCAGTATCCATTGACCCACACGTATGTCATACCTAGCTTTGTGTTCCAGGAGAAATGAGACTGTGCAGGATGGAGGGTGGGTATTGGAATACAAATAGGGACCACACATCTCAAAGAATCTCCAGTTACAGGTAAGTAACCTCCTCTTCTTCGAGTGATGGTCCCTATATGTATTCCAAATGCGGGTGAGTATTACGCAGTGATCTGTGTGGGAGGGTGAGGGGGGTGGTGAGGATGCAAGAGGTATCACAGTCTGTGGGACAGCATGGTTCATATCTGCAAATTCTGCTGCCCTATGGGTGATGGAGTAATGGGCGGTCAAGGTATGCACAGAATGCCACGTCGCTGCTTGGCAGATGTTATGTCAGGATGTGTCTGCCAGGGAGGCAGATGTGACCACCTACGCCCGTGTTGAATGTGCCATAATCTATCAGGCAGTGGAGTGTTAGCTATGCATAGCACACTTGGATGCATGCAGAGACCCACTTCGAGATGCATTGAGAATATAGGGCTTAGCCCCGGGGCCTGTCCACAATGGCCATGAACAGGCATGAAAGGCATGGGTTCTGTCGAGGCAAAAAGCAAGCACACGGCAGACGTCATAAGAACATATGAACGGCCACACTGGGTCAGACCAATGGTCCATCTAGCCCAATATCCTCTCTTCTGACAGTGGCCAAAGCCAGATGACCCAGAGGGAATGAAGAGAACAGGTAATCATCAAGTGATCCATCCCGTTGCCAATTCCCAGCTTCTGGAAAACAGAGGCTAGGGACACCATCCCTGCCCATTCTGGCTAATAGCCAGGCTATGGACCTATCCTCCATGAACTTATCTAGTTCTTTTTGGAACTCTGTTATAGTCTTGGCCTTCACAACATCTTCTGGCAAAGAGTTCCACAGGTTGACTGTGTGTTGTGTGAAGAAATACTTCCTTTTGTTTGTTTTAAACCTTCTGCCTATTAATTTCATTTCGTGACCCCTAGTTCTTATGTATGAGAAGGAATAAATAACACTTCCTTATTTACTTTCTCCACATCAGTCATGATTTTATAGACCTCTATCATATTCCCCTCTTAGTCGTCTCTTTTCCAAGCTGAAAAATCCCGGTCTTAATCTCTCCTCATATGGAAGTTGTTCCATACCCCTAATCATTTCTGGTGCCCTTTTCTGTACCTTTTCCAATTCCAATACATCTTTTTTTGAGATGGGGCAACCAGATCTGCATGAAGTATTCAAGATGTAGACGTACCATGGATTTGTATAGAGGCAATATGATATTTTCTGTCTCATCTAACCCTTTTTTAATGATTCCCAATATTGTTAGCTTTTTTGACAGCCGCTGCACATTGAGTGGACGTTTTCAGAGCACTATCCACAATGACCCCAAGATCTCTTTTCTGAGTGGTAACCGCAAATTTAGACCCCATCATTTTATATGTATAGCTTGGATTATGTTTTCCAATGTGCATTACTTTGCATTTATCAACGTTGAATTTCATCTGCCATTTTGTTGCCCGGTCACCCAGTTTTTTGAGGTCCCTTTGTAGCTCTTCACAGTCTGCTTTGGACTTTACTATCTGAGTAGTTATGTATCATCTGCAAATTTTGCCACCTCACTCTACTTCTTTTCCAGATCATTTATGAATATGTTGAAAAGTACTGGTCCCAATACAGACTCCTGGGGAACACCACTATCTACCTCTCTCCATTCTGAAAACTGACCATTTATTTCTCGAATGCAGGGACTTGTCCACAAGATGCGGCTTAAGATGGAAGACTGGGAAGTGAATTGATTAGTTGAGGGTGGTCTCTGAGTTCCACCTCAGGAGGAATTTGGGGTGAAGGGTGTAAGGAAACCTTGTCTTTATGAAAAACCACATATGCAGGGGGTGGGGTGGGGTGAATTGACCATCATAGCTGCCAATTCACTGACCCGCCTAGCAGAAGTGATAGCCAGGAGGAAGATGACCTTCCTGAAGAAGTGGGAGAGGGAGCATGTGGCCAGAGGCTCAAAGGGGGGGCCTGGTGAGGACAGAGACCACAAGGTTGAGGTTTACGGGGGGTGGGGGGGGGGCAAGGCGGGAAGCTGTTCAGTAACCCTTTCAAGAAGTGGGTGGTGGTGGGATGAGTAAATAACAGGCTCCAGTCCATAAGTGGACCCAGACAGGCCTGAGAGTAAGGCCTGATGTCTTAAGTTCCCGGAGGTAGTCCAGGACAGTAGGGATCGAGACGGTGTTAAGGGGGAGGTGAGGGCACTGAGCCAGGAAGTGAAACATTTCCAGTTCGCCAAGTGGAGACATTTTTCATCTTCTGGTTCTAATGGTGATATTGTCAGAGCTGATGGGAGAGTGTAAAGCATCGGTGCGGAGGGTGAGGGAACCCATATTGGAAGCAGTCTCTTGATGGAGATATAATCACTGTAGAAGTGGATGGGCTTGATGGAGGGGGTGATTCCGAATATGGAAAGGCCCGGGTCCAGCTACGGTTCCGGATCTCCCTGGTGTGAGTGATATTCTTACTATTTGAATCATATCCACATTATCCTGATCCAAGTGTTTAGCTATATTTCATAACTGGGCAGTGATATCTCTGGTAGTAATAAATACTTCTGTAAAACTTTGACTGTAGATTCAATCCTACAAGACTGTACTATATTTTTCTTGAGAAGAAAAAGCAGGTGTTTGGCACAGGCATTCATTTAATTCCTTATGAAATACCAATTTAGCACAAATTTTGCAAACAATTAATTTTGTTTTATTAAGATCCAAAGAACATACCTCTGACGGTGCCTGCACTGAGTTTATGTAATAGATAAGAAACAATCGCATCTTGTCTTCTGGAGTTCCCGCTGTGGAGGAAAAACAAGGGTTTCTTTTTTCAAATCAAGTTATAAACTATACTACTAGGTAGTGTACTATTCTGTATTACATATATTGAGCCCTTGGATCATAACAATAATTGTAATGAGTTTAGAAAAGGTTATACAACAAACAATGTTTATGTTGTCTATGAAGTGATAAATACCCATTCAACAACTTCACTGAAAATCTGCTTTAGAATAGCTCAAAACCTCTGAAGAGTAGTTATATATAATAACTGTTTTGGCTTGGAGTAGTTCTGCTGGGGTAATCCATGAAGTATCAAACTTCTGTAGTAGTAGAAGACAGAGCATATCATAATTACTTTTACTTTATGAGTTATTCAGTTTTGCTACAAAGACCTAAATGAAATGAAATCTTTACTCTCATAAGCTCAGAAATTTACATGAGGCTTCAGCCAAAAAAAAAAATCTTAATATCTCCCACACATTTATAGGTTTTTTTTCATTTTGTTGCCCATGGGAATGTCATACCATCTGGATCCCAACAATATCTAGGATTTCATAATTTCCTCTGTCCTACTCATTTACTCTGTTCTTCACCTCTCTTATCCAGGAGTCAAAATATAAGTTCTCTGTCACTCCCATAAGTGTCTGTATACACATGAGTGCACAGGACTTAATATAAATGCATGAAACTTGGAAATGGAAATGCAACCAAAACAGAAGTGATCAGCAAAAACGAGGATGGCACACAAAGTTGCAAAAGTCTTTCCTCAAATTGAAATGTGTGTTTTGGGATGGAGGAAAGGAGGTGGCAGATACAAGTTCTGATTTCTCTAGAAAAAATAATACAAATTTCACGTAGAATGGAAATGGTACCTGAAATATGACAGTAAGTCCTGCGGGTATCTGATACAAATAAACAATGCAAACATCTGGCATATAGAAAACGATTGTCAATTCTTTAAAAAATAATGTATTGATGTTGTTGCAAAAATAGAGTAAACATAAGTAAAGTATCAGTGGCACAAGAGAGAAAGTACAAAGTTAACACTTTAAACACTTGTTTCCAGATATGTTTAGAAAAGCCCAACTACATATTTTATTGGACTAGAGCAGGGGTAGGCAACCTATGGCATGCATGCCAAAGGCGGTACGCAAGCTGATTTTCAGTGGCACTCACACTGCCCGGGTCCTGGCTTCCAGTCTGGGGGGCTCTGCATTTTAATTTAATTTTAAATGAAGCTTCTTAAGCATTTACTTTACATACAATAGTTTAGTTATATATTATAGACTTATAGAAAGAGACCTTCTAAAAACATTAAAATGTATTACTGGAACGCGAAACCTTAAATTAGAGTGAATAAGTGAAGATTTGGCACACCACTTCTGAAAGGTTGCCGACCCCTGGACTAGAGTAATGCTTTACTTTTCAGTTGAAATAAGACTACTGAACAAGAGACATTTGGTATTGCTGATCACTGTCTATTTGGAAATTTACTGAAGCAGGGTATCCTTGGCTAGACATTATTCAAGCCTCCCTACTTATGCCAAGCAAACACTATAAATATAGCCATTTTGCCATTTTTACTTACACACACACACACACACACACACACACACACACACACACACACACACACACACACACACAGTCTCCAGCTCCTTTACTGCATATGTGGATATGCTAACAAAATAGATATTCTGTTAAATTAAAAAAAAATTGTAGAATCAGATGAAGTTGCTCAGACTTCTTTCCAAATGCCATAATAGCTTCAATAAGCAAAGTCAACGTAATGAGCAACACAATATGCTTGTAAAATAGGAAGTATGCTTAATGTCATTTTTATGCACATTTGCATGAAGCTCAGATTATGGCACATTTTTAGAAGTAAAACAATTTTTAAAAATATAACAAATTTGTTGGTACGTTAGCTACCAATTATGTATAAGTATGTGCCAATTCTGAAGACCACTGCCGTTTTCTCTGAGGAAAATTATACAGCATTTAGACTATGAAAGTTGACAATACAACATTGTCTAGATAAAACTTTTATGGATAGGTTGTTACCTACTACACTCAAATGCAAGTCTTTGAGAGGGAAAATAAATTATATACGGTACAAACTCCTTCCTACTACCTTGTTAGTCATCTGCATTTCATTTCAAGCTACCTGTAAGTTGGATACACATTGGATTCAAGTCTTAGCATCAGCATCACCACTACATTCTTGTGCATCTATTCTCATTTAGAATCACACCCCTAGCATTTATTAGCATAAGTTATTTATGTGCAAAAATGTGATTATTTGTGTTGTGGTACTGCCTAGGAGTCCGCATCACTGACCATGACCCCAACAAAAGACAGTCCCTGCTGATGTCACAAGATTGTCTGGGGCCAAAATTGGGATATGTGTGCTATCACTCTGCCGCAGTTAGGGAATCCCATTGCTGCAAAGCCATCCACTATTTTACGCACATTACCAAGAGTCACAGTCCTTCGTAGCAGGATGCGATTAATGGCTCTGCACACTTGCGTTAAGCGCAGCCCCAGTGGTGGACTTCCCAACTGCAAACTTATTTGTGACTGACTGGGTAGCAGTCTGGAGTTGCTAGCTTCCGCATAGTGATTTCCATGTGCTTCTCCACCAAGAGGGCAGCTCTCATCTGGTGTCCTTGCACTGCAGTTCTGGGGCGAGCTCCACACACAGTTCCTGGAAGGCGACTTTCCATATCCAAAAGTTCTGCAGCCACCGCTCATCATCCCAGTCCTGCATAACTATGAATCATGGGACGTTGAGCCCGCACCCATGATGCACTGCAATCCACTCCACCTTCCCACAACTCCTAGTTACATAAGGTGGCAAGTAGCAGAATTGAATAGCTACCCACAGTGCACTGCTCTCACTGTTGATGCTAGAGCACCAACTGTGGATGTGCTCTGCCAACATGCACAAGCGATATAATTATAGAGGTTTTTGATCATTGGTGTAACTTGCATTGACAAAACTGTAATGCAGACAAGACCTCAGTCTCACTATCTTTCCCTGACCCAATGACTATTCATTGTCATTCATCCTGGTAATTCATAATCATTCATGATGACACTAAATAAGCCAATGGGCCAGGACAGAGTGTGAGAATGCTTCTTTAGCCTGGTGTCTAGAGAATACACCTTGGATTTGGGACATCCAGGTTCAAGTCCCTGCTTCAATGACTATTTATACAAAAACAGCTCCAACAGGACAGATAGAGAAAGACTCACATCAGAATATCCCATTGCCTAGGGCACAATCACAATGCGAGACACCACCTCCTCCTAACTGCTGTTTTCTGAACCTAGTTTCATTTACATTTGTTAAAATGACTAAAATCTACAGAAAAAATGCAAGGTTTAACTAAACATTTCATTCAACCTGCTTCAAAATGTTTTCTGACTTTTCAATTCACCAAAAATTTCTGAAAAAAATTTGTTTTCCATTAGACCCAAAACAAAAATATTTCAATTTTTCAGAGTTGCCAGAGAAAAATCCATTATTTGCAGTTTTACTTTACACCCCTTCTGCTCTGCCACTGTTATAGTCCATCTCACTTTCACTGTTGCTCCTTGCCCTCCTCAACAATCAATACTGTACACAAGTGTCATATCCCATAACTTTCACTTGCTTGCTATCACTGAAACTTTACTGTCTATCTCTCACTGTTTCAGAAGCTGCACCATGGAGGTTCTACCCTCTCATTCTCCCATACTGTAAGCTGCAGTGGCCTTGTTTGGCTTTTCTTCTCATCTGCCATTTTCAGTACATCCCACTTCCTCCCTTCCCTGGAGGTCTATTCTAACAAAACTCTTCTCTCACCTCTGTCCTTGTCAACATAATTAACAACTTTCTCCTGCTCTTGATTTCAATGTCAGGTTTAGCTCCTCCTCTGTATCACTATACCGTCTGCAACTTAATTATGGCTCCACCTCTCACTTATTCTTAATCAAGGACTGGATCTTCTATCTACTGAGGTGGAACTCAACTGACCAGGCAGTTCATGGTGAAGACATCCTCTACCATTTCCCCTCAGCTCAGAGTTTCCTTCTCTCCAATCACCACCTTATTGACCCATATTTTTCTTTTTTCCAGTCATTTCCACCTTCTGGGACCACTAATTTTCTGATTTTCTCAGCTCTCATTAGTCTTCCTTCTTTCCCCTCTTAACCCATCATCTGGGTTAGATCATCATACAAACATCTGCCATTTTTGTCTGTTTGAGGTGGCACTAAGGTCCACCTGCTTACCATCTTTGATGCAATCCATTCATTGCTTCCTCGGTGTTCCTCAGGGTCTCCTTCCTACCACCCTCTCTCCTGCTATGCTATCTTCCCCAAGTTCTCTTTATTCATCTGCTCTATGTGCCTGAAGCAGTGAAGTCATACTTCCTGGATTTTGCCAGCCACATAATGAACTTTGATTTCCATCCTAATGCTTTCATTTCACAATCTGTCCCTTCGTGTATCTCTCTTCAAACACATATAGGCACTGAACCTGCCATTTCTTTACGGCCCAGGCTTGTGTACTATACAGTATAGAGAGGTACAATTGTTTTATATAATTGGGCTTTCAGTTTCAGTGGCATATGCTTGTCATACGCAACATCTGAGATGTTATTCCTCACTCTTCCAGCATTTGCCAGTCTAGACTGTATCTCACATTCAAGCTCACTGGTTATCTGTTATCCAGCTGCTCAGGTGCTTGAACTGCTCAGTCTAGCTTAGTCATACTCCATTAATCTCTATATCCAGTTTCCCCGTGCACCTTTCCTGACCCAAATGACCTCACTCTTAGTTGTACTCATTTTTATTCCATACCTACTTAGCCGTTCACACCACTGGTTTACTATTTTCTTTATATCTTCTTTTGAGGATGCCCTCATTACTTTGTCATCTCCATGTAGCAGCAGCTTCTCACCTTTTCTCACTGGAACTGCTGATAAAGTCCATCAATATGAAAAAAAGCAGCAGGTTTAGGGCCAACTCCTGGTGCAATCTGAATTTCACTTCAAAGGAGCTTGTTGTTTCAAAACATTTTTGCATCATTATATAGAGCATTCACTATAGTTATTAAATCCTCAGACACAACCTATTTTCTCATAACAGTGTGAGCATTCTTCTGTCCACTTTAATGTATGGCTTTTCTAGATCTGTAAAAGCCCAGAAGCTATCCTGCTAGTTTCCGCTTTCATGGATGCTTCCCTTCTTATGTATTAGAACCAAAATAGGCTTGTAATTGATCTTCGGGAATTCTTTTGTCTCTCCATACAGCTTTAACCACTATGCTCATCCATTTTATTCCTCTCTTACCCAGGACTTTCACCAGACCCACTGTCAGTTCATCTCATTGTTAAAATACTCCTTCAAGGCCTCCCTCAGCTGAATAGCTCCCCCGTTGAGCTCCTCTTATAGCCTTGTGTTCATAAGGCACAGTACAATACTGAAGAGCAATTGAGGATCCATGCTTTCTGACAGAGATTGGCTTGCAGGTTACCAGTTGAAAGGCATCTGGAAACCTAGTAGGGTGCCCATGGAATGATGAGCTTGAGAAATCTGCATCATGTGACACTGAACCTGCCCTTATGAGACATTGCAAGCCCTTCCCAAAACATTCTCCTAACTGCTCTCTACCCAAGCTTCTCTCTTAACCTCTCCATCCTTCACCAACTCCCAATATAGTGCCTTCTTTCATGCCCTAGATATGCTTTGAACAAACTCCAAATTAAAGTACTACAAGCACAGTTTTATTCACTTCAAGAACTGTTTAAACACTTATTTTGCAAAACATGTTCTGTTGTACTGCTTTTTAGCAAGGTAAGCTCTTTAGTGATTTTGTAGCACACTTAGTTATTTCCAGTGCCATATATACTGAGAAGATAATGTAATAAATATTAATTGTGCGTAAAATTCAATGTCTAAATATTTACTTGACCCAATAAGCTTTGACCCGCAGTAACTGTCTTTATGAGACTATTTTACAGATAATATATAGATACTTATGTTCACAGCTATCAATAGTGATATATTCATGTTCAGTCATGAATAAATTGTTACTATTTCCAGTCTTTACCCAGCATAACTTTCTGTAAAGCTTTTGCACAGACCTCTACCAGTCAGCTACTGACTTATTTTTCTTGCATGGCTTTCTGCCTTTTCTCTTCATTTAGTACATAACAGATTAGAACTGTGTGAGAAAAAAAACAAACTATTCCACTATGCAGCCCCATATTAAGAGAAATGACTGAAGCACAAGATGGTTAAAATATGTACCTTAGTACTGTCACTTGACAAGCTCTTTTGGTTTTAGAGCCACAAAAGGTTTTGTAGAAGAGGCAAAATTCCAGTCATGATTTTGGATTTATTTAATCTAAAGAGTGAATTCCCTAGCTGTTTTAAAAACCTCTTCTCATTACAAGTGTACTGTATATTCACTCCACTAATCTGACTGATCATCAAGTGAGATGGAAAATTACAGAGTCAATGGGCCCCTACTTGATTCTCCATCAAAAACAGATAAACTTGGTTTATACCAAGTTCAGATTTTCAGTACTTACCATCAGGGTCAGAAATCATGTCCAAGAGAGATTTATCGAGAGTGGACTTGCTCATTATTTTTTCCTCATACTCAAAATACACATCCAGTTTCCGTGCCTGTTCAAGAATAAATGTTAAAATTAAAATGATTACATTGTGAAAATATACCTCCCTAGTTTAAGATGTAGAGAGATTAGTTGATCACTGCTACTTTCAAATTATTCACTTTTCCTATTTAGTGAAGGAAAAAAAATTAAATCACTCAGCATGAGAATCACTCAGTTTTTCATTATGATCTAAACACAAAAATACTTCCGGGCCACCTTAGTGTAGAAAGTGAATCAATCCTCCCAATAATTTTGTTCAATATCAGTATTGTTCCTTTGAATCAATATATTAGGGTGCAGAACAAAAAAATCTTAAAACTAAACAAATGACCAAAAAATAATGGTTTGGGCAAAAGCCAGACAGAAACTGTGTTTTGAGCTGGACAATAGGCAACAATGTATCGTTACTTATGGTGCTGTATCACAATCGCCAAAGCAGACATATCAGAATGTTGCAATGTATTGTTGTGAAAGATTAGGTTAAATCTTCAGCATATTTTAAGTAAGTGTCAACAAAGTAATTAACTAATGTGCTATCCAGATAAACATAGCAGGTCCCCAAACATAGGAAGACATGATTCCAGAGAAAAAGTCTGCAGTCTTCCATAAAAATGATGAAGGCTAGCGTTAAGATCACTACGTCATCTGACAATATAGCAGGAATTCATTAATATTAAGGCAGAAGACTTTGGAATAAGGTCATTTGGTTGGAAAAGATGTCTCCCTATTTCAACACCAAGTTTTTACATAATCATTAGGCCAAATTCTATAATTCCTTTCTTAGGAGAAACTAGGCATCCATCACTTGTACTGAGCAAGGCTGGTGTCCTGTGGATAAAATGGTATGTTATGAGATCATGTAATTAAAGACAGTATCATAATGCCTATGCACAAGAGGGACAAGTTAAAGATGAATAGGCAACCCATACAACCAGCATTTTCTATCTTTCAAGTGCTTGATTTTGTAACCTAAGTAATGTAATCAGGAATCCCAAATCCAGCAGTAGTGGCTGGGTATCTCTGACTACCTAAGTAGGGTTAGAGCTGATCCCTACTTGGATAGGAAACCTATCCCTCTACTGCAAGATGTAAGAAGTCAGAAGCAAGATGGGTAGATGAGCTTTTTTTTTTTGGGCCAGAAGCTGGGAAGGGCAACAAGGGATGGATCAGTTGATGATTACCTGTTCTGTTCATTCCCCCTGGGGCACCTGGCATTGGCCATTGGAAGACAGGATGCTGGGCTAGATGGACATTTGGGTTGACCCAGTATGGCCGCTTTTATACTTTAAATGTAATTTTCGAATTATTTTATGAAAGAAAAACAAAAAATTCTATTATGTGCAACTGAAACCCTTATCATGTGTCATTAAGGTTTACAACCTTTAGCTCTGCAACAGACTGCTACCACTTGAGTTACAAGACTAAATACATTGGCTGGCAACAGGAAAAAGCTGTTATTCCAGAGAAGGGATGGATTGCTGAGTCCAGGTGCTGGGTTCTAGGGGTGGCTGGTGTTGGGGGAGCCCAGCCAGGTAGATGCAGGATGTGTGTGCGCACACACGAGAAAAACTTTATCATTCTCCTCACCCTCCTGCCTTGGGAGTTGGGGGAGCTCCTATCCCATAGATACCCACATGGGACTGCAGAGCACTTATTGGGAAGGTTTTTTCTTCAGGGGGTATGGGTCACTGGAATCATGTGCTGGCACCTTCCAGGCACTCCAAGTACAGTAACTAATGCTTTGATGGTGGCAGCATGAACCCAACCTTAGGAAGTCAGTGATGACTTTTTTTGGCATACTGCCAAAACTTTCATGAAGACTGCAAGTGAGAGAAAGGAAAAGGTGACTTCTTGTAGTTTGTATCTCAGTGAAGCTGAACTAAACTTCATAGGACAAAAAGGCACTTCTCTAGTCCAAGGGCATTTCCCTTGCTGAATATCAAATATTTGCTGCAAACAACAGGTATGAGAACTACCCAAAAGAAAAGGCTGCAAGAATCCTTTATAATGGAAAGTGTTAGGCAACCTAAATACAGGGATTGTTATCAGCTCCCCATATAATATACAATAACTAGCAATGATCCCCACTAGCTTCCACCAAGCCTTCATTTATTTGGGGGAAAACAACTATTTCAAGAACAGCAAGCCCAATTAAAGTCCCTGTGCAGGTGAGTTTCCAGTTATTGGAAATATCCATTTCCGTAAAAATCAGTCTCTGACCATGGTTATGTCCAACTATATCCACTTGTTCTCAAGGCTCTAAGCTGTGGCCCTCAAAGGCAACTGTTCTAAGAAAATGGGTATCTGACTACAAATTGAAAATGTATCTTCTGAGCCATCACTACAGAGAGGAGGTAGGCTGCACCCAGGGCCGGCTCTAGACCCCAGCGCGGCAAGCACGCGCGTGGGGCGGCCCTTTCCCGGGGGGGCGGCAGGCTGGGCCGGCAGACCTGCTGCAGTCATGCCTGCGGGAGGTCCACCGGAGCCCCGGGACGACCAGACCTGCCGCAGGCACGACTGCGGAGGGGGCACTCGTCCCGCGGCTCCAGTGGACCTCCCGCAGGCATGACTGCGGACAGTTCGCTGGTCCTGCGGCTCGGCTGGCCTCCCGCCGGACCTGCGAACCGTCCGCAGCTGCGGGAGGTCCAGCCGAGCCGCGCGACCAGCGGACCCTCCGCAGTCATGCTCCCGGGGTTCCGGGGCGCCTCCTGGGCATGACTGCTTGGGGCGGCCAAAAAGGTAGAGCCGCCCCTGGCTGCACCATCTTCTGCCACTTTTCTCTGCAGCCCAAGGAGCAGTTCTGGTATGAACTGGGAGTTTTCTGAAGAGCAGCTGTGTCTTCCCTGATGAAGCTGCTCAGCAGCTCCCCTTCTGGCTGCCTGCTCCACTGCAAGGCAGGGAGGAGAAAGCAGCTCTGGTTTCTCCTTTGCCTGCTTTCCTGCGGGGGCGGTAGGAACCTGAGGAAGAGTAGGACAGGTGCTCAGCTTTGCCTCCGCCTATGGAAGCATTACCTAACAAAGGATGTTTCCCTTCCCTCCCACAGTCTCATACAGCAACCCAGAAGAAGAGGAAAAAAGAAGCTGAGAACCTAACAACCAGTTAAAGCTCCCAGACTCTCTGCCCTGGCCCAGGTTAGGGGCTGCTCGAATTTGCACCAGATAGCAATGGTTTCCTAAGGAACTATACGACAACTAGGGCTAGCTAGAGTGCAGCATGCTCAACCCACTCTCCCCCTCTCTGCATCCAGAGCAAAAAGCACACAGAAGGAAAATTTCTGTAAATTCATACATATAAATCCTGATGCAATTTTTGCCCTTAGTTATATCACTGCAAATCTGAGATAATTCCAGTGAAGTTATTGTCAATTACTCAGGATTAACTAGTTTAACAACAGAATTTGACTGCTGGCTTTTAACCTCTTGATCCTTATTGCAGTTTCAACCTAATATCCTAAATGAAAAATGTGTTGAGTTAAAACACACAAATATAATTTAAGAAATCATAGAAATACAATTCTACATCATCCCATCATACTCCTTGATAGTCTCCCATGAAATCCTCCAATTTATGTGGAGACATGAAACAAACAATTATCTTAAACATTGCAGCTTTTCTAGTCTACTCTATATGTTCATTTTGTCGCCTTATGTTTGACTACATTTACATTTCTCTCTGCGGCATCTAAATTCCACATAACTTTAAAAATGCAACTTCCCCCCACCAACAAAAGGTGTCTAGCAAGCAAAATTGTCAATAAGATGTAAAACCTGTCTGTAATTAAAAAAATGCTTTAGTGTTGAATTTGGCATCAAGAATAAATGTTAGTTGGCATCCCAGCTGAGGCTAATTTGTATTATTGTAGCATGTCAAAAATGAAAAGAATAATCCATTAAGAGCATTTGGTTGATGCTCAACTTTATTTTTTTTTAATAAAATGATATTCATAGTTTCAAGGATCAGATGGCATATACAGGCACACTTATCAATCATAAAAATATGGTCACAGTTCTCAACTCATTTTAAACACACACTGAACACAAGTTCTTCTTTCAATCCATGAGTAGTTTTAAACTGTTTGGTAAGGTGACTGATCAAAATAGGTTACTACAACAAAGCAAACCCACTAGTCAGTGACTTAAATATACCTTTTAGACTTCACAAATGTAACATCAACAGCAATGGTACAGGGACATATACTCCCTTCAAAAGCTTCAGACAAGGACTTTAAAAATGTGAATTTGATGCTAATGAAAGAAGCCAGATTGAAACCCTGGTGAAGGAAGTTCTTGATTGATGCACACAACAGGTCTATAGCCTGAGTAGCAGCAGTGCAAACTTCCCTACACTGTGCCAGCTTCCGGCCAATATGTCTTAAGTGTGAACCCAGAAGGGGGTCAAAACTCTAGGGATGAGAGAGAATAGTTAAATCTCCATGCATACTCAACAGTTGGCCTGTCAAGACTGCCATTACAAGGGTGTAAAGTAGTGTACGTGTTTTTTGTGATGCTGATGCTTGTTCACTTGGAACTGGAATGAAACCAAATTAAATTTTATAAGCTTCTGGATAACTATACATGCTACTAACCACCCTGTGACATATGTTGTAGATATGCTATATCAATCGCTCAAGACATCCACTTCCCCATGCACTGACAGTTCTCAAAAGTGCTGATATAAAGCAGATAGTGCTTACTTTATTTAAGCATAACAGCTGCTCTTTCGTTTGGATGCATGCAGACACTCTAGAGGGCATGACTAATCTTCTGGACTCTGACAACAGGCAAGAGAGAAAGGAGAGATCCTAATGTGCAGTGGGACTGACAGTCAGGATGAGGCAAGAAATGACTGGCCAGGGCCATCTGATAACTTAAAATTATGGACTTTAGCTTTCTGATGTATTTAATTACTGTAATTTATATGCTATCATTGATACAATTTTAAATTTTGTGTTCCTTTTGTCTTCCTGGGAGAGGCCTGGAACCTGGTTCCATGTTAGTATGGCAGAAGCCATGCTACTTGGATATCACTCTGAGTTGCCATTTACACAGTGGTCTTAAATTATGACTCCAGGGAACAACCAAAGTTGTTTGAGTAGTGTTGCGCCACCATTTGGTAAAACAAGCCATTTTTCGCTTTACATTTATTGTCTTTGCATACAGCACCGTCTATATTTTTAGTGGAAACTTTCCCAGTGTATACTTAAGCTATTTTTTTTATGTCCAATAGAAGGAATTTAGATGTTATTCCAACAGCAAGCTGTGGAATAATAAGTTTCACTTTTGTAACTTATTCTTTAGGGTATATTTATAAATGGCATTTGTGTTTTCAGTTCATTATTTTTCCAGGTTCTTGTATAATCAACAATAAAACACACCAGCAAGTCCTGACACATATCACAGAGCAAGAGACTAGTTATATAGGAGAAGCACTGAAATAATGATATAAGTAAAAAAAGTGGTTTGTATATATTCTGTATGAATTCTGTATTGTTAAGGGGTTGCCATGCAGTTAAATACATCTATGTAGTTTATTTCTGATGCTTATAATTTTCCTTAACTAAGTTCTCAAATTATTTATTGCTGGAGATACTTGTAGAAATTTTTCCATTATGAATTACAATTCTTGCTGTGAGAAATACTCAGTGATAAAGGCGGCCATAATACGGTACACAGTACATTGCATCAGAGACCAATAAAACCAGTACCGGTGCAAGGTTATGTTGAAAATAAGAAAGCCGTGATGAGCAATTTGATTTCCAATAACGTTTATGTGGATAGTTCCAACAAAGTAATCAACATCTCCACTTCCACCACATCATTACCAATAAAGGTTAGAATCAGGTATACACAATATTTAGATTCAAAACAATGTGTGTGACCCAAGAATGCCCCTTAATGCCAGCTGGCAATGGGGTTACAGGAATATCCTGATTCTGGTATGTACATTTTGGTTCACTAAAGATTGTCATGTGAGGTCTTAATTGAAAGCCAGAGTCGTATTGGTCATTAACATCACTATGAAATATGTATACATATACTATGTATGGAGTATTTATATACAATGAACTTAAGTTCTTAAGGGTATGTCTACACTAGAAAAGTAAGTCAATCTATATTAGGTTGACTTACAGCCACTGCAGTAATTACTGCAGTGGTGCATGGCCACACTACCCTCCCCAGGTCAGTGTCGAGAGATGAGAGCCTCGTCTCTCAGCTCTGCTGGCAGCTCCCTGCTGGGAGCCTGGCTGCTCCACAAGCTCCCGGGCTGCCTCCGCCCTCTGCTCCATGTTACCTGCTGGGAGTGTGGGAAAGCTGTTTAGGGTGTCTTGCGTCCCCGTTTCCTGCTGGGAGCAGGGGGGAAGTCACCTGGGGCTTCTCACCTGCCCGTTCCCTGTCAGGAGCAGGGGGAAAGCCACCCAGGGCTTCTCGCCCCCCGAGGTATAGGGTCTATCTTCTCCAGCTGCTCCCTCCCACGCCCTCTACTCTTTTGAGTAGAGATAATGATAATGGAGTGTAAAATAGGAAGTGCACTCTTTGGCGCTTGAGTAAATTTCTCCAAAGCATCCAAAGAGAAATTAACCCCCTCTAAAAAGAGGAGCATAAAGAGAGCAACTGAAATCTGTTTAGGGAAAGTCTTCCAGAAAGCTTAAACCTCTACCTCTAGAAGTGCGGGGAAAAGTTGGACAAGATGCCTATATAAACATTACTCATTTCAGGATTCTGGAGTCCAGACAATGTTTACAAGTAAACCATTTAAACCATTCAGAAACATGCACAGAGCCAGTTGGGAGTGAGTTGTGGGGCATATTAATTGAAGAAAGCAATTTTTAAAATTTTTCATTAATTCCTTCCTCATATCAGAGAACAACTAAAACTATTAGTTACTTTTGTGGTGAAAGTTGTTGGATGGGATTGTTCACATGGATTTTGTACATGAAGAAAACTTTAGCTTTTATAAATTTCATTCATTATAAGAGAAATCTTTCTTCATAGATTTACATGTGAACAAGTAGGTTACAATAAGGCATAGCAGACTTGATAGCTTAGTAGTTTCTCACAGATGCTTCCATTTTCTAGCAAGAGAAATCCTGAAACAGGAGAGTTCTTTTCTCTCTTTGGAGGCGGATTACCACCCCCCCCCCCCCCGCCAGAAAGCAGAGGCACTTCAATAGGATTGGCTTGGGTCTTCTCCCAGTTAGGACTCTCTCACCCCTTTTCCATTATCAGAGCAGAGGAGAAGCTAAGGTTTCTTTAATATAACAAAATATATTTCATCTCTTATTTACCTGTATGTATATCCAATAATATGCACACTGGAACAGTGGTAAAAATTCTCAAGATAATCAATTCTGTTTTGCAGTAACTTTTTTCTCTTGATTCTCTCTCATGCAATAAAGTATTGATGCACTGTAGAAGCAGCTTCTGGTTGTCAATTCAGATATGGGCTTTGTACTGAAATTATATCTGCACACTTTACATTACTGTGCTTTTTTATATATTTAAAAATCTTGGAAATTTTAACAAATCATCTTTAAGAGTAGGCTGCCATGAGCTGGAACTACTTCTCTGTGACTGATATTGGGGGAAACTTTTGGCGTTCATGCAACCTATCCCACACACTGCACTCCCAAACACCTGCAAAATTCCCTCAAGTGTGGAAACTGGTGCAGGAACCATTTGATTTTGCCAATGGGGCCATTCAGTTAATTAAAAGGCTTGGAGAAAGGGCCCACTGAGGGAGAGAAGGAGAAAATTTTCAACGAGAAAAGAAAACTAACAGGAAACAAATTTCCCAGGGGAAAGAATTCCTTGCTAAAGACTAACAGAAAAGCAATAGGAAATAGCAGCTCCCTTCATGAAGTCAAAGATACTGAAGAGTGGGTGGTCAGTTCTGAAAACATGCCAGCAGAAGGAATTTTTCTTGATAGAGGAGTGAGATAGACAAAAGATTCTGCCTCCGTTCTCCTGAATCGTATAGAAAGATCCATGAATAATGATATATGCTAAGTGCAGTGGATTAATGCCAAGAAAAGCTGTGACTTTAAGGAAGTAAATCAGTTGGCATTGGTCAATATCTTCTATATAGATATAGCCAGTTATGATTACTAATAATTTTAAGGGGTTTTAGTGATTGTACTTTTTTGGCTGGTGAGGTAAAAAAATTTTTAACTTGTCTTAGAATAGTGAAAAAGCTTTATTGTGTACAGTGGAGTAAGAAAGGAGTGAGAATAGTTTTACAGGCTAAGGGCCACATTCTACTATCAATCCATAGACAAACTCCCCCATTGAAGTTAACATGTAGAAAGTGATTCTAAGATATGTCCTCACATTAACACATTAGTAAAGCATCATGGGTGGCTACATTTTGTTTTCAAGTAGCAATTTAATATGTTCTAGTACAGTGGTTCTCAAACTAGGGCCGCCGCTTGTTCAGGGAAAGCTCCTGGTGGGCCGGGCTGGTTTGTTTACCTGCTGCATCCACAGGTTCGGCCGATCGCAGCTCCCAGTGGCCGCGGTTCACCGCTCCAGGCCAATGGGAGCTGCAGGAAGCAGCGCGGGACATACTGGTTGCTGCTTCCCGCAGCCCTCATTGGCCTGGAGCAGTGAACCATGGTCACTGGGAGCTCCGATTGGCCAAACCTGCAGATGCAGCAGGTAAACAAACCGGCCTGGCCCACCAGGGGCATTCCCTGAACTAGCGGTGGCCCTAGTTTGAGAATCCCTGTTCTAGTATTCAGAATAAAAATACATTAATATTGTCACACATAGGTATAAAATACAGCTTTACATAAAATTCCCAGAATACTAAGTAAGAGCAAATCCATAATTTTATTCTTAACACTATTAGCTTCGGGCTACATTCCTTAAGTCACCAGCCTCCTAAAAGCAAAAACAATCAATGTAAAACAAGTCTTCATTTGTTCAAACCTTCAGCGATAAATATTTTCTAGTCTACTTTGTGAAGAACTGGTGCATTCTTTCCAACTATATTATAAACAGATATGCCAGAAAACTGCCAGGACACCAGAGCAGGTGATTAATTTCTGGTTTCCTCTTGGTGTGTCATAGAAAATGATCCAAGGCAATGGAGAAAGCAGCTGTAACTGGACGACAAAATCATGAACACTAAATATAAAAATTAAACTCCTGAAGTATACTAGCAAACAAAATGTACTGTCAGAAATCTGTAGCTCACAATAGTTACTCAGGAATTTTCACACTGATTTTCATAAGAAATAAAAACATTTAAATAAATATTTACAGTAGATTGAAGCTGAAAAACTAATGGACAAAATGGACAAATGTATCTATTATTAAAATGTAAATATTGTTCTAGCTCATTTTAGAAGTGAATTTGTAGAACAAATTGAGTAGAGCACAGATGTATGCGCTGAATTGCCTCACTAACCTGGCTACAGGGTACATTCACCAGAGAAACAATTCTCTACTTCCTGCCCTGTTCTGAAATCTTTGGTACTTCCTGGTTTATTATTTCATTTATTATAATTTATACAGAGCCCACCACCAAGGTATCTAGGTGCACTGAGAATTTTATTAAAGACGAAACATTTCCCAGAGGGCTAATACCCTAACACTCCCACCTTTATGTACCATAACTTTAAAAGGACAGAAACTAAAAAGGCATTGTTCATAGAAAAGTGATTGGGAAAAAGAGAACTCACAGTTATAGAAATACCATCTATCACTCTATGTCACCAGACTTAGATTTAGGTGAATTCCAGAGACCAACCTCTATCACCTGCATCTTATTTTGATTTGGTTTAGGATAGTCAAACTTAACCCAGGCCTTTCTCTCTGCCAATTATTTGGAGAGCAAGGAAATGGCTCCTTCTGGATCTAACAAAAAGGACACACAGAAAGAAGTGTCATCAGCAGATTGATATTGTATGTCTTTTGTTTCATGATTTTCTCCAGCAGCTGCGCATACACAATAAGGCAGAAAGAAGACTGAGCTTCTTGAAGACTGAGCTTCTTGAACCTTTTAGATGGTTCACATCTGAGAACCATCTAAAAGGAAAATAAGTCATCCATCATCATTCTCTGGGAACTTTCCAACAGGAAGAGAGAGGGGGACCACCCTAAGGTAATTCCCGACTCCTGATAAGTCACCAGCACCTAATGGAGAATTAGCAAGAACATGTGACTTCTGTCCAATACCATGAGGGGAGAGTCAACAGAGACTAATGTTATTTCCATTCTACATCCCTGTCTGAAAGCTGGTTGATGTCTAAAGAAGTAGAAGATGTAAAATGCTGCTAGAGCTGGCTTGCCACCACCTTCTCAATTATCTTTCCAAGAAAAAGGAGGTTACTGACAAGACTATCATATAAAAAGTCGACACTGCCAACTGTCATTTTCTATGGAACTACTGTACTGCCTTTCAATTACCGAGTATGAAAGCTGGCATGCCAGACTCCATGCCAACTATTGCAAGAAAACATACTACAGGTCACCTGGTAGCTGAACCAAATTCAAGGAAACATTAAGATTCAAAACAAAAATCAACCTAGTGATAACTGTAACTCATTCATAGACATGATGTTTAATATAACTTGAATATCATCTTGCACTGAAGAGCTCAAAACACTTGACAAATGTTAGTGGAATAAAGCCTCAAAACATCCTACCCCTTGTGAGGCAGCTAAGTAGTATGGGGTAAAATTTTCTGAAGTGTCTAAGAAACTGCTGCCCCCTCATGGAACCTTACTGACTTCACTCAGACTCCATGCAGGCACAAGGGTCTGTCCAGTCAGTTGTCATTAGGGTGACCAGATGTCCCGATTTTACAGGGACAGTCCCGATTTTTGGGTCTTTTTGTTATATAGGCTCCTATTACCCCCCCATCCCCCGTCTCAATTTTTCCACATTTGCTGTCTGGTCACCCTAGATGTCATAGGATCAGGAACCAAGTGATTCAGCCAGCAAGTCTACGGCAGAAACAGGAATACAACCAGTTTCCTGATGCCCTGGTCTATACCTTAACCACAAAAGACCATCCTTCCTTACCACCTCCCCATGGGTCAGTTTACCATACAGTCATAAACTTTTTTCATATCAGCACTTTCAGATTACTAATACAAGTCCATGATATACATTTTTTTGAGAAAAATATTTAAACCATTAACTAATGACCTAATCTTAGCCTAACTAAAGCATAGCAAATATATGCTTTAAAATATCATTTTAATGGGCTTCTGTGACAGGTTGGATCACAGAAACCCCCTTGGGACTGCCAACTGATGTGCTGAGACTACTTGTGAGCCCATTTTCCCTGTCAGCTTGGGACTTCAGAGCCCTGCCTTGTTTGAGACAGAGACCTGGGCACTGTCCATGGCACAGGCAGTATACCTACAATTCTTCTTTGGGCTCCCCTCTGGGGCAGACACTCCTGTGTCCACCCAAAAGGAAGGAGATCCTGATCCAGCTGTGGGCTCACAGCTACCAGCTATGACAGACCCTTCACTGGCCAGCAAAATCCCGCTCCCCCCATTTCACTCAGGTTGGGCTTGCTTCCATCTACAGTCTCCATGGAGTCTGTTCCCACCACAGCAGTCACCAGGACTCCAACTTCCAGCTTCAGGATACATGTCTCTGGGAACCTCTTCCACTCCATTACAGCCAGTTTGTGCTTCTGGGTCTTAATTTGCTTTGTCTTTTAAGTTCACAGTTTGCTAGTGGGCAGCCTTTTCTTTTTCCAGGGCAGCCTTTTCCCGGGGCAAACCGCACATCAATTTCCACTTGTCTTCCCTTGAGACTGTCACTCGATGAGCTGGGATACCACAGAGAATCCCCTCCTGCCAGGACAGGCACCCCTCCACTACTGTCTTGCTAAGTTAGACACTCCAGTCAGCTTCAGCACAGACACAGAGGTTGGGCCACATCTGTCTGCAGTTCACAAACAGATGCACTCAGTTCAGGGGCTTCTTAGTTAACAGACTTTCCCAGTGCCCAGTGTTCAGCCTTTCTGGGCAATTTGCAACTTGTGCTTCTTCCGATTTTCCCTTACTTATTTTGCTTCCTTTTCTGTCCCTATTTCCCTTACCCGAAATAAGCAAACAGAAAATAAACCAGTAACCACTTTGTCTGTTCTCCAGCCACCAAACTTAAAACTCACTTAAAATCACTACCAGTATCTTAAAGCAATCAGCTGTGCAAACATCCTGCTCCACTACGCCACTGTGACAGGTTGGATCACAGAAACCCCCTTGGGGACTGCCAACTGATGTGCTGGGACTACCTCTAAGCCTGTTTTCCCTGCAGGCTTGGGACTCCAGAACCTCGCCTGTTTGAGCCAGACACACTAGCCTGCTACAAACCCAGACCCAGGTCTGAACCATGTCCCCCAAAAGCTGCAGGCTTAACCGAAAACAGCTTAAGAAGTGTTCCTGTCTCAAACGCTCAGATGCCCAACTCCCAATGGGGTTCAAATCCCAAATAAATCCGTTTTACCCTGTATAAAGCTTATACAGGGTAAATTCATAAATTGTTCGCCCTCTATAACACTGATAGAGAGATATGCACAGCTGTTTGCTCCCCCCCAAGGTATTAATACATACTCTGGGTTAATTAATAAGTAAAAAGTGATTTTATTAAATACAAAAAGTAGGATTTAAGTGGTTCCAAGTAATAACAGACAGAACAAAGTGAATTACCAAGCAAAATTAAACATGCAAGTCTAAACCTAATACAATAAGAAAGCTGAATACAGATAAAATCTCATCCTCAGAGAGGTTTCAATAAGCTTTTATCACAGACTAGATGCCTTCCTAGTCTGGACACAATCCTTTCCCCTGGTACAGCCCTTGTACCAGCTTGGGTGGAAGCTAGGGGATTTCTCATGATTGCAGCCTCCTTTGTTCTGTTCCACTCCCTTATATATCTTTTGCATAAGGCGGGAATTCTTTATCCCTCTCTGGGTTCCCACCCCTTCTTCTAAATGGAAAAGCACCAGGTTAAAGATGGATTTAAGTTCAGGTGACATGATCACATGTCACTGTAAGACTTCAAGCCCTCATGCCTCCCAGCCTGACATATAGGAAGGCCTGCAAGCAAACAGAGCCATCCACAGTCAATTGTTCTGGTTGATGGGAGCCATCAAGATTCCAAACCACCATTAATGGCCCACACTTTGCATAACTACAGTAGGACCTCAGAATTATATTTCATATTTCTAGTTTCAGATACAAGAGTGATACATTTATACAAATAGGATGACCACACTCAGTAGATTATAAGCTTTGTAATGATACCTTACAAGAGACCTTTTGCATGAAGCATATTCCAGTTACATTATATTCACTCATTAGCATATTTTTGCAAAATCATATAGATTTTCATAAAATCAACGTCACAGCTTCATCCCACATTAAAATTTTAACACTCGAACTTAGCCATCACATATAAATGAACTAAATCTGTGAGCAATTTTGACCCAAGGTTGCCATAATACATTTATTTCACCCTGTTGTGCATACACACTGAAATTAAAGTTCCTCCCACTGTTATATCTTGCTAGACCAAATGATATCATATGATGTGCAGCTCTTTCCAAGGTATTATTTTTGAAAAGACATGCCATTCTGATCTATTTCTCCAGTTTTAAGTAATGTCAAGCGCATTGTGGTTTGACAGAGATAAGCTGACTTATAAAGGAGTTCTATATTTTTTGTAACAGACAGCGGAGATACCTTTATATGCTCCAGGACAGCAGTTGCAACATTTGTATGAAGATCGATGAGCCTTTTCTTTTCAAGTAGTTCTGGAAGAGAGCTGAAAAAATTAAATATAAAGTAAAACGTTAGGTTGCACATTCTAGTGGAATTGTGCATTCACTATAATAAATGCATCAATTATGAGAAGCAAAGATGAAGATTACAAACTGAAAAACAAAGGAGTCAGGAAATACAAGAGTTAAGGTTCTCATACATTTACAGTATATTCAATGTGGGTAATTTAAATAGCTGTAGTTTAGTGATAGAAGACAATGTATACACAGTATGGGCAACGTAATACAGCTAAACGTAAATGTATACATCCAGGAACAAAGAACGCAGGCCATACTAACAAGATGGGGGGGGGACACTAGTCCGAGAAGCAGTTACTCTGAAAAGGATTTTGGGGGGCAGGATAATCAGCTGAACATGAGATTCCAGTGTGATGCTATGGACTAAAGGGATCCTTGGATGCATAACTAGGGGTATCTCAAGTAGGCGTAGAGAGATAATATTACCTCTGTATTTGGCACTGGTGCAACCACTGCTAGAGTACTGTGTCTAGTTCTGGGTTATGCAATTCGAGGAGGATTGATCAGACACACTGTACTTGTGACTCACAGCCCCATTGGAGGTGTTCGTCACTGTGGCATCTGAATAATCACCTATTAGTGATTATCCTTGATCACAGGGATAGCTCGCAGAGGTCAGCATCCAATTATCAATAGGACGTGGGAAGTGTGTGTAGCCTAGCCACAGGCATAAATTTAGAGGCCTCCTGCAAGAGCCCCTTCTTAAGCTGAGAGCCCATGAGAAAGCACAGCAATTGAGTGAGCTACCAACATAAGGAAAGTTTGGCTGCAAAAAGAGAAGGCCAAAGGATAACAATTAGAAAGGCACCACATCCCCAAGAAAAGTAACTGACAGAAGAAACAGAAAAAAACCCAATACACCTAACAAACATACCCCAAATGTAGGCTACATAAAAAAAAAGCCACAAGAGTAAAAAAAAAAACAAAAAAAAAACAAAAAAACCCAACACCATCAGTAGAAGATCGGCAGCAGAGTGGGGGCTACCCCATTTATCGCACCGAGTGCAACATGTATGACTACCTGCCTTGGGAGCAGGTGGTGTATGAACACATGCAGTGCGAGCAATTCACGGCCCTCAGAGACAGAGTACAGGCTCTTGAGGCCAGAGTGGCTGAACTGGAGGACAATGAGAGACAGTGGGGTACAGAGAAGAGACTTTTAGAGACAAAGTAGAGCGGTCCCACCTCCTGTCCAACAGCCCCTGTGCTGTTAAGAAGGATGAAAGTCTTGGGGCAGGAGAGCATCAAGCTGGAGTCGAAGGAAACAATCCCTAATTGGGACCCACCTTCCGGATGATGTCATGATATCCTCTTGCACGGAGGATATCCCTCCGGGGAGCAGGGACTTACTAGGAAAAGACAGGCAATAGCAGTGGGGATTTGATTGCTAGAAACATAGATGGTTGGGTTTATGATAACCAGGAGAACCACATGGTAAACTTCCAGCTGGATGTAAAGATAGCAGATCTCACGAGATATTAAGACAGACCTATAGGTAGCACTGGGGAGGAACTGGTGGTTATGCTACAAATAAGTATCAATGACTTGGGAAAGAGGTATTGGAGACCAAATTTAGGCTGCTAGGTAACAGATCAAAGTCCAGGACCACTACGGTGGCATTTTCTGAATTGCTTCCATTTCCACATGCAGGGCCATTAAGACAGGCAGGACTGAAAGGTCTCAATGCATGAATGAGATGATGGCGCAAGGAGGAGGGATTTAGGTTTATTAAGAACTGGGGAACATTTTGGGGAAGGAGTATCCTATAGAGGAGAGATTGGCTCCACATAAACCAAAATGGAACCAGACATGCTGGCATGTAAAATTAAAAAGGCTGTAGTGGATTTTTTAAACCAAGGGCTGGGGGAAAGCTGACAAGTGCAGAATAGCACACTGTTCAGGCAGCCAGTGGAGTGGAGGAAGATCTAACTCTGGAAGGAGAGAGCAGTAAAGGAAGATTTCCTAGATGAGAGCCCAAAATGGCCAAGATTGCATGCTGTAATACTACAGGGCTGCAGGACATGGGGGTAGAAACCAAAAAGAATGTTTCCCACAGGTGCTTGGAAAGATGATCCCTGGGCTCCCTATCAGATCAGTACAACTCCCATGAGAACAAAGTATATGGGTGGCAGATATCTCCCTACTATGTTTTGAAGAGATGGAAGAAAATGAACACTCAAATAATGAAGTTGCACTATTCAGGTGTCTTAGGGCCCTCCCAAAACCCAGTCAGTGTTTCAATTTCAGAACTCATCAGTCCAGAGACAGAAGCACTTAAAATGGCAGATGAGGATAGCAGGGTGACTTTAGCTGTGTCATCACTATAAGATGACTCAGTACAGGAAACATCTTCAGTACTGAGAAAGTCTGCACCAGACACATCTGCACCATGAAGGTCGATGGCCGAGTCATGGGCTCAGAGAGGATTGCTGTCATGTGTTACAGTATTGACATTGGTACTGAGGCATTGTTACTGGGGAAAATATGGACCATAGGTACTCTGTGACCAGTTAATACATCAGAGGGATCCAATCAGAGCCGTAAACTGCTTTTCCATTGAGGGGCATGAGCCAACACAGAGACATGGCTCTTCTTACTAGGCACCAGGGAGGGTGACCTTTGCCTATGCTTACCCTGGGAACTCTGCTCCTTCCTACCCCTGGGCGTAGACTCAGTGGCCAAGAGGTTCAATGTCTTTGATGAAGAATAACATAGGACCTTTGAGTACAGCTGCATCTCACCAGAACACTAGCCAAGAGCAAATGAGCCAGCTTGACAGGATTTTTAGCTTCAGGCTCTGAAGAGGCCCTTTTTGATAGCGCCAGAAGAAAGCTTGAGAAGGGCTATCAGGCATTTCTGCATTCTTTTGGAAAAGGAGAGACAGATTAAACATTTGTCAGTGACGTGTCCCTCACTGAGACAAAACAGACACCTAGAGTATTCATCACTGGTGGAAGTATGGATCGCTGTTTCAGGTGGTACCTGTGGGTACTTGGTGACCAGCCAATGCACCAGAGGGACACAATATGAGCCATAAGGCCATATACCAGCCTTGCAAGAGGGATACGTTTAAAATGTCAGGGTTTTGGCTCAGCCATACTGAGTCTAGCCCACTATCCTGTCTTCCGACAGTGGCCAATGCCAGAAGTTTCAGCGGGAATGAACAGAACAGGGCAATCACCAAGTGATCCATCCCTTGTCGTCCACTCCCATCATTTGACAGTCAGAGGCTTAAGGACACCCAGAGCATGGGGTTGTATCTGTGACCATCCTGGCTAATAATCATTGATGGACCTATCATCCATGACCTTAACTAATTGTTTTATGAAACCAGTTATAGTTTGACCTTTACAACATCCCATTGCAATGAGTTCCATAGGTTAGCTGTGCATTGTGTGGAAAAAATACTTCCTCGTATTTGTATTAAACCTGCTGCCTATTAATTTCACTGGGTGACCCCCGGTTCTTGCGTTACATGAAGGAGTAAATGATCCCTTACTCACTTTCTTCATGCTACTCATGATTGCATAGACCTCTGTCATATCCCCTCCTTAGTCATCTCTTTTCCAAACTGAATAGTGCTAGTTTTTTTAATCTCTCCTCAGATGGAAGCTGTTCCCATACCCTTAATCATTTTTGCTGCACGTCTTGGTACCTTTTCCATTTCTAAATATATATTTTTGGAGATGAGGTGACCTGAATTGCATGCAGTATTCAAGGTGTGGATGTACCATGGATTTCTATAGTGGCATAATATTTACTGTCTTCTCATCTACCTCAGGGTTTCTCAAAAACAGGGATCGCCGCTTCTGTAGGGAAAGCCCCTGGCGGGCCAGGCCGGTGTGTTTACCTGCCCCGTCCGTAGGTCCGGCCGATCTCAGCTCCCAATGGCTGTGGATCGCTGCTCCGGGCCAATGGGAGATGCTGAGCACCGCGGATTTCTGCTTCGGACCAATGGGAGATGCTGTTCACATGCTCGGCATCTCCCATTGGCCCGGAGCAGCGATCCACAGCCAGTGGGAGCCGAGATCGGCCAGACCTGCTGATGGGGCAGGTAAACACACCGGCCTGGCCCGCCAGGGGCTTTCCCTATGGAAGCGGTGACCCCTGTTTGAGAAACCCTGATCTACCCCTTTCCTAACAGCTCCTAAAATTGTTAGCTTTTTGACTGCTGCTGCACATTGAGCAGATGTTTTCAGAAAACTATCCACAACGACTCCAATATCTCTTTCTTGAGTGGTAACAGATAATTTAGATCCCATAATTTTGTACGCATAGTTGGGATTATATTTACTTTGCATTTGTCAACATTAAATTTTATCTGCCATTTTGTTGCCCATTCAAGCAATTTTGTGAGATCCCTTTGTATCTCTTTGCCTCAGCTTTGGATTTAAGTATCTTGTGTACTTCTGTATTGTCTGCAAACTTTGCCACCTCACTGTTTACCCCTTTTTCCAGATCATTTATGAATATGTTGAACAGCAACGGTCCCAGTACAGATCTGTGGGGGACAAAGCTATTTACCTCTCTCCATTCTGAAAACTGGCCATTTATTCCTACCCTGTCAGTTTCCTGTCTTTTAACCAGTTACTGATCCATGACAGGAGCTTCCCTCTTATCCCATGACTGCTTACTTTGCTTAAGAGCCTTTGGTGAGGGACCTTGTCAAAGTTAGTATTTTTGCAATTTCATATTTGAGTTCCTTCAAAACTCTTGGGTGAATACCATCTGGTTCTGGTGACTTATTACTGTTTAATATACCAATTTGTTCCCAAACCTCCTCTACAGACACCTCAATCTGGAATAACATCTCAGATCAGTCACCTAAAAGGAATGTTTCAAGTGTGGGAAACTCCCTCACATCCCCTGCAGTGAAGACTGATGCAAAGAATTCATTTAACTTCTTTACAATGGCCTTGTCTTCCTTGAGTGCTCCTTAAGCACCTTGATTACCCATTTGCCCTACTGATTGTTTGGCAGGCTTACTGTTTCTGATGTACTTAAAACATTCTTTGCTGTTAGTTTTTGAGTCTTTTGCTAGTTGCTCTTCAAATTCTTTTTTGGTCTGCCTAATTATACTTTTACACTTGACTTACCAGAGTTTATTCTTCTTTCCATTTTCCTCAGTAGGATTTGACTTCCAATTTTTATATGCCTTTTTGCCTCTAACTGCTTCTTTTACTCTGTTGTTTAGCCATGATGGCATTTTTGGGGTCCTCTTACTATTCTTTCTAATTTGGGGTATACATTTAGTTTGAGACTTTGGCCTGGTCTACACTACGCGTTTAAACCGGTTTTAGGAACGTTAAACCGATTTAACGCCACACCCGTCCACACTAAGAGGCCCTTTATATCGATATAAAGGGCTCTTTAAATCGATTTCTGTACTCCTCCCTAACGAGAGGAGTAGCGCTAATATCGGTATTACCATATCAGATTAGGGTTAGTGTGGCTGCAAATCGACGGTATTGGCCTCCGGGCGGTATCCCACAGTGCACCACTGACCGCTCTGGACAGGAATCTGAACTTGGATGCAGTGGCCAGGTAGACAGGAAAAGCCGCGCGAACTTTTGAATATCATTTCCTATCTGCCCAGCATGGAGCTCCGATCAGCATGGGTGGCGATGCAGTCCGAAATCAAAATCCAAAAAGAGCTCCAGCATGGACCGTACGGATGTGATCGCTGTATGGGCAGGCAAATCTGTTCTATCAGAGCTCTGTTACAGAAGACGAAAGTCCAAAGCATTTTAAAAAAAATCTCCAGACAGACACCATAGCAGGGACTCAGCACGCTGCTGCATGACAAGCGTAACGGAAAGCCAAAGAATCAAATAGACACTCATGGAGGGAGGGGGGACTGAGGACTCAAGGTATCCCACAGTTCCTGCAGTCTCCGAAAAGCATTTGCATTCTTGGCTGAGCTCCCAATGCCTGTAGGGTCAAACACATTGTCCGCGGTGGTTCAGGGCATAGCTCGTCAATGTACCCCCCCCCCCCGGAAGGAAAAGGGAAAAAAAATAATCTCTTGACTCTTTTAAATGTCACCCTATGTGTACTGAATGCTGCTGGTAGACGCGATGCTGCGGCACTGAACTGTAGCATCCTCGCCCCCCCTCCTTGGTGGGTGATGGTACACTATGGCAGATATCTGTCGTCATCATCAGCCTTGTGGCAGATGGTGTAGTGCAATACGACTGGTATCAATCCTCGTCATCATCCCATAAGTACTCCTGACTGGCCTCCCGGTCATTCCCAGTAGACAGTACAGAATGGCTGGTAACCGTCTTCATCATAGCAACTGGGGGCTGAGCTCCATCAGCGCCCGCCCTTCATGTGTAAAGAAAAGATTCTGTACTGCCTGGACTATCATAGCAGCTGGAGGCTGCCTTCCCCTCATTTTATTTCACTAACAAGTCACTGTTTCTTATTCCTGCATTCTTTATTACTTCAGCAAACAAACGGGGGGACACTGCAACGGTAGCCCAGGAAGGCTGGGGGAGGAGGGAAGCAACAGGTGGGGTTGTTGCAGGAGCACCCCCTGTGAATGGCATGCAGCTCATCATTCCTGCGGGATCTGACACGGAGCGGGTGTGCTCTCTGGTTCTCTGATACACTGGATCTCTAGTACACTTGCCCCATATTATAGGCAGGACTGATTCTATTTTTAGATACCCTAAAGGAGGGATTGACTCGGGGAGTCATTCCCATTTTTGTCTTTTGCGCCCCCAGCTGATCTCAGCCAGGGGCACCTATGACAGCAGCAGAAGGTATAGTGCAATACGACTGGTAACCATCACCTCATTGCCAATTTACAATTTACAATGGCATGGTAGATGGTACAGAATGGCTGCTAACCATCTCTGCTGTCATGCAAAAGCAAATGAACGCTGCTGTGTAGCGCTGCTGAATCGCCTCTGTCAGCGGCATCTAGTACACATACGGTGACAGTGACAAAAGGCAAAACAGGCTGCATGGTTGCCACGCTATGGTGTCTGCCAGGGAAATCCAGGGAAAAAGGGCGCGAAATGATCGTCTGCCATTGCTTTCCCGGAGGAAGGAATGACTGACGACATTTACCCAGAACCACCCGCGACAATGATTTTTGCCCCATCAGGCACTGGGCTCTCAACCCAGAATTCCAAGGGGCGGGGGAGACTGCGGGAACTATGGGATAGCTATGGAATAGCTACCCACAGTGCAACGCTCCAGAAATCGACGCTAGCCTCGGACCGTGGACGCACACCACCGAATTAATGTGCTTAGTGTGGCCGCGTGCACTCGATTTTATACAATCTGTTTTGCTAAACCGGTTTATGTAAATTCGGAATAATCCCGTAGTGTAGACGTACCCTTTGTTATGGCAGTTTTTAAAAAGTTTCTATGCAGCTTGCAGGCATTTCACTCGTGACTGTTCCTTTTAAATCCTGTTTAACTATCTTCCTCATTTTTGTGTAGTTCTCCTTTCTGAAGTTAAATGCTGAAGTTAAAAAGACGGTGATAGGCTTTTTGGTTTTCTCCCCCACCCACAAGGATGTTAAAATTAATTATATTATGGTAGCTATTACCAAGAAGTTCAGCTATATTCACCTCCTGGACCAGATCCTGTGCACCATTTAGGATTAAATAAAAAATTGTCTCTCCCCTTGGGGGTTCCAGGACTAGCTGTACCAACAAGCAGTCAATGATATCTAGAATCCTTATTTCTGCATCCCTTCCAGAGATGACATGTACCCAGTTGATATGGGGTAGTTGAAATCCATTATTACTGAGTCCTCTATTTTTATAGCCTCCCTAGACGTTCAGGGAGACTAAGTACCCGTTATTGGGGATAACTCTATATCTAAAACGAATTCCTAGTGATTAATCTTATTTTGCCAATGGGTGTTAAACTACAACTGTTAATTATGCTATTTATGCTAATTAACTATTCAAGTATAATAAACTAGCCTAACAACTAGTCTCACAGTGTGCAGAGTAAAGTACATGGTTCGGTGTCACCCCCCATAGGTGTTAAAAAGGAAGTTAAGGAACTGTTGGGCCCACTCCACACCTTTTGTCTTTGGATGGAGGTGTGGCATGTGAGGACATCTAGTCCCAATTCTGCTGGCCAGTAGAATCCAATCTCACACTAATGGACTGCATGTGCACCAGAAGCAGAATCCATGTAGACAATCACTGAAAGAAGAACAATTTCCTCCAAAGTCTTTTTTTGAGATTTTGCCATACTGGGCAACGAACATCTAAATTCTTGCTTAACATTCCGATTGATATTTTTGAAAGTTGGTAAAATCATCAGGAGATATTAAAATCAGAATAGCAGAAAATATAACTAATGGAAAGCTATTTTACCTACACTACTAGTACTTTATTAATTACTTACCTAACAGCTGAAGTTAGCTTAGCTGTATTATCAGAAAGCATACTTATTGCTCCTTCATCCTCTCCTTCAATTCCCTGTGGAAAGAGTTTCATTAAGGTACAACCATGTATGCTGTAGACACAAAACCATATTTGTAAATATGGTTAATTTATTTCTTCTCTATTTTACACTGACAGCATCAGGAGAATACTACTTCTACTGGGCACATCCATAAAGAACTTATTTGTCAGATTATAATTTATAATTATAAATGAAAAAGTCTAGGAGTTAGAAAAAACACTTTGTAACAAAAAGGCATTTGAAACAAAAAGGCAAGTGGGCTTCCCAAAGGCCATAATCCATTTTAGATAATAATTCAAAGAATTTCACAGCTCATGGAGAAGTCCCTCACTGCGTTGCATATGGCGGTACAGAAAGAACGTTAGCAAGGTGTTCGGCCTTGATCCAAAGTCTGTCACCACCTTACAAGGAATTTAGGAGGGTCTATTTTCAACATGTTTGTCTTCAAACCAGACCCAGACAGATTAAAACTACTGTGCATTTCTGGAGTGGCTGTTAACATATGAACCTGTTTACCTCACACTACAATTTTCAAATACTTGATTATTTAAGTCTCTTATACATATTAAGAGATCAGTGTTGTTAAACTGATTATTTACAGCAGCAGTCCTGTAACTCTGAGTGACTGCATACTTTTATGAACACATCCTTCTAAGTCTCATTTGGAAATGCTGCAATATTATCACAATAAATTCAGGCAAATAATCATGTTTATGTATTTACAATAGTGAATTCACTTCAGAGGATGAAGTGATATTTCGCAACGACATGCATTATCTTTTCTTATTAATTTAAATTTTCTAAAAACCTGGTTTTAAAGTATACCTTATCTGGCTGTATGTTAAAATGTTTATTTTCCCCTAACTTCATAGCACCCTTTTTGCCCTATCATCATTTTACATCCTAAGTGCTTCCCTTCCCAGAATGTGTCAGTCAAGATAGTGAGAACTGGCATGAGCTAAAGGAGAGGAGGTTACTTACTATAATTGGAAGTTCTTTGGGATGTGTGGTCCCTATGTGGATTCCAAGCGTGGGGGTGCACATGAGCCATGCACTGAAGCCGGAATTGTTAGTGTCCATTGACCTGCACATGCATAGTATGTCACCGTATGGTGTATCCAAGGCTTTAGGAGGCTGCGCAGGTCGACGCCTCCTACCAAGTAGCAGAGGAGCCCGGAGCAGAGGGGAAGGAGGGCAGGACTGGAATCCAGATAGGGATCACACATCTCAAAGAACCTCCAGTTACAGTAAGTAACCTCTTAGCGAGAGAGAGTTGGTCCCTATGTGGTTCCAAGCATCGGAGAGTAGGGAGCAGTGCTCAGGTAGGAGGCGGGCACAAGGGCTCAGAAGAAGTGCAGAGAACAGTATGGCCCACTGCCACATCCATAGCATAATGGGTGGAAAAGGTGTGGCCCATGTGGTTTCTCTGCAGATGTCATGGCATGGGACATCTGCCAGGAAGGTGGATGTAGCAGCATGAGACTACATGGAGTACAGTAGAGTGTGTAGCAGTCAGTGATGCAATAAGAAATTCATCTGGAGAGGCGCTGTGACAAAAGGGCGCGGTCACGGCAACACTCCGCAATGGCGGTAAAGAGCCTGGGATAGGCTCGGAAGTCATGGGTGTGCTGGAGGTAAAAGTTGCATATGGTGAGGGGCAATAACGCCTAGCAGGCAAAATGGACGACCTGCCGTTCTAAAATGCTGATATGCATCTGTGCCTGCCTGGGTGACCAGAGGCCCTGAGCCACGCGGATGGCCAGATGAGTGCCCCATCTGACAAGCAAGGCATCAGTCATGAGGGTAAGATGGGGTGTGGGAGGTGTAAAGGGAACACTGGCTAAGACTGTGGATGGGTTGCGCCACCAGGTGAGAGGTGAGAACTGGTGGGGGAATGAGGACCCATTTGTTGAAGTGGTTGGACTGTGGGTTGTAGACCGAGCAGAGCCACAGTTGGAGGCAGCGCAGATCGAGATGGTAGTACAGGGTGAAAGAGGTACAGGCGGCCATATGGCCCAGAAGGGAGAGGCAGTGATGGATGCACCTGTGAAGGCAGGGGCAGAACTGCGCAATGAGGGTAGGGAGATCAGCGAAGCAATCCGAGAGAAGGAAGGGGCAGGCCACGACAGAGTCCAGGTGAGTGCCTACAAAGGTGAGATACCAGGTAGGGGTGAGGATCAACTTCTCCTCATTGATGCAAATTCCTAGGGTGTGGAGGAGGGCACACAGGATACAAATAGTGGTAAGAAGATGGGATAGGATGATGCTGCAAGGAGCCAATCGTCTAGGTACAGAAACACCAAGTGACATAGGTGGCGCATGTAAGCTGCCATGATGGCAAAGACCTTTGTGAAAACACGGGGGGCAGTAGTGATTCCAAAGGGTAGGACCCGGAACTGGTAGTGAGAACAGTTGACTGTGAAGCGGAGGAACTGGTGATGAGCAGGATGGATGTCAATATGGAATCCTTTGTATCAAGAGAGGTGACCCAGGCTCCATGGGAAAGGGAGGGAATAACGAGAGGGAGAGTGACCATCCAGAAATGGAACTTGCAAATAATCTGTTCAGAGGTCCAAGATAGGGCGGAAGCCACCTCCTTTCTTTGACACAAGGAAAGAGGAGGAATAGAAGCCCTAGCCATGGTAGCACTGTTGAATGAGTTCTATAGTGGCCATCCGGAGGAGGGTATCTGTTTCCTCTCAGAGGAAGTGAGTGTGAGATAACGTGGCAGGGCCCTCCTCAGGTGAGCAGCGAGGCAGGAAGGAGAGAAATTAGATGAGGTATCCCTGGTAGACAATATTCCAGCACCCAGTGTTCGGTGGTAATCTTGCCCCAGTTGTTAGTGAGGAGGCCAAGGCGACCCCCGAAAACCACCTGTGGAGTAGCGGGAGGAGAGGCGGGGAGATTCGCGGGTCTTGGGGAAGGAGTCAAAAGGGCTGCTTGGAGGAACCTCAAGGCAGGGTGGAAGTAGGAGTAGCAGCAGAGTAGCGAGTTCATTGCGAGCGCAGACAATGCTGAGAAGAATAGGATGGGCGCGGGGGGTAAGGTTGGTGGTAAGGCTGGTACGTGGCATAAGCTGGCATGACAGTCCTTGAGGGAATGGAAGGACTCATCTGTTTCGTTTCTGAACTTGTGGTTGTTGAAGGGGAGGTCCTCAAGAGTGGTCTGGACTTCTTTTGGGAAGCTGGGAGTCCTGGCAAAGTATGAGGCAGCACTGACCGTGTCCTGGACAGTGACCTTGGCCACTAAATTGCCTTCACCCAGTTGACGTTGGAAGTCCTGCTGCCTCTCCGGGGTCAGAGGGGGAAGGAAGTCCTGGAAGTCCATAAGTTTGGAAAATGAAAGGAAATCATACTTGGCCAGGATGGCCTGGTAGCTGACAATGAGGAATTGGAGGCCAGCAGAAGAGTAGACCTGGTATCCCAGGAGGTCCAACTTCTTGGTGGCCTGATCAGGAGCCGTGGACCATAGGTGTTGTTGGCGGGTGCGCTCGGTCACAGCTTGGACCACCAGGAAGTTGGGGGGCATGTGGGTGAAAGGAATGTCCATGCCCGTAGAGGGCACGAAGTACTGGCATTCCGCCTGTTTTGGTGTTGGGGCACAAGAGGCTGTGGTGTGCTAGATGGTCTGGGCCGGTTGTAGAAGGGCGTTGTGAACAGGGAGTGCGGTACACGGGGGTCCAGAAGATTGTAAAATGTCTAGGAATTGATCTCATAGGTCCTGAATGTCTTCAACAGGCAGCCTGAGGGATGTGGCCATTCCCCGAAGTCCTGGTATGGCACAAGGTTGGCAAGAGGTGAGAGAGTGAGGGGAATGATAGCATTGTCCAGAGACGAGGAGACCCCAATATGGACTAGGGTTGGCAAAGGCGCCTGCTGGTGCTGCCAGAGCGGAGACAGCCGAAGGGTCCTCGAAGAAGGGAGGGGCTGTGTGCGCCAGGGACAACTGGTGCCATGAGTGAGATGGCATTCCATGCTCATAATTGGGCATCCAGGAAGTCCAGTAGGGCCAGGCATAGGAGTCACCAGTCAGTGGTGGTGCCAAGGGGTAGGGGTACCATGGGTCGGCTGGCAGGGCGTATACCGGAGGGTACAGTTGGTGCCAAGGATCCAGACTGAAGGACCGTGCAGGCGAGAAGGTGTGGTCTGGGTAGGAGAACCACTCAGACTTGGAAGATGGGTCCGGTAGGGGCGGAGCCAGTGGGACTGTCATTGCAGGAGGATGGTCCAGGAGCAATAGAGGCACCTCTGGCCCAGCAGAGAAGGATGGAGCAGGAGCAACTCATCCACAAGGGATGGCAGGCGAAGCGTGGCAGGGGAGCATAAGCTCAACCATCAGTGTGGGGAGGGACACATGTCCTGGCATGCCTGGCACCAGGCAGGCAAGTCTGGACAGACCTGGTGGAGTGAACGGAACTGGGGGCACCGGTGGCGAGCCAGTCACCGTGGCTGGTGCCAACACAGCTTGGACTTGTGCTCGGAGCAGGACTTCTTCGGAGCAGGAGTGTCCAAGTCGGCACGCGAATTCTCACCCAACTTGGCATGGCTTGAGGAGGCAACACTGTGCTTCGGGGTGGTCCCCGGAGAGCCACCCTTATGCCCATGGGTGTGCTTTATGTGCACACGGTGGGCTTTTGGTGGGTGCACCAGTGCTGGGTGGGAAGACCCCAGACAGGTGCTCACTGCCTGTGTCAAATGCCATTCCAGTGGATCCATGGATCCCAGATCTGGGAGCGCACTTGGACGCATTGCCTCTTCCATGAGGTGTTTGCGGAGGTGGAGTTCTCTAGCCTCCCAGGTGTGTGGTGGGAATGATCGGCAGATGGAGCAATGTGAGCCTTGCCAAGGCAATAAAGACAAAATTGATGCACATCACTCACAGAGAAGGAGCGTGGGCATGAAGCGCAATATTTAAACCCAGCTTGCCAGAGTACAGTCCCCGAGCCAGGGGGAGTCCCCAGAGGGAATAAGTCCAACTGAAAGTAACCAGCCAACTAATAAATGAGGACCAGACAACTAGTAAAGAAAAACTATGTACAACGGACAGAAGCAGTTCTTTTAAGCTAAGAGCACCGAGGAAGAGAGATGCCAACTCTGGCCATGCAGTGGTAAAAGGGAACTGGAGCAGCCCTGACCTGCACTGCCTCTTAAAGCTTCGGAAATGCCACATGGCTGACGCACATGCGGGTCAACGGATACTACTAGAAATAGCTCCGGTTCTGGCACGTGGCGTGCACGCACACCCATGCTTGGAATCCACACAGGGACCATCACTCGAAGAACAACATTTGTTGATGCGGATGTTTTCAAAGCATGAGAATACTTGTATAGGGCTTTGTTCAATATTTTATATAAAAATGAAATATGTTAAACAAAAAATATATATCTTAAACAAACCTTACCATAATACTTTTAAGCCTTTTGACCTCATCTTCTTGGGCTCTGTAGGATTCCAGCTCTTGCTGAACAGACTCTGCTACCTCTGGGAAAGGACTAAAGCAATATTATATATCAGGTTCTGTTAAACAGTCAAATTTAAACAGTAGAACCATATGGTTTATATGATCAAAATAACTGTTGAAATGCCTTTCAGAAATTTTTATGAAATACCAACTCGCTACTATAATAATGAAGCATTAAAAATACAGAAAATAATTAATATACGAGAGTAATCAAACATATGCTACTATAATAATGAAGCATTAAAAATACAGAAAATAATTAATATACGAGAGTAATCAAACATATGCTTAAGCTTTCAGTACAAATATCCATTACTTTTTATACGCTTTATTAAATTCACTTATAAAAATTAATACACCTCTACCCAGATATAATGCTGTCCTTGGGAGCCAAAAAATCTTGCTGGGTTATAGGTGAAACCGTGTTATGTTGAACCTGCTTTGATCCAACAAAGCGCGCAGCCCCGCTCCCCTGGAACCCTGCTTTACCGCGTTATATCCAAATTTGTGTTATATCGGTTCGTGTTATATTGGGGTAGAGGTGTACATAGTGATGGCACCATAGATGCATACTCTCTACATAACAAAATAATCCCCCCAAAGCAGATGAATACAAAGAGATAAAATGACTGTCCCAGAAGATCCACTAACGTCGGTGTTTCAAATTGCTGTAGATATTAAATACATTTCCACAAAACCCTAAAAGTAAAGCTACCGCAATATGTAAGGATTAGTATAAAGCAATTCCTCAACTATTTTACCTGAAGGAACTAAATCTAGTCATGAGGTCTCCATCCTAAGTAATTTCATTTTCATAAACAATCAAAACAGTAAAGTATTGGGATATCCAAATGGATCAGATGACATCTTTCTTTAAATCTAATAATGTGACCAGACCACACTATACAGCAGAGTTTGTTCCTCCAGTGCTGGTTTTCAGTTTTCATTCTTTTATAGCTTTGCTCACAAAGAACTCTTTCTTAGCACATCCAGGGCACTCTACTACCTTGTTTGTGAATCATAAGGATTAAGAGATAATGTTTAATCTAGCATTTCCCATATTACCAAAGAACTCCACTTCTCTCTATAAATCCAGTCTGATTTTTCCCCTGAATTGGGAACATATTTCAAAGCTTTTTCACAAATGAAATCTTACTCCACAGATACATGGGAAACTAGGCTAATAGTGCCTTTAGAATTAAATAAAAAGCACCTACTCAATTTGCAAACAGATTTGTCTCTTGTATGCTTTATTCAAAGGAACATTAAAACATTCCTAAACTAAGTAAAACTGCTAGTGAATCCCTTAAAATGAGATTAATTCCTCTACACTATTTACATAGATTGAACTATACCAAACATACCTATTTTATGAAATTACACAGAGTTCTTTGGGTAGAGTAATGTGGCTTATGACTCCCTTTGCACAGATGCTCTGTCACAATTCCTCAAATACATGGAAAAAATATTAGTATGTTAAGGCTAATTCTTCATTAGAAGTTGACTAATTTAAATATAAAATCTGGAATTGTTCAGCTCACCTGCCTTTATGCTTTTGCCAAAATTTATCAGCTGGAGTTAAGTCGTATGATTTTTTATTCTTTTTCTTTGGCCTAGCCCCTGCTGGAGAATTTTCCATTCCTGAAGATTCCTCTAGATTAACTCTGTTCAAATGGAAATCCTAGAAAAGGATAATCTTAATTAAACATCCACAATTTCAATCCAAAATAGAGAATAAAAATATTCTTACCATGAGCCAAAATAACTAGGCCTCTATACATTGTTTATTTTGATGAAATCCTATGATAGATCTTCCAAATGAAACGAACATTTCAAATCCTCTCTAAAAATCTCTAGGCTGTATGTATAATCTTTCTTCCTTGATGCTTTAAAATAGAATATTTTGCTACCAGTCTTTTCCATTGAGCAAATGTTTTATTTTGCTATTTATTCTAGTATAACCAAAAGCATCTATTTTTGTTAAATATCTGTACACCAGCCAGAAGAAGTTTACTAACCAACCTAAGATAACATAAGCAGAGTTAGGAGTCTGGTGTAGTTTCTTCAAAGTTATTTAAAGCTATAATAGAAACAGAATTTCAAGTGAGTGCATGCATGTTTGTCCTGTCCTAACTCATATTCAAGAGCACACACACAAATTTCTTAAGTAGACATGATAACCTACTTTGCTTTCTGTATGTAAACTGGATTATTTACCAGAAACTGGAGTTGTCTGACTTAGAATGATTCTATAAATTCACTCGAGAAGGTGCACAGGTTTTCATATGGGATTTGTAGAGGAAATTCAGTAATTTAGAACATATTTGTACAGGGCTGCCATAGGTTCTCTCAGTGTTGTAGAGAAATGTTGTAGTCTAACAATGATAACCCAGTTACATCAAAATTGTGGATGCAGTACCGTGAGACTGAGTTTTTCCCTGCTGCAAAAAACCCCACAAGATGGACCTGTTGGGGATCACTGGGAGGAAAATTCTACGGTTATAGTCAGTATTTTCAACAGATGATTCTGTTTGAAGCATCTGTCTGGAAACAGGCAAGATTCTGACCCCAGAAACTACAGATCTCATTCAGAGGACATGGCTGGTTGGCTGTTTCCAAAAAGCCTCTTGCAACTTTTCCCGCATACCCTTGCCAGTATGGCATCTCTGCATTGACTATAATGGTTGAATGGATTCCCCCTGGTTTACGAGGTGGAAGTAAAAAATGTGGGTAAGAAAACGAGTCCCACTCACTCCCTACAAATAAATCTCCAACCCTGAACAATGCCCATCTGGAGATAGGGCCGCAGTGGTGGCACTTCCACACTCCACTCACCATGTATGGGGAATCCCTTCCTTACAGAGATTTGAGATTAATTAATTTATGCTGAAGGATTAATTTGTTCCTCCTAATTATCCCCCCGCCCCCAATTTTGAATGACTGTGGAGGGGAAATAATTCTCTTTTAGACAAGATTTTAAATTCTACAGATGTCCTCTGCGCTCAGCCGTCACAATTTTAGGGTAAAATGGATCACCTTTGGACTTCAAAAGATTAAGCAAACACCTTCTTTAAAAATATGAAAAGGGCTTGTAGGGTTGCCAGGTGTCCGGTTTTCGATCGGAACGCCCGGTTGAAAAGGGACCCTCACAGCTCTGGTCAGCACCACTGACTGGGCTGTTAAAAGTTCAGTCCGCTGTGCAGCGGGGCTAAGGCAGGCTCCCTGCCTGCCGTGGCTCCACACGGCTCCCGGAAGCAGCAGCAGCATTTCCCCCCGCACCCTCTTCACCTAGGGCAGCCAGGGGGCTCTGCGTGCCAATGGGAGCTGTGGGGGTGGTGTCTGCAGACGGGGGCAGTGTGCAGAGCTGCCTGGCCGCGCCTTCATGTAGGAGCAGGAGGGGGGCCATGCTGCTGCTTCTGGGAGTTGCTTGAGGTAAGTGCTGCTTGGAGCCTGCACACCTGCCCCCCTCCCGCACCCCAACCCTCTGCCCCAGCCCTGATCTCCCTCCCGCACTCTGAACCCCTCGGCCCCAGCCTGGAGCACTCACCTACACCCCAAATCCCTCACCTCCAACCCCACACCAATGCCCTCTCCCCAGCTGGAGCCCTCACACTTCCCTGCACCCCAGCCCCCTGCCCCAGCCCTGATCTCTCTCCCACACCCTAACCCCTCGGCCCCAGGCCAGAGCCCCCTCCCGCACTCTGAGCCCCTCAGCCCCAGCCCAGAGCTCCCTTCCACACTCCAAACCCCTCGTTTTTGGCTCTACCCCAGAACCTGTGCCCCCAGCTCAGAGCCCATACCCCCTCCCACACCCTAACCCCTCAGCCCCAGCCCAGAGCCCCCTCCCACACTCTGAACCCCTCGGTCCCAGCCCAGAACCCCCTTCTGCACTCTGAACCCCTGATTTCTGCCCCACCCCAGAACCCATGCCCCCCAGCTCAGAGCCCATATCCCCTCCCACACCCCAACCCAGTGAAAATGAGTGAATGAGTGAAAGTGGGGAGAGTGAGCAACAGAGGGAGGGGTGGGATGGAGTGCACAGGGGCAGGGTCTCGAAGAAGGGGCAGGGCACAGGCAGGGCCTTGGAGAAGAGCAGGGCACAGGTGTTTGGTTTTGTGCGAGTAGGAAGTTGGCAACCCTAGGGGCTTGTAGAATTTGAACAGCATTTTTTGTCTTAAAAATAAGATTATTGAAGTTAGATGTTTAAAAGATAAACAGGAAAAAATGCTCAAGGCGTTCACATTTTGAGAGGGTTCCGATATGCTACGTGACTTTCCACAGGTACAAAAAAAATCCAAACTTGCATTTCTAATACACTCATTACCATGGAACCTAGGCACTAAAGAATGACCACATCATCCATTCCCTCAAATAACTCAACTGATTCTCTAGTTATTTTAGGATTCACTTCAACATTACACCCACTTTTCCCCTAAAACTCTCCATCAACATATTTCAGTCTGCCTTATTGGTGCTGGGATCTATTCCTCTCTCCTTGATCATCTATCACTGATGACCTCTGACTCTGGGATAAACTGAAAATAGAAGTTAAACGATTTTTGAGAAATTGCCACAAACTTCAAAGAGTAGAATTTTAAAAAGCTGTTTAAAATATTTCTGTTGTATAAGTAGGCATGAGGAAAAAAACACTAAAGAGAAGTTGAGGGAGATTATCAGTGTTAGAACTAAAAAATTAGTCTATATAAAATTTTTGGAATGTCATTTGGGATTCTAGTGGCTAGTCATATTTTATAAAAACACATACCACTTCACTGTAAAGAAAATCTAAATTAAATTTAGAAAATTAGGATTTAGGCTTTCAAAAGTTCACACATACTTGTGTGGGCTGTGACAAAGCACAATATGCACATGCCTACAGGCCCGAGAGCATGTACACTGGTGTTAGCATGTGCAAGACAAATAGGAATACTTTGAAAATGTAGCCCTAAATGGCCTTAAAATACTTTTCAGAGCTGTTCTGACATAATTGATTATGCTGGTGCACAAATGAGGCTTTGGTATGCCAAGCCACTTCAAGCTGCCCGTACGTTCATGTCATATTAAAAAACTAAACAGTCATATTAATTAAAGTTAATTCTAAAACAACCACCAATGTTTACCAAACTGAAAAGAACAAAATAGGAAAAACATTTTAAAGCATCTAACAGGATATAACAAACAATGAAGAGTAAAAAATAAATTTAGTATCCTTCAAACAGAGCAAGAGAGGAATAATACTGAATACCCCAAAATAATGCAGTGATAGGACTATTTTATAAGCATCACTTATAACCTAAAGGCTGAGTAGAGAAACTAAGATCAAAATAAAGGACCAGATTTTAGCAACTCTCTCTGTGAGAGCCCTATTAATTTCAATGGCATTACCTTAAATAAGATACTAAATCTCCGTAAATCTGGCCCTAGGTTTGTTTGTTTTTTTAAAACTTTTTCAAAAGGCATGATGATTCTGGAACAGTGCAGGAACTGCAAACATCACCCAGAAAGTGCTAGAAATGGTTTTAATACCAGTCATATCTCTAAATCCTTTCATATTGGGACTTGGATTTTTCCTGGCTTAAAGGTGACTGCAGGCAATAGTGCCCCTAAGCCACAGGCCCCATGGAGTTGAAGTTGGCAAGACATCAGATGTAAACAAATTACATGCAAAACTGCTACAAGAAATGGGAAATGATGAAGACGCTTTCACATACATCTTCCATTCAAGAAGGATATAAAGAGATTATCTTAATGACATCATGTACAAGATATTTGGAAACTAAATACTAGAAAATCTGATGACTTTTGCTGGAGAACATTCAGAAGCTACAATGAAAGATCACACAGGGCCAGGAGGGATGGACAGATCTACCCCCTGAAAAAACGCAGTGTAGCTAAGGATAACCAGCCTCATGAAAAAAACGGTCATGCCTGATTATAATTTTGGATATATTTGTAGATACTATTGCCAGAACAGACAAGTGGTAATGTAATTTAATTAACATAATATGAATAATTTAATTAGGTTTTCAAAAGTAACTGACAAAGTTTCATATTAGAAGTGAACAGCCAAAGTGTGAAGAGTCATGAACCAGGAAAACAGTTGACAGAAAATTAAGGGAGAATGGAAGTTTCTTAGAAGATGGAAAGAAAGATAGTGAGGAGTCACAATGATCAGTTTTTGTAATCAAGTTTATGTTATTTAATAACAAATTATGTTATATGCAAGCTTACTATACTCACTATACTCCAAGCTTAAAAATGGACTAACCCGGGATGTACAACAATGAGAAACTTACTAGATGCAGGCCTTAGGTGGTAAACTGAAATTCACTATAGAACTAATAGCCTTTGAACTTATAACCAAAATAAGAATGAGTAGTTCTCGATATGGAAGACCTGAATTCATATTATGGAGCCACAATTTTCATAAGCACGTTTGTGTCTCATTCTAGAGAAAGCCAAGTTTTCCACTTCTCTTCCTTCCCTAAACAAACATACTTTTCACAAAAAAACAAGAAACTTTCTGTCTCCAATTTCTCAGTATGGTCTTCTATTTTTTTTATTGTTTAAAAGAAGTTTGAGATACTAGTGTTAACTTTTAGAAGTTAAATACCTTTGTATAGGTATTTTAGCTTTGTTTTGCCCCCAATGAGAACTAATGCCTTTGAATACTCTGCGGAAAGTTAGGTGATTAATTTTGGAGTAATTCACTATAAATATCTGAAGCCCTGAAAATACAGCTGGGCGAGCAATTTTCAAATTTGCTGGCAATTCTGAAAAAAATAAATTAGTTCACTGTGACAGTTCTTGGGGTACCCAGGTCTGTAAGTCACCTTGTTATCCCCTGCTTCCAGTAAGGAGGAGTCTCTCTTGTGGTAGCTGCGTGTCAGCTCTTTAATGCAACAAGCCTTTTAGTCACTCCAGCACTCCCCTCTAGGCTATGCCAGTTCTAACTTCGCCTTGCATATTAACAACAGGTGCATTCCAATCCCTGAGTCCCTTTGAATCATTCCTCTGTGATATCCAGCCCCTGACACTGGCTACTCTAAGGGTATGTCTACACTACCTGCCAGATCAGCAGGTAGTCATCGACGCGATACATTGATCCCGAACGCGCTCCTCGTCAACCCCGCGCCGCAAGGACGTGAAGTCAGTCAATCTAAGTCGATCTAAGATACGTCGACTTCAGCTACACTATTCTTGTAGCTGAAGTTGCACATCTTAGATCGATCCTCCCCACGCCCCCATTGTGGACTAGGCCTAAGAAATCCCAGATTCACTGCTCTCAATCACAGATCCATTGCATTGTGTCCCAGTTTATCAGTTTTACTTTAAAATAAATCACCAGTCCTGTAAACCACACAGTGCTTGTGAGCACTTATGATAAAACAAAAGGAGATTTAAGAATAAAGATTTAACTAGAAATGAGACAGTGTCAGAAACATGTTGTTACAATACAAAATCATAAAACAAACTTGGATCTACATTTATCAATAATTATCTTTCCTTTCTAATATTGTATATTTCCCACCCAAAAGGAAAGTTTATTGAAGAGCTGGCTGGTTTCTTAGTAACCAGCATCCGAAACTTCCATGAAAGCACCCTTACTCCCCAAGGGAATGAATGGATCTAGAGTGTCTTTCCCTACACTCTGTTATACTAAAACAGGCTTTTGCTTCTATTCACAGTCATGGTGAACAGCTCTCTCTTTTGCAATGTTCCTACTTCAATTCTAACGTGTTTCAACCGTTTGATGGTTTCTCTGATGGTTTTTCATTGATAATTTTGGGAGAGGGCAAGGCTGGTCAATTGAGCCTTGCACTACCTGAAAGGCTGATTAGGGAGGAGTGACAACTTGCTCTTGCTTGCATGGTCCATTCCCGAGGCCCATTACTTCTTGGTGATTAACTCTAAAGTTTGTACTGTAAGGCCTGGTCTACACTACGATTTTAGGTCGAATTTAGTAGCGTTACCTCGATTCAAGTCTGGACCCATCCACATGACAGCCTTTTTTTTCGACTAAAGGGCTCTTAAAATCGATTTATTTACTCCACCTCCGATGAGGGAATTAGCGCTGAAATCGGCCTTGCTGGGACGAATTTGGGGTAGTGTGGACAGTATTGACCTCTGGGAGCTATCCCAGAGTGCTCCATTGCGACCGCTCTGGACAGCGCTCTCAACTCAGATGCACTGGCCAGGTAGACAGGAAAAGTCCCGTGAACTTTTGAATTTCATTTCCTGTTTGGCTAGCGTGGCAAGCTGATCAGCACAGGTGACCATGAAGAGCTCATCAGCAGAGGTGACCATGGAATCCCAGAATCGCAAAAGAACTCCAGCATGGATTGAACGGGAGGTACAGGATCTGATCACTGTATGGGGTGAAGAATCCGTGCTAGCTGAACTCCGTTCCAGTAAACGAAATGCCAAAACGTTTGAAAAAGTCTCCAAGGGCATGAAGGACAGAGGCTAGAACAGGGACTTTCAGCAGTGCTGCGTGAAAATTAAGGAGCTCAGGCAAACCTACCAAAAAAACAGAGAGGCCAACGGATGCTCCGGGTCACAGCCCCAAACATGCCGCTTCTATGATGAGCTGCATGCCATTCTAGGGAGTGCAGCCACCAGTACCCCAACCCTGTGCTTTGACTCCGTCAATGGAGCAGGACGCAACCCGGAAGCGGGTTTTGGGGATGAGGAAGATGATGAGGAGGAGGTGGAAGATAGCTCACAGCAAGGAAGTGGAGAAACCGGTTTCCCCAACAGCCAGGATCTGTTTCTTACCCTGGACCTGGAGCCAGTAACCCTCGAACCCACCCAAGGCTGCCTCCCGGACCCGCCAGGTGGAGAAGGGACCTCTGGTGAGTGTACCTTTGTAAATATTAGACATGGTTTAAAAGCAAGTGTGTTTAATGATTAATTTGCCCTGGCATTCGTGGCCAGTACAGCTACTGGAAAAGTCTGTTAACATGTCTGGGGATGGAGCGGAAATCCTCCAGGGACATCTTCATAAAGCTCTCCTGGATGTACTCCCAAAGCTTTTGCAAAAGGTTTCTGGGGAGGGCAGCCTTATTCTGTCCTCCATGGTAGGACACTTTACCATGCCAGGCCAGCAGCATGTAGTCGGGAATCATTGCAGCATATGGTCCCGATGTTTGCTGGCATTCAAACAAGATCCATTCTTTATCTCTCTGTGTTATCCTCAGGGGGTGATATCATTCATGGTCACCTGGTTGAAATAGGGTGGTTTTATTAAGCGGACATTCAGAGGTGCCCATTCCTGCTGGGCTGTTTGCCTGAAGATCCGAACGTCATGTACCTTTCCTGGCCATCCCACGCTGATGTTGGTGAAACGTCCCTTGTGATCCACCAGTGCTTGCAGCACCATTGAAAAAGTACCCCTTGCGGTTTATGTACTCACTGGCTTGGTGCTCAGGTGCCAAGATAGGGATATGGGTTCCGTCTATCGCCCCACCACAGTTAGGGAATCCTATTGCAGCAAAGCCATCCACTATGGCCTGCACATTTCCCAGAGTCACTACCTTTGATAGCAGCAGCTCTTTGATTGCATTGGCTACTTGGATCACAGCAGCCCCCACAGTAGATTTGCCCACTCCAAATTGATGCCCGACTGACTGGTAGCTGTCTGGCATTGCAAGCTTCCACAGGGCTATCGCCACTCGCTTCTCAACTGTGAGGGCTGCTCTCATCTTGGTATTCTGGCACTTCAGAGCAGGGGAAAGTCAGTCACAAAGTTCCATGAAAGTGCCCTTACACATGCGAAAGTTTCACAGCCACTGGGAGTTGTCCCAGACCTGCAAAACTATGCGGTCCCATCAGTCTGTGCTTGTTTCCCGGGCCCAGAATCGGTTTTACATGGCATGAACTGACCTATTAACACCATGATGTTCACATTGCCGGGGCCCGTACTTTGTGAGAAGTCTATGTCCATGTCTATGTTCTCACCACTCTCGTCACCGCGCTGCCATCGCCTCCTCGCCTGGTTTCGCTTTGGCAGGTTCTGGTTCTGCACATACCGCAGGATAATGTGTGTGGTGTTTACAGTGTTCGTAATTGCCGCGGTGATCTGAGCGGGCTCCATGTTCCCAGTGCTATGGCGTCTGTGCTGAAAGAAGGCGCAAGACGATTGTCTGCCGTTGCTCTGGCAGAGGGAGGGGCGACTGACGTGGCTTACCGGGAATTAAAATCAACAAAAGGGGTGGCTTTGCATCAAGGAGAAACACAAACAACTGTCACACAGAATGGCCCTCTCAAGGATTGAACTCAAAACCCTGGGTTTAGCAGGCCGTTGATTTCACGGAGGGAGGGGGAGCAAATGAATACAAAACAAATCTGGTCTATTTCCCGTTGAAGTTATTCCACTGTATCTAAATAATTAAATAGTCATTACAGCAGGGCCATGAACTTGAGCCTTTCACCTCCCACCTGCTTTGATGACTAGGCTATAAGGCAGTCTGGGTTGGGTGTCAGTCTTTCATGGTGAAGCTGTTCTACTTAGTATAAAATACTTGAATAGACATTGGGCCACTGAGAATGACTCTGTAGCCTGGACTGTTAAGAGTAGACTAGTGACCTTTTGGCAGAGTAGCATTAATTATACTGAAAAAGGTAACTCTCACGAACAGGGAGAGTTAATCTTTGTGTTCTGGCATTTTATTTTGTATGGGAAAAAAATCAGCATTTGAAGAGCAATGCTGCTTTTTCTCTATCTTTCTCTCTCCCTTCCTGCTTCATCTTCTCAGCCTCTGCATTACCTTCCCACTCCATTTTTTTAATGCCACATTTGCTTCCTCTTTGAGTCCCTTATTTTTTTCAAATCTTTCTCCTGTCACTTATTTCTGTGCCGTTTTCTGGAACTCCACTTTTCCTGGTGGTCCTTCTGGAACAGACCAATCTATTTTATTAGCAAATTTCCCTACTTATGACTTTCTAGGTGACATTTACAAAGATAAATATATCCTCTGGGTTGTTCAAGAACAATCAAATCCTTGCTTTAAGCCAAAAACAAAAACAAAACAAAATCACCAGTCTCTTATCCAGATACTTTCCAAGAAATGAGTTAAAAAATTATTAAACAAGAACTGAAATAATTGAAACTTGGCATTAATCATTCACTAGCCTATATTCTCTATTAAACACACATTACTGGAACAAACGAATTTTTTTTCCTGGGTTACCATCTTATTTTACTTTTGTTTTATGTAAATAGTAATTTTTATACTTGTTTCTTCAACATACAATGTTATAAATAGACTGCAGTCTACATGGAAGATGTTATTTCTAATTTTCTCTTAAGAATACCTTATGTGTTTTTTTTAATAGACATTTTCCATTGTTATAGGGACCAGACTGATTGAACTAAAACATCTTCATATTTTTTGTATATTTTTTATATGTGACATTATACATTTACTGAAATTATAATATATAACTAGATATTCCTTTAGAAATTAATGTAAAATTAAGGAAATCTGTGAAAAATTAATTTATGAGAACAATGTATCCTGGGTTTACTGATCAGATTTTGTAACTAGTTACCAGATATATTTTCCTCAGTTCTATAGTAAGATGGAAATACAAATAAAGGCAGAAGTATACAGTAAATATAATAAAGGAGTTTTTAAGTAGTTGTAAATAGTTTTTCAGGGTGGTTTCATCTAATTTCACCTCATCTGGCCTCAGTATCCATAATCCTTTGAAAAGTTTCCTTCCAATTTTTTTTTAATATACAATTCATTCTCAGAGGGCATATTTATGGCTCATTTTCTTATCTTTTTATTCAGTATAGTCCCATTTCTGCAACAAATGCCATCTGAATAGACCCCTATGCATACATACCATATCTGTCTGCATGATTGGGATAATAGTGAGTAGAAAGTTAAGAAAGCAGTCATTAAAATGGACTTGTCAAGTTTGATTCTTCTATTCCATATTTTTTGACACACTGCATTTTATGTGGAAGACCAAGATATATCTGTGTCCCAGTACTGTTCCTTTAAAAACAAACATGCATCAAGGGTGCGAACGGAAGCGCTCAAGTCAAGAAATGACAATATCAAAGTTCTGGAAGAGGGAAAAATGGTCCTGTTAAAGCACAGAACTGGGACGCAGTAGATCTGAGTTTTATTCCTGCCTGGACTTTGTCTGACTTGGCAAAATCAAAATCTCCGTCTCACAATTCTTCCTCTGTAAAATGGACGTAATACTTCCCCTGCTTCACAGCAGGATGCGATGAGAACAAGTTTATTAATGTTTGTGAGGTGCTCCAAAACTACAGTGATGGGAGTCCTATAAGTACCCACATCGAAAGAAGACTGAACAAGTAACCTTTACTTCAACCTATCCTGACTTGAGCACTTAACTTTGTAACTCTAATGTTTTTAATGGAGGTTTTTGTATATATTGTATGTACAGTACATGGCATAAGACGATATCTTTAACCTTCCACAACAACATAACTAAGATATTAAGATTTAACCTGAACATGCATCAAGATAACTGAGTCACTTAAACACAGCTAGAATTCCAGACTGGCATCACCACAGTATAAATACACTTGAAGGAAAAAGACTTTAAAAAAATATCTACTACCAACACAATCAGAGCAGAGTAATTGCTGGCCTATCACATTGGTTTTGTCATTCCTATATATTCTCATTGTCTTCCTCATACATCCATATCTACCTACTAATACTGAACCTAGTGGTAATATAAACAAAAACAACTCTACTATGGTTGTAGCTGCTTCATCATTTCACACTGACTCAGACACAGTCTAGGCTTCAGAGTGATGTTTGGGTTTATCGTGTGTGCTTGTTGTGTGTGGATTTGTGAGCATGGCTAATGAAGTGTGTGGGCTGTAGTGAGGTGCTTTGTCTTTGGGCTTATTGTTCTCCCTCAACAGAGCAGCAGGGTTCAGAGGCAGCATGAGGCAGCTTAGCTGTTCCACGTTCCCTTTACTTACTGGATTTTGTGATTGTGAGAAAGACAAGATCAAACACTCTTCCAAATACCTGCATCAATGGGAAGACAAGAGAGATAACATAGGCCTCCAGAAACTCTTCTGTCAGGAAAGAAAGAACCTCCCCCAAATATAAGTGGGCAAGGTGATCAGAGAACCTCTCCCCTTAAACACCTGTTAATTTTTGGGGAGTGGAGAAGGACAGCAGTTGGTGGGCACAACACAGAAAAAGATACAGCTGCCCAGAAGGGGTGGGAGTGGTCTGGGAGAATTTTAGCCAAACTCTGATCCCTCTGGCTGCAGGTATGGTTACCCATGCCTCTCCAGCATTTTCAAAAGAAGAGGCTATATATGCCCTCTCCCTCGCTCTATCAAAGGTGTGTTAGGTTGCTCCTTCTTGCTGCCATTAACGATGTATTTTAGATGCTACAACACTGCGTGAGGCTTGTTCCTGTTTTAGGAATAAGGCACTCTAAAGCTCCCCAAACCTCCAATAAAAATATTTTTTTAGTTACACTCATATTTGGGAATTACTTGCCTTCACTAGTTTTTCTGAAGAACTGAGGGTACAAAAATCTTTCTTATCCACAGTTCATGTATTTTATTTGGCTGTTATTACATCAGAGAACAGCAGCATGTGTTGAAGTCCCAGACTGCTAGCACTAAGCACAAGCATTATGGTGCTCAGAACAGATAAACATTGTTTGGCCACAAGCATGACAGCCATTTCATTTTGGCACCTCCTCTGCAGCAATTTGCAGGCTGCCCATCTAAACCAAACTTTGATAAGCACCTGTACTCTATTGTGTTGGTTCTCAAGCTGCAGTCTGTCCCCCAATCTCTTGGAGATGTTTTTTTAGTAATAGGAAGCATGAAAATTTAGAATCAGAGGCTGGGAGTGGAGAAGCTTTGTGAGAGGATCTGTTTCTTATAAAGTGTCTACAAATGTGAGAACCACAGCTCCAGTTAACATGTCATATCAACCTGTGAGTGGGCACAAAGGTCCTAACATATGGACATGAATGTAAACTGTCAAGCCCATTCTCGTGTATCAGCTTCGGTTGGGAAGGACAATATTAATGGTCAATAATATTGACAAAAGTAGTCCATGAAGTAACATTCCACTCCTGTGGGTAATGGGAAATGCTATAGATTGTTCAGATCAAAATTTAAAAAAATCAAATAGCTTGCACACCAAAGAAAGCATATTAATCCAGTGGCTCTTCACCTTCTTAAAAGCCCTTTACTTATGGTTTCCACAAAAACCAGATAATTTTGGTGGACACTTCATATGAGTGAATAAATTAAAGGAAAAAAGGGGGAGAGAAAGATTACTTCATTAGCAGAAAATTCACATACCATTTCTGTTCAATGGGTATCTCTCTCAGATTACTTTAGCAGCTTGGCACTTATTATAAAGCTTCCCACTCAGTTTAACATGACACCTAGGTTGTTCTCTCAATCAGAACCTTGTTCCTACAGACAAGTCAGCCTGATATTATATATTTTAAACACACATTAATTCCTCCCCTCCCCCATTGGAACAGATTTTGATCAGAATAGGACTCTTCAGATGAGTCTGTTTATTTGTAGCAACAGTATCATTATTGCCTAAACAGGCAAAGCAGAGAAATTTGTGGTTACGCTGGCCTTTAGATCGCCATCCCATTCCCTAGGCTCCTGTAGTTGAGAGCCAAATGAAAACTGATTTACGTGAAAGTACAATTTATGTAATCATCACCTTGGTAACTATTTTCCTGTTACAATTTAGAGCTCTGTCAACAAAGTCATTCAAGCCATTTCATAAAATGTTGTGCTCATTCTGTGAAGAGCCTGGCATGATTTTTTTTTTTTTCAACTGGACAGTGAGCCTGGTTTTGAAATTAAACTTTTCCCCTGGATACAAAACTAGAGATCACTCGTGTTTCCAAGGGGTGTAGGCTCGTGATACAAACTTTGCTAACAGGTTGAACTAGACATTTTAAGAACAAAACACGCACATTCAAAAAAATGTTGACGTTTATAAACAATCCTTCAGTCTCAAAAAGGCAGTGACTTTCCATCAGCTGAAAAGTGTAAGTGCAACATACATATCACATGCACAATTTGCCGTGCACAGTAGAATTCTATAAAAACCCACAAGATTTTCAGAGACTAAAAAAATTTCACCTCAGTGACGCAACAATTTTCAGACAACTCTATGTGCCAGTACATAACTCATAGTAACCAGGCACATAGGCATGTATATTGCAATTTTAGCATGAACTACAGCAGGGGTAGGCAACCTATGGCACGGGTGCCGAAGGCGGCACGCGAGCTGATTTTCAGTGACACTCACACTGCCCAGGTCTTGGCCACTGGTCTGGCGGGTTCTGCATTTTAATTTAATTTTAAATGAAGCTTCTTAAACATTTTAAAAGCCTTATTTACTTTACATACAACAATAGTTTATTTATATATTATAGACTTATAGAAAGAGACCTAAAAATGTTAAAATGTATTACTGGCACATGAAACCTTAAATTAGAGTGAATAAACGAAGATTTGGCATACCACTTCTGAAAGGTTGCCGACCCCTGAACTACAGACTGTGGATGTATATCACAACCTCAGCAACAAATACAAAACACTAACTCAGAGAAGTTATATTAAAATGAATTTCACGTGACCTATTAATGTATGTTAAAGTGAACTAATATCCCTCCTGCTTTTTACTTTGCAATTAAATAAAAATTTATTAGCATATTTTTTATATTAGGTTTTTGTAGGGTTTTTTTTTATATACATACACACACACACTCATTTATAAATTTATTTATACATACGTATAAATACATTTCTCAGTTAAGTAATAAGATTTCCTTCCATTCAAATAAATTTCCAATATAACATGCAGCTGAATTAGGAATTAGGTTGTATATCATTTTCTCCATTAACAATGGCGCTCTAAGACCTATTAGGTCAGCCAGAAGTTTATAGAACTCCGTATAAAAAAATAAAAATAATTTTAAAAGCCTTTAATTGCAAGTTGTTTTATAAAATCAGCTCTGGAAAATGTAAATGTTCTAAGCTCCATGCGACTTCCAAAACAAAATAAATATTTATGAAAGTTCTCTCAGCAAGTTCATTTACCAGCTGGTATTTCTCTATATAGAACATTTACACCATCTTGTGGAGAAGAATGGCAAAGTAAATCTCTAAAAACTCAAACTGATACCAAGAGCTGTTTTAAAGCTTATTAAAACAATACAAAATATTTACATTTCAGGATAAAATTCAACCATTATAATCTGTACATTTCATAAAACATCCAAAAATCAAGCTAACAGCAACCTCCTCTCATGACAATTTAGTGTCATAAGCATTTGTCTTTGTAGATGGGGAATGAAAGAACACAAGATTTGTATAGGATAGCTGCAGAACAAATCTCAAGCCTTATCTTACAAAATGACAAAAATGAAAATTAGTGACAAAACTTAGATCTAATTTAAGACAAATTTTTGCATTATGAGAAATAAAATTTACAGAAAAAGTATAGGTTACAAACTTCTGAAAAACAGCCCTGCATAACTGAATTACCAGTATCTTAATAACTACAGCAACATTTTAAATAGTAAACGTTTTAAAAAGGTACTGCAATGTCAAAACTCCCAACCCTTCACAATAAACCTTCTAGATTTGTTTTAGATGAAATAGCTTCCAAATAAACTCAATATATAAAATAAGGTTTTGATTAAGGAGTGACACTGTTACTAAATTTAAGAGTAAACTGAGAATGCAACTGTACTCTCAATAGTAAAAATGAAGTTTATTCTCTTACCAGTACATCATGCACTAATGCCTGGTATGTCCAAGTATGGTGTAGAGGAGTTGCTAAATCTATGTTTCTGTCAACAAGGACTAACAAAGGCCTTTGGAAACTGTAAATAAAAAGACATTTTGTCAGTAACTCTTTATACATATTTGGAAGAGTCTCTCAGTCTCTTCAGAAATATCATATATTCTTTGGCGTTTTTCTGTACTGCCAATTTCTTTAAAATCAATGATACTCAGACCTCAGTGGTTCAGGAGGCAAATTAGCAACCAACATTACCCAAAAGAGCAACAGAATTGTGAATTCATTGTTTCATTTACTATGGTACTATATATTCATATTTAAACAACAGTAAAAGCATCCTGATTGGTTAATAATTTAGACTGGTTAATAATGAAATCATACAGTGTTTTAATATCACGTGCTGCAAAGAGCCGCAGGAAACACATTAAAGAGCCACTTACGACTCGGGAGCCTAAGTATCATTGCTTTAAATATTATCCTGCAAATTGTATGTACTACCATGCTGAATTTACAACTTTAGGGAGTTAGGCTTAGGACATAATTAACTGAGAAAATTCACAAAGATAAGATTGAGACCAAGAAATCAACAATATAAAAAAAAAAAGACTGAAAGTTACATTAATATTCAGAATGATTATATTAGATTTGTCAACAGCTTTTGAAACTATTGACTCGTCCACGGAAAGTGGCGAGGTGGATGGATGAAATAGCTTGAGAGGGTTTGGTTCGTCTGAAAAAGATTCTAGTAGTAGTACTAGATCACTGCTTGTGTCCCACACCCCAAAAGGAACCTCACATCTGCAGTCACTCTCTAGGGCGGTCCATCATGCCACCTCTCCTGTCTGATTTGTATGTGACGCCACAAAGAGCTTATGGCTTGCATTGTCATCAACATGCTGATACTCAGCTCCTCTGTGAGTAAAATTTTCAAAAGGGCCTAAGTAGATTATGAGCCTAAATCTTATTGAAAATCAGTGAGATTTAAACTCCTAAAAGGGCATTTCTTCCTATTGCTGAAAAGGGGACTTCAGCACTTTTTGAAAGTTTTATCCTGTCTCCTTTTCACTGAACCCAAATGCTATTGTTTCATTACTCTCCAAGTGTCTGAAGACTAAGCTACAAACTCTGCCATGTCACTGTTTACCCTTTTCCCATCTCATTTATGAATATTTCCCCCATGTTAAAATGAACGGCCAGATCCTGCACAAATGCGTGTGCTGTATAAGCCAGAGTATAGTGGATTTGCAAACCACATACAAGTGAACAGGCTTCTGCAAGGGTATAACCTATATCACAATGCACTCCAGCTTATCCCCAACATATATCATATCATTGTTTCTCAGCACATAAAAAGCTACAGTGTGTGTACTGTGACTAGATTAATATATCAGTAACTCACAATCCTTGTCAACAATGTAAGTGGTGTGACAACCATAATTAAACAAAAGCAGTTAATACAACTGCTTTATTAGGGACCAGAGAATGAGGAGCCAGGGCCGACAGGTTGAAATAGACCAGTGGACCCAGAGCAGTGTGCCACTACAAGCAATAAGAGTACCTAACTGAAAGTTTTAGCCCACAAAAACTTATACCCAAATACATTTGTTAGTCTCTACGGTGCCACAAGGACTCCTCGTTGTTTTTGCTGATACAGACTAACAGCTACCACTCTTAAAACTGAAAGACAGTTATTGTTCTGTTAGTAAGAGGTGTCTTATGTCTGTGAAAGGCAATGCAAGATACTGTGTGTCACCAGGCCAATGATACATACAGTATGAAGGCACCAAACAGAAGCAGCCTCACCACACAGTCCCAGGGCATAAAGATAAACAGACATGGAAAGTGGTCATCCTCACAGTCCCACAGGGGTAGATCAAGAGTAGTGGAAGAGAACAGTAGCTGCTAAATCCCCTCCTTCCCACCTCCAAAGAACGTAAATTCAAGTTGTTGGTAATGATCTTTAAAGCCTTTAATAATCCTGGACTGGGATATTAGAGAGACCATTTCGCTCCATACCTGCCTTGTGGCAATTAGGATCAGCTGGGAAGGACTTGCTGTTGGTCTGTGAGGCTGAAATAACCAAGACCAATGGCAGGACTCTCTGGGAGACTTAGTCTGCCTTTTTTATTACTGACTAAATAAAAGTAAGGTTATGAATATTTCTGAAAGCAACACGCCACTCATTCTCATTCTGTAAGTTGATATACAGTAACTCCTCACTTAACATTGTAGTTATGTTCCTGAAATATGCGACTTTAAGTGAAACAATGTAAAGCAAATCCAATTTCCCCATAAGAATGAATGTAAATGGGGGAGGGGAGTCAGATTCCGGGGAAATTTTTTTTTGCCATACAATACAGTACTACAGTTGGGAGGTGCCCCCGCCTGACCCCACACAGGCACAGCCCACTGGCACTGGAGACAATGAGGGAGGCAAGGAGGCTGAAGGTGTTGTAGGCTAGAAGAAGCACGTTGCGCAGCAGCAGTGGCAGCTTCCCCTACTCTGCAAGCACCAGGGGTGGGGAGGCTCAATCCTTGGCCCACCCCCTCCCTTAACCTGCCTCTTCTCTCCCCTCCCCTTTACTCCACATGCCGCATCCTCGCTCCTTCTCCCTTCCCATAGCAATCAGCTGGCTTGCAGCATTCAGGAGGCAGGAGGGAGAGGGGAGAAGAGAGGACTCAGCACGCAGGCTCCCCCCTCCCTCCTGCCTGCGGCAATCAGCTGGTTAGCAGCATTCAGGAGGCAGGGGAGGGAGGGGGAGCAAGCTTGCGCGCTGAGTTCTCATTCCTTCCCCCTCTTCCCTGAATGCCATAAGCCAACTGATTGCTGCAGGCAGGCAGGAGGGGGAGAAGGCGCTGATCCACGGGGTCTGCCGGCAGGCTCTGTGTGTGTGTGGGGGGGTGCGCATAGGGGAGATGATGGGGGGCTGCCAGCTGTGGACAAATCAGGCAGCCAAATGATGTTACAGCGAAGCATTGCACCACTTTAAATGGAGCAAGTTCTGTAACTGAGCAGGGACGTAAGATTGAAACAATGTTAAGCAAGAGGATGTTAAGTTGGGAGTTACTGTAGTAGATATTTTTGCAGTAGATCTTCCTGGGTCTACAGCTGAATAAATGTTTGTCTTCTTTAATTACATGAAAATTTTTAGCTCAGGATCTGAGGGCTACATTCTGTCTATCCATAGTGTTTAATCTGATGGGGTTTTTGTTCTATTAATATGAACTAACATTTATGAAGACTTCATAAAAGCAAGTTACTCTCAGGCATGAACCATGTCTTTGCATGTATCTGTACAATGTCTAGCTCAAGAGTCCCAAGCCAAATGTGGCCTTTTAGTGTTACTACAATAAATATATAAAGATAATGCAAAATAACTGTAGCACACTACCTGAATTGTCCAGCCCCAAGCGTGTCACCTGTGAAAAGACTGTTTCTGGCATCTCTTAGGTTCTCTCGGAGTTTCTTATCTAGTTTCTAAAAAATGTAAAGCATCTTTTTACACACCGGTGAGGTTAGCAATTCTCTCAACCAGTTTGTACAATGGACAAAGTTTAAGACAGATGAACTTTTGCTGATGTCAAGACAACAATTTTCCAAATTTTAGTTTTTCTAATACTTATGCTACTGCTTAAGTCACACCAACTTACTTTGGACACAGTTTCTCTTACTTGCCATATTGCTACCATGACAGTTCTGGGCAAATTCCTGATTTTCCAGACAATCTAAGTCCATCTTTAGTGGAGTCTCTCTCTAAGCACATATTAGTTAGATTAAAAAAAAGTGAAGAGAGTCATGCAGGTTTCAAAGTCAGGCACTTGAAAGATAGACAATGCTGGATTTATGGTTACTCATGCAAACTGAATTCTGCCTCCTTTACGTCCAACTTGTGCACTGAATAAGGCAAAGGTCCTGTGGAAAAAATTTGATTATGTAATTAAAGACTACCATAATGTATATGCACAAGGGGAAGAATTAAGTTTGCACGGATAACTGTAAATATGGCATTTCCCAGCTTTCAAATGGCAGGTGTTCCCACTACACTCTGCTATTTTGTTTACATTGTTATTGTTTTGGCATTCTGCCAAAAATTTTCCTAAGGCTTGGAAGTGAGAAGGGAAATGATGATCTTAAAGTTTCTCTCTCAGCAACAGCTGAATGGAACACATAGGACAAAGAAGAGGCACTTCTCTAGTCTGAGAGTTGTTTCCCCTTGCCAAATATCAAAGGTCTGCTGCTGTAAATAACAGAGGTGCAAGACCTTTTCTTTGATAAGATCACAAGAATATTTTATAATGGAAAATGTTAAGCAGACTGAATATAAGGATCTACTATCACCCTCTCTAGGATCTTGCAAACAAAACAAGTTCAATTTCCATGTAATTTTATATTCTATAAAAAAAAAATCGCATCTCTAATCTGATGTCATTAAAGAGGTAAAAAATTGCAGCTGTAGTCTTGTGAAACATTTCAGATGTGCTATCGACTAAGTAACTAAAAACAACAGTGTTCTGTTTTGTTTTAAAGTCTTTCCGGCAGTCTCCAAGCTGGAGTCAGAAGTTCTACAACACTCCCTTTGTCATTTTGAGAGTTATTTAGATCTCTCCCTTTCTCCCTCCCTACCTCCGTTGATTTTTTTGTTTGTTTTTAAAGGAGGAGACAGATATAAAACAGCCAAGTAACCTAGGTTCCCATTTGTAGACCTGAGGGGAAGACTGCCGCAGTGAGGCATCAAATACCTGGGGCCAGCTCCAGGAGCAGGCTTGCAGAGGTAGCTTCAGCTGTCAAGGAAGTAATGAGGGAAAAGGTCTGGCCAAAGGAAAAGAGAGTCTAAAAGATCCATTCATTTTCTGTATACGTGCAGGGTATGGGAAGCCAAAAGAATTCAGCATAGGTCACTGCAGCTGCTTCATCACTCACTGTTGTCAAACTAAGGAAGAGTGAATCCTATAGGTCTGACAGCATACCACAACAGCTCTCACTATGCCAGCATTTGCTGCGTTGGCACATTTGGGTCAGTCATATTTTAAGGTTGAAGTTGCTATTATTTCCATTCACATGGGAAAGATTCCTATTGCCCTGTCTTAGCTGGATTTTGAAAGGCTGTTTTAGTCATTTATTCTCCATAGACTTTTCATAAGCCAAATGCAGATAAAATATTTTACCTACAGAATTTTAACATTATTTATAATAATGTGTCTAATTAGGTCATAAAAGGCATATTTAGATAAGGATAATTATAGCTGAAATTAAAGTTATATCAGCTTAAAGGAACAAATCTTTTCCATTACTAAGCAATATTGCAGTAGGTGAAGTATGCTTTCTCTAACCATTTATTAACAAAGCAATCAGCTACTGTACTCATTCTCCAATTACCTTTGCTTACTATTAGCTCATTCCCAATTTACATACACCAAAATACTTCACCCTATGATCACTGCACAAATTCTGATGGGATCCGGAGATCCAAACAAGCACATAAAAAACTATAACCATTAATTAAAAAGTATGACTTCAGTTATTTACACAAACATTTTACACAAGTCTAACTACCATCTGACACTGCAGGCAGGAATATGTTCCTAGGGTGCTATGTCTAGTGGAAAAGGAGAAGATGAGGGACCTTTTGGGCTGGAGAGAAATGTGCTCCTCCACCCATCAGAGCCTGCTTTCAAAAGATTCTGTGTTTGTGTGACTAGTCACACAACTTCTACAATGTGGCTCTGTAGAAGCAATGTCAGGAACGAGAACTTGGACATTTTCTTTCAGTTTTCCTCTTTGATGTTAAATGTTCAGGATTGTAAAAAATAAAAATAAAATGCTATTAGGAGATTTATTTGAAACACAATTTATTGTTTAAAACTCTTACCACTGCCACCATTTCTGCTGCAGTTCCTCTTGAGCATCTGATTATAGGAATAGCTCCTATTAAAAGATACATTATAATTTTCAGGTCATAAATAATTATACTGCAAAGCTGTGGTTTTTATTTTTAAAGCAACTGATTTGGGGTGCCAAATTTTCAAAACACGCTGTCTAAGCTGTATATAAAGTATGGCTCTAGCAGTCATTTTCTACGAGATCACAAAAAATGGTTTATATCAAGTGTCAGCAACCTTAATTTAAGGTTTTGCATGCCAGTAATATATTTTAACGTTTTTAGAAGGTGTCTTTCTATAAGTCTATAATATATAACTAAACTATTTGTTGTATGTAAAGAAAATAAGGTTTTTAAAATGTTTAAGAAGTTTCATTTAAAATTAAATTAAAATGCAGAGCCCCTTCGACTGGTGGCCAGGACCTGGACAGTGTGAGTGCCACTGAAAATCAGCTCGTGTACCGTCTTCGGCACATGTGCCATAGGTTGCCTACCCCTGGTTTATATCAATACATTTAAACAAAGTATTATAAAAACACAGTAAGAATGATAAATACTTAAAATCATGTTATAAATATATATTAGCAGTACATTGAGAGTTACAGGGATTTCCAGTTAAAATATTTAAAAAAACCAGTTCTCTTACCTATTCCACATGTGGGTACTAAAAGTAGGGCTGTCAAGCGATTAAAAAAATTAATCTCGTGATTAATCGCACTGTTAAAGAATAATAGAATACCATTTATATAAATGTTTTTGGATGTTTTATACATTTTCAAATATATTGATTTCAATTACTACACAGAATACAAAGTGTACAGTGTTCACTTTATATTATTTTTTATTACAAATTTTTGCACAGTAAAAAACAAAAGAAATGGTATTTTTCAATTCATCTAATACAAATAATGTAGTGCAATCTCTAACATAAAAGTTGAATTTACAAATGTAGAATTATGTACAAATATAACTGCACTCAAAAATAAAACATTGTATAACTTTAGAGCCTACAAGTCTACTCAGTCCTACTTCTTGTTCAGCCAATCGCTCAGACAAACAAGTTTGTTTACATTTGCAGGAGATAATGCTGCCCACTTCTTGTTTACAATGTCATCTGAAAGTGACAATAAGTGTTTGCATGGCACTGTTGTAGTCAGCGTTGCAAGATATTTACATGCCAGATGCATTAAAGATTCATATGCCCCTTCATGCTTCAACCACCTTTCCAGAGGACATGCGTCCATGCCGATGATGGGTTCTGCTCAACAGTGATCCAAAGCAGTGCAGACCGATACATATTCATTTTCATCATCTGAGTCAGATGCCACCAACAGAAGGTTGATTTTCTTTTTTGGTGGTTCAGTTCTGTAGTTTCCGCACTGGAGTGTTGCTCTTTTAAGACTTCTGAAAACATGCTCCACACCTCATCCCTCTCAGATTCTTAAACCTTGGGTCGAGTGCTGCAGCTATCTTTAGAAATCTCACATTGGTACCTTCTTTGAGTTTTGTCAAATCTGCAGTGAAAGTGTTCTTAAAACGAACAACATATGCTGGGTTACCATCCGAGATTGCTATAACATGAAATATATGGCAGAATGTGGGTAAAACAGAGCAGGAGACATACAATTCTCCCCCAAGGAGTTCAGTCACAAATTTAATTAACACATTTTTTTAACAAGCGTCATCAGCATAGGAGCATGTCTTCTGGAATGGTGGCCGAAGCACGGAGGAGCATACGAATGTTTAGCATATCTGGCACTTAAATACCTTGCAATGGCGGCTACAAAAGTGCCATATGAATGGCTGTTCTCACTTTCAGGTGAGATTGTAAATAAGAAGCCAGACGCATTATCTCCTGTAAATGTAAACAAACTTGTCTGTTTTAGTGATTGGCTGAACAAGTAGGATTGAGTGGACTTGTAGGCTCGGAAGTTTTACATTGCACTCAAAAAACAAAAGTTACATAACAAAACAAAATCTACATTTTTAAGTTGCACTTTCATGATAAAGAGACTGCACTACATTACTTGTATGAGGTGAATTGATAAATACTGTATCTTTATCATTTTACAGTGTAAATATTTGTAATAAAAATAATAATAGAAAGTGAGCACTATACACTTCGTATTCTATGTTGTAATTGAAATCAACATATTTGAAAATGTAGAAAAACATCCAAAAATATAATAAACTTCTATTGGTATTCTATTGTGTAACAGTGCAATTAATTGCAATTAATGTTTTTGAGTTAATTGTGTAGATTAAATAGATTAAATTTGCTTAGTTATTTTTGCTTTTGATAGTCAGGGTCTCTTCCATTACCACAATACCGCAAGATCTGGGGTGCAACTCACTGCAGGGGAATATTTATTTATTAAAAAAAAATTTCCATTGGAATTTCAGGCTTCACCTATCATATAGTGAAGTTTTAAATGCATGTAAGTTGAAATGCTGAAGATTCAAGGGGCTTTGTAGATACACTTTACTTCTTGCCACAGAAACTAAGGCATTCAACAGGTTCAAAAAATCCTTCAAATTTCTGAGCGCCCTGGGGGATGCTAAACTCTCCTCCCCAAGAAGTTACAATTTTAGGCAGTGAAAAGGGAAGTAAATTTGAAAGCTGTCAATTTAGCACTTCAATGTTTATAATTTTAAGCATGTTAAATTTTACTCACTGAGTTGCTATTAAAATGGACATGTACACCTTTCAATAATTTCTTTGACAGTTATCCAGCCATTAATGACAAATATTGATAATATCTTGTATGCTATTTAACAAAACTTCTGTTAATCAGAAAAAACCCTGCCAATCTCTCAAAATCTCAGAATAAGAGATTTTATTTTGTTAGTTGTCATCAAGATTGGTTGTTTGTCATGGCAAAAAATGACAGTAATTTTATCATATGAAAAGGAGACGTCATGGAACAACATATCCTTTATTTTACAATATGAATTATTTAAAATATTTAACTAATATTTTCATCAAATTAAAAACACTCCATGACCAAGCTACTTATGGTGCTACTGACCATGAACTTTTATGAAAAATATTAAGGGTGGGAATTTCAAAATTGTTCAGCATTCGCCCAGTTCTGTTCCTAATTAAGCAGTTTCCAGCACGAAGCACTGAAGCAGGGGCATTTTTACCGATGACTTAAACAGGAGCAGATTTATGCCAACAATAAGCACTTTTGAAAAGCCCACCTTTGTGTCACAGATGTCATGACTATGACAAACAGAGGTTTAGAAATAGTTTTAAAAAATCTACAGTAGACTAGGAAAGCCTCTTCTATAACCTTCACAATTGCAAACACTGTGTAGGAAATGGCTAAAATAATAAGGTAAAGGTTGTTGTGAATTATGAAATTGAGTTCAAAGAATATCCAGTTTCAGTGAAAAATATTAAACTGGCACCTTGCATTTCCTTTCCTATAGCACCTTTCATCCAAGAATCTCAAAACAAAATTTTTCAGACACTAAGGGCAGGTCTACACTAAGGGCGGGGGTTGAACTAGGGTACGCAAGTTCAGCTACGTGAATAGCGTAGCTGAATTCGAAGTACCCTAGTTCGAACTACTCACCCGTCCAGACGCCGCGGAATCGAAGTCCGCGGCTCCAAGGTCGACTCTGCCACCGCCTTTTGCAGTGGTGGAGTACCGGAGTCGACCGCAGCGCTTCCGGAGATCGAACTATCGCGTCCAGATTAGACGCGATAGTTCGAACTCCGAGAAGTCGAACTCACCGTGTCGACCCGGCTGGTAAGTGTAGACTAGCCCTAAGACTCCGCTCTTATATGAGGTGGGAATTACTGCGTGTTCAACAGTGTTTTCAGAGCAACACACAGGTTGAGTGATTGGCCAAAGCTTTCATATCAAACAGAATCCAGGAGTCTTGCATTGACCCTACTTCCTCTCTCAGGCTGCATATGTGGAAGTTTAGAGACTTACAATATCTAATTGAAAATGCAGATCTCTTAGAAGGAACAGCGCACTGAGAAATATACTGGAACTTGTAAACTTACCAAGTGTAACAAAAAAGCAGAAGAGACTGTCAACCACAGTGTCCATAATGGCCTCCATTTCAGTGTCCGTTATATCTGGTCTGTTAATGGCTAAAACATTGTAAAATAAAGAAAAAAAAAAGTGGAGTTACAGTCTAAAGCAATCTCTACAATACACAACACCCTCAGTGAGGAAATCTCCTACAGGAGCTGAACAGAGACTCTTAGTCATCAACACTGAAGAAGTGACCAAGTAAGAAAGCTGTGATGAAGGCCCCACTTAATGCTCCTGGTCCCAATTAATTTTTTAAAGACACGAATAATGGAAAAACGAAGAAATTCATTTTACTGATTAGATCAAAACCAATGTTGTGCAATCTTCCTCCTCTTCTCTTACAATACATGTCAACCCTGACTTGACCCTATTACTACATAGCTATGGGCGGAGACAGAGAATCAAGACAATGTGTGTGGTGATTTTGGACTAACGTCCACTTGGAAACCAGTTTCTCAAGGTGGGAGACACTGTGCTATCTACAGAATACAAATTCTGTATCTGTACAAATATTACAATATGTTATTTTATATATTAAGAAAGTTCCAGACTCAATTGTCTCTAACATATATAATAATTGCTCCACTAATGGTTTAAAAAACATTTTGCTATCAATGACAATCTGCATGCCAATTTTCTAATCCAGGGGTAATTCCAAAGTATTTTATAATATAGATAGGGAGATACACACACACAAACCTTCCCTATAGCTGCTCTACTGTAGCAGTAATACATTTTATCTTTAACTAATATTTCTGCTTCTAATATAAACAGTCTATTAGACAAGCCTGGCTACCAACTTCTGTTTATTTAGGACACTGTGGTAACAATCATCATTTGGCACAACAAACCTAAGCTGGTTATGTGTACATTTTCTTTTCCCTTTTTTGGTGGGGCAGGAAAAGATTGTGAAGTTAGTTTACTCTATTTCAGGAGTTCCCAAACTTGGTTCGTGGCTTGTTAAGGGAAAGCCCCTGGTGTGCCGTGAGACGCTTTGTTTACCTGAGTGTCTGCAGGTATGGCTGCTTGCAGCTCCCAGTGGCCGCGATTCGCTGTTCCCGGCCAATGGGAGCTGCGGGATGTGGTGGCCTGGCCCATGCCGCTTCCTGCAGCTCCCATTGGCCGGAAATGGCAAACCACAGCCACTGGGAGCTGCGAGCGGCCAGACCTGCGGATGCTCAGGTAACAAAAGAGTCTCGAAGTCCGCCAGGGGCTTAACCTGAACAAGCCACGAACCAAGTTTGGGAACCTCTGCTCTGTGTTCATAATATCTTAATAGAAATCTACAGAATATTACAGCATTTGAATCTGAAAAATGTATTTGTTTAGAAATTAAGCAAAAGATTGGGTGGACCCATTCTAACAAGTTGATAAGGGAAAAGTATGTAATGACTGGTCATTGCTTAGACGACCCAAAGGACTCCTGTCATAATTAGAAAACTATCCTCTCTCTGATCTTCCAGACACCTTAGCAGATCGCTTAGCAGATGTGCATGTGTAAATAAGCCCTGTGAGAGTATGTACAAACCTATACAGAAAACCTCCGTAGTAGATTTTTCTATTTGGAGTATTAATTTAAATTTTTTTTTTATTTTTATTTTTTAGAAATGTTAAATATTCTTAAAAAATGTCTAAATTTAAGACAGTAATCTTCTGCCGCTAAAAAAACATATATAGTAACTCCTCACTTAAAGTCGTCCCAATTAACATTGTTTCGTTGCTGATCAATTAGAGAACGTGCTTATTTAAAGTTGTGCAATGCTCCCTTATAACGTTGTTTGGCAGCCACCTGGCTTTGTCCACTGCTTGCAGGAAGAGCAGCCTGTTGGAGGCTTGGAACCAGGGGGATGGACAACCCCTCTATCAGCTCCCCTAAAGTTCCCTGCACGGCAGCTGCCCAGCAGGCTATCAGTTGCCAGGCAGTTCAGCTGTCCCTCCCTCTCCTGCCCTCTGCCTTGGAGCTGCTCCCTCCTCACCCCGGTCCTTTACCCCATTTCCACAGAGCGGCAGGAGTGGAAATAGAGGGGAGAAAGGACACGACAGGGCTCAGCACAGAAGGAGCTTGCTGGATTTAACATCCTATTAACATGTATCTGAATAGTTTTGAATCCCACTTCTAGTTAATTCTTGTGAAGTCAGATTAACTGATCATAGAGATCTCTTTTGGCCTTATATCAGATAAAGATTTTAGATTTATTTATCTGCTAAACTAGAAATCCTCAGTTACAGGACAGAACTCATTTAAGATTATTAGGGCTAGTCTACACTTACCAGCCGGGTCGACGCGGTGAGTTCAACTTCTCGGAGTTCAAACTATCGCGTCTAATGTGGACGCGATAGTTCCAACTCCGAAAGCGCCGCGGTCCACTCCGGTACTCCACCACTGCAAACGGCGGTGGCGGAGTTGACCTTGGAGCCGTGGACTTCGATTCCGCGGCGTCTGGACGGGTGAGTAGTTCGAACTAGGGTACTTCGAATTCAGCTACGCTATTCACGTAGCTGAATTTGCGTACCCTAGTTCGACCCCGCTTCTTAGTGTGGACCAGCCCTTAGATATTTTTTTGATTTCAGAGTAAGCTTAAATTTAGCTATTCAATGGTAACAAATGTTATACAAATGAAATTTTACCTACCACGATAAGAGATGAGCTCCTTATTTTGATTACACAATACAAACATATCATCTTCCAAAGTAATGAAATTGAGATACTGATCAAAGACCTACAAATGAAGGGACAAAAAAGAATTAGATAGCTTCATGGAGTTTAGTTCCACCAATGGCTATTAGCCAAGATGGTCAGGGATGCAACCCAATGCTTGGGATGACCCTAAATCTTTGACAAGCAAGGAGGGGAAGACAGAGGTGGAGCACTCCAACTGCTCTGTTCTGTACACTCCTCTGAAGTTCAGATACCGGTGACTATCGGAGACCAGATACTGGGCTAGATGGACCATTGGTCTGACCCAGAATGGCAGTTCTTATGACTAAGGCTGCAATTTAGTCATGGAATCCACGGAATCCATGACTTCCAAAGACCTCCATGATTTGAGCCAATGCCGGATGGGAGCTGCAGGATCCCCTGCCACTGACCCCCCCGCCACTCCCAGCCACCCTGGGCGGCTGAGGGGGGTCCCAGAGCTCCTGGCTGCTGCTGGCAGCAGGGGGAACCCCCACAGCTGTGGGCCACTGCAGCTCAAAGCCCCCAGCAGAGGGGGACCCTGGAGCTCCGAGCCCCCACAGGTGGTGGGGGCCCTTGAAGCTCCCAGCCACGCGCAGCTGCCCAGGCTCCCCATTTTGTTACAGATATTTTTAGTAAAAGTCAGGGACAGGTCACAGGCTTCTGTGAATTTTTCATTATTGCCCGTGATCTGTCCCTGACTTTTACTAAAAATATCCATGAAAAAATCTTAGCCTTAATTATGACAATTACAAGATGCTAATAATAAAGTGTGAAGCTGTCTTGTCTTAAACGTACATTCATGACTTGTTACAGCTTTAATCTGAAACTGAACAATACCAGATTTCTATCTATAACAACTACAGCATAATTTATAAGGCCGGACATTCAAATAAAGAAACTGAATAAGATACAACTACAGCTGAAATATCTTAGAGGGTGCTGTTCAGAACTATTAAGAATAAACAAATATTAAAATGTTTCTAGGGCACTAATCTACTAATAAAAGCTATAAAATTTGGCTTTTCCTTTTGTTGAGGTGCTTAGCACTCAATCTGGCTGCACTGAAAGATGTTCATCTTCAGAAAATGATGAAATAATTTCATAAATAAATAACCCTAAACTTATCATGAGTTTGCTGTATAACACTTTGTTTATTCCTATGTTCAGAAAAATACAAATATCTAGGTAATGCATAAAAGGGAGGAAACAGATGTTTGAGCACTGAAGCCAATGTAGATATACCAATTTACACAAACTGAGGATGTGGCTATTGAAGTTTAACTAGTAGTTCTTATTTGAGTTGAATTAAAAATTTGGTAACTGCTCCTCTCTCCCCAATTGTAAGCTATAAAAATAAGGAGAAAAAGTGAATAATGTGATCTGAAATATGAAGAGTTATTCAGAAATATACAACTTTGATATGTCTGCTGCACATCAATCTTTACTCTAAGTTTCCTCCTTTTTTATAATTTAGCAGATTATATTTAAAATTATTTGTGCATGGATTGTCTGTCCATTCCAGTTGTACATTCTCTATTTCCAACAAAGATTGCAATCACAAGTTATGTATGTCACTTTGGGAGCAGAAAAATGAAGCTAAAAGGATATATGGCATTAGGTCAGCCCAAATGAAAGGAACATTTATATTTCATTACTATTTTAATCCTAAATGCTTTGTGAAACATTAAAAAATGCATTTTTAAAAATTGAAGGTCCTTTAACATCATAGCCTTCAGAAATTTCTTACCTTCGCTACTTGTGTTACTGCACTAGCCCCTAAGGCAGCATTTGCAATATCTTCCAGTTTACTTCTTGAAATGGCAGAAATAAAATTTAAATAATAAGATTCATAAAGCTGATTTCGAAGATCCTGAAAGCAAAAATGAATAGCTTTTAGTCTCAATAGGTACTAAAGAGCATCTAGCTAAAAATGAAGCTACTTCTTAAAAATCTGAGAATTTTTATTACCTAGTGTTCTAGTTATTGAAATTAAATTATTCTGGTGTGCTTAGAGGAGTGTTGATACATAAAAACATTGTATTGCATATTAACTGAGGTTGCAAGATGCAGGGATAGTTAGGAAACTAAAGAAGAAAATAATATATTTGCTGGTATGTAAGAAAAGGCCCTAATCATTAAATAAAGGAAGATGGTCAGAATAAGAAGTTATAAGACAAGAATGTAATGTGTGAAGAATGCATGGTTCAAAACGTAATTAATAAAACAAAAGGCTGCAGTAACAAGACAAAGAAAAACTGTCATAAAAGAAACAAGCACATTCCCATTGTTCTGCAGGTAAGCAAGGAAGGGGAGTAGGTAAGAAAGGAAGGCTTTGGAGGAAGGACAGCATCAATGATAAACTGCTTCAAACTGGTTTTTGCTCAAGCTAGCAAGTTAGCTGAAGTGTATAAAGAGCCATGAATCTGAAGGTTCTTTATCAGAACCACTCCAATCATGCTAGGACAAATCAGGATGAAAGGACTATTCTCTGGTCTGGTCCATCTGTGAGTATAATTGATCAAATCCTTACAGATGTATGTTACTGTATTGGATGTAGTACACTGCTTATTATTTAGGGTTTTTTTTAGTCACATCTAAAGCAATCACACAACTATCATCTGGCCTTTGGACTTAAAGGAATTTATGTGGTAATGTCTGGTGGTGTCCTGTATTAATATTCATACATAATAATTCCAACACTGGACACATAACATACCTAACACAAAACATCAAAAGCAAGGAAATGAAACTTAAGCTATTCAACAATGCACGTCTCTACTATTCTACCCAAATACAGACTGCACCACAGAGCATAACCAGCAGGGATGCCTATGTTCAAATCACCCTCTTCCCACAATTACATTCCCCCTCCCAACTATTGCTCTTTCTTAAAGTTCTGGGAAACATCAGCTTCACAAATTACAGTTTGGATACAGAAATATTTTTATAAGAGAATTCCTTTTTGTGGCAAATATAGATTAATACATGCAGTATGTTAAAATTTGGGAAAAGGTGCATTCATAAACTCACATGAATTAGATATGAACTACTATTTCAAACATTAAGTGTGCAAAGTAGTTACCTGGCACATTCTATCAATATTTTCTTCTGTTGGCATTACAAAATATACTGCCGGAACATCTGGAATAGGATCTCGATCAGAATGCAAAAGCCTAAGGGAAAATCAAAACTGAGTTGACTTTCCAGTTACTGTTGCTTCTCTTCCTATTCACTCAACACTATGAACATCAGAAAATAAAATGTTTAGTATGACCTCCTGCACATCCAATTTTCTAGAATTCTGCTATGTCTTATGAAGCTTGATTTCATCAATGTCACCATGCACACACAATGGTCAATTATTTCAAAAATAAAAAAAATTACTTGCTAGATGAACACTAACCCTAAATTAACAGTTGAGAGCTCCAGGGTAGCAAGCGGATATTGCTAAGTTCTGTCTCTCTGAAGGATAAGGAGGAACTGAGAGGTAATTGGGCCCACTTTACATAGGATACACATACATCCTCAACATGCCCTTGACAAAAAAATCCTCTCTCATGAACATGCAAACCCACAGTGGGATCGAGGTGGATAAATACTTGAAGAAGAATACTGGGTTATTTTAATTTATTTATTTGAGAGGGAGTCCCTCCATCTTCCACTGAGTAGGAAATTCTTCTGACTAGTTTGATAACTTTACCCATCCTTTAGCCACAATACTCCTACTGGATTTTGGGCAGGGGTAAGAACAGAATCTTCAATTAAATTTTTAAAAGCGCCTTTGTATTTTGTGTACTGATTCAAAAGACTGTGTATGTGATTTTTCAGAATATAAACAACTGGAGTTGTTGATACATGGTTTGAAGTATAAGTAAACAGATATAACTAACAAATGTATGCACAAAGTACTCACAGATGCAAGGTGATGCCCATGTCTCTCAGCTCTTTCACTGACAGCAAAGGAGAGATGATATCTTGGCCAAATCTGTCATAAATGAGAACCTATAAAACATAGGATGAAAACGTTAAAATATTTCTTAATATGAAAATTTTATTAAATGTTGTAAGTTCTTCCATTCCTATCATTACTGTTTACTAAGAGACAATAAAGAAGAATAAGAACAAATGAGCAGCAAAAAAGAAAGATGGAGAAATCTTGCCAGAATCAGTGCTTCATGTCAGTCAAACAGGAAGCTCTACCCCGAGAAAAGTAATTATTGTGAAGTGCAAAAGTATCACAAAAAGGTCAAGTCCTCTGACCTGAAAAAAAGAGAACGGATGGTACAGGCCTGAGTGGAAGAAGAGAAGGAAAGTATCATTTGGGGGGGAATTAAAATTATTCCAGAATGCCATATTGAAAAAATAGCAATGAAGGAATCTTGGGCTCCGCTTGCCCTAGATTTACTACTTCAAAAATTCAGTTTCTTCCTCTGAATTCCTCTTTCCTATTTCTACCTATTTAATTATGAATTTTTGCCAGTGCTTGCCCTCATGTTACAAGTGAGTCTTTGTCACTGGACCCCAATAGGTCCTAAGTTTCTTCCACTTAGTTTCTTCTCAGGTTCTCACTTAAAATATATAATAGGTTTTCCTAGAACTTCAGTTAGGCATTGCTTCCTAAAGATGCTGTACTTTTAAACATGTATCTTTTCCATCAACCAGAATATGCAATTCTCGATATGAATAATACATAGGATAAAAACCCTTAAAGAGTAAAAGAATTTAAGTACAAGAACAGCACACACACTATTGACAACACAAAGGAGAAAAGGCTAGGCATTGTTTAAAGAGAATTACACAGTCTGCTACGGTTGTTCAGTTTTTCCTATGCACAATGGCCAAATATATCACATCATAATTAGGTTGTATGTATGTCACTGGAAACTTGGCCTGAAAAAGGTGACTTTTTCATGACAAATTTTCAGAAGATAATTGGTGAAAGTAATCAAACTATGTGCAACCAAGTGTCTAAATTAAAATTAAAACTTTTTTAAAGGAAACATATACACTTCCTATGATTTGTTACTACCTCACCCCCAATTCTACTCTTTTGCACCAATACTATAGTTTGTTTTCAAATGTAAAGAAATTAAACTATTTTAATAATTAAAAAAGCATAAGCCCAATTGAAAGATTAACATTTTATAGGCACTTTATTTTCTCAAAGCCCGACAAATTGTCAGAAATAGCAGGTTACTACTATAATATACCATAAACACTTGGTCTGATGTTTACCTAACAGTTGCCAGATTTTTACCTCCAATTAGTTAAAATCTGATAATCTAAATTTTGGACATGCTATAAGGATGTCTTTTAGAATAAGTCAAGTAGTTTCTCTTACCTTCCATACAGGTTCTCCTGTGCTGTTTTTAATAGGGGGAAGATTAAAATTCAACATACGCTTCAAGGCCACTGAAAAATAGTGCAATAAAAACATCCTATTACTACTATTGTTAGTTTTACTTTTTTCATTGATAACCTTTGAGACCAAATATGTTTCCAAGGACAAAAGATTCTTTTGTAATTTAGTTCAGTACTGGTTTTTGCCAAAGGTCCAAAGCAAGACAACACAATTTTTATTCCTTTTTTCCATAAACTTTAAGGTCAGAAGGGACCATCATGATCATCTAGTATGATCTCCTGCACATTACAGGCCATAGAACCTCACCCACCCACTCCTGGCTGAGTTACTGAAGTCCTCAAATCATGATTTAAAGACTCCCACTTACAAAGAACCCACCATTTACACTAATTTAAACCTGGAAGTGACCCGTCCCCCGTGCTGCATAAGAAGGCAAAAAAAAACCACCCCAAAACCCAGGGTGGGTTTCTGCCAATTTGACCTGGGGGAAATTTCCTTCCCGACCCCAAACATAGCAATCAGTTAGAACCTGAGCATGTGGGCAAGACCGACCAGCCAGACACCTGGAAAAGAATTCTCTGTAGTAACTCAGAGACTATCCCATCACTAGCCATATAATCTTTGAGTTAAATTCATGTTGAGATCTATTGTTCTTGACTTATGCAGTTCAACTAACTATTGCTGACAGAATGAAAAAAGTTTTTAAACCTGAAGACAGAATCTCTTCTTCCTATCAGTCGGACAAATTGCAGCCTCATGAGAATGTTGTTAATTAGAACAGCTGCCAGAATACAACTCAGCTCTGTCCATTAGATCTATGGCTTCCCCCATCTCTTAGCAAGTTTCCATCTTTTAACAAGGAAAGTTACCTTTCTAGTATTTCATATAGCAGGAAGAACCCCAAACATAAGGGCCAAAAAGTTTCTTAAGATAATCAAGGCAGACTACAGTAATTCACAGATGGTGGGCACTGCCATATTGAAAAGTGGGAGCACACTGGAATGTGTGCGCCTTTAAAGAAAAAGTAGTAATAGCAGGTAAATTTAGAACTAAGAAAAAGGAAATATTTCACACAGCATGCTGTCTGGAATTCACTCTACAGGTGGTGAGCAAATTAAATACTGTGAGTGGATTTTAGAAGATGGAAGATTGGATAGCCAAAGGAAAGAAGATATTCATAAATTACTGAAGTTTAGAATTAAAATACATTTATGTATTGAAAAATGGTTAATTTCTGACTCAAGCAACAAATCAAATTTTAATATACCAACAAGGGTATACTAAAATAAATCTAACAATACCAAAAGAATGCTGAAGATTATGTGGGCAGAGGCACTCTTACCACCATTTCTGGTGGAGCCCCATAAAAATGTGGGCAGAAAAATAAAAATTAAATAAAATATTACTACCTCAGCTTCCTGCAGCCACAGGAGGTTGCCGGATGAGGGTCTAGTCTCCCCTGTACTGCTAGGAGCGCCCTGAAGCCGGGGGAGGTACTCAGAGGTGGGTCTGATCTCCCCCCCGTGAGTGGCCATGCAGGGGAAGAATAAGTCCTGTCCCTCCCCAGCCTGGCCAGGGCCATCAGCTAGGAGCCCCCAGCTAAGGTGCTCCCAGCAGCACAGGGGCGATAAGACCCACCTCCAGGAACCTCCTGTGGCTGAAGAAAGTTCAGGGAGTGCTGCCTTCAGATCCCAGCTCTGAAAGCAGCGCAGAAGTGAGTGGCAACCCTGTGACTCTCCCTACAACAGCTCTGCAATGTCCCTTCCCCCCTTCCCCCTTTTGGGGCAGAACCTGCACACAACACCAAGAAGTTTCAGATGTAAACATCTGAAAACATGAAACTGACTAATTTTCAAATCCTATAGCTGTGATATTGACCAGAATGGACCTGAATTTAGTAGGGCCCTATAAATAAGTTACAGGTAACTTCTCTGAGGAGTCTAAAATCTAAATTAAGACTAACCACATTGAGAAACAGTAGGCGAGGATACTGGGAGATGAAGATTACATCAGTCAAAGTTCATAAAGTGTACTCTGTACTCTGCTGTATTTTTTTAGTTGCTCTGGATTTTTACAATAAATTAAATTAATGAGGATTCATGGATTGTGTCCAGAGCAGAAGAAAACGTGGAATTTAGTGACACCGACTGAAATGAGTAATGAGGAGAAATGCAGCAGGAGGAGGAGGAGGTTGTACAGCAGAAAGGATCAAAGATGACAACTAAATAAAGCAACATCGAAGGATGGAATTGCTTGTAGTTTAAGGAAATAAAAGAATATCAGACTGCACTAGAGTAGGTACTGGTTGAAGGGATAAAACAGGAGAAGAGATTAAGGCACAGAAAGGGAATAACAAGTACTGAAGGAGATCTTGAATTCCTGTATAGGCTACAGTAAGTAGTTTGAGATGGTTAGCATAGAAAATGAGGAAGATGATTTTAGAAACAATGTGTTGAATAAACTCGCAGGGCACCAAGGATACCTGAAAAGCAATTGTCAAGATGAGAGATGACCAAAAGATGAACCAAGGTTTTGGTGAAATCACTAGCAAGGAAAAGAAACAAACAGGATTATGATGAAACATGCTTCCCGTTCTAACAGTACATTCCAACAGATGGCTCAAGGCTCTACAAAGATGGATTACTCATTCGATTTTCCCTCATTTATATATATGGTTAAATGACAACAGATAATTGAAACTTCAGTGTTATTACTGCTGCTCAGTTTTGAGAAGTTACAGAATGAAAATTGACTAAAAAGTCTTGTTGATGAATTAAAACCAGAAAAAAAGGAAAATGCACAAGTGTAGAAGCAGCACATCGCAGAGACATTAATGTCTAAGAAAAGGTTGATTAATTAGCCTTATTATCAATAGCAGTTCCCTCTAATGTTCATCCTAGTTTTAAGACTCATGTTTTCTACCACCTTGACTCTCCAGGACTCATATGCCTCCTATGTCTTTTGTTTAATCCTAACAGCAAATTCATGTAAGAAAGATGTGTTCTTTTGATGTCAAACCATATTTTATGTCTGCTCCGGTCACATATAGTCACAAAGAGAAACTGTTTCCAGAAGACAGCAAACGTAACCTACCAACCACCTTCTTTCCCATAATTTATGCCATCTCATCCATTCACTAGTCTACTTAGTCTGCAACAGCAACGCCAAAGCCTGGCGATTTTGGTGCTCTTGGCTCTCTACAATTGCGATTTTATTTACATTTCAGAAAAGTCTCTGCAGTATAGTCTTCCTCTGTCGCATTAACGGTCCAGGAAAACCCATTCTTAACCACTTCCAGCCACCGGACTCGCTGGGAGCTAACAGTACCAGCTAGGTGAGCTCCAATCCGCGGCAGAGTCGGGGCCACTCTTGGGACAGCGGATCAGGGGCGGGCCGAGCTCCGTGGTGCGTTGGGGTAACAGGAACAGAGGAGGCGGCGGACAGCAGAGGGGCGGTGGCTGGGGTCCCTGGGCGAGGTCCCCCCCAAGCCAGCGTTACACGGGGGGCCGCCAGGCTTCACAGCCCCACTACAAACAATGAATGCCCGGACCTGGGGACGGGCCCCGCGCTGCCCCCCTTTGCCCGCGGGAGGGGTGTGTGAATCCCCCGCTCCCCCAGCCACGGCCACAGCTGCCGGCCGCTGCACGCCCCCCCTTACAGCCACAGCTGCCGCCCGGCCGGGGGCCGCAAGTCCCCTGCTCGCGCCGCCGGACGGGAAAGGCTACAGCCAGGGGCCGAGCCCCCGGCAGGGGCTAGAAGGGAGAGCGCCTCACCTGTCTGCTTCTCCCGGATACCGGCCGCCATCTTCACGGCCAGCCCCGCCCACCTCCGCGTACGCACCAGCCGGGCGACGTGGCGCGTCGCCGCACTCAGTGCCCTCCGCCTGGCCCCGCCCTCACCGCCTGGCCCCGCCCCTGAGCCCTGGTCAGAAAGGCCGGGTGGAGGCGGGGAGCTGAGCCGGGCAAGGAGCTTGGCGGTGCCGAACCCCCACCGCTGGCGTGCGCGGCTCTGTTCATTTCATTACAGGGGATTTGTTTATTTCACCCCCTTAAGCGGAGACCTGCCCCGCTGTAAGCCGCCCTGGCTCTTACCCTGGAGCCCGCTTTTCTAAAGAGAAATCGCACCTGCCCTTAGCATAGAGCGGAGAGCCTGCGCCTGTTGAATAAAGACGGATTGTGTAGGTAGGAACCAGTGTGAAAGCCATGAACAGAATGAAATTACCACTTCCAGGCTCCAATACTCCATCCTGGTTGGGGAGGGGCACTAAAATTAGTGTTAATAATAGCGTGTATAGGGAAAAATAGCCTATGATCGTGTACGAAGAGGATAAAACACACCCTGGATGAAAGGAAAGCGGTTATGTGACCACATCTTAAATACCACCACTTCCTATCTTTGATTCTGCAACCAGAATGCTCTTTTAACAATTTATATTTCACCCATAGCTACTATGAAATTAGTTGTTGGCATAGCTGTATTAGGAAAGCAGTCTGCAAAACTCCTTTAGCTGCCCTCTTTTGCAAGTCATCCCAGTATCTCCAACTGCACAAAGTACAATTCTGCTTCATATTTATTAGAACATCACCTTGGTTAAGCAATGGCTTGTCAGCCCATTGGACAGTTGCTTAAGTCTATGTCTAATTAGACTGACATACTTTATGAGCAGTTATAAAAACGCTATTAGCAGTGGACACAATTGACACCCAACAAAGAAAGCTTCAAACACTCAAATACTTAGTTCTGTCAAACCTATTTTTATGCAAATTAAGTCAGATGATCAAGGATACCTCCAAGGTAGTGCATTTCTTGAATGGTTTGTCACCTTTGCTTTTGCTCTACTAATCAAACAGTAGTTAATTTTTAATTAGAGTGTATTCATGAAATTAAATGTATTCAATAGCTATTAGCCAGGATGGGCAGAGATGGTGTCACTTGATGATTACCACTTCTATTCATTCCCTCTGGGGCACCTGGCATTGACCACTGTCAGAAGACAGTATAACATGCTAGATGGACCTTTGGTCTGACCCAGTATGGCCGTTCTTATGTTCACTGAATATTTAAAATCTGTGGCATGCAGGATGCAATGGGGAGAAAGCGATTCTGAATGGCACAGGGATAGCCTGGTCAGGCCAGGGAATGTGGGTGGATATTAAAAAGCCTACGGGACTTAAGGACTGCAAGTTAATAGGACTTGTGCTCAATGGGAGTTAGGTGCCTAAATACCTTTGAACATCTAGGCCTTAGGCACTTTCAGAAATTCCACCCTGTGCCTATCATTATGTGATATATTATGTGATGGATGCTACATAAATCCCACAACCAAGACATTTTCAAAATGAAAAAATGAAGTTCAACTGCTTTTGAAGAAAATACACATTTAATACAACTGCTTACTACTAACTGAATCATTAGTTACTTTATTGCACTTCAAACATTTTATACACATGACAGTTGTCTCCCAAAATTAATGTATTTACTTCATGGAGTAACACTGACATATAGCTGTTAAGTATGTTACTTGAAGCTGCAACAGATTTCAGGCATTGTACCCCACAGCTATGGCAAAAACCAAAGCCAAAAATATTTACAAAATTGCAAGTTCCATAATGCATATTATTATACATAACGGATGTTAGTTTTTCTAAACATTCGCTTTGTGTTACATAAAATGCTAAATGCTGCACTTTTTACCAGAGAACATTAATATTTCCACAATTCAGATATTCTATTTTCTTTTAGCAAACCAAAATATATAACATGCTACTTTTCATAAACTAGTCTTTGATTCCCATTTTGCTTTTATGGAATTGGCAACTCCCTTATGTTAAACCAATAACATAATACCACAACTTTAAATCCTTTACTACATAGCTGATAGAGTGAAACAAAGCTACTCTAAAATACAATATATTTTGCAGCTTCAGGAGTTTATTTAATTTATCGCTTCCCTATTTGAGGAAAAATACTAGTTTATATCAATTGGCACTTTAAAAAAAGTATAAACCACAGAATTGGAGGAGTTGGATTAATGACAATTTTCCATTTTCTGCTGTGCATATTTTAAACACTCCTCTTTAAATACTAAACTCTGTGTATGTATACCCTAGTGCAAGGAAGCTATTTAATGAAGAACTGTAAACCTAGATTGTTAAAGATTTGCATTACATTTAATGCTGTAGAGCCTGAAGTAGAACATAAGGTTGGTTACTTCTCGCTCTGAATATATTTAGCTAACAACACTTAATAACATAAAAAAAAAGACACCAGACAGATTTTTTTGGCAAGACTCCCTCTCAGCCATCTTATTTGACTTTGACTATTCCTAGTTTTAAAAATGTAGATCCACAAACTTCAAGACTACAATATTTTAAACATCCAATACACCTCTACTTCGATACAACGCGAACCGATATAACACAAATTTGGATATAACGCGGAAAAGCAGTGCTCCGGGCGGGGCAGGGCTGCGCACTCCGGTGGATCAAAGCAAGTTTGATTTAACGCGGTTTCACCTATAATGCGGTAAGATTTTTTGGCTCCCGAGGACAGCGTTATATCGAGGTAGAGGTGTATTAATCTAAGATTATTTGTAATAAAGTTCCCAAGAAAAACAAATAATAAATTGTTTATAAAATTTGGCAGCCCTCAAACAGAAGTTATGAGCTTGACACAGAAGTTACTGGGTGAGGTTCTATGGCTTGTGAATGAAGGTGAGACTAGATGACCATGATGGTCCCTCTTCTGACCTTAATCACAAATCTTATCAAAGATAAGCTTATTATACAAATTGTGTAGTAAGAAGCCATTATATTGTATGTTTAACAGATAACACTCTTGTTAATACTGGAGATTACAATAAGCAGCTTTCCTAACTCCTAGTTTTGCTTCAATTGTATATTTATTTTTTGTAAAATGGAAAAATTACCTGAGCATATTCAATTTTAATGATGTGTTATATAAATTAAAAATTTAATTCTAGCAGTTGATTGACATAGTAACATAAGTTGCTCACTATTTCAACACCTCAACTTTCTAATGAAAGAGAGTTTTGTGCTTCAGCAAGATAACTTATTTCTAAATATAGTAAAGCTACTTATATTTTGAGAATATGAGGAGGAATGACATTGAAAATGACAAACAATGTAAGAATGTTATGTCCATGATAGATGCTGAGAAATAAGCAGAAAGGGCCAAATTAAATCTCTGTTTTAGTTCTCAGGAAGATACTGGAGTTGCAGCAAGGATTAATTTAGTTTAGAATGCCTAACTGAAGCAAAACACACACTACAAGAATGGGGATATTGTTTACCAACTTTGCAAAGTCATAGTCCAGGAATGAGAACACAAGCCACTATGAGACTTTCAAAACTAAAGAAGTTCAGATCTTTCAAAGCTATATTCAAGGCCCTGATTATTCTAAAGTTGTAGAATTCTCTAAAGATTCCACCTTTTGCCACACAATCGTGCAGCAGAATCTAAATTTAAACCACAATGAAAATGTCTTGTTTTTTTAGTTGTCAAGATAGTCTTCTAAATGTTACCCAGAAATAACCAAAGTAACTGTTGTCTTAAATCAGCAGAAAACTTGAAACAATAGCACCCAAAAAGATCAGATGTGTACTGTTTCCATTCATCTCAATTTGAGGTCAACTCCAAAATCTAACATTTAAATGTCAACATTGATTTTACACTTCCTGTGCCTTCTGAAGTGCCTAAAGCCCAACAATTGTTATTTTGCCAAAACCACCAGCTCTCCCAGGCATTACATCCACAAGTTACATGCTTCTAGTCAAAAAAATACGTAGCACATCACAAAATAAGTGGAACCTCAAATTAAGCAACAATTAACAAGGAATGTTGCACTAGCTGCTGCATTAATTTTCTTATTTAGTTCAATGTAAGTATATGAGTCTGCTGCAGAATTCTGAGAGGTGGAGCACCACAAAACCCAGAAACCTTTGCTATGGAAGTTAGGTACGCCTTGCCAGAGCACATAGGCCTTCATTATAATGGTAGTAGACATTTCTGAAGTCAAGCAATAGTATAAAAAGTATCTCCAGAGCTGAGATCCTCAGAATAATGGACAGAAAGAACACATGGAACAGTTTCTTGAGAAAACACGAGAATTAAAATCAAGAACGTTATATGTATAATAGCAGAACAAATAGAATAACATTTTCTAATAACTAGTCAGTGGAACTCGGAGATACAATCAGTTTTGTTTAAAAAATAGAGCCTACCAGACTTTTGGCCCACAACCAGAGTAAGATCCTGACCTACTTCAGTCTGCTTTTTAAATGTTGAAGAAAGGGAGACTACTTTCAAAGTAGTTAAAGAAATAATGGCGTGGAAAAATACAAATTAAAAAAAACCAGACATTTTCAGAGATTCTAAGATGTAAAATTAAAAACTACACACTCTCCAGACATTTCCTGACCAATATAGTTTGTAGTTTGAACATCAGAAAAAGACAATTCAGGGAGAAATGTAGTAGTTGCAAGAATCTGGAGAAAAGTTTTTTATGGCTTAACAGATAAATTGTACTAGTCATTAAAATATTGTTCAGCTATCTTAAATGTTTAAATAAGCCAATCTGAGCCTGAATCTGAGAATTCTCAAAGTTTTTCATAATGTGTCAAATTTTAACAGAGTGTCTCATGGACCACCTCAAATTCCATTCATACTTGCAGAACATTCCAGTGGCAGCTACAATACTGTACAGGAACTAAAGAGAGTTACAAAGTATTATACATTTTTATACATCTGAATGCAGTTTAGTAGCTGAAAATAGAGAAAGCATGCAACTAATCAGCTCCCATTAAAAAAAAATAACACACAAACAAAAACCTTCAGACAGTCAGTTTGAAAAAACTGCTTTAGCTGAGATTTCTTTAAAAATCTATCCATCTATTGCATCACTAACAGGATTTTCTTTCCCACAAAGAGTTCCTTTGGACTATATGGGTATTTGTGCAGGATTTTTTTTTTGGAGAGGGGGAATGTAGGGGGATTGGGTTTTATTTTGTTTGTTTTTAAACACAAAGTGGTGAATCTTGCCTGTAATCTATTAGTAAACTTGCTTCTAAGTGGCTAATAATATTTTATTTTTTAATCTTTGAAGGAATCTGAATAGTTTAGAGTCCATGTGGAATTATAAATAAGATGGCCTTTTTTTGAGACATAGAATAGATAGCTGTGATTTTTTCCTATTAATCTGATTAAGTAATAAAGAGCAACCGAATAAGAATAAGATCAATCTAACAAAACAGCTTTTAAGAGAAATATCAAAAGTGTAAAAAAATCAGCTAACAAAGTATACAATCTTATTTCTCTCCAACACGAGATTTCTGTATAGATACATCATCAAGTAACTCATCTCCATCCCCCTCTTAATTAAAAAAAATCTTTAAAATTAATATCAAAATGTTTCCTGTACTACCTTAATTATGAATGAGCTACAGTTCATCTCACTAAAAACTAAACATTAATTGATCCAGATATCCATGGCCACTGCGGTATCTTTGAGAAGCAAATGGTACCATAATTACTGTAGAATTGCAAATATTAAGTTTGTTACATGTACCTACTGTAGCTGATGCTGTTCAAAAGGCAGTAACAATTGAGAAAGATATGGCATTTCGCATAAGGGCATAAAAAGGAAGTGCTGGACCTTGATTGCAATGGAATTTTGGGACAAAGATCAGGATAAATGATAATAAGAAATTATGGTGCAAGCTATTATCAAAATTACTCTGAATCCAGTAAAATGTGAACATCTTCTTCTAACTAGCATAGGGGGAATAAACCGCAGAAATAGCTGTAAGGCTAATAATTTCATGTTTAGTTTTTAAAACACTTATTAGAGTCACACTTTCAGATCTTTTACTTCTGAATTTTATTTATTCCTTTGACTCTGTATAACAATTTATAGCGTAACACTGATATATAAAAATCCATGTGCAAAAGACGAAGATTTAATTTAAACCCCAAAGAATCAAGAAATTTAGAGTAAAAGCAAATTTAGTTCTCAAACTTCATTATTTTCCTTGGTCTTCCCTGAACTGTGGTTGATTTTTCCAAGGACACAATGTAACAGCTTTAAACTCCACATTTTCTCTCTTCTGTAGATTTAATACATCATTAATATTTGAAAAGGAAAAAAATATTTACTGAATGTCAAACTGAAAAAACACCCGTAGAAGAACTGATGCAGTGTCCCATCACCGCTATTTCAAAGACATTATAAAAATCTAGAGTTGATCACCCTTAAAAATGTGCCTGCTTTGACTTTGATAAATCACGTTACTTCAGTGTGTAGAGCATTACCTATACTTACTGATAGGGAACAGCGTGCTGAAAATACTTATAACCTTGCATATTTATCTATAGCAAAATTGGCAGTTTTTAAGTGTTATGCTGTCAGTTCCCCTTGAAGTCAAGGGCAAAACTCTGACTTCAACAAGAACATGATTCAATAGATATTAGAAATATTACATCCCCAATTTTAGTCTGAAAATGTCTTTATATCAATTTTAATTTCTATATCTTGTAGTATAATCTTCAAAAGTTCAGCACACAAGTACACTAACTACTGACTTTCCAAATTTAAATGTAGTTTTAGCCTACTGCTCTAGTGACGTGTCCAATTATTTTTTTCCACTTGAAAAAACTCCAAACAAGTTTGATTTGTGAGCATATGCATTAAACCAATACAACTTTTAAAAACAGTTTTGTAACTTAAAATGACCAATTACAAAAATCTTATTTGGGCTTAGACTATCTGGTAAGTTCCAAACTAGAGCAATAAATTGGACAAACAACAAAAGCAATTTTTGTAAACCAGTGGGGGAAAACTGAGATGGAAAAAGGGTATCAATGCTCAGAAATGTAATAGCAGCTCACAAGAAGGAAGATCCCACAAACAGAAAAACTGAATTCATGACATCGACTTTAGTAACAAAAAAAATTTATTCTACTTCTAGTCTTAGTGCGCTGCTGATGGCAAAGTCCATTTTGTTTTTAAACTGCTCATACGTCTTTGTTATTGGAAGTTCTAAGCAGTTAAGTTGTCTGTTTCCAACAGGGTATTTTATAGGCAGAAATTTAACTGAGGGGTCAGGCTCAAAACCAATGGGTGGGATAGAACTGGTACCAGTTGCAAAGACCAGAATGTGTTCCAGTGTTGCTGCAGACTCACCACCTAAAAGAAAAAAGTTTAATGTTATACAGTCATTCTCAGTTACTCATAAGTTATTCCAACATAGGCATTTTGGGGAAGAACACTGATTAACAAGGAATAAGCCTTTTGCATATCAATAACCCGGAGTATACTTGCAATTAGAAGCAAAACTAAATTAGAAAAAGTTTTCACTAAGATGTAAAGAAAAAACTTTGTGTTAATTGAGAGAAATCTAAGGTGGTGATGGAGAGGAGGGATTGAATCAAAAAACCCACTCCTTTGGCTAACTGAACTAAGTAATGAGGAAAAAGAGAGTTCACTTACCTTCCACATCTTGTAAATAACCCATCCAGAAATCAACACCTTTGACTTTGTTTACACCTGATAAACAGTGGATTGTAAAGAGATCACCAAGAATTCTTGCTGAAAGTCTCTCGGGTTTGTGACACAATATGCTAGAGAACGCATCAGGATGCATCTGTAATTTTTCCAATACACCAAGAGTTTTCAAACCTTGCCTAAAGCTGGAATCATAAAAAGAGGTGGCATTAGAAAGTCACCAAAGAACTAATTTTGCCATAAAATGTTTCACAATACCTTTTGTTTTACGAAGGCTGGTACATATAAGTTTTCTATAATTATGAGATTCCTGCCTATGAGAAGTATTTCCCTAATTTTCATTTACAGTGTTCATTTAAATTTTTATTTTTTTTACCTATGTTACCAACACCAGTTTAGATTGTTAAAAATGTAACAGTTTTGAGAATCCAGTTACAAGTAGATGGTTTTTTTGCATCTCTCTTGGCTTGCACTATAAAAAACACAATGAAATCTGCCATTATCAGGTTCCTTGACTGCCTGGGAATGTTTGTTTTTAAAAAAATTATTTTATTTTTTTTTTTTCAAAAATTGAGGAGACATCTGTTAATCTTAAATCTTATAAAAAATGGTTTTAGAAAATTTATAATTTGGGAGATGTGTCTTTTTAGGACTAAAGTATAAAATTCTTAAATATTGAACTTCCTTGATTTCCTCCATAGCGGTTTCTCTTGGCTTCTTTGTAGATACTAACAGGAATTAGAAGTTTATAATGACTGGCAGGTTTACAGATCTGAATTCTCTACTATATGCTCACAGGTTATATGTTTCAAACTTTAGTTTTAACTAAATGTGAAAGTTACATTAAAATCTAAAGTAAACTTAAAGGGAGGGGAGACGGGTGGAAAGGAATCCAACATAATTTTAACTGTATTTGGCTATTCAAAACAACTTCAGAAAAATGTATAATGCAGTACAAGACCTGATTTTTAGAATTCGTGTGCATGATTCCATGCCCAAAAATGTACATGCAACTGTGTACAAAATTTACATGCACAATTACTATAGCCTCTCCCACATTGAGTAGTACCTTATTCCACAACTAGTCGTAAGCAATTTCAATGCTTCTCAATAGTTTAATAAGTAAAAATGAATACTTTAAAACTTTCACAACCAAACCAACCTTTCAAAAGGTGAATGAACTCGCTTAATTACATGATAGATCAGTATGTCGTTCACCAACATATCCTTATCACATAGAGTTGTCATAGGTCTTAAACATCCAGCAATAGTAAGATATTCATAGCAGTCACTTATTGTAGATTTTAAGCTGGCCAGAGTTCTTGATGATTTTATCTACAGTAGGAAATAAAACATTTACTAGGTATTTGTTTGCTTCATATCTGTTCCATCAATAAATATAAAATTTAGAAGTCTGGAATCAGTAATCTCTTCCTAGCAAGTACTAAGATGATGGGGGTCATGGAAGTATCTGAACACCTTTGGCTGAGGCATACGTGTTGTCAACAGGATGCAGATTATGTCAAAAGGACAATAGTCATACACTGAATTTGATCAATCATATACTATTCCTCAATACTTGCCAGAAACATACCTATCCCAAAGTCTAATCTCAAATCTAGCATCTCAAGGCTCCAAAGCAAGAGAACACCACTGGGTGGGGCACTTTACCATTTTTATTGTCTGTGCTACATCAAAATCTGCAACATCTTCCACTGTTGGTTTCACATTCTCTGGTCCATAAACAAGACAGTTAAACAGAGTTTTGGAAAAGAAACTGGGAGGTACACCACCATGAACCAAAGAAACTGCAATCATTTTGCCAGCTTCATAGTATAAATTCTCTTTTATAGCTGTAAATAAAGAAAGTATATTTGAATTAATAATAAACTATGATCTGCAACAGTTATCACTACCCTCTCATATTAATACGCATATAAGACAAACTCTTAAGGCTGAGACAATAACACTGACAAAAATTCATGGATATGACCAAGTGAAGGAGCAACTTGCTCCCTGCCCCCTCCTTCCGCCCCTCAAGCCAAGCCAAGCCCGATCACAGTGGAGCTCTCCCGCTCTCTACCTTACACAGCGCTCAGTTCTGAGGCATGAAAATAGCACTTCAAGCAGCTCTGGAGAAGTAATAAATACAGTGGAGTGGAGGGGAGAGATAACAAGAAATAGAGGGAAGGGAAAGTGAAAAGAAGAAAAGGTACCCTTTCTGAGAAAAGGTAAACTGAGTGTTTCCTGTTTCAATTTCTTGAGGTCCAGAGATCAAGAGTTCCAAATCTGATTGCAAGTCTACATCCATATAGTATTATTACTATCAAGTATTCCAATCACACCAAATTAGCAGTAAAAAACGTAGACAACTTATTCATTGCCCAATTCTTACCCCAAAACTCACATTTTAAAAATAATAAAAGGAAAAATTAGTTTGGCACACATCTACTTCTATTTTGTGGGGCTCATGGTCATTTTATCTTGTTATCAGAATTAACTTTTTTTTTTTCAGATGTTTATTATACTGAAAATTACTTTTGACAGAACTATGTTTTATCATAAAATTTATGCTGTATTTACCTTGAGAATCAAGAGATAAGTTCTTTGAGGAAGAGCCCTCAAATAGTGATGAGTTCTGAAGATGAAGCATTAATAATCGGAAAAACTCATGTTTTGATCCATGAAAAGCATCTGTCTCTACTCTACCCTTGCAATTTGTGAACTTCACTTCCATAGTGTTTGCAGGATTGAAGTTTCGCCCTCTGAATCCTTTTAAGGCACTACTCCAGATATTGTCTCTGTTGATGTTCAGTCTTGTAGTTTTTGTATTATTAACCTGTAACTTTAACTGCCTCAATATATTAGAAGCTTCTCTTTTTTGTATTCTTAGTTGCCTACAAGACACAAACGAGCACATTTTTAATGAAACACAGGATATATGGTTATTGACAATTACAGTACAAGAAATCATAGATCAGCCTTTCTGAATCAGAAAGTCTATCCTTCTGGCACCCATCTCTGGATACTGACATTTTACCAAGTTCCTATCAGTTACTGCAAGCCAATGGACAGACTCACCAGCTGGACTAGTCAAAATAAAGCCCGAGCTTTCAAGCTGAGTGCCATGTCCCTTTTCTCAGGGCTGGTTTTATTAATTAACACAAGATACAAGAGTCTCAAAATAACACAAGACACTGGGTAATGGAGGCTTGTTACACTTATCACCAAAAGAGTAATGAGAGGATATATCCTTCCCTCTTGGTAGTCTTTCCTGGCAATCCCCTAGGACTTCTCTCAGGGCATTTCCGTAACACTTGTTCTCCTGAAAATAAGCCAATAACTTTCCTTTATATACTCTCCAGCAAGTAGTCACATGATGCTTGACTGACTGACCCCTTGCCATCACGTGCCCTGCCTGGAGGCTACCACTCCTTAATCTTAAAAGCTAGTGTTGCCCACTCTGCGGTACAAAAAGAAAAAAAAGGGGGGGGGGACATCTGGGATGATCCTGAGCCCATAAAACTTGACAGCTGGCCAGGTGTACTGAGCACCCTTAGAAATTACTCAAGATAGCTATCTCAAAAAAGGGATGATCCTGGGGAAAACCTGGACAAGTGGCATCCCTATAAAGGGCCACAGACTGTAACAAGTACATGGGAACATACTGCCCTGATGGAGTTACATGAACATTCTGGAAGCTAATAAAGATAAACACTTAAAAACCATATACTTAGTCTGATGTAAAATCTCTAACTTAAAAAAGGAACTCAAATTCAAAGATTTCTGAGATATACGAATACATGATTTCACAGGTAACACTATTGGAACCAGGTATTTTAAAGTAATAAAAAATTAGTTACAAAGTTACAATCAAGGTCTATTAGAATTGATAAACTGCCTTAGTTTCACTGTATTTATTACTTCTTGCCGTAAAATTCTCACCTGAGCCAAATTATCACTATATTGCAGGGGTTGGCAACCTACCGCACGCGAGCCGATTTTGAGTGGCACGCAGCTGCCTGCTGTGATCCCAACCCCCAGCCCCACCGCCCACCCCTGCAGGGGCAGGAGGCAGAAGCTCGGTCCTGTGGCAGCCAAGCTTCCTCCCTCCCCCGCTTCTTCCCCCAGTATAGTGCTTTCCTGCCCCACCCCCTCTCCTTCCCTGCGCTGATCAGCTGATGACCCTTGCGACGGGGAGGGGGAAGAGCGGGAGCGTGCACCCAGCTTCGTAGAGGACGCAGAAAGAGGTAGGGACGAAGCCTTGGGGAAGGGGGTGGAACAGGGCATATCCCTTCCAGCCCCCTGCCCTGAGCCGCTCAGGGCAGGGGGTGGGAGTACCCCTAAGAGCCGAGCACCCCAGCCCTCTGCCCTGACCCCCCACCAGACACCCAGCCTTCTGCCCTGCATCCCCCCCGCCCTCCAGCCCTCTGCCCTGAACCCCACCCCAACACACACCCAGCCTTCTGCCTTGCACCCCACCCTCTGCCCTGAACCCCACACCCAGCCCTCTGCCCTGACCCCCCCTCACACACTCAGCCTTCTGCCCTGCACCCACATACCCCCAGCTCTCTGCCCTGATCCTTGAACCGCCCCCCACACCCAGCCTTCTGCCCTGCACCCCCTCCCACACCCTGTGGCACCCCATGACTGGTGCCATGACCATGAACGGTCTCGTGTTGGAGGGGACCGACGTGAAGGAGATTTGTGAGACGATCTCTGACAGGAGGATTGTCGGTACTGAGACTACGGAGATCAGTGTTGTGACTCTGGATTTCTGCGTCCCACAGGTGGTGACCATGGCGTCGGAGATCTGGGCCTCCCGGCCGGAAACCAGGGTTGCAGTACCGGGGTCCTTGGCTGTGGCGAAGGGGAACGACGCCTGCATTCCGGAGAACATTCCACTGCCTTTAGGGGTGGTTCCATCACCAGCTTGGTCACCTGAGATGGTCTCCTGGCAGCATCTGCCATGTGGCCAAACATCTGTGGTGCTGGTCGGCCTAACTGTTCTTTGGGCGCTGGGCCCACCTGGGGTGCAGATGGCCCTGCAATGGGCCAGGACCCCCTACCGCTCCTTTGAGTAGGAAGCAGGTCCCTGGCTGGGCTAGGGGGGTCTGACCACAGCGATACCCCCGAGATCCTCTGTTGCAGGCAGGAGGCCTAACTCAGGTCCTCTTCCCGATGTTCCCTTGCGTGGTGCCTGAAGACCAGACAACTTAGACCACTTCTTTGATACTGGAAAGGGGGAAATGGTGCCGGGCGGAAGCTGGTGCTAGTAGTGCACTGCGTGCCAATGCCGAAGTACCAGGTCTGGAGTCTGAGTGCGAGGGCTCCGATGCCAGGTGCAGAGCAGCCTCCATGACAAGGGCCCTTAATTGAATGTCCCACTCTTTTTGAGTTCAGGGATGAAAGATTTTGCAGATCTGGTACTTGTCTTTTCTAAGGGACTCCCCCAGGCACTTCAGACAACTCTCGTGCAGGTTGCTGATGGGCATTGGCTGGCTGCACTCAGAACACGTCTTGAAGCCTGGAGAGCAGGGTATGCCCCACTCCAGGACAAAATCCCAGCCTGGGCTCTAACTACTAGACTACTACTAAAACACTTAACAGCTAACTAATCACTGACTAAATAACAAAGGAGAACAACCTGAACAGTGAAGAACTGCTAATGCTCTTGCTAAACAAGACCAGGCGCTCCAACCGACCGTCACGGGCGGTAAGAAGGAACTGAGAGGGCGTAGGGCCAGCGGCACTTGATATATCGCAGCATAAAAGTGTGGCACTTCAGAGGGCGCAACAACCAGCCCTATGGATACTGCTAAGGCAAAAGTCTCCAACAATTGTGCATGTGGGCACGCACACACTTACAATGGAATCAACATGAGCAAGCACTCGAAGAAGAATTTCATAAATCAGGATTTTCAGCAAGTTCTTAGGTTAAGCATTCTATTTTGCACTTTCAATGTATATATCCTGGAGGAAATACATTTCATTTTATACAATCTAGAGGAGACCTGGACCGCCAGATGCTTTTGAATAGAACAAGAACACTTTTTATTTACTTATTATGATTGTTATTGCAGGGTGAAACAAGTTTCTCTGGAGTATGGACCTGGACAAAGAAATTTGGGCCTTGATAAAAAAAATAATTGACTCCCCCTGATCTAGAGAGCCTTGTTCAATATGAAAGAAATATTAACTTACATTCTTCTCACTGATAGATTCCTTGATGAAGAATTGATCAGTGGGGATATGGACATAACCATCTTATTAGATGCTGGAAGGTCTAATAATGTGCCTGAACAGCTTGACTCCTTGTACAACATCTTTGGTGACCTGGAAAGGGAAAAGCTATTACAAAATTAATTTCTCATTCTGAACTTTATGTAAACATTCATTTGAAAGTAATAGTAGATCTGTTTACCTCAAGTGTGATTTAAAGAACCCTACGTTGCTATAAAGCCATGGAATCAATTTGTTTCTATACCATAATATAAATGATTGTCCCGACTAGAAGACACTGAAGTAAATTTTGTCATCAATAATTTACCTTGCATTCCTCAGACCCACCTCTCTTTTACATAATCAAATAGTTGCTGAACCCTAGAAATGCGGACATTACCACCACCATTCAGCACTAGAAAATGGAATAATTCTGTCTCTGGAAATATTGTAACCTCAATTTTTTCAGTGCATAGTGGTGCTATGGTTTTCTACAGTGTTATATCCCACATAGGACAAACTGAAATTTGATAATCCTTGAGAACCATTACGTACTGATGTTATGTTATGTTACTCCCATAGGTAGACTGCATTGTATTGGTATTGGTATTGTGTTGGTATTAGTTGGCACCAGTTCAATACACACAACTGAAGTAACGTGCTGCAATTTTTCATCTCGCCTTTTAATTACTAAGTAATGTTGTAAGTTCCAGTTAAGTCTTCTAGAGTTACTCATATTCTGATTTTGTTTAGCTCCAAAGATGGCAAAATTCCTATATTAACATGCAAAAAAAAATTAAAGCAATGTTAAGGTTGCAAAATTAAGCACTCAATTAAGGAAAGAAACTAGGAAAGAAACAATTTCTGTGCACAACAGTCATCGGTTATTTGATCTCTTATATGCCCCAGAGGGACAGTTAAACTTGCATGTACCCTCAAAATAAAAATAAAATAAAATAAAAAAGTAAAGTTTCCTGGCCTTTGAGACCCTTAGCACTGAAACTTCAACTTTCCAGAGTCTGCAGCTCATAGGTGATAAATTGCACTGCCATCTCCTGCCACGTACATGTGTGTTCTTATACTGCGAAACCAAGGGAAGAATGCCAGCTGACTAGTACATATGGAATGAGGGCAGCAGTCCAATGGCAGCCTTCAAAAATGTAACTTAACCTTAACTACAGTAGGTGTGTTACTACACCCATGATAAATAACAGTTACTTATCTTACAGTAACTCAGGTTCTTTGAGATATCAGTGTGGGTCCCACTGTAGATGCACCACATGTGTGCCGTAGAAGATTCTTTAAAATAGTGGTGTTTCTTTGGGCAGCGCACACACCCTGTGCCTTATCATGCTCCTGGACTTGTTAGGGCAAAAAGGGCAGAGCAACTGTAATCCTCCCTCAGTTCCCTCACGATTCAAAGCCCACATTAGGTGTGGCTCATAAACTGGGGACAGAGTGCAGGTTGTGAGAGCCCACACTGATGACAATATCTAAAAAAACCCACATAATTACTGTAGGGTAAGTAACCATTCTCCCTTCTTTGTGTATATGTCAGTGTGGATCCCATGGTAGGTATCTGGCAAAAAGAAACCCTCTGGATAGTGGGATGAGAAGTATCAGCTGCATCAGTCAAACAAATTGTAGTACTAATCTAATAAACATGGCATCTGCCCTGACAGCTAAGTCCAGTGCACTCTGCTTCACGAAACGTAATGGGTGCCTTGTGGATCTCAAAAACTGGCTCATTTCTGAAGCTGGCAGAGAATGACGCTTGAGTTCTGGTGCAGTGAACATTCTTGTTCAGTGGAAGAGGTACATTCACCCAACAAGTGGGTAACACAGCAAGATACAATGTGTTATCCACTTAGATACTTTTTGTGATGAGATGGCCTGGCCTTTGGAATGGCTGGGTACAGCCAGAAACTACCAGGGAGATGGCCTAAACAGTTTGGTTCTGTCAATGAGTAAAGTTAAGCTCTGGACATATCCCGCATAGGTAAATTCCCTCTAATGTAGCGTTGGGCTTTGAGAATAGGTTGGTACAGATGGAAATCTGAAACCACCATGGGATGCACTTGGGGTAAGGTTTCACCACCACTTTGTCCTATGAAATGTTATGAAGGGAAGGAAGGTCAGCCATAAATACTTGGAGATCACGCATTTTCATACTAGTAAGAGCAACTAAAAAACAGTCTTCGGAGTGAGATGAAGTATGAAGCATTCTCAAAGGTGCTCAAAGGGAGGCCCTGAGTCTCAAGAGGACAATGCTGAGATCCCAGGCAGGAGCAGTTTCTCTGATTGGTGAGTAAGTATGTAACAGACCATTGAGAAACTCTGATACCATTAGGTGAGGGATGTTGGAGCATAATAGGACAGGAGGATGGCACACTAAGATCACTGTAAGGTGGACCTTAATGGAGCTGAATGAAAGGTCAGAATGTTTCAGGTGCAGCAAGTAGTCAAGGGTATTTGGTACCGAAGCCTGTGTAGGGTCCAGGTTATGTTGGGCCACCCATATGGAGATACACTTCCATTTTAATGAGTAAGTCTGTCTGGTGGATATCTTCCAGTTCTGTATCAGTCCTTGTCCATGGCACTCAACCAGCTAACATCTAGACTGCAAGATGCAGGGATGTTGCGTATGGATAGGATATCTGACTGTGGTGCTGTGGAAATCAGGTCTGAGCAGTTTGGAGTTGAACAAGCAGCTGAATGGACATCTGCAGCAAATCCATCAGTCTAAACTGCCTCAGCCAGCAGAAACTATGAGGATGACATGCTGTGTCTCATCTGACTTTGGGAACCACCCTGGGGATCAGGGGAATAAGCAGGAAAGCATACAGGAGGCCATTTTGCAGTGGAATTAAGAAGGCATCTGGTAGCGATCTCAAGCTCATGCCCCCTCTGGAACAGAAGTCCTGATACTTGGCACTGTCTTTGGTGGAAAAAAGATCTATCACACCGACACCCTTGCCCATCGATGAAATATCAGCTCTATGATGGACCTCTGCAGTGACTACTCGTGACTGGTCTTGGATTGTCTGCTCAAGTAGTCTGCCAGGTTGCTGCTGATTCTAGGGAGATGAAGTGCCAAAGTTACCTGAACTGGTGATACCTATTCTAGAGTTTAATGGCCTCCCTGCTTGGTTACTGAGTGCACCATGGACATGTCTGTCAAAAACTGGACTGCGGTTTTTCAGAGGACAGGTAGGGATTTCATACAGGCTAGCCTGATGGCTCTGAGTTCCAGGACATTTATGTGAAGTAACATATTCTGGGTCCCTTGCATTTGTAGGTGATCCAGGTGGGCTTCCTACATGTAGGATTGATTTAAATCAAAGCAATTTAAATCACCATTTTAAATCGTGATTTAAATCAGCAAGCAGGAAATCTTAATTTAAATTATTCATTTTAATTGCGTTTTACATTTGTACTTTTCAGTTATTTTCCCAAAGAAAGCTTGGGACAATTAAAATATGTTATTTTCAACTAAATATAATCTTTGCACTAAATATGGTACTTCTTTCTGAAACCAGGAGGATACAATGTATCTATATTTAAGTATCTAGTTTAATTTAACTTTATTTGGATTCTTATATTTTTACATTTTTTATTTATTAAGGTTCTTAATTTTTACATTTTTATTATGTTAGAAAGTGGTGAACAATGCATTTCTTATGTAATAAATTATTAATTTACTTGTAATTTGTGTCAAATTCTATTTGGATGGAAATTCAAATGTAATTAAATACACAAAAAATAAAATTGCCTTAAATGTGCTGGATACAGAAGAAAAAAGTTTATCAAAACATGTTTTGCATTTAAAACTAACTCATTTATTAAACAAAGGAAATATTTAAGTATCTTTAAGCAAGATACAGACAAACTGGAGAGACTCCAGAGGGGAACAACAAAAAATGCTAAAAGATTTAGAAGACCTGACTTATCAGGAAAGGTTAAAAAAACAAGGTATGCTTAGCCTTGCAAAAAGAAGACTGAGGGAGGACAGGATAACAGTCTTCAGATCTGTCAACTGTTTTCCATGCCCACTGAAGGAAAGACAAGAAGTAATGGACTTAAGCGGCAGGAAGGGAGATTTAGGTTAGATATTAGGAAAAAATTTCTAACTATAAGGATAGTTCAGCACTGGAATAGGCTTCCAAGGGATGCTATGGCATCCTTGTCATTGGAGAGTTTTAAGACAAGGTTAGACAAACACCTGTTAGGGATGGTCTAGGTCAGGGCTTCTCAAACTTAATGGCACCACAACCCCCTTCTGACAAAAAAGTTACTACATGACCCAGTCAGTGTTCCCTCTAATTTTTCCCATCCATGTGCAGAATGAATTTTGTTATGTGCACATAACAAAATTCATGTGGCGAGGAAGGGCCGAGGAATTTGGAGTGTGGGAGGGGGCTCAGGGCTGGGGAAGAGGGTTGGAGTACGGGGTGATGGCTCCAGCTGGGGGTGCGGGCTCTGGGCTAGGGATGAGGGGCCCTGGGCTAGGGATGAGGGGCCCTGGGCTGGAGCAGATGGTTGGGGTACGGGGGATGTGGGTGGGGCTGGGGATGAGGGGTTTGGAGTGCAGTGGGGCTTCCCAGGGCTACAGTGGGGAGAGAGGACTCCTCCACCCTCCGCCCCCCAGCACTGTCTCCCTGCAACAGCACCTGGGGTGGGGGTGGGAGAGCCGCCTCTCCCAACTGCGGCAGGTCCAGGCCAGGCTGGGTTTGGGATGGGGGAGAGGTGCCTGTCCCCCAGCGGCAGCAGGTCTGGTGCTGGGCCAGGTCGGGGGAGAGGCGCCAGTCCCCTGGCCGTGGCAGGTTTGGCGCTGAGCTGGATCAGGGCCGCAGCAAGTCTGTGGCTGGGCAGGGTTGGGTCCGGCTTCGGACGAGGCATCTCTCCCCGTCACAGCCCTGAGCGCCTTCACAGCGCTTAATAGACAGCTGCACAGCTTAAAGGGAAGTTAGGACATGGGGGGGAGAGGGGGCTGCAGCCCGAGGCCTGTCACCCCGGGGTGGGGGTGGAGCTCAGGCTTCAGCCCCAGGCCCCAACAAGTCTAATGCTCGCCCTGGCCGTGACCCACTGTGGGGTCCCAACCCATAGTTTGAGAATCACTGGTCTAGGTATATTTACCTACTGCCCTGATTTTCAGATGGCATAAGTATTTGTTCAGTCTCTTCAGGTCTAAGATAGGATAAAGATACCCCCCTTCTCCCTTTCTTCTTTGGGATAAAAAAATATTGGGAGCAGACATCTCTCCTCTGTCCTCTTGAGGAATCTCCTCTATGCCTCCTAGACAAAACAACAAGACCACTCCTTTTTGTAATGGGCTCTCAGGAGAAGGGTCCCTGAAGAGGAATGGGGAAGTAGTTTGGGTGTGGAAAAGAACAAAGCAACTGTGGGCGATGATACTCATCACCCACTTGTCTGTTGTGATAGTAACCACGCCTGGTGGAAAGGGGCAAAATGATCCAAAAAGAGAGACAGGCTTTTCACCAGTTCTGATGTGGCTCTTGACACTCCCATCAAACATACTGACTCTGTAATGGTACTAGATGAACAATGGCAGATGACAATGATGGGACTCTCTAGAGTATTGAGGTCTTTTCCTCAGCAGATGCTCTGGGTGTAAAACAGCATCCTCTGCCATCAGTTGTGCAGCTTTTGGCAAGGAGCTGGTGTACATATCCAAACGGATCATAGTGTGGCCTGTGAGTCTTTCAGTTAATGGAGTGTTTCATCTATTGCTAAAAAGCTCCATCATGTCAAAGGGTCCTCTATGGTGGCATGCAATGCTTGTGGGAAGCCTAATGCTAACAGCCACAAAGACCTCTTCATGACAATGGTCATGGCCACTGCCCTTGTGGCCATGTCAGATGACTGCTTGTAGAGCTGTTCTGGCCGCCCTTTGGCCCTGTTATGATCTCCTTCTGTTCTTCCCTATTTTCCTGTGGAATTTTGGAGAGGAAGAGGTGACTCTCTCACAGGTAAGGAAGTTATACTTTGCAAACATGGCCGAGTAATTAATTCAGAGCTATAATAAGTGAGAGGAATATACCTTAAGTTAAGACCAACAAGATCCTGATTTTCTGGGTCCTTTTCTTTTGGGGTGACCATGAGGTGGGGCAGATGATGCTGTACAAGGGACTTGACAACATTTTTTAAAAACAAAACAAAAAAAGACTCCAGTTCAAAAACGTGAAGACAAAGTTTTTCAGCAATTTTTGTAAAACACACAGGTTTTGAAGCTCTCAAGAAAGCAGTGGGTTGGACACTTCCTAGGTTCCGTCTCATTATCACGGGTGGTAAGAGGAAACTGGGGGAGAGTTATGACCGCTATGCCCTTTATACCCTGGAATGAGAGCAGGAGGCAGCACAGGACACATAGGTGACCCTGACGGACACTGCTGTTCAAAAGAATCTGATCTTGCACACAAGGCACATATGCACCGACAATGAGATCCACACGGACACATACTCAAAGAAAAATAATTAGTCCTTCAGCTCGTCTTTCTGATATTTATAAATGCTTTCATTAACTGTTCAGATGACAAGCAGACAAAGTATCACAAGATACTGCAGGCAAGAAATTCTAGGAATTGCCTCAAAAGTAAATGAAAGCACTTTAAAAATACAAGAGTCATGCAGACAGACTCATATTTTTGAACTGCAAGCCCTTACAAATTAATATTTCAATTGCTATGAGAACCTTATCAGTTGCATTTATTTTAATTTCACAACTGAACTACAACATATTCAAATTTCAATTAATATATACTTTATTACTAGAGAAAATAAATTCATTTTAAGAGCTAATTTTCCACTGCATTATTTAAATTAATGTGAAATGCTGATAAGCTAAAAATGTCCTAACTTTAAATATTCAAGTTTCTTTTAATATTGCTTTTGTAAGGGGACATAATTTAGTGCTCAACTGAAGGATTATTAATTCGATAGACTGGTTTGCATAGCCATCTCTGGTTAGTGAGTTAATACTAGAAATGTATGGCCAACTCATGAATCATGTACCACAAGTGACTACTTCACTCATAGATATGGATGCCTGGATGCCTAGTTCTGCAATTCAATAAAGGAAGTATTTGCTGCAGGATGAAAATAAACGTGTGTCCTCATATTCTAAATATTTTCTTCCATTTCATATCATAATTCCTTCTGTATTTTTTCAAGCAGTTGTTTCCTCCCCATGCAAAATTACACACCTGAGAAGAAAGCTGTGCTGGGATCCTGGTGACTGTCTGGGGCACTTCGGAGAGGGCTCTTCCAACAAACGACCAGTAACGTCTATTTTTTCTGAGGTAGCCAACGAGCGTTTTTTCTGATTTTGATAATTCCCTGTATAATTAAATCCTTATTATTCTTCTGAAAAATATACTGGTGTCAAGTTAACCCAAAACAAATATAAAAAAAAACCTAGGGCTGTTGATTAATAGCAGTTAACTAACGCAATTAACTTAAAAAAAATTAACTGTGATTAATCGCCTGTTAAACAACAGAATACCAATTGAAATTTATTAAATATTTTTGGATGTTTTTCTATATTTTCAAATATATTGATTTCTATTACAACACAGAAAATATGAAGTGTACAGTGCTCACTTTATATAATATTTTTATTACAAATATTTGCACAGTAAAAATGATAAACAAAAGAAATAGTATTTTTCAATTCACCTCATACAAGTACTGTAGTGAAATATCTATCATGAAAGTGTACTTTATAAATGAGGTTTTTTTTTTTCATAATTGCACTCAAAAACAAAATAATGTAAAATTTTAGAGCCTACAAGTCCATTCAGTCCTACTTCTTGTTCAGCCAATTGCTAAGACAAAGAAGTTTGTCTACATTTACAGGAGATACTGCTGACTGCTTCTTATTTACAATGTCACCTGAAAGTGAGAACAGCCGTTCACATGGGACTTTTGTAGCTGGTGTTGCAAGGTATTTACATGCCAGATATGCTAAACATTCATATGCCCCTTCTTGCTTTGGCCACCATTCCAGAGGACATGCTTCCATGCTGATAATGCTTGTTAAAAAAATAATGCATTAATTAAATTTGTGACGGAACTCCTTGGGGGAGAATTTGCATGTCTCCTGTTCTGTTTTACCCACATTATGCCATATATTTCATGTTATAGCAGTCTCAGATGATGGCCCAGCACAGGTTCTTTTAAGAACACTTTTGCAGCAGATTTGACAAAAGGCAAAGAAGGTACCAGTGTGAGATTTCTAAGGATAGATACAGCACTCGACCCAAGGTTTAAGAATCTGAAGTGCCTTCCAAAATCTGAGAGGGGTAAGATGTGGAGCATGCTTTCAGATGTCTTAAAAGAGCAACACTCCGATGTGGGAACTACAGAAACCGAACCACCAAAAAAGAAAATCAACCTTCTGCTGGTGGCATCGGACTCAGATGATGAAAATGAACATTGTCGGTCCGCTCTGCTTTGGATTGTGGTTGAAGCATGAAGGGGCATATGAATGTTTAGCATATCTGGTATGTGAATACCTTGTGACACCGGCTACAACAGTGCCATACGAACACCTGTTCTTACTTTCAGGTGACGTTGTAAACAAGACGTGGGCAGCATTATCCCCTGCAAATTGTAACCAAACTTGTTTGTCTGAGCGATTGGCTGAAGTAGGACTGAGTGGACTTGTAGGTTCTAAAGTTTTACATTGTTTTATTTTTGAATGCAGTTATTTTTTGTACATAATTCTACATTTGTAAGTTCAACTTTCATGACAAAGAGACTGCACTACAGTACTTGTATTAGATGAATTGAAATATACTATTTCTTTTGTTTTTACAGTGCAAATATTTGTAATAAAAAACATAAAGTGAGCACTGTACAGTTTGTATTCTGTGTTGTAACTGAAATCAATATATTTTAAAATGTAAAAAAAATCCACAAATATTTAAATAAATGGTATTCTATTATTGTTTAACAGTGCGATTAATCACGATTAAATTTTTTAAATTGCTTGACAGCCCTAGAAAAACCAAATGTCAAACTATGTCCCAGCATTTCATAATATTACCTGACTTAGCGAAGATACTTCTGCATTCTATACATTCCCAGTTTTCCTCCCATGACTCTATTGGGGAACAGGCCAAATGCGTCCCACGGGAACCACAACATTGACAGCATTTGATTTCCCATTTACTAAAAGAAAAAACACACTATACTTAGAATTAAACAGAGGAACGACAGAAGAAAAAAAAAAAAAAGGCTGTTAGGCAGTAAATCCAATCCACCTACCTAGCCACAAATCCCTTATTATTTACCAAACTCTACTTAAATGATATATAGTTAGCCCCTTGGGATGTACAGTATCCTCTTTCAAAGAAAGGACACTCCCAATTCACAACAAGGGTATGTCTACATTAAAAATTCAAGTTAACCTATATTAGGTCATCTTACAGCCATAACAGGAGCACTTCCACTGACCTAAGAGAGGGAGTGTGGGGAGCTGTGAGCCCAGTCTCTCAGCTCCGCTGGCAGCTCCCTGCCAGGAGCCCAGCTGCCCCACAGAATCCCGGTGGGCTGCGGCTCCCCCTCCGACTCCTCGTTAGCTGCTGGGAAGGGGGAAGCTGCGCAGGGCTTCTTGTCTCCGCATTCCCCACTGGGAAGCGGGGGGACAGAACCACCCAGGGCTTCTTGCTCCTGGGAAGCGAGGTCCAGCTGCCCTGGTTTCTTGGCCCCCACCCCACGCCAGGAAGCCTTGTAAATTGACAAGATAGTCAACATTCCCAGGTGGGGAGTTGGGAGGGAGCCTCCCAGGGCTTCTTGCTTCCTAATTCCCTGCGAGGAGCGGGGTCCAGCTGCTCAGGCTTCTTACTCCGGCTCCCAGCTGTGGGGTGGGATCCAGTTGTCTACAGCTCTCTGGGAAGTGGGGGGCACTCGGGCTCTAGCTGCCTGGCTTTCTTGTCAATTTCACAGCTAACATAAGCAACACAGCCGGTGCAAGTAACACAGTATCTACACAGACGTGTCGCCCTAACTACACTGACATAAGCCCTATCCCTCTCGTGGAGGTGGAGTTATTTTATCAGAGTAGTAGGAAACTTACATTGGCGTGACAAGGCTGTAGTGCAGACACTGACATAATTAGGTTGACGTAAGGAAGCTTACCTCGACCTAACTGTGTAGCGCAGACCAGGCCTAAGTCTGAATGCAGTGATTAGAACGCTAGTCAGCTTTGCAGAATATCCAGTTTTAAAGAGGCCATGGAGCTGTTAGTGTACCCTTTTTAAGCCAACCAATTTGCACAGCCAGTTACTTTCCCCTTCAATACTTTGTGGGATCCACAGCCCAGCTTTTTCAAAGTCCCCTGGCTGTTTTTTCCAATTTGTATTTTGTCTGATACAGTATCTGATTACCTCACCACTTTCCAAAAGCTGCGACTGTTCTGTAAGAGACATTTAAACATTTTTAAAAGTATTTGCCTAGATCTTTATATTATATATTTGTTTGCAGTAGTGCCAACAATGTGCTAGATGCTTTCCAGACAGAAAGCAAAAAGGCATGATCCCTGCTCAATGGAGCTCACCAACTAAGACAATTATTAGGCAGTGTACACATAATTAGAATTGGCCATCATGGTGTTTGGCCACAACTTTATAATCTTGTCAATTTAAGCCAGCTAGATTTCCGATAGGCAGTATAACAGAAATGGTTTTCAAGAGGGACTTAAATGTGGGGAGGGTAGGGGCCTTGTTGATGAGCTCAGAAAGTTCCATACTGATGGGAACCGTGGAAGAGAATACTGAGACGTTTATGAAAAAAGCCAACAAGGAGACAAAAAAAGGCAAAGCAGAAGGGATGTGGTTGGTGATGAAAACCAGTGCAAGAATTTGAAGGTGATGACAAGAAGCTTGGATATTGTTGACAGTGATGAAGACGAGGTGAATTGGAGAGGACTTGGGAGGGAAAATATGGAGTTCAATTTTAGGGATGTTAAGTTAGAACTGAAGATGAGACACCAAAGAGAAAATAAAAGTGTAAAGGAAAAGTGTAAAGCGAAGAGAATAAAGAAGAGGACAGATTCCTGGGGATATCCAGGGGGAAAGGAGAAGGAAAACCCATTGAAATAGATATTGAAAAAACAGTCAGAGGTAGAAAGAGAACTAGGAGAGGAGAGTATTTTGCAAACCCAGTAGAGGAAAAGATGTCAAGAAGGAAGATGATGATCGACAAAGCTGAAAACAGTAGGCAGGTCAAGAAGGATGGACAAAATGAAGGGCCTGAGATCTGAGCTGGAACAGGTCATTAGAGATCTTACTGTGATTGGTTTCAGTAGACTGGAGAGGATTGAAGCTTGTTTGGAAATTGGAGGAGGACTCATAACAGCCATTGTAAATGGCTATTCAATGAGTTTAGAGGTGAAGGGGAGGAAAGAAATGAGATCAAAGTAAGGTTTTGGGAAAGTTTAGAGCATACTTATAAAGTGAGAGGAAGGAGTCAAAGGACAGTAAGAAGCATAGGTTCCCCCTATTTAATAAAAATCCCAACAGCTGTTGTTTCTCATAAACTTTCTAATGAGGCAGATGGATCAACTGGAACTGGTCAATTTTGAGACATGTCCAATACTTTAGCCAGGTACTTTCAAAAATACCTATTTAGATATTCTAATACACTTGATATTCTAGCAGCTAAGCATTAATATAAAATAATTTGTCTTTGTCGTTTTCTACGTCTCTTTGACTTTTAAAGGATGCTGATGATGGCATTACCTCTTTTGCTGCTTTATTTGTGTTGGAGAAGGGGTAGAATATGGAAGATAAATCCTGTTGTCTAACTTTCTTGGCTTTTATATTCTGGGTACACTAAGCCTTCCTGGTCAATCACTTTTGAAAATAAGATGCATGTTGTAAAGTATTGATAGGATAAATATGTCCAGCTTACAATAAGTTATTTGAAAATGTCTTAGCTTTCATTATTTACTTTTTTAAAAGACTCTTCAACATTCTATCTGTGACAGATTCCTATAACATACCATACCCATCACATTATGTTCAACATATCTGTCTTCAAAAATCTGTGTGTGTATATTAATACCTATCAGGTTTATAATAGTCTCTCCCCTTCCTGCACAGACATCTTCTAGCATCACAGTGTTGGTAACGCTGCAGAAGATCTTGATATGCATTCTCCTCAAGTTCCCAAGATGCATCTCTGTAAATATTGCAAACATGGATTAAAAAACATTTTAGTGCTATAATTTTAGCTTTATGTACTGAAATAACTTTATTTTCCTTTGCCACCCATTAAAATTGGAGCTCCCAAAGCATGTAAATATGATTGATAGTAATGACATAATTTGAGATAATGCAACCATTTAGCAGTGTAATAACAATAAGATGACAGGAAAGAAAGGACCTATTTGGATAAACAGTCCATCTTTATTCAAGATTGCCCTCTGAACTAAAACCGTAAGTGTTTTATATAGTTTGACAACTCTAGAGAAAATATCTGGGAATGTTTTCTTGACAGATTACTCCAATATCTTATCAACCTTGAAGTTAGAACCTTTTGTTCCCAATGTCTATATTTTCCTTTCTGGGTTTATGTGGAAGGAATTCAGATACTACAACAATGAGCAGCAGTACAAAATCATAAAAGAAAATCATCCTTAAGCATTACAAATACTTTCTCTCAATTCTGGAAGTAGAACTGACAATGTTTGTAGTAGTACTCTTAAGGGTTGAATTAAGGGAAGAAGGGGGTGGGGGTAGGGGGAAGATGAAGAGAGAAGTCCTCAGCAGGTCCTAGAGAGAGAAATGAAGACAGCTAGGCCTTGACTACAGTAGAAGCTCAGAGTTATGAGCAATTCAGGAATGGAGGTTGTTCATAACTCTGAAGTGTTTGTAACTCTGAACAAAATGTTATAATTGTTTTTTCAAAAGTTTACAACTGAATATTGACTTAAAACAGCCTTGAAACTTTACTATGCAGAAGAAAATGCTGATTTTAACCATCTTAATTTAAAAGAAACAATCACAGAAATGGTTTCCTTACCTAGTCAAATAATTTTTTTTAAACTTCCCCCCCTTTTTTTTAGTAGTTCATGTTTAACACAGTACTGTACTGTATTTGGTTTGGTTTGGGTTTTTTTTTTAATCTCGGCTGCTGCCTGATTGTGTACTTCCAGTTCCAAATGTGGTGTATGGTTGACTGGTCAGTTCGTACTCTGGTGTTCAGACCTCTGAGGTTCCACTGTATACAGGGGGTGATAGCACAGGTTGGCCAGACCAAGAAAGTGAAGAAAATACAGTGCGGAGAGGATGAGAGAGCAGTCGCTGGGAAATGCACCTGCTTTCCCATATTAAATTGAACTGCCCATATTTAAAAAATTACTCTGCCCATACTTAAAAATACTAGAATTTTTAAAAATTCTAAACAACAACTTGCATTTATCTATATTGAATATTATCTCTAAAATTTTGGTTAGTAGTAATACACCTCTACCCCGCTATAATGCGACCTGATTATATAGCGTGGTAGCAGTGGGGCTCCGGCAGGGCTTTAAAGCTGCTGCGGGGAGCCGAGGGCCCTTTAAATCACTGCTGGAGCTCTGCCGCTACTACCCTGAGGCTGCGGCAGCAGGGCTCGCTGGCAATTTAAAGGGCCCAGGGCTCTGGCTGTTGTGTGGAGCCCCGGGCCCTTTAAATCACCACTGGAGCCCTGCTGCCGTTACCCCAATATAACGGCATTTCACCTATAACGCGGTAGGGATTTTTGGCTCCCCAAGACCGTGTTATATCAAGGTAGAGGTGTATATCTCTATCCTATACTACATTTGCAGCCTCTCTTAATTTAGTACTCTGCAAATCTGAGAAGTGATCTGAAAAGAAGCAAATTGCACCTAAGACAAAAATAAACTGCTCTCATTGCCAGTAGAAACCCAGGAAATCCCAATGATTATTCAAATTTTAATTATACTGCATAAACAAGTACATGGTTTTGGCTTTGTTATCCTACTTAGTTAGAGTTGTATATACAATGTGGATTATTTGTGAAATTATTGTTAGTTACTTACTTTTCTGGAATGTGTATTCCCATTCTCAACATTTCCTTCTGAAATTTGTCTTTATTATTGCACACTGTGCACCTAAAGAAAAATACCCCAGCACTCAGAGCTTGATACTGCGTCAGAAAACAGAAAAGAAAATTAATTGAACTTTTCACATTTACTGTTTCCATCCTTTTGTACTCAATAAGGTCATGGTACCCTGAAGATTGGGCATTACATTTATGGATTCTGTTCTGGCACTGACTTCTTCAGTGCAAGGATCATCTTAAATTTATCCCACTTTGAAGCTAAAGGTGGCCTATTCTATCTTTTCACAAGGGAAATGGCTGATCCAGGGGCTGAGCTTGTAAGATCATCTCCAAGAGGAAAGCATGAGCTTTCCTTTCAATGACCTCCCCTCTCTCCTCCCCCCTACCATTCACTCTGCATCTGAAGAGATTCCTTCACCCATGTCTAGCCATGAAAATGAAGGAACAGAGGTAACTAAGGCCACATCATCCTTTTATGATATGGGCTATAAACGTGCGGGGCTGAAAGATGGCATTCATGAAGTCCCAACACACTTTCTTTCTATAGAAGCTTCCTGAAGACAAGCTGAAGTGTGAAGATCTCAAAGAACATCTTTTAAAAGGAATCTTCCCAATCTTGCAGTCCCTAAGAGTGTATTTTAAAGTTGCTGTTCTATTTTAGTTGTCTGATAACATGGACAAACTAGTTAGATTACAGGCCTTGGAAAAAACAACAGACTCCCTAGATGAAGAAATTATAGCCGTATATTTTTGATGTTGCCTTATTACATTTATTGAATATTAAAATAAGCATGTAAACATTAATTTGTTCTATTATTCTAAGTACAAAACAAAATGCTGTGAGCATCACAGAATAAAAGGTTTTCTTACCTGAAGGCAGTCTCTATGAAACCAAGCATTTTTACAGCAAGGACTTTTTAGTATATTGTACATTGGAAAGTGCTCCACAAATTCCAAGCATATTGTACACTGTGAAGAGCCTCTAGATTCATCAGATGGAAGTTTCTGAACTGGCCGGTGCTCCCAACAATATGACCTTAAATAGAAAATTAAAGCTCTGCTTAATGACATTAAACTTCAAAAACAATCAAGGTATTGTTATTAATACTAGAGAGAGTAATACCATATCCTGTATCATAACAGCAGACTTCAATAATTTTAATTTTTCATACATGTAGTTTAGAAATAAATCATTTTAGAACAGGTTAAAAACCATATATTCAATATGCAAAAATATTCACAAACAAATTACTATAAAATAGTAAAAAAAAATATGGATTCTCTGATTCCCAATCAGTTGTTAAAAAAGATTACTAAAAACGCCAAAGGTTTTGTATTGGTCCAGCAAAGCATTTCTGGTCCTTAAAACAAAAGTGTCGCCTAATTAAAATAACAATACATTACTTTATCATCAGATTTTAATTTTTAAAATCTCTAAATAATTCCACAAAGCCCACCCAACAGCCAAAGAAACTAAGATTTAATTGAGCGTTTGAAAAAGCATGTGTTAGACTGAGAAAATATCAGTAATGTAAAGTGAGGTTCTACTCTAAAAATAAACTTTGGGTTTATATTTATTGTATCTCATTGGTTCCATATAAAATGTGTTCAGTTTACAAGTTAAATTATTCTCCATCCCCCATTTGCCAGCCCTGCAAACTCAACCTGGGATATGAAGAATCAACTGTGTTCTTTTTATGCTCACACACTATCAGCAGGAGCCTGGATACAACTGAACAGTAGATGTAGTTCCGGTGCAACCAAAGGGTGGGAACTTTTTGTTGGTTTGTTGTTGTTGTTTTTTTGTGTGTGTGATGATGATGCACTGAAGGATAATTCAGCACGACTTTCAGGTCCAAGGCTGAATTTGAAGGACTGGCAGTTAAAAAAGAATATTTTTCATTTGTAAATTGAGAAAATTTGATCTGGAGTCAAACAACAAAAATGGAATCATAATAATTACTTTTCAGAGTTTAAAACTGATACTTAAGCTGACGTCCAACTTCACGATTTTATGTAGAACATTAAAATGTGTGCTAACATTAAGAGTTAACATTTTGTTGCATCCTAAAAATACTGAAAAACTATTTCACAATTATCATATGTATGCCGTAGAAATGGCATAACTATCAGATGATCCATTCCCTGTTTCTTGGTTCAGACAGGAGCATTTCATCCCCTCTGGCCCAAGTGGAAAAAGTGAGGAAAATTTAACCAGAAGACGATATACCTCAAAATATGATTCTCTAAATTGTAAGAAAAATAGTAGGTTTCTTTCTTCTCTTAAATAGATAATTAGGAGGCCATTTATAATGCCCACACCCTCTTCTTGTAGGAAAAATAAGAGCAAGTGTATTTAAAAAAAGAGCACCTCTCATTCTGTAAGGAGTATAATTATACGTGACAATAAAACACTTACCCAAATTGTTCCATGAATTGGAAAATGCATTCCCTTTGAACCCCACAAGGGAAATGATAACTTCGTTTGCATTTGGGTGCTACACATCCAATCGAAGCACCTTTTTTCTTACAGATATTACATTTCTAAGAGAAAGTTTTAGAAATGAAAGCCTATTAAAACTTAAGTCCAATTAAAATCGCTGGAATTATAACATTAACAAAAGAAATCTGATATAAGGAGTATAGAAAAGGAAATGGTGCTATACTGAACTGTTCCAGAGGATATTCTAGCTAGAATTGTAGCATTACTAATTTACTTCTGTTGTGTACTTTTCAAAGACTTAAACTCTCACAAATCAGTTGGCATTCCGTATTTTAATCATGGTATCCAAGGTTGGTGTATCCATTGTTAAAATATGTATATTCTATCAACAAAAATATACAAACAGTTTGGGGCTCAACAGATGCCAAAGAGGCAATCTGGATATTTTAGACAACCTGCTCTCTTAACTGGTTCCTGCTCAGCTATTTGAGTTAGACTTATCAAAAACGTTAATGTTTTTGTTTCATCCTGAAAATGTAAGGGTCTACCCACACCATCTGTTTTATCAGTCCTTTGTGTTTTGTCCCAAAGACTCTGATTAAGTTGACACCCAATCTGTTGGAGAGGTGAAAATGAAATTTTCCTCACTGGGTCTCAATCACTTCTCTTCTCTCTTCTGTAACAAATATCAGCCAAGTTCCATTGTCAATATTTACAATATATATATATATACACACACACACACACACACACACACATATACATACATACATAATGGCCAATATTCACAATAATTTAAATATAAGAATTCAAACACTTGAAAGTAGGATATACTTGCCCATAAAATGAATCAAATATGACACATAGCACAGTAAGTACTGAAAAATGCAATGGTCAATATTTTCCATTTGTAAAGAAAAATCATTCTTTAACTAAAAAAAAATATATCAAAAGATTCATTACAAACCAGATTTGTTATTGAGTTTAAAGTGCAAAAATGATGAAACAAATATGAACAGTGACAATACTAGAGCTTGATTCTTACCAGTTTTGCAGCTCTGTTTACTTCTTTCCTAATGTCCTTGATTAAAAACCCATAAACTCCTTCATCTTCTTCACCCCTCTGCCAAATTCCACTTGACATCAACTATAAATACAGTTAAAATTAGTAAGAAATTCCAAGACACTAAACTATTGTTTTAATCAACTTTAATGTCTAGGACTGGACTATAAGCAGCTGTTGGTATCAATATAGACAACCCTAGTAGATTGATTTAACAAAATGTTTAAGACAGTGATATTCTTCCATTGCAGAGGCATAATAGTCTTTCCCTTCCTCCCAGCATACTGCTGCTAAGGAACTGCAGGAATCTATTTGACTAATTCCTAGGACCAAACTAAATATATTCTAGGGGCCAGGAGACAGTGGCTGAGGACCATGCAGGACAAGCAACACTAATGTAGGAAAGTTTTAGAACACATGGAGGCGCCCAGAATGAAAAAAGCAATCTTATCCTAGTCAATTAAAAAAACAAAAACAAAAAACCAAAAGATCTTTAGCAATTGACTAGTCTAACTTCCACCTAAACAAAAAGAGCATTTTCACACACCGACTCACCAAGCTAACAAGGAAGGCTTTAAACTAGGTTCAAAGGATACAAGTGACTAAAGCCCACAGGTAGGTAGATTAAAAAGGTGACCTTAATAGAGAGCTACATATTGGGGGCTGGGGTTGTGGGGAGAAGAGGGGCAGGGAATGGAAAATTATAGTAGGGTCATGGGAACCTTTGAGAGTCTTTGGGCTTGGCTTACTTACAAACATGCAGGGCAGCAGGGTGTGTGAAAAACACACTCTGCAGCCTGCAAATTGCGGGCGGCGCCAGCCCCAGTGTGTGTCAGCCCGCGCCCAGCGCTGCGCGGCTGTCCTCCCCAGTCCCTTCCCCCCAGTTGGGGCTGGAGTGGGATTTGCTTCTCCTTCTCTTTCCTGACTCGCTGGCTTGCCCTGCTTGCGCTGCGGGCGCAGCAGGCAGCGCGCTGCGCGATAGGCAAGCCTTAGTTTAGGTATGGATGAGCACAATTGAAAGGAATAGTCTAGGTGATTTTCTGAAGGGTTTGGTCCTTTCTAGATAGTAGGCTCCTAACGTCTAGTGTGTGGAACATTGTGTCCCTTTTATTCCTGTGTGGTTTGGGGAAGAACAATGGAAGATGAATAGGCTGATTCAAGTGGAAGGATGAAGGTATTTTAGGTACAAACTTTGGGTGTGGTCTCAAAGTAACTTTATCTTGGAAGAAAACTGTAATGTGGGGAGCTATGCCACGAGAGCTCCTATTTCCACCACAATTTGGGCGGATGTGATGGCCATGAGAAAGGCAGTCTTCATAAAGAGATGTATGAGTGAGCAGGTCACCATGGGCTCAAGTGGGGGACCAGTGAGGCATCTTAGAACTAAATTAAGGTCCCAAGGTGGTGTAGCATCTCGAAATTGATGGGTAGAGGTTCCGAATACCTCTAAGAAAACTTTTTGTGGCGTGATGCGTGAACACCTGTTGATCTTATCGTATAAGGCCAAAATTGCCATGAGATGTTCCCTTAGTGAATTTGATGATAGCCTTGATATTTTTAGTCCTAGGATATAGTCCAGTACCAACGGCAAGGGACAGAATATAGCTGTGATGTGTATATTGTCACACCAGATTCAGAATCTCTTTCATTTTCTGAAGGTAAGTATAACATATGGTGGGTTTTCTGCTATTTAACAGTATCTATTTCACAGCTTCAGAACAAATAATTCACCATCTTGGGACCATCAAGGAGGCATGCTTTCACATAGAGAATTTCTAAATGTGGGTGGCAAATCTGGCCTGCATCCTGACACAGGAAGTGTGGAATGGGATGAAGAGTGATTCATAAAAGGTAAGGGAACCATGTCTGTCTGGGCCCAAGTTGGGGCTATCAAAATGATCATGGCCTTTTCTTCTTTTATTTTGTGTATTACTTTCGGTATTAATGGGAAAGAGGAAAGGCATATAGAAGGAAGAAAGGCATCCCCCAGAAACTGACGATCCAATCCTGCTCTTGAGCAGAATTGTGGGCACTTGCTGTTCCTGGCCGTGGCGGAAAGATCTATGCTTGTGCAGGACTATGGTATCTAGCTCCCACTCATGTTCCTGGGAGAATTTCCTGCTGAGCGTGTCCAGCTGTCATGTTTTAAAGTCCTGGTAGGTAAGTAGCTCATGTTGATCCTGTAGTGAATATGCCAATTCCATAATTTCACCACCTCTGCACACAGGTAAGATGAGCTTGCCCCTCCTTAGCAGTTTATGTAAAACACACAAGCGATGTTGTCTGTCATTATCTTTATGTTCTTGTTTCTGATTAGTGGCAAAAAGTGTGAGCATGCATTCCTGACAGCTATGAGCTCCAACAGATTGTTGTGTAATGTTGACTCTGAGCGGGGTCCATTTGCCCTGTACTGTGTAGTTGTGCAAGTGAGCTCCCCATCAAAACAGAGGTGCAGGCATTGTCAGTATCAGTGATGATGGTGGTTGGGTGAAAGGAACTCCAGCACACTAATTGTGGGATTTTGTCCACCAGTCGAGTGAGCTGTGAAGGGCATTGAGTGATTCTTGTTCAAGTTGTGTCTCTGTGGAACGTATACTGTTCTGAGCCATCCCTGAAGGCAACACATATGTAGTTTGGCATGTTTTACAACAAAGGTGGCTGTTGCCATATGCCCCAGGAGTTGAAGGCAGGTTTGGCCGATAACTGCAGATCGGTTTGAACTGTGGAAATCAAGCTGACTAAGTTGGTGAAGCTGTGTGTTGGGAGGCAGGCTTCGGCCTCCACTCCATCAAGTGAATTTTAGGTGCTGTATGGATGTTGATGTTGATTTCCAAGTGTTTACTTGTAGACCTAGCCTTAAGAAAAGGTCCATAGTCTCTCACGTAGCTCAGTACACATTATCTCAAGAAGGGCTTTGAGTAGGTAATCATCCAAGTATGGGAATATCATAATTCTTTGTTTTCAGAGGTGTGCTGCTCCCACCGCAAGGACTTTGGAAAATACCCTTGGTGCCGTAAAGAGCCAAACCAGAAATAGCTTGTGGTAGAAGTGATTCTGTCCCATGAGAGTCTGAGGAATCTCTTGTAGGATCGGTGAATGATAATAGGAAAATAAGTACCTTGAAGGTTGAGGGCTGAGAACTAGTCCCCATAGTCCTGTGCTGGGATTATTGTTGCTTATGTAACCATCTTGGAATCATTTTACTTTCACAAACTTGTTGAGTGGTCTTGGTCTAAAATGGGTCTCCAACCACCATTCTTTTTCTGCATTAGGAAATAGTTGGAATAAAAGCCCTTCCCTCTCTGTTGAATCAGAACTGGTTCTATAGCACCTAATTGTAGAAGGTAATTAGTTTTCTCCCGTAAAAGGTGTTTCTGCGAAAGGTCTCTGAAGAGGGACAGGGAGAGAGGATGGGTAGGAGGGAGGGAGGTAAAATGAATTAAGTATCCATTGCTGATAATCTCTAACACCCATTTGTCCGTGGTGATAGTCTGCCACATTGGGAAGAAAGGGGTAAGGCAGTTGCCAAAATGATGGAAACTTTCTGGCTGTTGGGTCTGGGGAGGCATCTCGGGGCCTTGACCAAATTCTCAAAATGGTTTCTTTGATGTGGATGACTGAGATGTTGATGATTGTGATGGGGGCTGTCTACATTTACCAGGTGTGTGTCTTTTCCTTTGTGGGTCATAATGTTTTTGAGGTGGGACAAATGAAAGAGGTTGAGATCTTTCTATAGCGTGGTAGCTACCGGGTCGTCTCTTTTGTATCGGTGCATAAATACCTAATGATCTTAATGTTGCTCTTGAATCTTTTAGGGATTCGTCGGCAAATAATTCGTACTGTTCAAATGAGAGATCCTCCACTGTGGCCTGCAGTCGCTATCAAAAGAACAGCTGTGTCAGCCGCATCTTAGGAAGCTTGTAATGCAGTCTGCACCAGTAGCTGACCCTCCACCATGATTCTTTTTGTCTTCCAGAATATACTCAATAAATTCACTCCATTTGGAGTAATTTGTGTGATTATATTTTGACATAATCACTTCATAGTTGGTAATTCTAAATTGCAGAGTTGTTAATAGCACCTCATTGATAGGAAGAGCAATTTTTGCTGACGTTGAAGTTTGCAGGATATCAATGTTGTGATTCTCTCACTTCCTCTGATGGAACTTTAAGAGAATCTGCTATCCTCCTGAACAGTTCCTGGAATTGCCTGAAATCATCTGCTGTCATTGGTGGAGGAGGCATGACTGCTTTGTCACATGAAGACGAACAGATATTGCTTGCAGGCATGGTTTCCTTATCCAGTCTCTCTTCCTGTTTCTTTAAAGACTCTCCTTCAGGCTCATGTGGCCTAGCTATTGAGGATGATGGGGAGTGTCTCATCCTCTCTCTGAAGGGTCTGGAAAATTGTTGCCGGTATACAGCCCCTGGATCCCAATAAGGACATTGTGGTGGGGAAAAGGCATGGGTGGGAGAATCCATGGGTGTCAATACCAAGCTTTTGGGTCACCTCTGGCTTCATGGTATCTTGCCTGAGCATAACAGTTGATTTATGTAGCTCCCTAATGTGATGAGGGGCTATATGGTGCAAGAGAATAAATGTCCTCCTCCTCATCATCACTAGAGAAGGGAGGTGTGGTCCTGGATGGTGACAGAGAGATATGGTATGCATCTCCGGGGATAAGGTGCATACTGTGGTGTATTGGTACACAAAAGTATAGATTTAGGTGTATCAAAAACCAATGGGGTCTTTTGGAAGTCTAAAAATTCTTGCAGTACTGGCACCACCATCATCAGTACTGTGGAAGGTATTTGCATCAGTGTCGCTGCAGTGGAAGAGGTTGTCAGTATTGAGGTTGTTCTGTTCTCCACTGAGTGTCCAGAATGTGGCGCCTAAGTCTTATCAGTGCCAATGTGCTTGATACCGCGAATCTAAGTGGTTCAGTAGGTACCATCTTTGAGGATCTGGATTTTTCCTTGCCACTATCACTTCACAGTGCCCTTTTGTCTAATCCTGCCATATTGGGGTCCTTGCACTTACCAGCAGCAATGGTACCACAGGACCTAGGATCCTGGCATATCCTTATGCCAGTTGGTGACGAAGCCACCAATCTCACGAGAGATCTTTGTCTTTTAGCTGGCTCTTTAATAGGCGAAGTTGTGAGGAATCTGTTGATTTCCTCTTCATAGCCAGTGGGGAGTGGGGAGAAGCTGATGTTGATGCTGATAAAAACCACTGTCTGGGGGAGGAGGTCCTGGGACCAGGGTCTGAAGCTAGCCTAGTGAGCTCTCCATCATAAGGAGTTTTAGCTTTAGCTCACTGCCATTCCGAGTTTAAGGCACTTTTGGGGTACATATGCCTCTCCCAGACAACGGATGCAATCGGAGTGACCATAAATAACAGGGATGGCCTCCCAGCAGCAGAGGCAACATTTGAACCCAGTGGAGCCAGGCATACCTCCCTTTATAGGGATCAATTCCCTGAGGGAAGAAATAGGGGAGAAACTACTATGCTAATCAAAGGGTCAAACAACAAAAAGAAAAAACATAACAATAAATAAAGAAAAACAAGGAATTACTACTACTAAAAGTCTAACTGAAACACTATTATTATGAAATTCAGAACAAAAAGCACTAAGAAACTCACAACAAAAAGGCTCTGCTAGGGACTCCGTCTCAGGCCAAGGGTGGTTGAGAAGGAACTGAGGGCGGTTTGGCCACACAGCGCTTTATAGCCCCCGAACGTGGAGCAAGACAAGGAGAGCACATGTGCGGCCCAAACAGGCACTGCTACCAAGAATCTCTGATCCTAGGCACAGGGATGCAGCCACACTTAAGTGGAGCACACATAGGGACACTACTCAAAGAAGTAGTATAGGTTCATACTTAGCAGGGAAGGAGAGCTAAAGATGACATCAAGAAGGCGGAGGTGTTTAATGCCCATTTTGCATCAGTTCACTAAAAAGGTTAATGGTGACCAGATACTTAACCGAATTAATATTAAAATGAGGAGGAAGGAACACAAGCCAGAATAGGAAAAGAAAAGGTTAAAGACTATTTAGAGAAGTTAGATGTAGCCAAGTCGACTGGCCATGATTAAATGCACCCTAGGTACTTAAGGAACTATCTGAAACAATCTTGGAACCATTAGCAATTATCTTGGAGAACTCATGGAGGATGGGTGAGGTCCCAGAGGACTTGAGAAAAGCAATCATAGTACTGATCTTTAAAAATGTGAACAAGAGAACCTGGGGAATTCTAGACCAATCACAGCCTAACTTCAATACCTGGAAAGATATTGGAACAAATTATTAAACAATCAATAGGTAAGCACATAGAGGATAATAGGGTTAAAATGAATAGCCAGCATGGATTTGTCAAGAACAGATCATGCCAAACAAACCTAATTTCCTTCTTTGAGAGAGTGTTATTGGCCTAGTGGATAGGGGGAAGCAGTAGATGTGATATATATATGATTTTATTAAAGTTTTTTAAACAGTGTCACATGACAAATAAACAAATTGGGGAAATGTGGTCTGGATTGAACTTTTGTTAGGTGAATGCACAACTGACTGAAAGACCATACTCAAAGGGTAGTTATCAGTGATTCGCTGTCAAACTGGGAAGGTATATCTAATGGCATCCCACAGGGGTCTGCTCTGGATCTGTTACTATTCAATATTTTAATTAATTACTTGGAATAATGGAGTGGAGAGAAAGCTTATAAATTCTGTGAATGACACCAAGCTGGAAGCAGCTGCTAGCACTTGAGGAGAGGTTTAGAATTCAAAATGACCTTGACCAATTGAAAAATTGGTCTGAAATCAACAAGATGAAATTCAACAGAGAGAAGTGCAAAATACTACCTTTAGAAATTAAAAAAAAAAATCAAATGCACAGCTACAAAATGGGGAATAACTGGATAGATGGTAATACTGCTGAAAAGGATTCAGGGGTCACAGTGGATCACAAAATGAATGAGTCAATAGTGACGCGGTTGTGAAAAAGGCTAATATTCTGAAGTGTATTAACAAGAGAGTTATATGTAAGACACAGGAGGATATTGTTCTGCTCTATTTGGCACTGGCGAGACCTCAGCTGGAATACTGTGCCCAGTTTTGGGTGCCACACTTTAAGAAAGATGTGGACAAATTGGAGAAAGTCCAGAAGAGAGCAACAAAAATTGGTCAGGTTTTCCAAACCTTTTATCATCAGGAAAGATTAAACAAACTTGACAAGTTTAGTCTTGAGAGAAGATTTGGGGGAACCTGATATCAGTCTTTAAATATGTTAAGGGCTATTATAAAGAGGACAGTGATCAATTGTTCTCCATGTCTTCTGAAGATAGGACAAGCAATGGGCTTAATCTGCAGCAAGAGAGATTTAGGTTAGATAGTAGGAAAAACTTTCTAACTATAAAGATAATTAAGTACTGAAATACAAAGGGAGTTTGTGGACTCCCCACCATGGGAGCTTTTTAAGAACAAGTTGGACAAGTGCCTGTCTGGGATGGTGGTCTAGGTTTACTTCGTCCTACTTCAGTGTAGGGGAGTGGACTAGATGACCTCTCAAGGTCTCTTCCAGGACTACATTTCTGTGAGTTCTTAATAAAAACACAGACTATAATTTATTTGAAAGCACAAGGAATAGGTGAATCTACTGAGTAACGCCAACAAGGATTTTAGAAACAGATCATGCCAAAATAATCTGATGTCCCTTTGATACTGCTACATATTGAATGGACAAGCTAAGTATTCAAGATATTTTATTTGTGTAAAAAGCCTTGCTGAAATACATTACCAGACTGGAAGCTCATTAAAGAAATTAGAAGAGTATTGTCTGCATAATAAAAGAAACAGCAAAAACCATCAGAATAACTTGGAACTCTTGTTTGACAAGTGGGAAATGAGAACACACTAGTGTACAATGATATATGTTGAGAAAAAAACAACAGGAACACAAATGTGATAGTTACCTGTAAGAATCATAAAGATAGATTTTTATGAAATATCTGAAACTGTCATAATAGAAAAAAAATATCAAGGAAATAATTGCACCTTGTGTCCTTTTTGTTTCTTAAGGAGCCTATAGCTCTTACTGCATCCACAGGACTTAAGTAAAAACCATAATTGGTTTAAAGACACTAACACAGTGGTGGGCAACCTGCTTCTGGGCTGCGAGACATGTTGCTGATGTTGACCGTCTGCAGTCATGGCCCCCCTGCAGCTCCCAGCGGCCACAGTTCGCCATTCCTGGCCAATGGGAGCTGCCGGAAGCAGTGGCCAGCACATCCCTGCGAATCACGGCCACTGGGAGCTGCAGGGGGCTGTGCCTGCGGTCAATGTCAGCAAAACGTCTCGCGGCTTGCAATCAGATTACCCTGATGGACCCCATGTGGCCCTCAGGTTACCCACTACTACACTAACACAACTCGTGGATAATTCACTATGCAGCAATGATAGGCTTTGTTTTATGTTGTTTCTTCAGAGGCACACAGAACTGAAGGTGCTCCCCAGAGCAAGAAGGTGAATGGCCAATGGCCCCTGCAGTAAAGAAGCTCTAACTTACAATAGCCTTATCCAACTTGCTTTGCAGCCCAGAACCTCTGAAGCACAGTGATACAAGCATGCCCCTTCCCACTCTCCACACAGGGATCTGCGAAGGAGGACTGCATAGGGCCTCTTACATCAGCCCTATGCTGATTCTGCATCAGGAAATTCTCCCATAGCCTACTGCGGCCTCCTTATATGGCCAAAGCAGTGTACAGGGGCTTCGGTGAGAGCCAGAATCTATTCCAATACCTTAAAAGTAATCTACAAAGAAAAACTATGGGCTTGCACCTTTTTCCACTTTCATAAGATGAAATAGCAGCTTGCAACCATGTGCACACATACAAGTGTGTGTACATTTAGTAGTTTATTCCCCCCCAGATTTTTACGTTGGATCTTCAGGTCTTGTCTGCCCAGGAAAGCTGATGACAACTAAAGAACTAGTAAAACAATAATACCATAAAAAAGAGCAAAAGGAATTTTAGTGGGACTGTTTAAAATTTTGGTTTTTGTTTAACATCACTTAACTTCAATGACTATTATATTTATTTTAGAAACAGGATATCTTAGTTAAAGGTTCAAAACCCAACCCCTTCTATCAATGCAATTAACGGAGACACCAATGAGTTCCTTCAGCAAGAACAGGGAACACTAGACTTGATATTCCTGATACTTTTACATTAAAAAACAAACAGAAAAACAAATATAAGACTTTCATGCTTTATTTATACATAGAGAACAAACAGGATACCTCACCAACTTTTAAAAAACATTTTCCGATCATCTTTAAGCCTCAAGTTAAACAATTATGATGGTCCCTTCTGACCTTAAAGTCTGTGAATCTAATAAAGTATCAATTGTAGCTGATGTTATTGTCACAGCCAAAAACATTAAACATCTAGTTAGCTTGTATCCATTGCTGTTCTCAGTTTAAGTTTTATTATTAAAATGGCTGAGTTACTGGAGCTATGACCTAATGATAAGACTCACACTTATTAAGCTGAAACAAGGACTGTTTTTCTAGTGCAGAGGTTCTTAAACTTCATTGCACCGCAACCCCTTCTGACAACAAAAATTACTACATGACCCCAGGACCAAAGCCTGAGCCCACCCAAGCCCCTTTGTCCCGGGCCAGGGTAGGCAAAGCCAAAGCCCCAGCACCCAGGGCTGAAGCCCTCGGGCTTCGGCCCGGGGTGGAGGGGCTCAGGCTTCAAGCCAGCTGTAATGTGGTATCTGGACTTGATATTCCTAATATTTCTACATTAAAAAACAAAAAGAAAAATAAATAAGACTTTCAGGCTTTATTTATATATAGAGAACAAATAGGGTACCCCACCAGCTAATGCCAGCCCTGGCGACTCCATTACAATGGGGTCCCGACCCACAGTTTGAAAACCGCTGCTAGCGCTATAATGAATCCAGATAATGCAGAGTGAGGAACACCACATAGCAAACTAAGAATTACATGTATGCTGCTAAAAACAGTATTATACCGAAAGAGGTAAAATTATTAAACTAAACCTTCATTTAAATGAAGAGTCAGATGAGAACATGGATACATTACCACCAATTTTTAAAAACGCTATCAAGTTTTTATGATTTGGGAATGTGCTAAATGCTTATGTGACTATTCAACAGTAAGTAACAACCTATTATGGTGTGTTTTCTTTCTGCTGCTGTATCTTTAAAATAACTGAAAAGGCTCAATAAATCTCCCCAAAAGCAAACAATTTGGAAATTAGAAGAGAGATCTTGGAATTTTGCAGGCAAAGAGTTGCAGGTTCACTGCTGTTTAGTTTACCAATTTTTCTGATGAAAATTGGTAAGTTCCTAGAATTCGGTTCAGGATCAGCATGAAATACTTACCAAGCAGTAGTAATGAACAGTGAGATTGTATTCCTTGTAAGTTCTCTTTTCTCCATATTTTTCGGGACAGTCATCAGTTCGTTGACAGAGGACACAGGCTAAAATATTGAAACACTGTTTAGAAACACTTAATGGAAATGGTCTATTAAAAGAAAATGCTGTTCTAACCCTTAAATAAATTAAGTATGACCTAGGCTACTGGGTAAGTTTAGTAAAGCCAGTACCACCCATCTGGTATTCACCAGATGGAATTCAATGTTGTGTTTGTTTACCACACTCCACTTAAAGTGGCTGTTGTTTCTCTCCACTTTTTGTAGGTGCTCTCCTAGCCTTCCTTCTTTTTTCATGGGTAGGCTTAGAAGTGCAGAGCAGAAAGAGCAAGAGAAGAGAGATTGCAAGTTGCTCCTTCCCTGGCTCCTGCTGGATCCTAGTGAACAAGGGATTTTGCTCACCCAGCAGGCGCCTCTCAGAACCTACCAGCAAGCCACACGCCACCAGTTGAAATGCCCTGTTTTAAAGGCCAGTTAAGGTGGTATCTTTAATATTGTGTCAGTTGACTGCCTAAACACTATGGTGAGTTGTACATTATAAATGTGTAGAGTAATTGATATAGGAATATAAACACATTGTACCCAACTATTTTTGTAGAACTATAATGGATATATTGATGATCTCAATAACATAATAAGATCAATGAAAAGAATCATTACTTACCTGTTAGTAATTGTGGTTCTTGGAGATGTTCTGCACATGTAGATCCCATTTATGGTGCCCATTTGCCCCAGCAAAGGAGTTCAGAACATTTTCATTAGCAGTGTCCAATAGGGGGTCACACATGCCCTGAGGGCATAGAGGGCACAGCAACCCCAACTGCCTCTCAGTTCCTTCATCTCCCAGAATCCTCATTTGTAAGACTTTGAGCTGCCAGTATGGAGGGCAGGTCATGGGATCTACATGTGAAGAACATCTCAAAGAACTCCAGTTATTAGATAAGTAACTGGTCTTTAAGGAGTTGGAAGCTAGAAGTTATCTGTAAAGAGACTGCAAAATAGCTCTTCCAAAATGTGCATCAGATCTTGAAACTGTGACTTAATGTTTTGTAAGCATATGAGCTGAAGGCCAGGTAATTGTTCTACATATGTCTGATACTGGAACCCAACTTCAGCATGCTACTGAGGCTGTTTGCACTCTGGTGGAGTGAGTTTGCATGTTTGGTGGAGGACTCTTATTAATATCATAAGCAGTTCTAATACAATCCATACCCATTCTAGCCATCCCTTTTGATTTATCATCATAAACAAAGAAAAAAGTCTTGGCATTTTACCAAAAGATCTAGTGCTACCTAGGTAATATAATGGTGACCTCACATCTAATGTATGCAATTTTGCAGGTGCAGAAGGTAGTTTTGGCAAAAAGGTGGAAAATGACTGCATCGATTGATATGAAAATTTGAGTACTTTAGGAATAAAAGATGGATGTGGTCTCATAGTTACTCTATCCATGTAAAAAAAAAATGTATGGAGGATTTATCATTAGGGATTGTAATTTGCTTATTCTACATGCTGATGTAATTGCCACCAGAAATGCTACCTTCACTGTCTGTAGATGAATTGGACAATTTGATAGAGGTTCAAGGAGAACAAGTGCAAGTGGGCCACAAGTGAAGAAAGTATTAAATTTGAAGTTCCATGCTGGAGCAATCTTTCTCACAGGAGGAAAAATGTTGGGGAAAATTTTCATAAATCTATTCATTGATTGATAAAGTTGCACCTCCCTCTTCTGGAAGATGAAATGCGGATATCACTGCCAAATAGACTTTGATTGAAGAGATATATTTAAAGCACCTAGGACTATCTAAGAGGTAACTCTGACATGGAGCCCAGAGATCTTCTGCCAGATCCAATATTCCTTCATTAATAGGTAACGCAACCCTGCTCTGGGATGCTGGCTGTAGAATATCAAAGGGTTTATATATACTTTTTCTGAACTGTCTCCAAAGGAACTTCTAGTGTTTTTGCCATATGCGTCAATAATTCCTGAAAAGTTTTAAAATCATCAGCTGAAAGACGTGTAGCCTGTGACATAGTTCCATCAGGTAAGGAAGAAGAACCATGTATAGCAGATGGATTGTCCTGATGGGCTGGTATTTCACCATCACTTAAAATTTGTTATTCCTCTGTATCTTGAACTCAATGAAGAGAGTGATCAGACTTATAAGAGTTTGCATCAGGTGACCCATGATTAGATCCTGTCTATTGTGGGAATATTGTTCCTGAAATGGACAATGTCGAGAACCAATATGGCCATCTGGGAAAGGGACATTGTGGCCCTTTCGGAGGGAACCAAGGGGCATAGTGAGAATTAGCATCTCATAGAATGATAGACTTCAAGGTCAGAAGGAAACATCATGGTAACCTAGTCAGACCTCCTGTACATTGCTGGCCACAAAATCTTACCCACCCACTCCTGTAATAGGCCCACTACGTCTGGCTGAATTACTCAAGTCCTCAAATCATGATTTAAAGACTTCAAGTTACAAGTTTAAACCTGCAAGTGACCTGTGCCCCATGCTGCAGAGGAAGGCAAACCCTGCTGCCCCCCAAGGTCTCTGGCAATCTGACCTGGGGGAAAATTCCTTCCTGACCCCAAATATAGTGATCAGTTGGACCCTGAGCATATGGTCAAGACCCACCAGCCAAACACCTGGGAAAGAATTCTCTGTAGTAACTCAGCCCTCCCCATCTACTGTCCCATCAACAGCCATTGGAGATATTTGCTGCTAGTAGCTGCAGAATGGCTACATGCTTGTAGGGAGTCCCATCATACCATCCTTTCCATAAACTTATCAAGCTCAGTCTTGAAGGCAGTTAGGTTTTTTGCCCACTCTGCTCCCCTTGGAAGGCAGTTCTTGAACTCTACTCCTCTAATGGTTAGAAACCTTCACCTAATTTCAAGCCTAAAATTGTTGATGGTCAGTTTATATCATTTGTCCTTGTGTCCACATTGGTGCTTAACTTAAATAACTCCTCTCCCTCCCTGGTATTTATCCCTCTGATATATTTATAGAGAGCAGTCATATCTCCTGTCAGCCTTCTTTTGGTTACGCTAAACAAAACGAGATCTTTGAGTCTCCTCTCATAAGGTAGGTTTTTCCATTCCTCAGATCATCTTAGTAGCCCTTCTCTGCACCTGTTCCAGTCTGAATTCATCTTTCTTAAACATGGGACAACAGAATTGCACACAGTATTCCATATGAGGTCTCGCCCAGTGCCTTATATAACGGTACTAACACTTCCCTGTCTTTGCTGGAAATAGCTCGTCTGATGCATCCTAGGACTGCATTAGCTTTTCTCACAGCTGCATCATACTAGTGGCTCATAGTCATCCTATGATCAACCAAAACACCCAGGTATTTCTCCTCCTCTGTCACTTCCAACTGTAAGTCCCTAGCTTGTAGCAAAAAATCTTGTTGTTAGGCCTGAAGCGTGTTACCTTGCACTTTGCACTATTAAATTCATCCCACTTCTATTTCTCAGTTTTCAAGGACCTCCAGATCTTGCATGATATTCCTGTCCTCCTCTGTATTAGCAATACCTCCCAACTTTGTGTCATCCACAAATTTTATTAGCACACTCCCACTTTCTGTGCCACAGTCATTATTAAAAATGTTAAATAAGATAGGAATGGTCTTGGGGCCAGAGAAACTCCACTAGTAACATCCCTCCAGCCTGACAGTTCACCTCTCAGTATGACCCATTGTAGTCTCCCCTTTAACAAGTTTCTTATCCACCTTTCAGTTCTCATATTAATCCCCATCTTTTACAATTTAACTAATAATTTCCCATGTGGAACTGTATCAATAGCCTTACTGAAATCCAGGTAGATTAGATGTACTGTGTTTCCTTTGTCTTTAACAAAAAACAGTTATCTTCTCAAAGATCTGGCACAATCTATCTTTTGTAAAACCAGGTTGTATTTTATTCCAATTATCGTTTGCCTCTATATCCTTAACTATTTTCTCTTTCAAAATTTGTTCCAAGACCTTGCATACAATTGAGGTCAAACTAACAGGCATCTTTAGGTCTATTAGGAGGCTCTTGTTCATATGCCTCCCTAAACTTTTCTTTCTGTCCGTCTGATTTCCTCTTTGGTCATTCAATGACAGACCTGCGGGTGGTAATTTTGCAACAGAAAAGCTTCAAAAACAGACTCCAACAAGAAACTGCTGAGCTGGAATTGATATGCAAACTAGATACAATCAACTTAGGTTTGAATAGGGACTGGGAATGGCTGAGGTATTACAATCATTGAATCTATCTCCCCTTGTAAATATTCTCACACTTCTTATCAAACTGTCTGTACTGGGCTATCTTGATTATCACTTCAAAAGTTTTTTTCTTACTTAATTGGCCTCTCAGAGTTGGTAAGACAACTCCCACCTTTTCATGCTCTCCGTATGTGTATATATATCTCCTTAATATACGTTCTATTCCCTGCCTCCGAAGAAGTGGGCTGTAGCCCACAAAAGCTTATGCTCAAATAAATTTGTTAGTCTCTAAGGTGCCACAAGTACTCATGTTCTTTCTTTGGTGGAGGACTCCCACTAGAGTCTATAGAGGAATCAGAAGCCATGACAGGAGACTGAAGGATTTGAGTGGGTGTTAAATCCTTGACTGTATTAACATGCTGGTTAAAAGATATTTTCATTAGCTGCACCCTAGTTTTCTTTTTGAGGAAGGGCTCTGTCTGGTATTGAGATCAGGGAAACCACCAGAATTGGTGACTCAGGTGCTGGAGTGACCCTAAGGTCTAGTGAAAACACATAAGAAGCTTTTGGAGCTGCAAATTTAGTTGTAAAAGGTCCCTGCAAAAAACCACTGGTGCACAGCAGACTTTGATCAAAGCTGCCAGTGCTGACAAGGAAAGCATTGCAGAAGACTGTCCTGGGTACTCTGATGCTGAGAGCGACGGTGCTGCTGAAGCCAGTGCTTATGAGAAGGAAATCACATGACTCTGAGCTCTTCTTTCCTTGAGATCTTTTAACTGAAGTAGTAGAGGAAGGTTTCTGTATCAGCTCTGTGCAGAGGTGCATCATGGCAGCACTCTTAGCACAGATCCTTTAAAGAACTCTGCACTCCCGGCAGCAAAGAGAGGGCTTCGTGCCAGGAAACAGAGTCAGAGTCTCTCAGTCCTTGGACAGCAAGGGTCTCTGACTGCTCCGATGGATCTGAATCTTTTTAAATTGCTCCTGAATTAGGTGTCACGTTTCTGGTGACAGAAGCCTTGGAGAGATGAGCTGAGAAAACAGAAGCCTCTGTATCTGTGCTGAGTCAGACATAACTCTCATGGACCTTTCCTTTTAAGATAAAGCTTCAGTTTGGACTACCACTCCTTGTGTGCGCACTTCTTGAAGGAGTTGCAAACTGCACACTTAGCCATGACAGATTCCTCACCCAGACAGTAAAGGCATCTGTTGCGATCTCCCACAGGAGGACATGGCTTGGCGCCTTGGCTCTGCCACAAGCAATTTTTTTTTTTTTGGTGACCTACTGAGAACATGCTACTTGAAACAGTAACAAGTAAATTAGCTACTAAGTATAAACAAATTATTAAGTAACAAGATTGCTACAAAGGGATACTATGTTGTTCTGACTTTGCCTCATGGTAAGAATGAACTTTGTGGTGGTTGCTGTACCCTTTAAGCCCTGGGGTAGGGGACACAAGGCCACAAAGAGCATATACGTGACCCCTATTGGCAATGGTAGAATATAAAACATTTTCACCTGTGATGGGGCACATGGACACCAGAAATGGGATCCACATGTGCAGTAACTTGAAGACCCGTGTTACTACTTTTTAGTCCATTGCTTTTTCACATGTATGTGTGGCAATCATTCAGCAATACACGATTCCGTGTAAGAGGTTTCATTGACTGCATTAAGTCACATATTAGAAATGCTCATACAATGTACAATAGTGTTTTGAAACAGATCCATTAGCAAATTCAAGAACACCTCGGATTTAACAAATATAAAAACACAAAAACAAACTATTAAGGTTACCAAGAAATTCAGAAAACAAAAACTAACAAAACTAAAAACAGACAAATTAATTTCAAATATCTTAATTCTGACCTGCAGTAGAAATAAATTAAAGTTTTTCTTAAATTTACTGATACTTCCATTAATCTAAAGGAACCATATTCATTTAATGCTAATGGTAAACAGTCACAACAGAGAAAGAAAACAGTGCTATTTTAAACTCTTCTATTTTCTGAAAAGTGAAGTCTCAACTTATTAGATATGTCTCACACACAGCTAAGTTTAACCCAGCAGTTGTACTTCCAAAGTGATTTTTTAAAAGCATTTATTTGCAAAACGATCAAAATATGTTTTAAACATAAACATAATTACGGGAAGCCTTTATCAAAATTAGGGAAATAAGTCATCAAGAATATCATGCCACCCTGAGCTCACTCTGAAGGGAATCATGTTTCAACACACAATTTTACTACTGAAATTTCACCCATTCTTTTAAACCATTGCATTACCAAGCCACATGCTGGAGTCACACTGTTGAATTTAAATTGAAATCCTACATTAAAATAATTGCCTTTTTATTGCAGCTAGGGTGACCAGATTTTATAGGGACAGTCCTGATTTTGGGGGCTTTTTCTTATATAGGCACCTATTACACCCCCCCCTCCCGATTTTTTACACTTGCTATCTGGTCACCCTAACTGCAGCATCTACAAGTTCTGTAAATGTTTAAATACAGTAAGTTAGCTAAATCAGTGGTTCTCAACCTGGAATATGCATACCTCTGGGGGGGTATGCAGAGGTCTTCCATGGGATACATCAACTCATCTAGATGTTTGCCTAGTTTTGCAATAGGCTACATAAAAAGCACTAGCAAAGTCAGTACAAACCAAAATTTCATACAGACAATGACTTGTTTAGACTGCTCTCTATATACTATACACTGAAATGTAAGTACAATATTTCTATTCCAATTGATTTATTTTATAATTACATGGTAAAAATGAGAAAGTAAGAATTTTTTCAGTAATAGTGTGCTGTGACACTTTTGTATTTTGATGTTTGATTTTGTAAGCAAGTAGTTTTTAAGTAAGGTGAAACTTGGGGGTAAGCAAGCCAAATCAGACCACTGAAATGGTTTCAGTAGTCTGGAAAGGCTGAGAGCCACTGTGCTAAATCATTTAAATAGCCTTACTTACCTGGGCTTTGGAAGTGGCAGAGGGTATTTTCATTCATTCTAGTACCTTTCTTCTAGCTTTTTACTATGGAAATTAAAAACAATATGTCAAAAGTATTCAGTTTGTTGAGGATGGTACACTGCATTTTACTGTATTTAATCAAATTTTCTTTTAAACTCAAGAAGTTGAGAGACTAAATCACCTACTTCTAAATGTCTCCTTTTACAATGCTTCCAAGATGGCCTCAAAGTCCTAAAAAATTAAAATTCATCTTTCACTCTGAAAGGTAAACATTGAAAAGGATAAAGGCTGAAAAGGTGAAATCTGATCTCCCCTTTGATATCTGATCTTTTGTGTTTTACGCTATACTATACAGCATTTCTCAAACTGGGGATCCCGACCCAAAAGGGAGTCGCGAGGTTATTGTAGGGGGGTTGTGGTATTGCCAACCTTACTTCTGTGCTGCCTTCAGAGCTGGGCAGCCAGAGAGCGGCGGCTGCTGGCCAGGCACCCAGCTCTGAAGACAGCACAGCCAGCAGCAGCACAGAAGTAAGGGTGACATGGTATGGTATTGCAACCCTTACTTCTGTGCTGCTGATGGCAGCGGCACTGCCTTCAGAGCTGGGTGGCCAGAGAGTGGTGGCTGCTGGCTGAGCACCCAGCTCTGACGCCAGTGCCAGCGGGGGAGTTGCCACTCTTCTGGGAGAAGCAGGGGGTTCATCATGAGCTTTACAAGTTTATATTTTGCCATTTTCAAATACATGTTCATGCTTTGTTACAACACCATGAAATTCAAGATTTTTAAAATGCTATGACCAGGAAATTTATGAAAATGGACTGTGAATTTGGTAGGGTTCTAACAATAACATTAAGGCAATTTGCTTCTGACTTCCCCAGCATTTGGGAACCGAACCATGAACAAGTTTTATTTCCTCTTCCAAAAGATACTTTTGCAAACACACTGGCAAAGACCTTGCAGTTTGCCTATCAAATTAGTGAACTATGCATTTAAATGCAAATTTGTTCTCAATTAAAATTAACTGACAAGATTTCAGTTTTTGCAAAAAACACCACACAACACACTGGGCTATGCTCTTCTCTGATGTAATTCACTGGACTTTAGTGGAGTTACACCAGGAAGAAATCTGATCCATTTTGTTAATATTTACTACAGCATTTCCCAAAATGTGGGATGCAAAGTAGCAGCTGTGGAGGATGGGAGGGTATGGATAGGCCTTAATTGTTCTCCAGAACTTTTAGCTATTATGCTTAAGAAGAAAACTTGATCCAAGTACAACTGATGCAGTGATGTCTCCCTGAAGTTGCAGACAGTGTGGATTAGATTTAAGGTATGAACTATCCCAATCATTTAAATGATCAAAACACACAACAAAGTTGAGGAATATCACATTATGAAGATCTACAGAGAGTGACCGATTATTTTGGATAGACCAGTTCACATTTTACACCACTGTAGGGCTAAAGGCAGTTAACTTCATTTTCCTTACTAAGGGCTCAGCTTCCAAATATCTGGGAAACGCTGGTTGACTGAACAAGAAACATGCAACTAAGCTTAAAACTATAGCCACTCTTCAAGGAGCTGCTGGCAATGCACATGGGAAGAAAACTGTGTAACATTTCTAGGAATCAGAAGTAAGACATAGAAGAGGCCTACTGGGTCATGTAATCCATCTGCTGGTGCAGGAATATCTATAGAAGTGAAGGCTTGTGCTTGGAATAATCTGAAATCACTAGTTATGCAATTTAATGTGTCAACCTTTTTATTCAATCTCATTTTATTTTAATACTTTTGGACAATTTTAACTTCAAGTTATATACTTACATACTGTATATCACATTTATTATGCCCTTACACTGCCAAACAAATCAACTAATCAAGATTGGCAGAAATGGCATCAAGTGACAATTTAACTGAATCTGATAATCTACAAAGAAGTTATTTTCCCCACTCTTCTTTGGTGAGGGAGTCAAGAACAGAGTTTAAAACAGTATCTTACCTCTTTGGAACTTCTCTTGAAAGATGTTTTTTCTCACTCAGCAATGGCCACTGGCACCCTCAAGGTCTTCAATCTTCTAGGGCACTCGAACTGAGGGACCATCTGTACAGGTAAAGAGGATCCCAGATGTCAGTACCCTGTGGCTTAATGACAAGGTGAAAAATCCTGATAGATAGAGGGAGCTTAGGTTTGGTTGGCAATGAGAAGCACAACTGCCAGAACCTAACATTTCATTCTCTCTTTGGGGTTGGGGAGGAAAAGAAAGAGGAGGAAATGCTACTAAAAGCAGTGGGTTGCTCTCTTATCTCAGTGCAGCGTGCCTGGAGTTTTTAATTCACAAATTAAGGATCTTTGAGATCAAAACCTTGCCTGTGCACAAAGCCCCCAACTCCAGTGAGGGTTCCATACAGATGCAAAGGTTTTCCTGCATGGATCTAGTTGCAGAATTGGAGCCTAAATCATTGCCCACTGGGTACAAAAGTGAGACAGTAGCCAACTATTTTGCCTGAATTATTGTTTCCTCAAGTCTGCCACTAATTTTGAAATCAAATACTTCCCACATTTAATCAACAGCTGAAGTCTATAAAAAATGGGAACGTACAGGCAATGGGTAAGATGGCTCCTAAGGACTGTAGTACCTTTAATACAGAAACAAAAGTTGTTTTAAAAAATGAAATTGGTTTATAATACCTTGCAATTGGAGTCTACTTCCTAGAGGACTATGTTTACTTGGGGAAAAAACAACTAAACCTAAGGAAATGCTAGACAAGTTAGTACATAATAAGTGATTTAACTTGTTTTTGTGCTACTGGCCTTCCAATATTTTAGTGTCATGCCTACTTACAATTACGATATACCAAACCTCACAAACAGCCCATACTTATGGCACCTCTCTAACGCTAGCTACTACATTGTTCTCCAGAATCTAAGCTATCAGTTTCAAAATAAAGGGCAAGTCCACATTACAAAATTAAGTTGACAGAAGTTGCATCAACGTACATCTGTCTCAGTTAAGTCGCTTTTGCATGGCCACACTACACTTGTGTCAGTAGTGTGTGTCCTCACTAGCAGCGCTTGCACTGATGCAGAGAGCAATCCATTGTGGGTAGTTATCACATCGTGCAACTTGCCATCATCTAATGCAGGATGTTTTGGGAAAGGTTTCCAATGCCTCATGGTAGCAAACAAGTTGAACAGGGGTGACTGGGAACATGGTTTCAACATCCCATGATGCTGTTTTCTCCATCTCATAATTTTATCTGCATCCCATAATGTTTTGGCCTCTTTTCAAAAGCAAACCCACGTGTCAGCCATCTCTGTGAAAAGCATGGATCCTGAACAGCTCTGCACTACTGAGTGTACAACGCGCCTGATCCCACAAACGGAGCCACAGGCAACATGACAATTCCTTGGAGGCTAGCTTGCTGTGAGTCACAGGAACAATTCAAGGTTATTGTAGGCATTCACAGAGCAGCTGCAGATGGAGGAGCATCAGTTCTGGGCCCAAGAAACAAGCACTGACTGGTGGGATAGAATTGTTATGTAGGCATGGGATGATGAGCAGCAGCTGCAGAACTTTTGGATGCGCAATGCCACATTCCTGAAGTGTGTGCAGAGCTCACCCCAGCCTTCTGGCACAGCGACACCAAAATGAGAGCAGCCTGACAGTGGAGAATTGTGTGGGAGCTTGCAACATCAGATTGCTATCAGTCAGTCAGGAATCAATTCTGAGTTGGGAAATCTACCATGAAGGCTGCTATGTTGCAAGTGTGCAAGGCCATTAATTGCATCCTGCTACGAAGGACTAGGAATCTGGGCAATGTGCAGGACAAAGTGGATAGTTTTGCAGCAGTGGGGTTCCTGAACTGCGGTGGGGCAACAGATGGCACACATATCCCTATTTTGGCACTAGACCATCTTGCCAGAGTACATCAACAAAAAGGGCTACTTTTCTATAGTATTGCAAGCTCTGGTGGATCACCGAGGGCATTTTATCAGTATCAGTGTGGGATGGTCAGGGATGGTGCACGATGCACACATCCTTAAGAACACAGGTCTCTACAGAAGGCTGCAAGCAGGAACTTTTCAGAGCAGAGGATTACCACTGACGACGTCGAAATGCCAATACTGACCCTGGGAGACCCAGTCTACCCCATTACAATCATGGCTCATGAAGCCATACACCAGCCACCTCAACAGCAGCAAGGAGCGTTTCAACTACAGGCTCCACAGCTGCAGAAAGCATTTTAATGTGCCTTTGGCCATCTGAAAGGCTGGTGGTGCTGTCTACTTATGAGATTAGACCTCAGTAAAAAAATTGATATATCTATATCTATCTATATATATATATCCCAATTGTTATAGCTGCCTGCTGTATGCTTCATAATATCTGTGAAGCTAAGGGGAAAAGTTTCTGCCGGGGTGGAGGTGGAAAAGCTGTCTGCTGATTCTGAGCAGCCAGATATTAAGGCTATAAGAAGAGCTCAACATGAAGCTATATGGCCCAAGGAGGCTTTGAAAGGCCATTTTAATAGTGCAGAATATGCATTGCTGTAGTGTGCTCTGTCTGGCTTTGGTTTTTGCACCCCAGTACGAGCCTTGTAATGAGTGCTGTGTATGTAGTAATATCAACAGAGGTATTTGCAATGTTGTATTATTTGTGAATGTCAGCCCCAGCCAGCATATGTTGTGAATAAAGATGAATTAAATTTCCACAAATAGACTTTTATTCCAAACCCATACAAACATATAACTGAATGAAACTTTATAAACACAGGGAAAAGAACCTTTAAAGGGGAAAGAACAGCCATTTTCATTTCACAAACACGTACACCAATCGTGTCTCTCACACGTCAGCATATGCACGGCTGTGATTGTCTGTACTCTCCCCAAGGGTGGAGCGGTAGAGCTCCTGCAGCAGCCTCGGACTCCACGTGGAATTTGGGGAGGGTGGGGTGTAGGGAGATGTGAGAATGCAGTTGTCCATGGGCTGCAGAGAGAGGCGAGCACAGGTCTGTTGAACCTGAAGGTGAACAAGAGTCACCAGCATGTCTGTTTACTGCATGAGAAGGGCTAGCTTCTCCTGCTGCATGTCTCTCTCCTTTTCCTGTGCTTTTCTCCTCTCCATTTTAGCCTCGTTCAGTCTGTCTGCGAGAGTGATCCTTTAAGCCCTGTCCTTGATAGGCAAAGCAACAGAGGCTTGCAGGATCTCTTGAAACATGTCATCACGTGTCCTCTTCCTTCTTCTTATCTGACTGAGCTGCTCTGCGGGTGTGGATGGAGAACACTTCAAGGCCACATTTCAAGCTGCAAAAGATAGAATAGTACTTCTATGCATTGACTGTATTCACAAGATAAATGGAAACTTGGTATACTGAACTTACTCCCCTTGATCCACACAAGTTACAAGCACTACATTCTTACTTCTCCTTGGGATTCATAGAGCATGACAGCAGTCCCAGCCATGGTGAGTACAGCTTGGGGACGAGTTGGGACAATGGGAGTAGGCTATGAGTATATGCAGATTGGGCAACTGAACATTAGCACGATTTTCCACAGGCAGTGAGCAATTTAGCTGATATCTCATTCCTGAGGGTACCAGAGGCTGAAAAGGAATAGTTCCTGCATGGACACATGCATAATATGGAATAGTTTCTGCATGTGTCCAGCTGCAGACCAGGGTCCCTATGCTTCTAGCTTGTGTACTGCAATGGTGCCTGCTGAATTAATTCCTGAGAAGTGTTGGAAAGTGTCCTGCCGCAGTGGAAGAAATAAGGCAGCCCTCCCTAGAAACCTTTAGCAGGGGATTGCAGACTATCTTCAAGCAAGTTTCCTTGAGATCTCTACGTAGGATTCACGGGACATCCCAGTGCACATAAACAAACTGTTCTGCCTAACTGTACAGCGAAATGAGAAGCAGATAGTGAAATAACCAATAGAGGTGGAGTTGCTATCTCTTATAGCATGATTAAAAAAGAGTAAATGAATAGATGTGTTCCTGCAATATCAAAGTGAACTGCATACTTACCAGAGGTTCCTTCCCCTGCATCAGGCTTGCCTATGCTGGACTGTAGGGACCGGCTCAACTGCGTCACTGGATCCCCCGATGGCCTGTTCCTCATACTCTTCCTCCTCACTCCAACTCCCTTGAAGTATCCCCCGGGCCCTTGGGGTGGTGGTAGGGTTTCCGCCGAGGATGGCATGCAGCTCTCTGTAAAAGTGGCTCTGCACCAGTGCAACTGTTAGACTCCCTTGCCTTCTGGTATGCCTGTCATAGTTCCTTGGCTTTCTCACAGCATCGCTGAGGGACCCTCTTGTAGCCCATGTCCTGAGCAATCTGCTCATAGATATCGAGGTTCTTCAGCTGGAATGGAGTTGTGCCTGCACAGCCTCTTCTCCCCACAGACCCAGGAGAATCCACCACATCCTGTGTACTCCAGGCAGGAGCATGTTTGCAGCATGGAGCTGGTTGCTAAGCAAGTTCTCCAGGCAGAGGGAACAAGAAATGGAATTTCAAAAATTCACAGGGCTTTAAAAATGGAGGGACGTGTACATGTGTACTTGGCCGCCAGGCAGCTGAGTTCAAAATTGTGACCAGAGCAGCCACAGTGGGGCATTGTGGGATGCCTCCTGGAGGCCACTAAATTTGACAAAAGTACTGTGTCAACCTAACTACGTCAACCTAAGCATTATACCTCTTGCACAGGTGGAGTTAAATCAGCATAGCGGGTGACTTACATCGGCGGGAGCAAAATTTTAGTGTAGATGCTTAGAGTTAGGTCGACATAAGCTGCCTTGCATCAACCTAATTCTGTAGTGTAGATCAGCGGTTCTCAACAGGGGGTCCAAGAACTCTCTCAGGGGGGCTGCGGGGCCCCACGGCTAAAAGCCAGAGCCTGATCCCCGGAGCTGAAGCCAGGAGCCCCAGTGCTCCCCATGGGGCAGAAGTCCTGAGCCCATGGGAAGAGATGAGGGGGACACAGGGGTGTTGCATCCCCCTCCCCCGAAACTACAGTGCAGGAGCAAGGCAGTCCCAGGGCAGCTCCACCCCCCCACACCTCCTTCTCTCCCCCCTCCCCGGCCATGTCAGAGGCAAGAAGTCAGAACCAGGCAGTGCGGGACAGCTGCGGCTCTGGCTGGTGCCATGGAGCAGGCAGCCACAGCGTTCCCTTGTTTCCTGCTGCTGCAAGGGTTTGAAGCTGCTCCTCAGCTCCCTGCCCCATTTGCTCACGCAGCAGGTAAGAGCCGCCTGGGTGAGGGACCCAGCTTCATGGCTGGCGGAGCACTCGGGGAACAGGGACCACAGGGGAGCCCTCTGGGCACACAGCTGTGACCCTGAGCTACACCCCTGCCCACACATACTCCTAACTACCCTCTCCCTGCACCCTTAGCTACCCCTCCCCTGCACCCTGAGTTACTCCCCTGCCTGCACACAGCCCTTAGCTACCCCTCTCCCTGAGCAGTTTTTAAACTTTTTGAGCTGAGCCCTCCCCCTTTTGAGTTATCATTTTGGTTGCCCCTCCTCCCCCCCCAAGCCCCAACCCAGACGGACTGGGTGGCCTGCTGAGATGAGTCAGGGAGTGGAGGTGGCGCTCCCTCCTCAGACCCCACCGTGCAGAGCTGGCTCAAGCCTCGCTGGCCCCTGCCCACCCAAAATAGAAGTCAAACCACATCTATGCCCAAGGGACCTCCCCCCAGCCCAGAGCCCCTCCTCCCTCCTCCCCACTGGGCCCTGGAGTTTTTATAGCATTATTGTGGGGGGTCTCAGAAAGAAAAAGGTTGAGAACACCTGGTGTAGACCTGTCAGGAGAGCCAACAAACAATAAGTACACTGCACGACTTTTAGCGGTACAGCTGTAGCAACACAGCCATGCCGCTAAAAGCTGTGTAGTGTAGACGTAGCCTGAATCAAGAAGGAGCCAAGCCCAGGGAGCCTAGTTTAGCCCACTGGCACATTCAAGCACCTTATTTTGAATATTTGCACAGCCTATTGCGAGTGGCATCTCATGTTGGCAATTTAAATGGGTAGACCTTAGTTTCTGAGACAAGACTGGAAGAGTACTGCCACTTTATGCCCCACAAGCCGCTCCCCTCTGCATCTGACCCCTGCTATTCACACAGCAGTATTACTGAAGTGACATCACATTTGCATTAAAAGCAGCTTCTGCTCAAGACAGCTACTGCAAATTATCATACTCTTGGAGAAAAACACATTCAAAATAAGGCTAAATTGATTTTTGCAAATTGACAAAGTTTGTTCTTTAATTTAAGTCTTTATGATTTTAAAATAAAAGAGATGTCAATAAATGAACAAAGGGAAGATGCTTTCAGGTGCATGCTTTCCATGCTGTTCAAACAACAAAGTGCTATTTAGGGCTTTCACAGATGCTATTTCAATTAACACTGTGCCCCCTTAATTTAAATATGAAAGGGTCTTAGGTTCACATTGTAGTGCGTGACAACATAATAGTAGGCCCTGAAAGAAAGCCACTGGGCTATTTGTTCAGCAAATGATACTCAGACTTCAGGAGAAATCTCCATGGGGCATTTTGAAGCTTAACAACAGCTCCCCTAACATCATTCAGTCCAATCTAACAGACCTAAAGAGCATCTTTTAAAAGTTTAACATGAAATACAGCCTTTACTCCATATAGCACCTTCCATGAAAGATTCAATCCTCTCAGAGATGCTTCAGTTAGCTTACATAGGGAAAAGGGGGAATTACGTCCACAGGGGATGCATTATGCGTTTACAATCTCTCTGAGGGGCTTTGCTCTGCCTCTGGGGAGGAGGATGTTGGACTTCTCCCTTCTGGGGATGGGGATTTTGTTGTCTCTTCTGACCCGTGTTCCCTCCCTGTGGAGACAGGAGAGGGGGCTGGGGTCTTACTCTGCCTGTTAAACCCTCTTCCCAGCCCGTGGGACGAGGGAGATCGTGATCTGTGTCAGTGGACGGGCGGCAAGTGCCATAGATCAGAGGACACGAAGTCAATGGGGCAACACCCCCCCCAGGAATAGGGTCGGAAAAGGGGGGAGGGGAGGTATCGGGGGCAAGGCCGCCCCCCCCGATAAAATCGGAGGAGGGGGGGTCCCGGAAGGAGAGCGCCCCCCCGGGGCAGAGTCGGAAAAAGGGGCCCCAGAGGGAGGCCCCCCCCCGGGGACAGGGTCAGAGGAGAAGGGGCCGGAGGGAGCGCGCCCCCCCCCGGGGATAGTCGGAAGGCGGGGGGGCCCTGGCATGAAGTGGGGGGTCGGGCCCGGCGGGAACGGAAAGGGACCGTTACTCACACGGCAGCTCCGCAAGCAGCATCCCCAGCTCCGAGCCTCACGCCGAAGGCTCAGCAGTGTCATAACCGCCACCCGATTCAAACCCCAACATCCGCTAGCGTCCCGGAAGCGAGGCGCCAAAGCCCGCCCCGAACCTGGCAGGCTGTCTCAGCCGTCAGCTGCTTGCGCTTGGCTGTTGATCGATGTGATCGGCGCTCGGCGGCTGCCGCCTAGCAGCTGATCACTGTGTTGCGCGCTCCTCCTAGGTAGCTTCCGAGGAGCCTGGCGAGGGGCGCGTCCTGCTGCGTCCCCGGGGGCAGAGCCGGCGCTGGGTGGCGAGGGGTGAAGGGAGCTGCGGAGCGTCCTGTACCACAGCTCCTCCTGGGATAAGTGCACAGCCCCAACTGGTACTGATGGGACTGCACTTGTGCAAACTGCAGTGCTCACAATCATCATCACTAGGGCTAAGATTTTGTCACGCATATTTTGAGCAAAAGTCACAGGTCACAGGCAATAAAGAAAAATTCACAGAAGCCCGTGACCTACCCGTCACTTTTACTAAAAATATGCATGACACCCAAGGGGCCTGGCTAAGAGCTGCAGAATCCCCCCACCACCCATGGCGGCTCCAAGCTCCAGGGCACCCCAGACACCTATGGCGGCTCCCTGCTCTGGGGCACTCCTGCCAACCGCGGCTCCGTGTTCTGGGCCGTCCTTAGGCATACGCAGCTGTGTAGGGCACCATGAAATTTGGGGCAAATTTTAATCATTTGACCAGTTAACTTTTAAAATTATATTTACATCCCTAATTTCATGGTGTCCTAGGCAGCTGCATACGCAGCAGTACCAGCCCTAGCAACCAGCCCTATCCTTCGGCTGGCGCCCCCTGCAAGGGGCAGGGCCGTCCCTAAGGGGGTATAGGGTATAGACAACTTCCTCCACCCTGCCTCTTACCCTTCCCCCCTGCTCCGCCCCCAGCCCGCCCCCATTCCACCTCTTCCCCCAGTGACCCTGCACTCACTGGCAGTGGCGGGAAGTGGAGCAACCTGGCTCCAGCCTGCTCTACTCCGCCAGCTCCCAGCCACGGTGCTCCACTTCCCACCGCCGGTGAGTGCAGGGAAAGGATTGCTCCCCGCACTCACCGGTGGAGAGAGACATCCCCAGCCTGCTCCGGTTCCCTTGCCCCGGCCCCAGCCATGTCGCTCGTGTTGGGGAAAGGACCGCACATGGCTCTCACTGGCAGCAGGAAGCAGAGCACCGCAGCTGGGAGCTGGCGGAATAGAGTGGGCTGGGGCCGTGCTGCTTCACTTCCCGCCACTGCCAGTGAGTGCAGGATCCCTTCCCCCAAGCCCTCTCCCCCAAGTGACACGGCTGGGGCCGGGACGAGGGAAGCTGAGCGGGCTGCTCCCAGCCCCCCGCTAATCTCCTGGGCCACTCTGGGCCTGTGGCACCCCCCAAAGTGGCCCCCCCAGAGCTCCTGTCTCCCAGACTTCGGGGGGGGGAGGCCTGGGGCACCACACAGCCCCTCTGCGGGGGGGCTGTGTAGGGCACCCAAATGGCTAGGGACGGCCCTGTGGGGCTCCTGCGGCAGCTAGGAGCTGCAGAGCACCGCCGCAGTGACCGGGAGCTCACGAGGGCCCTGCCACACAGTGGCCAGGAGCTCGGAGTCTCCCCACTGCCTGCAGTGGCCAGGAGCTCGGGGTCTCCCTGCTGCCAAAGAGCTCCAGAGAACCCCTAGCCCCCGCCCCAGCTGGGAGCTGCTGGGCACCCCTGCTGCCCTTTGCAGCTGGGAGCTCAGCCCCGCAGTTCCCAGTCGTCAGGGGTGACAGGGGACCCCTACAGCTCCCAGGTGTTGGAGGCTGAAGTCACGGAGCTCTCCATCACACTTGTGCCCCTGCACAGCAGTTGTAGTCAAAACAGTCTGTACATTGGTATACCAGTAGCACAGTGCTTTGGACTGTGCAAAATGTCCATCTTTGCATCCGACAAAGTGGGTATTCACCCACGAAAGCTCATGCTCCAAAACGTCTATTAGTCTATAAGGTGCCACAGGACTCTTTGTTGTTTGTCCATCTTATGTGATGTACATATCTATCAGTTGTATGCAGTGTACTTGTAGCTGTGTCAGTCCCAGGATATTAGCAAGACATAATAGGTGAGGTAATATCTCTCTACAGATGAGGTATCTGTTCACATTCTTGTTTTGTTTCAGTGAGTGGTTTTGTCCTTCTCAAGTATCTGTATGTATTGGGCAAAGGATGTGCCCTCTTACATACCCTGACGCTGTCGATCAGGTAAAGAATCATCAGCCTCATCCTGAGTTGTTACCAGCTATACTGGGTTTGGAGATGCTATTGTGCCAAGAATTTTAGCATGAGTTTGAGGAGGAAAGGATATTGAGTCTGTTTCCATTCATTTATTAAATATTTTTAAATTTCAGTTTTAATTTTCTGTTGATTTTTGCTTTGTTTTGTAGCTGAAACTCTATATGTTTCTTAAATAAAAATAGAATATGCAAAATGTATTTTGTAGCTTTGGAAATTCTTAGTAAGGCTGTGCCTCACTTGTCTAGGCTGATGAGCCACCCCTGATAATACCACTTCCTTCCTCAGCTATTCCCTGTTTTTATCTATCTATTTATATGAGTCATATTAGTTTTTCTTAACCACAGCATCACACTAGGAGCTGATTTCGTTACCCATTGTGAATCCTAAATTCTTGTCAAGAGTCACTGTTTTCCTGGAGACAGTGCCCCACCCTGTAAATATACATTCTTTCTTCCTAGACTTATAACTTTAATTTGGCTGTGTTAAAATGCATGTTGTTTGACCGCAATCAGTTTACCAAGTGATCCAGATCACTCTGTATAACTGACCTGTCCTTATCATTATTTAGTACTTCACCAAACTTTGTGTCATATTCAAACTTTACTAGCAATTATTTTGTATTTTCTTCAAGATCATGATTAGTATTGGACCAAGAATGAATTCCTTGTTGGACTCCATTAGAAAGAATCACATTTGAGGAGGATTCTTCCTAAATAATTAAATTTTGAGATCTATCAGTTAACCTGTTTAAAATCCATTTAAGGCTAAAACAAAGCTCTTATGGCTAGATTTTTAAAGGTATTTAGGGACCTAGCTCCCATTAGGTCTCTGCCCCCCTTGCTACCTCCTTTCTTTATCACTGTGGACACTACCACCACCCTACCAGTCACTCGGCTCTGTTACCTGTGCATTAACTTTGACTCAGCCCTCATACTCATATCCAGGTTACGTCTAAATCTTCCAGACTCTTTCTGCATAATATACCTACAATTCTGTGTGATAGGGTGCTCAGAGGACTGAGCAGCCTAGTGGTTGGTGCACACAACTTTCATCCTCTTGTCTCTCTGTCAGGGTGGTAAAGGTGCCTATTATTGATCCTCAGCTGTGAATCTTCTGCTCTCCACTCACATCTGGGCCTCAGCCCATAAGAGGGTGCGTAGAGGGACTCAGGCCCACCCTCTCCACTGCTCCCAGACCAGGGCCCTGTGGGAAGCAGAACCAGCAGGATCCTCCCTGCAGCAAGTCTAAGTCCTTTGCCCTGGGCTACTTCCTACCTATCTGTCCCTTTAATTTGGGGCATGGCCCCTATAGTTCAAACAGTCACTCATTTAACACAAAGAGTCCAAAGGGCGAAGAGCCCTGAAAGACCTGCTGGTTCTCAAAGGGGAGGTTGGTAGCAGAAGGCACTGTCTGAGGGCCTTATCCACCCTGTGGTCCCCCCTCAAGCTCAGCCCTTCATCTGACTTCCTGGAGATAAATTCCTCTCTCCTGCAGCCTGTCCAACCCTCTTTGCCTGGGCTTCTGAGCTCTTTCTAACCCACTTCTGCAGTTGGAGCATGCTTGGCAGCTCTGGAGGGATGGGGTTATCTGGGCCCAGTATTGTCTTTTAACCCCTTTGGGCTCCATGTGGGGTTTGTATACCCCATCACCTTAGCATTTCTCAGACCTGTATCCAAACAGCTTAACATAATTAGTTCACTGAGCGGTCAAAACTGCCCTTGAAAGGGCAAGAGTATCACGGGATTGCAGCGTAAGGAGTAATTGTTCTGTTGCCTCTGCTGTTCTAGTGCTGGCTGTGTACAGTGGCACTGCTACAATGCAGGTTGACACAGTGGAGAACGACAAGTTAGTTAGGCTTGTTCAGAGCCAGTGCATTCCCAAAGGTGGTGTGGAGGCCTATACACCATTAGCAGAGACTGTTTGTTTGTAGATGTGCTAGGGGATTGCAGCAGCATTTGCAATATCAATTCTATTGAGGTGGTCCATTTCTACTACAAAATGTCAAACCTGTGCAGCTAGAATGGTCATAGTTAATTCTGAGGAAGAAGGTGGTGCTACCTTTGGGTGCTACTAAATAGGCCCCAGAGGGAAATAAAAGCCCCGATAAGACAGGTTAGGATCCCAACCTAAGGCTTAATAGACATTTCAATGAGCCCCATGAAGAGTTGTCAGAGGCTGAAATTGGAACTTTCAGTACCAAAAGCACAGGTATCTACTACTTGAACTAAAAGAGAAGGGGTCAAATTCTCTGCTTCTGTAAATTGAAGTCTGTGGAACTACATCAGTTTACAGTAGCAGAGAATTTTACCCTGACTCTTCACTGGTAGCATTGGTATGATCTTATCCTCTATATAAACTGGCTACTACCGGGGAACATGACACAGTGTGTTCCACTTATTTAAAGCACAGCCTTTGTAGCTTTGTGAGATAAATTCAGACAATTTCACCTTTGGTTATATTTATATTAAAAATTGTGACTAATAATAATCTCCTCTATACACACTATGCACAGCTTGCTGCAAAAAACTCCAAACTCTATACCATACTGCTTTACATTGGCTCAAACTAGGTTTTTCTGGATTAATAATAGTAGTGTATTACATCACTTTGCACTGATATAAATGACTACAGGGCAGGGCAATAGTGAATCAGGCCTGTAGTCTTGATTTAACCTTTAAGAGGAAAGGTAGAAAGTTAGGATGGAAGGGTGAGCTGACCTCTTTACCACTAACTTTCACAGTTCCTAGCTTTCTACGCAACCCCTTGAAAAGTATCTGCTTGCTGTTTATCACAATACATAACTTTTTCTAATTCTCTTCCATTATCTCCTACATCTTTGTTTGAATTTTTTTATCTAAAATTTCTCCTGACCGTGCTGGGTGACTTCTAAATTCAAACACACCACCTTCTTGGCAGTGAGAATTTCCTCACAAAATAGCAATTTCAGGTCTCGTTGCAGAGTTGTTCAGATAATAAGTAGATACGTGAGCAGCAGTGCTTGGGACTGATATTTCTCCTACTGTGTGACCATGTGGTTTCACCAAGGAGAGCTCAGATGTTGTCTGAACGTTTGCGTTACTATGTTCTCATGTGGATCACAAGTATAATGTGTTTATATGAATGCAGCACCACTCTGCCACATTCCTAGGTCTTTCAAACAGGGCACAGGCTAAATTGCTTTTCATTTCTTCCTCCTTTGTTCCTAGATTTTAATGGTGCTTCTTTACTGGTACATTTGAACATCATGAATTTTCAGATTGATCAGTAGCGCCGTTAAATGCAAGCCAGTTGGTTCCAGTAGATACTTGTGTAACCCTTCTGCCCCGCTAAGTTGGCAGCAACAAGGGCCAGGTTCAATATCCAGGGGTTCCGTTTCAATAAAGCAATGTAAAACCGGCTCGAGCCCCCACCCAGTGACCTGGGACAATTACCTACCACCCCCCCGGGCGCCTCTAGGAGGCAATACTTCCCCACTCACAAGCACGAAGTCTGAGTGTAGCAAAATCCTTTTAATAAAGGAGGGAAACAATGCGGCATCACGTTGGAGAGACACCACAAACAGGACTATACACAAACCATGAGCAAAACCCACCTCCAAGTACATTTGGCACTGTCCTTAGGGTCTTAAGTCCAATCACCCCAAAGTCCAACAACCCAAAAGTCTCAGTCTCTGGTCAGTGCCACCCCAGAGTTCAAAAGTTTATCTGCAGAGTTTTACCCCCCCAGCCTGGGTGGAAATGGGAGGGGGTGTCACGCACACAGGGTGCTAAGGGACACCTTACGTGGGCCAGGGCCGACTGCCCCGCTTCTCCGTGGAGTTCTGCTGCAGCCTTCACCACGACTGGCTCCACTCCACCAGCTGTGCTGCTCCTTCAGCAGACCCGTGAACCACGTCAGCCGTCCCCGCAAACCGCTCCACACTGCTCACTGTTCCATGGGCTGCTCCAACGTGCTGCAGACTGCTCCGCTCTGCCAGCTGCTTGGTGATAGATCTTCAGGCTCTCCCACTACTTAACACAGCACTCAGTGATCTCAGCTCAGTAAGCTTAGCTCTTTTAGTGATTTCAGCTCTTAGTGATTTCAACTTGTAGTAGGAGAGCCCCAGTGCCACATGGCCCAACGTGAATTCAGGTCAGCAACCTCTAGATGGACTCCTAAAGGATTCAAAATTAGCTCTGCTCTTTAACAGTGGAGAGAGGAGGACGTGCAATTGGTGTTCCAGGCCCTCAAAAGGGGCCCATACCATCAGGTACACACACTAATCCCCAACCTCTCTCCCTTCACTGGGTTTTGGAACCCATGTCCCTTGTCTAGCAAGTACTATTTAATGTAGGTTGAGTCATTTCTGTCATAAAGCAGTCTCATAGTTCCTCATTCACATAATTAAGGTAACAGCCCTTTTTTTTCCTTCCTGCCCCAATAACAAAGAAATTGGGGATTCCACAGCTGTGAAAATAACCATCCCATGCTGCTGTGTGTTATGCTAAGTGGAGTGGGTTTACCAATGCAAATGTGCATTCCTGAAATTCCTTTGCCCACTCCTCATAATTTACCACCAGATCTCAGGGTAGGGCTCATCCTGACTCTGCTTACACTTGTATGCATTTGGAACTGTGGGAAATAAATCACAATATCTATGCAAAAGTGGTTAGCAATATAATAACCTGAAATTATAAAAAGGATATCATAGAATGCCTTTTGCCTTTACTGAATTTTAGGAGATATCTACAGTTACTTACACATGATACATGGAGAATACTTGCTCACATTTATTTTCCTGGTTGCTTATTTTATTAATTAAAATATTCAGTCTAATTAAAGGATATTCCTAGGAAATCTCTGCTTTCTTCCAGTAAATGACAGGCCATGAAAAGCTTCAAGAGAAATACTAAGTTATAAATCTGTGCTTATCACTTCCAAGTCTGATTGTGCAGACTCTGGAATGCCCCTGTATAATTTCTATTTTGTTTTAATAGTCTCTAGAATTTATTTTGTGTTACATTGGAAAGATATTTAAAGGTTAGTTTTTATTTTGCATATAGTGTTTGGTAGGAGTCTTAACTACAAACTGTAGGTGAAGCTACTGAAATCTTGTGAACTGTTGGTTAAGGAAAGTGAAGATATTTGTAAGAGTTTGGACTCACCCCTGTGGCATCTCCTGCTGGTCTCTCAGGGAATTAGCTTGATTTCTAGCCTGAAGCACCCCCTGCAGGCCTGGGATCCACCAAAGCTTGGCTCCCGTGTCCCTCCTAGGCTCCAGTGCCCATTTTCTCTGGGGTGCTGCCCCCTGACAATACCCCAACAATCTCTGTGGGTCTCCCTTCCCCAGGGAGCCTCCACCCACTACACCCTCACCTCAGTCTGGGCTACTGCCAGTCCTTACCTAGCCCCCAGTCACTGGGGAAGACTGCAGTATAAAAGCCACTCATCACACGCAAGGGGGTTTGACCGGCTGTCTTCTTCTACCACCCGGTACCTCTATGGGCCTGGAACCAGGCCCTGCAGCCTGGGGAGTTGCCAGACTAGAGCTCCCCTGCTCCTCTGGCTCTTTCCCAGCCCTGCTTCATTCCCAGGTACCCTCTTACTCCCCTGCAGCCAGGCCAGTCTCCCTCCACAGCTAGAGGAAAGACTCTTCTCTGTTTCTGGCTGCCCTGGCCTTCTTATAAGGCCCAGCTGCCCGGATTGGGCATGGCTCAGGTGTAGCTCCTTCCCCAATCAGCTTAGGCTTTTTCTCCTAGCCCTCTCCCAGGGCTGGCTTCTACCCTGTCAGGGCTGGAGCAGGTAACCACCCTGCTACAATATTCTTCTATGATCTCAAAGAGAAACCAGGTACTACACATCAGTTATCAATTTCACAAAAGCTAAGTCAACAGCCTCTCACCACTCCTCCCCTTTCTTTCACAAAACAGTAAAACCTTAGTTTTAAATCTACGTAAAGAATTCTGCAAGTTTTCTTATTAAAATTATAAGTACTCTAATGTCTTAATTCATTCAACTTCAAGGAAAACACAAAAAATGGGGAATAGTTTTGGTACTTGTGGCCCCATCTTTCCCCTTAAAGGTGAAAACCTTTGTTTCTTCCTTAAACTCTTAACATGGTTCTTTTGTGATATTAATTTGCAAATGTTTTGTATCTACATACAAACATCTAATATAATAATTTTGTGATACCATTATTATGTGAGAAATAAGATGTTTTATCAAGCAATATGGAATCAAATTACCTTGGATAACTGGTTGATAATATAAAAAGCCATTGGAGTTTAAAAATATTTATATTAATTTGGGAAGTATTTAGTTATCTGGCAATGCTTAAGCAACTCCCTTACCAAACTCAGAAAAAACAAGACCCACCTCTCCAAGGGTTGTTAGGAAGAGAAGACAAGAAAAGAGAATTTCAGCTTCAATTAAACCTTAGAATTAAAGGAATATCTCAAAAAATGAACTGGATAAAAGAATTAAAACTCTAAAAATGTTCTGAGAATTTCTTGCTACAAAGAGCAAATAACCTTAACATTGAAGATTTATAACCCTGCGGCATATGCATTAGCAGATTGCATGTTCTGCCAAGATCATCAGATAAAGGTGTTCAGCCAATGAAAAGAGGACATTGTCTGATATTTGGATCCTGCCACACTCCTGAAAGAGGTGTGTCTTCTACCTACAGTGAGTCTATGGAAAGAGAAGAGTATAAATATCTCCGAATTGAGATAGCTACTCTCATAACTCAGCTCATCCCATTCATCTCATCTCATCCAAGCAAGCAAAGAAGACAGCAAAGAAGCCACAATGCCTCATCAAGAAGAAGCAACTTTCCAATTCAGACATACTTCAGCAACATGATGTTATTACCAAGATTTATAACATCATTTGTGAGATCATGTTTGTAAAAGTACTGCTAAGGGATTATATTAAAATTATTTTTGCAATAATTTTAATGGGATATGGAAATGCTACTATAATTTAAGGTATTAACAGTTTCTCCTGTTAAACACCAGATTATTTAGATTCTATACTCCTGGAGACAAAACATAAAATAATCATGGTCAGAGAGAAATATGGGATTTAATTTGAATTTAAGATTCTCAATATTAATTTGCCTGTCTTAACACTGTTTCTTAAAGTGAGTTGGTGAGTTTAAAAGAAACTCTCTCATTTCAGTTGAGTAACTCTTCGATAGCTTCTTTTACGAAACTGACAACCAGACCTTGACTGGTCTAAGAACCCTTTTTAGCACCTTTTTGTGGGATGAGGAGTGCATGAACGCCTCAAGGAGGAAGCAGGGGAGGAAGATGATCTATGTTTCTCACTCAAAACCAGCTTCAGAGCCATGCCACAGAGGGATACTCCCTGTGGAGGAACCTTGACCACTCTCTAATGGTCAAGGTCAGGCTCTGGAGAAGTAGACCTTGTGTTTTTGAGAGGATGAACTTTGGTTCATCATCCTGACGGGAAACAAGGTATAGATAGGATAGGGATGTCCCTTCCCTAAGAAAATTAGGCAACTTTTGTGCCTATCGGTGATAGGGATAACAGCTCTGCATGTGGCACATTGTTTAAATCCAAGGGATTGCTGCATGGCAACCCCCTCCCACTCCATCAACCCCCCTCCCCCAGCTATTAACTAATTATACTAAAGTGAACAATAACTATGTAGAAAGGAGAAAATCTGTTTCTAATATAGCAAACTGAAGCTGAAGAGCATTGGGGAGCTCCAGCTCTCACCATGGATGGCAAGAAGGAACAGTGAGAGGTGGTAGTCAAGCCTCTTTTATGCCCTCGGCTCCACACACAAGGATAATAGGGACCTAGTGGTATTGCTTGCAAAACTCTGACTTGAGTGCATTGGGTGTATATACATCTACAGTGGAATGTATATGTTCACACTCACTTGACGGAGAACGTCTTTGTGACATACCGGGGTACAGTTCAGACCAGTGGGGGGCTGTCATCCTGACTATGCAACCAGGGATCCCACCTGCGCCACTCACAAACAGCTTTTCAGCATTCAAGCTACACCCTGAGTGTTTGTGTAACTGCCGCTTGCCATTTATACCATGTCTTTCTCCAGCCTTGCTTATACTGCAGGGTGACCACAACACACTCCCAGTCCCAGATTTTTCCCAGAAATGTATATCCTGTACTACCCAGCCCTCTCCTGGGTAATACAAATATTTTACATCTGTTATTCCTTTAAGGAAATAATATGTCATGTTATTATCTTAACTAGAGTTACCCAGACACTTCAACTTGGATTAGATAGAACAATGAAACCAGTTGATTAATTACAAAGAGAGAAATTTTGAGTATAAGAGATGAGGCATAAAAGTTAGAAATGGTTACAAGAAAAATAAAGATAAAACTGTTACTAGTGACTAACTTAACAAATAATATTAGATTCAAACAAAATTCCTCACCACCTGCTTCTAGCAAGGTTACTGACCAAACTTTCAGGTCAGGACTCCTCCCCCAGAGTCTTACAGCTGTTTCCTGTTATCTTCTCAGGTGTGGCGAATGAAGTGTGTGGGGGTGGGGGGTCCTTTATGGTGTTTGTCCCTCTTTTTTATAGCTCGGTCCCCCTCTTGAAAAACATTTTCAGCTGAGAACCAGGAGACAGAGTTAAAGTGGAAGGATATTCCCTGCTGGGTTTTGTCACCTGTTCGAACTTTCTTTGTTTTCCCTTCAGGCTTTATGAATTACTACTTAAATGCAAATTAAGACAAACACACATTTTGGACAGATCTATTTTCTGATGTCTGCTTTGGCAGAGGTGTGGGGTTTGGAACATGTGTTAATAACATCATACAGTGCACTCTTCTAATTTCTCATACAATATTGCCACACATTTTATCTGGACAATACTGACCAGCAAAGTATGAGTTTTCAAAGCTACCTTACAAGACATAACTTATACAAAGATTATTACAATAGTGCGTAGGGAGTGAATGCAGGGGTGTAGTCTGTCACATGCTTGAAATTAAACATAGAACATGTGAAGAATTTAGTAGGATTATGGTTCAGTAAGAAGTATGTAAAATCTATTAGTGTACTATCAATGGTCTTCTCTATGTTTCAGATGCAGCAGAACTCTCTTTCTCTTTCTCTCTCTCTCAAAAACAATCATCAAATTCTCTGTCTTCTCCAGTTATAAAATTAATGTTACTAAATCCTGATTATCCCAATTAGTAATAAGCCTTGTATAGAAGGTAATAGATTGATTAATGCCTTCCCTGGTCTCCTTCACTGGCAATCTCTTTTTTTACAAGACTTGAAAGAATTTCAAAGATAAATGAGTATGATTCTAAATTTTCTTTATATGCTACTGATGATCCCTTTTGTATCTACAGAGAAAGAAATGTTGGTCTTCATTACAATTTTTTGCTGGAAATGTAAAGAGCCAGATCTTAACATAAAATACTTATTGCTTCTGAAGCAGCAACGTGGGGTTAAATTTCCATCTCTCAAATGCCTAGACTGCAGCTTAAATCTTAAATGTATTAATGACTATATTATATTGTAAGCATAAGCTTAGCTGTTAATGTAACGCCAATGACCTAGGCAGGATCGAACCTGGGAACTTCTGAAGCTAAATGCATGAGTTTCTACTGCATGAGCTAAAAGCCCATTGGCGTGCATGCGCGCTCTCCCTCTCGCTCTCTCTCTGCCACTAGATGGGATAGAAAACCACACCCAGGAGGTGTGTGGGTTACTTAAACGTTAAAGCAAGTATTTCACTGTCTAATTTTCCATTCCTTCTTTCATTATAATGGGGGCATGAAATAGACATGAGTAAATAGGATGGCTGAGATGTAATAACATTAAATGTTTGAGACAAATGATATAATTGCAAAGATTTAGATCAGAAGCTCACAAACCCAATTCATAGTCACCCACATCTCCTGCACATTACAAATTACCTAACCACCAAAAATTGGATAGACAAGGATTAAAAATAGCAGGAGATTTTTATTTTGGTTCTCAAAATACATTCTTTTGGATCACTGATGAGGGAATGTAGCATTCATCCTTGTCAAACATTCAAATACTTACGAATAAAGCACTTTGTATTTTAAGATATAGGCCATGTCTACACTAGAGACCTTACAGCAGCATAGCTGTACCAATGCAGATGCACCACTGAAAGATCTCCCGCAAAGCTGGTCTATACCAACTGGCGAGAGCACTCCTGTCAACATAATTAAACCACCCCCAATCAGGGCCAGCTCCAGGCACCAGACAAGAAAGCACGTGCCTGGAGTGGGATATTGTAAGGGGTAGCATTCCAGCCAATCTTGGGGCAGCACATTCCAGCCGCCCTGCCTTGTTCTTTTGCTTTGGCAGCCTGGTCTGCAGCTCCAGAGCCTCCGGCCAGCTCCCCGTACTCCACCAGTCCCAGCCCAGCTAGGGCATGGACCCTGGCTGGGGGGCAGGAACTAGCGATCCCCGCCGCTCACCATGCCGCCAGGCTCCCTGGGATGCCCCACTCCCCGCCGCCTGCACTGGCCTCCACCTCCCGCACCGCTCTGAGCTCGGCCCGGCTGAGCCGCCTTTAAAGGAGCGGCTGAGCCAGCACCTCCTGCAGTCCCCGGGAGCTCCACCTGCCCGGAAGGGAGAAGCATCCCCAGACCGGAAGGGGGAGTGCTTCTCGCCTGGCTGCGAGGGGGCTGCAGTGCTGCCCTTCACCCCCCTGCAAGCCGCCTGGACCGCCCTCCACACACTTCCTGCAGCTGCCTTTTTTTCCTTCGGCAGTCCGGCAGGCAGTAGGAGGATTTTTGTTTTGTTTTGTTTTTTCATTTGGGGCGGCAAAAAAGCTAGAGCCAGCCCTGCCCCCGATGAGCTATGTAACAATCCACAGCAGTGCTTCTGTCAGTGTAACTTATGTTGCTCAGAGGGGTGTTTTCACACCCCTGAGCAACATAAATTATACCGACAAAAGTGCTAATGTAGACAAAGGCTTATTTTATAACAAGTCTCAAAAATGCTACATATCAAAATGGCTCTTATATAGTTTAGGCATTTTCCCCAAAGTTTTTCATTCTATGATCTCTGTGATATGAGTGGAACTGGAGAATGAGGAGCAGATTTCAGGAGGGGTATATGTTATTGTGAGATTATAGGATCAGGAATACCTAAGGGCTTGCTATTGGTAGTGGCTTGAAGACAAACAGCAAAGCTTCAGTCTGTAATGTTGGCCTTTTTAGTGTGCTGAATAAAACACTGTTTCTTACAACACTATCAGCATCACTTGTTGCAATGAAACAATCTCTCCTGTCTTAGGTTCTGAATTTCATAGGTCTATAATAATGCACGTTAAAATAAATGGTAAGCTGACCTACATATTAGTGATGACAGTGGTCAGAGAAGATGTATAGCTGAAGTACTTTCTCCTCTCAAAATGAAGAATATGTAGATTACAATACAAGTGGGTTTCTAGACTGGATATGTAACTTTACATATCTGTAATAATTAATCCTATTTTAGAATACAGGACTTTTCTCACTGTTTCTGTGGTCCTCCTTCCAGAATACATTGAGGGCATTCAGGGGCAGCTCTATGTTTTTTGCCACCCCAAGCACACCAGTGCCTGCAGGCGGTCTGCTGGTGACACGGATTCGGCAGAGTTTCTGCGGGTGATCTGACGGTCCTGCGCCTTCGGCACCCTCCGCCGAATTACCACCATAGCTGCAGGAGCAGCGGATCTCCAGCAGAAACACCACCAAAGACCGCCTGACTCCCACCCTCATGGCGACCGGTATGCTGCCCCCCGCGGCTTGCCACCCCAGGCACGCACTTGCTGAGCTGGTGCCTGGAGCCGCCCCTGAGGGCATTTCCTACTCAACTATTAAGTTACACTTTCAGGGGTCTAGTGGAACATTTAACAAGCTAGGATCCATCCACAGCCATTGATAATAGTGGCACTTAGATGCCTCCTCCCTCACATTGTTCTCACAGACCACCCTGGAAGAGATGACCTTAACAAATAAAGTAGTATGGGAGGAAGACAGCATGCTAGTGGCAGAAGAATTTCTTCTAGTCCAGTAATTTTATACCAGTGAATTTATACATTCTTCACTGTGGTAAAAGCAAGGACAGTTTTGTTCATCTAGGCTAATAGATCTGCAAAGTTTATGAGATAGTTGTGTCCTTCACAGCTGATTAAAACCAGGATAGAGAAAATGAGCTCCTCGGTGATATGGACTGTCAACATCTTCCTCCAGATTGGCAAGCTTCCTGCCACACAAACAGGCTGTAGGTTGGTCCTTGCTCAAAACACATCTCTGGATCGTAACAATCTGTACAATTACCAGCCTGTGTCAAACCTCCAGTTTTTAGGTTAGGGAACAGAAGATTGAGAGTTCTTTGAGACAGAGACTTTTTGTTCAGCATCTAACACAATGGAGCTGGGGCTCTTTGGTGCTAAAACAATACATACAATAAATAATAAAGTGGTGATGAGCCAAATCAAGCTGGGCTTGGATCCCACAGATGTTTTGATCCCTATCAGCCCGATTTCAGCTAGTGATATTGATGACTCATCTCCTTCTAGCTATGGACCAAGGTAAGGTGTTCATGCCAACTCTATTATAACTAAGAGCAGCTTTTCATACTGCTGATCATAGGGCATTACTGACATGACTCTAGGGTCTTGTAGAGGTGTATCGACTAGTGCTTCAGAGAGTTTGCTCCTTCCTCTCAGAGGTCAAGAAAGAGAGTATTAGGTACTTTTTGTGTCATCCCCAAGTTACTCTCCTCTCCATCTTCTCATCTTTCCTGTTCACTAGTTATAGGAAATCACTAACAAAAATGGGCTATCAGACCATTGAAAGTTATTAAAAACATTGTTAAAACCCCCCAAACTCCACATTATTAAAAACACTTCTGGTCTTTATTTTGCCTCATTCCTATCATCTTGATTTCTCTCCCTTGTTTTCTTCCTTCCTTGGGAAAACCTGCCCATTCATCTTTCAGTACTTGTACAGCACCCCTGCATAGACAATTGACTGAGACAATTCCATGTCAGTATAATACTTCATGAACAGGAGGCATCCTCAAGTTATCATGTCCGCAGAAACCTGGATATAGCTCAAAATAGTTGTATGGGGATTTAATGCTTGAGAAAGGTGAGAGACTTGAGTTCCCAGGGCTACAAATTCTCTCTTTTCTACAAGATAGTTGGGGCCTGGGCAGTTGGAGTGCAAGCATCTCACTACTGCTCTGCCACTTTGACTCAATCCTATCCTAGAAATAAGGGGATAGGTAGTTCACGTTCTCTGGTCCACTCAGTGGTTGTGTTATCTTTTGAGACTGTCAACTACTGTTGGTATTTGTGATAGTTGTGAGAGTGGTTTTTGTGATGTAAACTTGGCTCTAGTTCATTTACTAGTAGCTACAATTTCATTTCACACATTATGTTAAGGCGTTTCAGTTATACCATATTAGTATGGATTTGAACCAATGACCCTGGCCCGAGGAGAGAGCCTCCATCTCCTTATTACGAGCTCTCTGATAATTCAGTTATTTGATATGTGTTCTATAGCAAATTAAAATTTAACAGTTAAAATTCACCATATTTTTCATGCTATCAACAGGTATAAAACAGCTGTTCATATATCACTCCAGTTAATTGCTGTTATCCATTGTTTCCTCAAATGTAACAAATTAGAACCAAAGCCTTGAATAGAGCTTTGGAAGTAAGTGAAAATTATACATAGTTACCACTAGATGGAGCTAATGATTTTCTAAATTATTCTAGGTAGATACATTTATACAGAATTGCAAAATGATTATGATCACTGTTGCAGTCGTTAAGTGGAATGTGATAATTTAAATCACCTGTTGCTTGTATGATCCCATCATCTATTCTTTTAATTTTTTTTACAATTTTATTAAATTTTCCCTCATGAAAATTACACAATTTAATACAATAATGCCTGAGAACCAACCAGGAGTGGGTCCCCATTGTGCTAGTCACTGTACAAAACACAGAGTAGCTGACAATCTCTGCTCCAAAGAGCTTACAGCCTAAATATACAAGACAAATCCCAGAGTGGGGGAAGGAATATATTACACAAGCAGAGTGAACAATATGGTGGAAGCAAAGGGCATGTTATTTCCATTGTGGGGGTGGGAGGGAAGCGGGTAGTTAGAAGGGGATAAGCTAAATGGAAAGAAAATTGAAGGGAGAAAGGACACTGAAGGACAGGAAGGTGAGGAGGACAGGGCAGGGCAGATTTAGGTAAGAGGGGCAGGCAGGTGTGGATTGAAGATGAGGTAGAGAGACTGTGAGAGATGGGTGGATGGAGGGTTAGAGAAAACACCCAATCAGTACAGGGCAGATGAAGTTCATCATTTCTACAGAATTTGTAAACACACCTATTAAATTCTATATCTGGGATATAAGCCTCCATTCACTTCTATAATGAATAGACATTTTATCTAAATTCATTATTTTTAAAAATAGGAAGTCATTTTTAGAAGAGTAATTTCTGTAGAATCCTATTGCTTTAACCTTATTAAATTCTGAAGGATTTTTCCATGAGGGCATTATAATGTGAAACATGAAAATAAATATAGCCACAATCATACATTTTAAAGTGGTGTTATACACAGGTCTGAAAAGCAAATTGTAATTATGGGGCTCCATGATTGCCAATAACTGAAATAGAATGGTCAGTATAGAAGTAAAAAGATGCTGTCAAGTCCCACAAACTTCATCTGAGATCTTAAAGTCAGGCTGCATTATTTTCAGCTAGGGCATCATGATTAATAGAAGATTTTGCACCTGAAACTTAGTTTTGTTGACGATGCGCTAACCAGAAAAGAAGCCAGCTTGTTTTCCTAGGGCATTGTCTGAAGTAATAATGGGTATAAAAAATACAAAAAAGCTTATTGCTGTCAAAAACCATCACCCAATGTGATGCATATCCTGACCTGTGTCCGATTCATGGGCAGTGTTCCCTGGCCCTCTGCTATCAGACCCAGCTCAGCAGCATGTATCTGGGATGTAGCTGCTGAACCCTTGTCACAGTGGTTGGAGTCTGAGACTCTATGCTGCAGATATATTATGGTTTCTTTTTGTGCATGAGCAGTAGAGGAGAGGAAGGAGCTCCCTTTACACACTCCCCCCTATTAGCTCAGACTTAGTTTGGGTTAGAGTTTGCAGGAGAAAACCACTTCAGTTCTGGCAAAATGAGTGAAACTGCATCATTTGAAAACGGAAGTCTTTCACCATGTTGCACCACTAGTGGACAAAGCTATTAACAACACTGAATTTCTTAATTAGCTCTTCATCATGCTGTTATTTCATCTTCTCTTTAATAATAAAATCCAGTAATTCTTAATGTTTCTCTTTCCAGGTCAACTGCTTAATGCTTTTAGAACTTTATTTCATACTCCAGTTTTAACTATTCATTTATTTTAATACAGCAGAACTTAACATTACTCTTGCTGTAAATTAAATAAAATGTAATTTTGGGATTTGTCTTATTTAACATTTTTTAAAAAAAGCACTCTTTGGAGCAATTAATTGCTTAAATAGTACCAGGAAAATAAGATAAAACTGAGGAAAATACAGCTCGAAAGTCTATTAGTGAACATGACAGAAATGTGTTTTTGTATTGCTATTTGAACAAATACAATACCATAACATTAATCTTTAATTATCCCTAGTAAAGAACTGAAAATACTGAATATAACACTTTTCCTTTATTTAAATCTCATTCTTTTTGCTTCCCTTCATCTTTTATATCTGCTGAAAGAAATTTAACCAAAAAAAAAAACAGCAAATAAAAGCAGAATAGAAAAGCAGATTTTTCTTGAGTCAAAGAGCCTACACTTTATTACATAGTCTAAAATCCTGGGTATATTATTCTTGCAAAATATTCTCATACATTCCAAATGTTCATTTCAAACCTATTTATACCCAGTGAAGTGTATGATTTTTCTATTCAGGTTGCTGAAAGCCACATTGAGAATTTATCTAAATTCAGCTAATTATGTTTGGTCAAGTATTGTCCTAGGCACAATTATTCTGCAGACTCTAAATTCATGTTCTTTTAATTAACTATTGCTGCAGGGCCTTAGGTTTAAAAATACACAGTCTAATTACTTTAATACACACTGATGTAGCTAAGACCATAATAGTTTGTGGTGTCTCTTCACATCTAAATAAATAGATGGGTTTATGCAACAATTCTATCCTAAAGAGGTAAAACATGAACAAACAAAGTGGAACATTTCAGAATCAGTAACTTGTATGTCAGCGCAATTTTGTAATGTTTACAACTTTATTTTTAAACCACAGGTAGGCTCTGATAGTCAGCCTATATTGTGTATCTGATGAGACAGTCATCATATGAGCTGCTTGGTTTCACCACCCAATTAATTTCTAAGTTATACCACATGGAATTGACATGTCCTCTTTATGCATTCATAGCTGTGATCAAGAGCTTGAATGGCTCAATAATCCCCACCTGTGAAAAAAGCTCTCTCCTTTGTAAAGCCAGGATATGTGGCAGAATAGAAGCAGGCAGAGTTTTCACACCTCCTCTTGTCAGTCGAGATGATTCAGTAGGCAAGGTAGGCTGTGTGCCCTGTATCAATACAATTACATAATCAGTACCTGTAAGTTAAATCACTCCTCACACCCACTAGTACAAATATGACAATAAAGCTATTCTCATTTTTTTTGCATTGAAAGTAATTATATATAGTTTAAAAACTATAGCTTCAAGCTTTCTTTCCTTACCTAAAACTTTTTGTTCTCCAGAGACAATACTCTGAAAAAAGAAAGCATGCATATCTGATGAGGTACAGTATGTAATTTTTTTTACAGGAATATAATAAGGCAATAAAAAAATCAGTAGGAAATTCTTTGATTAATTAATTGATGGTCCTGCAAGTGCCAGCAGGGATTCTATAAAAAAGATCTCTGATTGAGGGCTAGTTGCACAATGCAAACATCAGTAAGGTAGCCATATAAAGATTCTTAAAGTGAAGCACTGGTAAACTTAAAGATACTTATTCTTATGGATAAACTGCAAGACAGCGTAATAATCAGATCTTTGAACTAATTCCTTGTTGTGACACAGGTCCATTGGCAGACCCCTACTCCACATCAGCAGCTATTGTCAGGCCTGACATACTTACTATTCCTAACACACTGTTGTCATAATTTGTATCTAAAAGGTGTCATGTAAGATATTACTGGAAGACTAATAAATTACCAGTCATTAATATTCTTGCTTGATGTATGGGATGTGTACAAAGAATTTTATATATGTGCTAGAATTATGTTCTTAAAACATGTTTAGCAAGCAACATAAGCACAGTCTGCCCTAGATAAAGGAATGTATTTGCTTGTCTGTCTCTGCCTGGTCAGACAATGAAGGGCTATTTGCATACAAGATAAACAAAGCTAGCAAGCAGGGGAGAAGACAGCATGGCATCTACAACCCAGCAGGAGAGAGAAACCTTATCTGGGCTATAAAGACAAGGAGTCTGAACCTCAAAATGATAAGCAATTGAATCAACTGATTGTATACAATATTACTGTATTATAAAAATATCAATATATGCATTAACAAAATATGAGAAATTATGAATACTCACTTATATTATGCTTTAAAGTATGTGCCTAAAGGTTAAAGGGAGTTGATAAACAGGTTGTCTTCCAGACAGGTGGGAAGCTATTTACTTGTCTCCAGCAAAATTAATTAAGGTGTGACTAAAAACATATGAACCAGCAGGGAGATGGGAAATCCACAGGAAGGGAAGAACAGCATGAGGCTACCCTGCATCTGGAAACAAAACAGTAAGTTTTAGAAGATAAGGAAGGAGAAGAAGCCATTTCACATCTATCACTAGACAGACACCAGACGCTAGAGCTTTTGCAAGCAGAGGAAGTTGGGCCCTTCAACCAAGGAGGTTGAAGTCTCTGGGAACTGAGTATATGTGACAAAGCTTCTTAGGCTAAGATCTTTCACCTAGGAAGAGAAAGGAAACCATCACCTTGTACTTCCATGGAAGGCCTTGACTGAGAAAAAGGTCACCTATAGCTAGAAAGAAAAAGATTGGCAAGAAATCTCCCTTCAACCAAGGTTGTAGCGTGTTAAGTTCGGTCTTAGCCACTAGAAAGCATATTTTTACTTTAGTTTGTTTGTAACCCATTTTACTTTACATTTCTTCTGTTTAGTATGACTTAATCCATGGTCTTTTGTTAATAAACTTGTTTTACTTTTAATCTAAACTAACCCAGTGCTGTGTTTGTATTGAAGTGATTATTACTTCCAGTTAAAGCAATAAGCTGTGCTTTGGTCTCTTTAAAGGAACAACAAACCTTATTAATTCTCTGAGAGTTCCAGGAGTGGGTTGGATATTTCAGGACAGATGGTTCTGGGGAAATTTAGGTCAGGGGGTATGCTGGAGTTACCCTGGAAGTAGTAACCAAGGCTAGTGTGTTGCAGGCAGGTTGCTGGGGTCAGAGCGCTGAACCATGGATGCACAGCACACAGACACTCAGGGAACTGCATGCTTGTCTGCTAGCTGTTGGTGTCCCAGCTGCTGTGAGCCACAGCAGCAGAGCATTTAAGGCACCCAGGAGTACAAGGCAGGCAGTGACACAACCTTTCACTGGTCTGGGTTGCACCCCAAAATGTGACACTTGTACAGGTTCTTGACAAATCAAGGGATCTGGTAATGCCACATAAAGCCTATTATTATATCACTTCCCAGTACCCGCTGTGACAAAATGCTGTTACCATCTGATGGCTCTGATACAGCCTATGTGAAATAAGCTTTTCTCAATAAAGTGTATAAATACCTTATCACAAAAACAACCACATGCAAACAGGCACCCTTATCAACCTGTTGTACAAATGGGTCCATACACCAGGTTGTCACAGTGGCTCTACTCACTATAATTCTCCCCTTCTGGGGCATCAAAATCTCTCAGGATCCACTACTACATAATGAAACCACTGCTCACTGGCTGGGACAACCCCGGCCCACCCTCTATACTGGGTTCTAGCCCAGGAACCCTACAACAAGCAAGCAAGGTCTGAAAAGTCCAGAATTTTACTGCTGTATCCCTGGACTACTTCCTACCTTACCATCTCTCACCCCAATAGTGACTGCAATTTCCCTCTCTGAAGCCCTCTTCTACACTCAGCTTGTGGGCTTTATACAGGCCTCTCCTGTTCGTGTCCAGCGGAGCCGCATTTCTAATTAGCCCTTTCTCTCTGGCTCCTCCTTCAGGTGCAGCCTAGGTGGTTAACTGGCCCACCTAGCTGCTTAACCTCTTCAGAGCGTGTGTGGGCTGGACACCCCATTGCACAGACAAAGTCCAAATTCACCATCTTCTTAATTAATAAAGAAAAAATAGTAAAATAACAAATAATATCTTAACTCTTTTCTGCAGACTTAGCTGCTACTAGGGTTCCTTCTTTAGAACTGCACAGCCCACACCCTAGATCTTCTCTCCCTCAGAAAGCCATTCCCATCTCCCTTGGATCATGATGAGATCATGGGTCATCTGTCTCACAGTGTCAGCAAAACCCACTTAACCCTTTTGCAGCAGAATCAACACCTGTTTATAGTGTGGAGTATTTCAGGCAACTGCTACCAGCCTGTTACAATCTCTCTGCTTCTGAGACACATGCCCATGATGTGAGCTCTGTTTTTTTCTCTCCACTACATACCCCCCTTGGGATCCAAATCACAATGACTTCTCTGGTTTCCAGAGGACTTGCAGTCTGGAACATATCCTCTTCTTCAGTCAAGAGTCTTTCTCTTTACTCATTGGAGCCCAGGAGACACTTAAGATGTGCCCCATTTTGTCCTATAACATATAGCCAGAACAACTTGTGGAGTGAAAGGGAAGGATAAAGCCAGAAATCCCCATAGACAAACTCTGCTGGCAAGGCACTCTATCATACTAAGCCAATGTTTCAGAGAATGCCAAGTCCACTAGGTAGGCACATCTATACAGTCTATTTTGTACAAGTTCTGTGAGCCCCAGATCCTATGGCCTCCACAAGATGATTTTGAGGGGTTTCTGGCATCGGTTGAAGGGGAAGAGCCCTTGGGAGCAGCTGAGAAAGATGCAGAACTGGTGATTCCAAGAGTAGAATCACCCTGGAATGGAAAGTGACATGGAGTTTGCCAGGTTTGGATATATGGACAAGGCATAAACATCTTATTTAAATACGTAAGAGTTTCTGGTCCAATATGAACCTATAAAGGAATTACTCAACGAGGGGAAATAATAAGATGAGGAATAGGCTGTGAGGCGGAGAGAGGAAATCTTAGCAACAATGCAGTGAAATTTGTGCTATCATTGAATGAAGTCTGAAAATGAACAATAGAATGAATACAACATGCCTTTTTAGAATGTAATTAAGCAAGTTCAACTTATTTTACATTTCAATGTGCTGCAGAATTTTGTATTTAAAACACATTGCTGTACTGTAGATGGGATGGAGGGTGGGGAGTAAGATTGGAGGTTTTAGGGATGTGGGGCTTTTGATACCTGGGAAAGTATAAGAGATTGGTTTGCATTACAGGAAAGTTCACTGCCTGGCCACTTATGCTAATATGAGCATCAGTGAAAGTTAATATTAACATTAATATTGCCACTTTTAGGGGTCAGAGTTAACATCCCATATTAGATGAATGGGGGAAATTAAAATATCTCAGAGCAACAGTTTAAGGCTGTCTGCAGAGTCAAGCAGACAACACTACATTGGTTGCTTTCAGTTCAAACTTGGAAAGTTTTCTGCACAACCAGAAGAGCTAGAATTTTTCTTTTAAACTTAGTTTCTGGAATAAAATTTTGGTGCAAAAGGCAGATTTCATGGCTGATGAACCTCATAGTACATGGGTTCTGGTACTGGCCAACTGGTTCTTACCAACATAAATTAGAAATTGCATGACTGTAGCATTACTGGGCATCAGCTGGCCAAATGGTGACTAGTGTCCGTTAAGGCCCTTAGGCTGCAATGAGTTCTGCATAGGCAGATACTGTGAAGCCCCATTTCCTAGACCTGCTAAACCTAGCTATAAGTGAACCTTTATTTTAGAATCATTCTTAAACAACTTGTCACATGACTTTTCCGATACTTGGTGTTGTCCATATTCACATCAATATGTAATTAGATTCTAGCTGACAAAATCTACTCAGTGTTTTGTACACAACGCTCAAATCAACTATTTCCCCTCTGTGATGGAATACGTATGAATAGGTAGGTTTATCTACTTTGTGGCCGATTAAGTGGGTTTCTGCCTTGAAGGCAGGTATTTCTCCTGATCCTAGACAGAATTCATGCACAAATCAACAAAATTTTAGGTCACTATGTTTGTGCCAACTCTTATAGGATATGCAGGTTTTCTAAAACATTTGTTCCCTTGGGACTGGACTGTGAAGGGGGTAGACATTCTTCAGTTTGCCTAACACTGCAAAACCCACAGAAGTGGCCTTCTCCATATTTAAAGTTGAAGTAATTTTCAATTTCAGTATCTGTTCATCGTTCATTTATTTATTCTACAGTGAACCATTGGCATAAGAATACAAATGAAGTTCCTTTTAAGATGGATTCCTGATTGATTGATTAATGTTGCAAGAGAAAGAAGTCAGTGATATTAAATAGCAGGTTTTTTGGTGTGCAGTGCAGGTGATATTTATGAACACATAGTAGGTGTGCATAACTGAGTATGTTTGTGTGCATGCAAAGTGGTATTTTATGGAAGAATGTGAGGAAGGTTGTCATGGAGATTAAAAGCCTTGAAGTGCTATTCATTGGTGCTAGTTATGGTTGCTGGGCACAAGGATATTAGTTCTAGCATCTTGAATCTTCCGTTGTTGTAAAAATAATTACACTTTTATCTTCACTGCAAGGGCTACTTTGTAGGATAAATAAATACAGGTACATAGACCCATCTAACTTCAAGGTGAATACAGTAACCTTATGACCCATTTTGGATCAAAATTGTGGTTGTAGTTTCTGGACCATTAAAATCCTTGTTCATCATTGCATAGTCATTCAGGCAGTTTACAAGGTGTCATTACAAAATGTACAGAATTAGCACTTGCAGCAAAAGGCACAAGAAGAAGAACAAAAAGGTATCAACATTCTGTATGGACACTGGTAAATATAAAAGGTCTCTTTAGAAGGAAAGAAAATAGAAATGAAGAACTTGTAATGTGTTTTGTTGGAAAATGCTTGAAATAGAGTATTTATATAAAAATTCCAGCATCACTTAGAGTTCTGAGTAGAAAGTTAAGCAATTTCTGGCACTTTTTTCTTGACTGATTAGAGAAAAATGATATTGACAAGTTTACCTCTATGAGAAACTCTGTACAGGGACACTTATGTTTGGCAGAATCAGGATGGCTAGTTTTTCAGCCAATAAATCAATAGATAAAATTGCAACATAAGCTTCACACATACACAACACAACACAGATATTGAGTGAGTAATACAGTTTTCAAAACTGACTTGAAGTGATGACTATTAACTAGAATTATATATATATTTATATTTAAACTGACACCACAGAACTCTTTTGAGTCTTGACAGATATGTGGAATATTTAAATGCAGTAATTGCAGTTACCAGACCTCTTGGGATTAAGCTGCTGGAGAGAGAGTGACATTTTGCAGAGAGAAAAATGAATTTATAATGTGAAAAAAAGCTAAAATGAGGTTATTCCATATCTGTTTATATCCATTCAGAAGGAAAAAAGTGTACATAGTCATTAATGCTCTGTAGTAACATGCCTTGCTTAAAACAGCTTACTATAGTGTTTTTTTTAAAATGTTATTGGTATTTATGTTTCATGAAACAGCATAGTTTGAATATTAGCCAAATCAGAAAAAAAAAATCAACTGTTTCAGTCTTGCATTCCTGCTCTGGGTGCTGAATCTGTGCCACTTACATCTGTATTAGCTAAGAATAACTCTCAAATTAAATAGATCTAAAGGAGTGAGGGGAAAAAATGATGCAAGAGACAGCAATGCCAGTTCCAAAAAATGTAGCCCAGGTATTTTCTGGATAAATGATGTGCCTTTCAGTTAAAAGGAGGAGTTATTCTGTCAGATTCTTTTTTAAAGACATATCTTCAGTGGAAACACAGCCTGCTAATGCTTATCCGAGGTTTCCATATTCTTCTTCGAGAGATGTCCCTGTGGGTGCTCCACTCTAGGTGTCGGTGCGCCCCTGCGCCTTTGATCGGAGATTTCTGCAGCAGTACTCGTACTGGCCATGCATGCTCAGAGCCCGCCCCCCCCCACCCCTCCGCTCTGAGTATACCTCTAGTGAGCATGCGCGGCTGGTTCCCTCAGTTCCTTCTCTACCATCCCCGGCTTGAGACGGAGCTCAGCAGATCCGTTAAAGAATTTCTTTCCTCATCTTAAAATTACTTGTAGTTAGCTAGTTTCTTGTTAGCTAGTTGTTAGTTAGTGTTACTTACCCTTTTTTTTCCCTACCGTTTAAAAAAAAAACATTTCTCTCAGCCGCAGCCGCTTCAGACATGCCTGGCTCCACAGGCTTTAAGTGCTGCTCCTCCTGTAAGGAAGCTATCCCTCTTTCGGATGGACATTCGCAGTGCATAAAATGTTTGGGGGAGACCCACATTCCCCAAAAATGTGCTCACTGCACTAAACTAAGCTCCAGAGCGCGAAAAGACAGGGAGCTCAAACTTAAACTTATTCTACTTCAAAAATCCTTAGGGTCAGCCTCAGACCCTGGAACGGACTCTGCCTCCGCTCACCGCCACAGCTCTCCTGCTTCTAAAAAGCAGAAGAAAACAGCAAAAAGAGGGCACCTTCTGTCAAATTCAAAAGAAGCCCTCAGACACAGAAGATCCACGGTCTCCTTACCTGTGCTCCCCCACCTGAGCACTTTTGACGAGCCGGGCTCCTCCAGCACCGCGCTAAACCCGCCTGTGCTTGCGGCAGCAGCGCGTAGCTCCGGTGCCGAGGCAACAGGCCTTCAGTTGCCTGCCTCGATTATGGCACCCATCGGCACCGCGACGAACACGGTGCCGACATACCAGGACCCCATGAGGCACCGCAGCCTGCTATTAATAGCGCGGCACCGGCTCCGGCACCAGCATTAACAGCGCTACTTGGCACTGAGCCAAGACTTAGAACTCCGGTGCAAGCCCGGGTTCCCTCACAGCAATTCTATCAGCCTTCACCTTCAGCTGCCTCAGCGCTGCCGTTTACCCAGTCAAGTGACCTCTTAGTGTCACCTATGCTGCAGTCACCCTTACTTAAAGACTGCTTCTCCCTTACGAATGATTCAGGGTCCGAACAGCCTTCTTCCAGTGAATCCAAACCCCTATGACCAGAAGGCGACAGTACAGATATCAACCTTACCACTGTCCACGCTACCATATACTCAGCATTTCACAAGATCTCAGGATCAACAACAGCACCACCAATGCCAGAGATCCAGATATCAGCGGCATCGCCCCAATTCTTCTGGGGCTCCCCAACTTCCTCCAACTAATAAGCAGATTTGAACCTTTGGTTGAGGGTCTCGTAAACATCATCTCAACTTCAGCGTATGCACCGCATACAACTATCTTTGGACACCGCCTACAGCCATTTTTGCTCCAATGGCAGAATGTTACCACCGACAAGTGGGTTCTAGAGGTCATCACAACTGGGTATTCTATCCCCTTCCTCTCCTTACCTCCCACCCACACTCCCTCCCCATCCCTCTTCAGGGACCCCTCTCACGAGCTACACCTCCAGCAAGAAGTACAACATCTCCCTCATCTGGGGGCTATCGAACTTGTGCCCGAATGCCACAAGGGGAAAGGGTTCTACTCCCATTTTTTTTAACAGAAAAGAAAACTGGAGATTGGTGACCGATCCTCAACCTCAGGCGGCTCAACAAATTTATCAAAAAGCAAAAGTTCAAGATGATGGTTACTCTCACCACCATAATTCCAGCCCTGGAGCAGGGCGATTGGTTTTCAGCCCTCGACCTACAAGATGCCTATTTTCACGTCACTATCCACCCGGCCCACAGATGTTTCCTTTGTTTTACCCTCGGCTCAATGCATTTCCAATACAGAGTTCTACCCTTCGGCCTTTCCACTGTCCCCTGAGTTTCCTTGAAGCTCCTAGTGGTAGTCACTGCCTACCTCAGGAAAAAAGGGGTCATAATATTCCCTTACCTCGATGATTGCCTTCTCAAGGCCTCTACGTTCGACAAAGCCCTCCGCTTCACACAACTCACCATTAATTGCTTCCAGTCTCTGGGCCTGCAAATAAACAGAAGCAAATCCATATTAAGTCCTACCCAGCACCTGGAGTTTATAGGAGCGAGCCTCGACTCCACAACCAGTATGGCATCTCTCCCACCCAACCGATACAATACCATAAAACTGCTGGCTACGAGACTTCGCGACAGCCCCCGGGCCACCGCCTGAGACTGCCTCCAACTACTAGGGCACATGGCCTCATGCACCTTCGTGGTCCAGAATGCACGTCTCTACATGAGGTGCTTCCAAGCTTGGCTGGCCACGGTTTACAAACCAAACGTGCACTCGCTAAACAAACCCCTGGCCATACCCTACCGAGTCAAAGACTCTCTCCTATGGTGGACAGTCCCTTCCAACCTCTGCTCTGGAGTCCCCTTCCTCCAGACCTCCCCAACTCTGATAATGGCGACCGATGCATCTTTCACTGGCTGGGGGGCCCACATCTCTCACCAAACAGTCCACGAGCTATGGTCTCCCTCCGAGATAAATGTTCTAGAACTTCGAGCTATACGAAATGCCTGCCGCCACTTTCTGCCACTAATCAAGAATCAACATGTATGCATAATGACAGACAACATTGCCTGCATGTTCTACGTAAACAGGCAAGGAGGGGCTCACTCCCACTGTCTTTGCTCAGAGGCCATAAAACTCTGGAATTGGTGCCTTGCGAACCACATCCGCATATCAGCTGCTTATCTCCCCGGAGTGATGAATACCACTGCCGACGAGTTAAGCAGACGTTTCCCTTTGGAACACGAATGGGAGATAGACGACGGAATCATTTACAACATATTTCACACTTGGGGTCACCCAACCATAGATCTCTTTGCAACTGCGAAAAACACAAAATGCCTCAATTTTTGCTCCAGGGCGGGACTGGGCAAACACTCCCTCGGAGATGCATTCATGATCCCATGGCACCGGAACTTACTCTATGCATTTCCCCCAATACCACTTCTCAACAGGGTCCTCATAAAGATACGAACGGACCTTGCCAAGGTGATCTTGATTGCACCTTCATGGCCGAGACAACTGTGGTTCCCTTTCCTCACCAGAATGTCAGTTCGACCACCGATCTCACTGCCTCTCATCCCGAACCTTTTATCACAGCAACACGGCCGGCTTCTTCACCCCAATCTCTCCATGCTTCATCTTAAAGCCTGGTACCTGCATGGTTCTCCCAACGAGAACTAGACTGTTCCAACCAAGTCAGAGGGTGCTTCTACACAGCAGAACATAATCCACCCGTACCACTTAACTCTGAAAGTGGAAGCGATTCACAGAATGGTGTTCAACTAAACAACTGTCTCCTACCTCTGCACCCATCCCCCACATACTCGACTACCTATTGGACATTAAGCAATCCGGCCTTTCCTTCAGCTCCATCAGAGTCCACTTAGCTGCCATCACAACCTTTCATGATACAGTTGACAATATCTCGGTCTTCACTCATCCCATCACCAAGTGTTTCCTTAAGGGACTCCAAACCTTATATCCAGACATTAAGCCACCTACCCCTCCATGGTATCTTCACCTAGTATTGTCCTGTCTAACTCATCAACCCTTTGAACCCTTAGCCACCTGCTCTCTATTACACCTCTCGATGAAAACAGCCTTTTTGGTGGCGATTACCTCCGCCAGACAGGCAGGAGAGATAGCAGCCCTTATGTCAGATCCACCATATACGCTCTTCTTCAAGGACCAGGTTACCCTATGCCTACACCTGAAATTCCTTCCAAAAGTTCACGCTTCATTTCACATCAATGAACCAATACATCTACCAACTTTCTTCCCGAAACCACAGGCAAACTCCTTCGAAGCCACAATGTACACGCTTGATGTGCGCAGGGCCTTGTCCTTCTATTTGGACAGAACCAAACCCTTCAGAAACTCTCCTAGACTCTTTGTCTCCATCGCGGAGCACTCCAAAGGCATGCCTGTCTCTCCCCAGAGACTTTCAAACTGGATCTCTGATTGCATACGACTCTGCTATCAGATAGAAAACGTTACACCTCCAGCATTGATCAGAACCCATTCCACTAGATCTGTATCTACTTCTGTAGCCTTTTTACATAAAGTACCATTGACTGACATTTGTAGAGCAGCCACTTGGTCCTCCGAGCACACATTTGTCAAACACTACGCCCTTACTCAGGGCCCTCTCTCTGACACTTGATTAGGCAGGGCAGTATTATCTACTGCATTCCTACCAGATCCGAAGTTCCTACCTCCTTGAGATACACTGCTTCGAAGTCACCTAGAGTGGAGCACCCACAGGGACATCTCTCGAAGAAGAAGAGGAGGTTACTCACCTTGTGCAGTAACTGATGTTCTTCGAGATGAGTGTTCTTGTGGGTGCTCCACTACCCACCCTCCTCCCCTCTACTTCGGAGTTGGGGTAGCCTCCATTGTAGAGAAGGAACTGAGGGAACCGGCCGCGCATGCTCACTAGAGGTATACTCAGAGCTGGGGGGCAGGCTCTGAGCATGCGTGGCCGGTACGAGTACTGCTGCAGAAATCTCCGATCAAAGGTGCAGGGGCGCACCGACACCTAGAGTGGAGCACCCACAGGGACACTCATCTCGAAGAACGTCAGTTACTGCATAAGGTGAGTAACCTCCTCCTCCCTACATCAAAGTGTGTTACAACCCTGGGAGAGGTGCCCCCTTGTGGACAATCACTAGACTGCTGTGTTAGACCCCAACCGTGGATCTCATATGCTTTTAAGAAAAGCTGTGTGATTAAAACTGATTTTTTCGGTTTTCTGGCCATAGAATAACAACAAAACAAATGACCCCCCAAAATTTCCTCAGGTTAACCTGAAAAGTTAAAATAATTTGGGATTGAACAAAATGTTTCATTTGACCCAAAATGAAATATTTATTTTGAGCCTTTTAAAACATAAAAAATAAAACTTAAATAATAAAACTAAAATAAATTTCAAAAAGAAAAGTCATTTCAGATAAAAAACACAATGTTTCATTTAAAAAAAGTTGATATTAAACATTTTAACTCTTTGTGTGTGGGGGGGAGGGAAATCTTTTTCAGTTTTATCCTCAAACAAAAATAATTTGGTGAATTTGACATGAATTCATAAAAAGTTTCAGTTAACCTGAATCTGTATTTTTCAGCAAAAAAAGTTTTGAATCAAAAATATCACCCAGCTCTATTTTTAATCCCACTGGGTTTTACCAATGTCCAGACATTGTCTCTCATTTTGCCCTTTCAGGCACACTCTTAGCATACAGACTCTAATGCTGGTGTTCTTTTTTGGAAAGTGGGTTCCTGCGGCCTGTGTAACCTAGGCCTCAAGACCAGTTCTGACCCACCCAAATCTCCCCATTAGCTTTACCACACCTTCTCCTGAGTACCACTGTTGTGGGTACTCCAGTTTACAGTTTAAGACTTTGCAGACTTTGTGACAGTTAAAGCAAATAAAACACAGATTTTGCAAAGGAATTTCTAATGCAAACATACTTTACTCATAGTCAAAGCACAAGAGAAATACAGATGTATGGAAAAATAACTGATACCTACACATAAAACCCCTCTCTCTAGTGTCGTCACCTCTCTGAACTGTTTGGGTTTTGGTTAGTGTCATTTAAAGATTTCAGGACCCTCCTGCACTCCACAACTCCTGTTCAGTCTTCCAGTTGTCACTCAATGAATGGCTAGTAAGATACAGCTCTTAACGAAAGTTCTGGCTTCCTCTGTCAGATAACCCCCCTGAGGAGCTTCAACTCTCTCATAAAGTGATCAGTTGCTTAACTCCAGTCCCCTCCATAGTCCCAGCTGGGAAAACTGGTACCCCAAGACTGCAGCCAGCATGTCCTAGGATGGACCCATTTGAATGGATCACTGTCAAGGTTGATGATTGTTGGTGGCTTTTTCATTGCTGGCCCCTCTCCCAGGTGTAAGAAATTCTGTTGAAACCTCCTGGGTTTTTCAGCTTAAGATGGAAGCTACAGCACAAATGTGAAAGCCACAGTGCAGTTCACTCCATAAGCAGCATTCACAAAACAGAATAGAGTTTTCAGAATGATATAGACATAAACTAATTCATACGAAAGTGCTCACTTCATCTTCCAAAGAACATATTCAGAATCTCATGACCTAAATAGCTTGAAAATATGGACTCAGGCAGTTAAAAATACACCTATGTATTCCTGCCTGGATTCTGTAGTCTACCCTATAGTTTAAGCAAGGAGAGTTTTATTAATCCTACATAAGTGGTTAACAATCACATTTATACGTAAGTACTATTCTGAGCTGTAATATTTTAAAGACATCATTCAGATTCAACATGAGTTTAACACATTTGATGATCAGACTGATAAATACATGCAATTTAAAAGTTGCATTATTTCCATAACCCAAAAGTTTAAAAGTTGTTCTTGAAAATATGAAGCTTGGTCTATGCTAACTTAAATGGCCAAGATTCTCCATGTGGCTCCTAATATTGTAAAGCTATTAAATAAGTCTTTAGATCACCAACAAAATTTGAAGAGGCTTTGAGACAAAAATTTCAATGTGGTCATATCATATGCAGCTGGGAAACAGATTCTTAAAAATCGACTTATAATAGGTCTGAGGATCATCATAATAATAAGCCAATTCAATTTGAACCCTATGTAAAAAGTGGATAATCTTAATCTATCCTCTATAAAATGGGTCTGATGAGCACCAATACATACTAAAAATACATGGCAAAAGTGCTCCAAAGTATCACAGTACATTAATGCACAAAATGTGTTAGGAAATATTTTAAAATATTGCTTGAGGCCCATACACTCAAACATGTATTTATGACTTGCAGATTTTACAAACCTTTTCAGAACTATAGGGTGGCTAGAAGCTATTTTTTGTAATGAAAAGCTAATCATCACCTTTACACTGTGTCAATATTAGAGTGAAGCCAACAAAAGCAATGAAATTCCAAGTTAAGACTGATATTGTATTTTTTAATTAGTTCATACCAAACATACCAAGATATTGAAGAGATCTCTGTTCATGGTGAATGATGATATGTATGGCTGTCCATTGTATCCAGTGATGGTGTCATGTCATCACATGATTTCACGTAGCTGTATAGTCATGTATAGTTATGATCTTGCTCTTCACAGATATTACATAGGAATGTGCAGGCTGCCACTGAAGACTTGTCATGATGTTTGGTTCCCCTTTTTTAATTGTTTTTTCATGTTCATCCTCCTCAAAGTATTTACAACCTTTATTGATAATTGCTCTCCATTCAGAACTGTCCCTGGCAATCAAAGTTATCTATATTTATGCTTCACGAGGTGAGATGCTGCTTAAGGGTGTCTTTGAAGTGTTTTCACTGACTACCCCTTCTGCACTTTACAATTTTCAGATCACCATATTAAACTTTTTTCGGGGGAGTCTATCATCATCACCCATGCTGACAACTGACCTGTCCATTTAAGCTGAGCTCTGATGATCATTGCCTTGATGCTGGTTGTTTTTGCTCTTTCAAGGCAGTTAACACTTGAGATTTCATCTTGACAGTAGACCTTCAAAATACAGTGGAGACAGCGCATGTGAAATTTTTCAAGTTGCTTAATATGCATGAGGTAAACTGACTATGTTTTGTGCCAATCACTGCTACATTATATATCATTAGTTTTGTTGAGTGCTTGATGGAATGCTGGTTGAATATCCTATGGCAATGCCTTCCAAAGGCCTGGCATTGCTTCTGTATTCTATTAGATATTTCTTAATCCAAGGCAAAATGACACAATCAACATAAAAAAAGGGTAAATTCAAATACCTGCAAACCAAAGTTCAAAAATGGTTTCATGTCCTTCAGGCTAACTGGTGGGGAAAAAACACAGAAGAAATAGAGCATTATGCTGATACTAAACACAAAGATATTGTATGATTCCCTAAGGCCATTTATGGCCCATCAAAATCAGGACCAGCTCCACTAAAGAGTTCAGGTGACACTACTTTAATCAAGGATAAGTGAGGCACCTCTGAAAGATCGGAGCAGCACTTTACTGAGCTACTCAAGCATCCCTCTATTGTCAACCCACAGGTGCTAGAGGAACTGACCAAGCATCCCATTTCTGAAGAAATCATCCAGTCACCTACCAGTGAAGAAGTGCAAAAAGCTAATCAAACAAATGAAGTGGAGGATGGAGTATGCCAGCCGTAACTTTTCATTTTCCTGCATTTTTAGTTTGTCACAGCCTTTGCATTATGAACAGTAAATGTAGCTGTATTTGTGTTAATTCTAACACATTATGCCTAGTTTTACTGTTGTGCAACTGATGTGCATAGGAGCTAGAAGAATTCAGGAAAAATAGAACTGTTTGTCAAGTATCAGAGGGGTAGCCGTTTTAGTCTGGATCTGTAAAAAGCAACAAAGAGTCCTGTGGCACCTTATAGACTAACAGAAGTATTGGAGCATAAGCTTTTGTGGGTGAATACCCACTTCACCCACAAAAGCTTATGCTCCAATACTTCTGTTAGAACTGTTTGCATAAGACTTTAGGTTTTTATATGTGTCACATTTCTAAGTCATTAGATTCTTGATTTTCCTTCAGTGATTGCATATTTTCTTTTCTTAGTGAAAAATATTGGCTTCAGTTTATTGTGGTTCCCTGGATCCTCCAAGGCAGTGGTCCCCAACCTTTTTCGTCTGGTTGGCACCAGACCATGAGCCACAGAGGACCGTGGCGGCAGACAAGCATCTGCTGAAATGCCGTCGACAAGCGGCAACGTCAATAGGTGTCCCCGCCGAAATGCTGCTGACAAGCAGCGCTATCCAGAGGCGATGCCACCAAAAATTGGCGGCATTTTGGCGGCGACGCCTCTGGATGCTGCTGCTTGTCAGCAGCATTTCGGCGGATGCTCATCCACTGGCCAGTACACGGGTGCACTTAGACGCCCCGGTGGGCACCATGGCACCCGCGGGAACCGCGTTCGGGACCCCTGCTCCAAGGTAATCATGTTGATTTTTTTTTTTACTGAGACGAAGCATGATGGGTTTATATTATATCTGAAATAAGTTACACTATATGGACTTTGGCTGTGGAGAGTGGCACATACTGAGAGACCAATTCAAACCCCAAAATTGAAAGATTATGAGAATACATTGTATTGTGCTGGTATGAGGTTGGTGTAAGTGAAACAATCAAGCATGAAAATGGGGAAAGTGCTACTTTTTGCTGAGTTAGTATGAGTAAATAAGCAATTTGTAAGCACCTAGAAGATAACAGGGTTAAGGAATAGCCAGCATGGATTTGTCAAGAACAAATCATGACAAACCAATCTAAGTTTCTTCTTTGACCAAGGTTACTGAACTAGTGGATTGGGGGGCGGGGAGCAGTAGATGTGATATAGCTTGATGTTAGTAGGGCTTTTGACACAGGCCTACATGACATTCTCATTATTAGCAAAATAGAGAAATATGGTCTAGGTGAAATTACTATAAGATGGGTGCACAACTGGTTGCAAGACAGTACTCAAAGAGTAGTTAATGGTTTACTGTCAAACTGGGAGGGCTATCTAGTGGGATTCCAAAGGGATCAGTCCTAGGTGTGGTACTGTTCAACATCTTCATTACTGATTTGGATAATGGAGTGGAAAGTGTGCTTATAAAATGTGAAGACTATGATATGACCCAGGAACCTCTTAGTGCTAACTGGCAAGGGATACAGAGGTTGTGCATAGGGGTTATAGCGAGCTCTTGGGTCTGGCATGTACATTCTAGTTCACCCAAGAGTGTTATGTGAAGTCTCAGATAAAAGCCAGTGTCACACTGGTCACCAACATCATTGTGAAACACATGTATGAATGTTGCATAAAGAGTTATGTATATATATGTATATATACTGAAAAGTATGTTCTTAAAGTCAGTGTCTAGAGATTGGTCACCAGCAAAGGTGAAAAACAGGTTTTCCGTCAGACAAGAAATGTTTATCTGTCTGGCTGTTTACATGCAAATTACATACCGCATATAATGTTTCACAATAAACCTCCACTCACCATATTGAATTGAATATTAATTGTGATAACTTCAAAGAGAGAAGAGTAACAGGAAGATGTAAACAGCTGGAGTGGGTGGAGGGAAGAACCCTACCTTGAGGAGCACATCAAGCTTTGCTTTAGTATATTTGAGGGGGACAAATAAGACACCTTGTCATCCTTTACCAAAGAAATAAATGAACAGCACGTTTACTTCCTGAAAGAGGGTCTCAGACAGATTTGGCTGATAATGCTGGAGAGAACTTTGGGCGAGATAAGCTTCTTTAGACAAGAGAACGTGTTGGTTAAGTTTAGTCTCAAGAAAGCATGTTATGATTTTAGTTTGTAATATGTAATCATTTGTTTCCAATATTTTACTCATTATCACTTGAATCTCTGTTCTTTGATAATATAATTATAGTGAAACCAAGAATAAGTTTATCTAAGTGCTGTGGTGTTAAGCAAAGTGGTTATCCTGAGTTGAATCTTACATGCTGGTGTGTATTGTTCCTTTAGGAACAGCAGGCTTGGTAATTCTGTGAGTGGTCAGTAGATAAAGGGTTGGATGCTGCAGGGATCACTCCTGTCATGGACCAGGACATAGGCGGTCAGACCTAGTGGCCAGACCAGTGATGGTCATGCCTAGTGGTTGGAGCAGGAGTCAGGCCCCAGGAACTGGAGGTCAGAGCCAGAATCAGCAGCTAGGGGCGGAGGGTGGAAGCAGGGGTCTGGAACAAGGCAAGACAGGAACCAGGAAGATGGCAGGGATCAGGTATCAGGTGAAAAGGCAAGGACTGATGTAGCAGCCAGACAGGAATTCCCCTAGTTGCTCAGCCAAATTCCTGTGCCTCCTCATGGCTTAAAAAGTGAGTCTGATCCAATCTGAGGGGCTGAATGTCTCCTCCAATCAGGAGTTTGGTGGGTAGGGTGCCTCTAGTGAGCTAGGGTCCACCAATCCACACTCCCTGCTGGTATCAGCAAAATGCCAGGTAGTAGCTGTGGTTTGAGGACTGCCTGGGGACCCACACTCCCTCACAGCTACATGGATTTGGGTGTTGGTATGTCGCTATTGCTACCTGTACAGAGAGATGGAGTCCAGGAATGCAGTGTTTGTGCTGCCAGAGGCTGGTGGTTTCAGGGAGCTGATCCTCAGCAGGAACAGACAAGACAATCTCACACTAAAGGTAGGTAGTGGTGAGGTCCTACACAACTCTTGGTACTCCAGGAGAGTGTCACCTGAGACATCACCATCATATTCTGCCAACAGCAGTGTTTGTTATTAGCAAAAAATGTTGCCTCCAATTTCTGATATTAGCAACAATCTTTCCCAGCACGACCACTTAGCTTCTACTGAGAGCCGCACTGAAAGCTGATATAGTGCTCTGCAGTAGAACTGGTTGGAAATGCTGGTTTGCTGGCACAAAATGAACCATCAAGTCTAGTGCAGATTCAAGGAAACTTTTGCTGAATCACAGGCATGTTTCTATTGGAAACCTGCCAGCATTCCATGATGGACAGTTCTGCAGCAGAAAGCCACATCTCCTCCCCCACCTAAGTCCCAACTGGAGGATGTCTAATTTGCTGAGAAATTTCAGCAATTTTGCTTATGTTCCAATTGAGAACAAAAGCAAAATCTGAAATCCTGGAACTTCTCCCAAATGAAAACCCCCAAGTTTTGGTCAGGTCTACTGTCTGCTACCATCTTTGGCTTTCGTCTCCCAACTCCAAGCACCTGTAAGCAATTCTGAAAATGTCTGTACACTGGATATTACTCTATTAAACCATGCAACCAACCTCTTTTTAACTTTTTTTTTTGCAAAATACCATTGGATGGTCTCTGCAAAGGTCCCCCCACTGCCCACACCCATACCCACAATCACATCCAATACCAGTTATAGGAGGAGCACTCCCTCCCACAGAAATAGCCACAGTGGAGAACTCTGAGGGAAGGAAATCCATTCAAGGTTCCTTTTCAAATATATTCATTTCTGGTTCTTATACTGCCCTCATCACTATAATATATGGGCATCTTCCAGTAGAGCATTAAGCAGTGCGACTAATGTCTGTCATGCATGGTTGATATCTTTCTCATCCTCACCCCAGGGATAGAATTGTGTGTTCAGTGGAGTGTTTTGGTGGGTTTTTAGTTCTGTGCTTTTTTTTTTTTTAAATGTATTCAGAAGACATCTGCATTGCAATACAGAAGGTTGACAGAGTGTTAGACTCAAGACAGAGAATTACAGAGCACAGGAATGATTACCAGAGCAGCATTTGAAATTCTAGAAACTACGGGTCTAATAATGTCTCAGCCTATACAACTGTAAAGGGGCAAAAGGACCTCCTCTTCCCTGATGCATACAGCCATGTGTGACATCCCCAGTCCTTGGCTGCAGGTGCATAGGGATAGGCAGACAGCATATGCCTACTATTGCCCCACAAACAGGGGGGAATTGGGCAGAACCTTGGTGTTGCCACTCCAGCTTTCCAGCCAGCACAGATGAACTGGCATATAGGATTGTAGTAATCTACTGCTGGTAAAGGCCAGTAGCCAAACACTATGGTCCTGGAGCAAGGGAGAAGGGAGAAAGAATTGTTTCTCTGAGAACTGCACATTATTTCTTGTGCACAACAGATTCTGCAGACACGATCTAGCCCTGAGCAAGCAGTACTTTTTTTCCTTATGTTGCAGGTTGCAGGAAGTTTGGTCAATTATGAGACTCAAACAATTAAAGAATGCAGATAATGCAATGAAACATAACTCTAATATCTGACTGTTCAGCACTAGATTATAAAGAAGATTAGTTTGGGAGCTTACTTCCTTTTTGCAGACATACCCCTGTTCTTTTTGGAGTGTGACTATGAAAAAAGGTAACATTTCCTCAAAACCAGAAAGGAAGCTTAGAGAAACACATTGTCATAGGCCAGCCCTACCTAGAGCGCACTCAAGGGGCAGGGCTCCACAGAATAGTCACACATATCTCACTTTCTCCTCTTTCAGAGTCCCCAGTAACTCCCTGGAAGCTTTCTTGACTCATTAATTCCCTCCTGGGCACCTATTTATTACTAAAACATAGTTCAAATAATTCATAACAAGAGTCCCAAACATAGTCCATTTTTCAGAACCGGTTAATATTGTAACCCTTCTGCCCTGGTGGAGCCAGCAGCAACAAGGGCCAGGTTCAGTATCTAGGGGTTCCTTTTCACCAATACAACACAAAACCGGCTCGAGCCCCTACCCAGTGACCTGGGGCAATTACACACCACCCACTGGGCACCTCTAAGAGGCAATACGTCCCCTCTTGTGAGCACAGAGTTTGAGTGTAGCAAAAACTTTTAACAAAAGTAGGGAAGTAACTCAGCATTAATTTGAGAAAACACCGCAACTAGGTTTCATAAACATAAACCATGAGAAAAAGACCCACCCCAAGTAAGTTGGGCAGTGTCCTTTTCCCCTTAGGTTCTTAAGTCCAGCCATCCAAAAGTCCCTTTAATGTGCCTGTCCCTTCTCTGCACCCAACTCACTGTCCTTGGCCAGTGCAGCCTTGGAGTTCAGAGGCTCATCTGCAGAGTTCACCGCCCACCCTGGGTGGAAGGGCGGGGGGTAAGGAGGCACCTTACATGCTCTGCTGCTCAGGCACTTGATTGCTGCCTCACCAGCCGATTGCCAGGCTTCTCTGTGGGGCTTTGCTCTGGCCCTCTCTGCCAGCCGCTCGCCACACCTCTCCACCAGCCATGCCTCTCCACCAGCCTCCCAGATGGCCACTCACCAAGATGTCTTCAGGGCCCACCACTTACCACAGCTCTCAGTGATTTCAGCTGTTAGTCAGGGAGCCTCACTGCTGGTGCACCCCGGGCAGTCTCTTGTAATAGAGACACTGTCCTACAGTAGGTCTAATACTTAGACCGAGGTATCAGTGATTTCAGCTCTGCAGCATGTAATAAGACTCTCAATTGAGTCTAAATTAGCTCTTTTATTATACTGTGGAGAGAGGAAGGGTAAATGGTGTCTATGACCCTTAAACAGGTCCCACCTGTTTAAGTTACCTATAAGTACCTAGCCCCACCCTCTCTCAACTCATTGGGCTTTGGAACTCTGCCTAGTGAGTGCCATTCAGGTGAGGGTGAGTCCCTCCATCAAGGTCTGCCAGGTACAGTTCTGCTGCCCTCGAGTCACACAACAAGGCTAACAACCCTTCATTACTCCTTCCCCAATAACAAGGAGACTGGGGATCAACACCAGCCACAAGTGTTCATTTGGGCAAGCAGTCCCATCATGCTTAGGACTTAGGCATGGTGGTATGCTCATGCAAATGAGATCAGCTCCTGAAGTCCTTTTCCCCAGCTCACTACTAGATGTCAGGGGAGAGCTCATTCAGACTCTGCTTACATATAGTTCTTAAAATAGCACAACCTCTGGTCCATCAACATAATGCATACTATGCTCTGGCATCTTCCATCACAGCCAAGCTCTTCTTTGGTCCTCTTCTTTGGTCCTTTTGTGCCAGGACAGCCACCCCAGCTCTTCCAGAGCAACCCTGCTCTTCCCAGCAGGAATTCCCACAGTCTCTCTGCAGGCAGACCATCCTCACCAGGACAGGATCCATCACTCTCTTTGGCCCTCTCACTATACTGCTAGCTCCAGCTATCCAGCATGAATATATCAACAGGTAAGCTGTTCTCCTCCCTTCAGCCCTCTCTGGATCTTGGCTTCAGCTCTCTGGCCTAGAAGTCAGGAGGCAACTCCCTCTGTTGCTATCTTGCCTGTATCATTCTCAAGCTCTCCAGCTTTGTCTCTTTGGCTTGGGGAGGTCACCTAGTAAACTCCTCTTGCTGCTCTCCTGCTTCCTCCAGGAACCACCTACAGCTTCCATCAAGGATCTCCTATCAGTTCCCTGGTCTGTGGAAGTTCTCACCTGCCTTTCTCTTACTTCCAGACATTTCTCACCTGGCCCTTTTCCTGACTCATTGTTGATATGGCCCATTGAGATGCTGTTGCTTAAACCCAATTAGGAGACAGCAGATGAATCAAAAGTACACTGGCCTCTTCCTTCTTAAAAGGCCAGTGTCAGCCTCTGACACACATGTACATCTTTCCTTCCCAATGACAGAGCTTTTTTTCCCCCCAGTGTAATCTTTCACATCGTGCAGCTATTAGTAGGAGGATTTTAAAAGAGGAAATAAAAAGTCAAGGAGGATGGTAAAAATATTTGCCTATTATGAACGGGAAAGTAATAAAATGAGCATTCACTTGAGGAGAATGTCAGGGAACAACATTACCTTGCGTGGCACTCTAGAAAATTGTAAAACGTACATAGGTTCACAACACATTGTGAAGTAAATTTGTTAGAAGTTGCTGTTATCTCAGAGGTAGCAGACGTACCATATGTGATGTCTGGCAGTTGCTATGACAACCACTTTTAAAATTTAAGCACAGGGGAAATTGTTGTTAAAAATCTCCATGACTTGAGGCCAAATCTTGCATGATGCTGAGTGCCTTGAACTCTCATTTAAATCAATGGGAGATGAAGGTACTCAGCATGAAGCTGGACTCAGTCCTCAAGGGGTGTATTAATGAAGTCTCAATGTATATTTACTTTCAATACTTTTTATTTAAGTTACATCATACATGTACAGGAGGATGACAAGGACAGGATCCTTGAGAGCGATGGAGGGTCTTGTTACCCCTGCTTTTTCTGATGGGAAGATGACTTGAAGAAAACTAAAGTGAGCACAGTGCAAGCTACTTAGAATGCAATAACTGGGGAAATCCTAATTTGTCCATCTTAACCAATCCACTGGAGAAGAAGTGGGAAGGAAAAGCAAGTGAAATTGAAGAGAAACTAGGAACTGAAGAGATAAACAAAGGAAGGAAGGACTAGAGAGTTTGGAGGGCAGGGATGGGGTGAAAGAAGACATCAGGAAAACATTTTGAAACAATGAAATATTTCCTGGAAGGTATATTCAATAACAGAGCCTGGATTTGGTTTGGGAAATCAGCTTTTTATTTAGGTTGCCTGGAATATTAGGACCCATTGTAAGTGGAGTCCATAATATTTCCCAATGTGACTGCTCTAATTACTTCTCAAAGTTTAAGGAAAAGAAACTGAAACTGAAGCCAGGAAATAACCTGTAGTTAATCAATGGTGGAATATACACAACTGCCAGTTACTCCACTGGCCCTCCTTAGTTCCTTCTTGCCAGAAAAACACCAATGCACAAGAGTAGGAGGTCAGGTCATGGGATGGACATGTGCAGCTCATCTTGAAGAACAACATTTCAGAATAGATTAGCAACTGTTTTTTCTTCATCAAGTGATTGCACGTGTGCATTCCACTCTTAGTGACTCACAAGCCATGAAAACAGGTGGTGGGAATGGAGACTATCTGAAAAGGAACTGATGGATAACTCACTCAAATCTCTAGCTTTTTAAGTGATGGCATAATTGGAAGCAAATATATGCACTGAAGACCAAGTTGCCACCTTACAAATGTTTAGGGTGGGAACTTTAGCCTATAAGGCAGCAGAAGCAGCTTGTGATCTTGTCAAATGTGCTGTCACTCTGCTTGGTGCGATGCCATTAGCCAAATTATAACACAAGCGAATACACAAAGCTATCCAAGATGATATTCTCTAAGAAACTGGGAGACCCTTCATCTTGTCTGCAATTGCTAGAAAGAGCTGGAAAGACAGACGGGACTGCCTGCTCCTGCCTAGGTAGAACACCAAGACTTCTGACATCTAGAGTGTGCAGCCTTTCTTTTTCTTTACTTGAGTGTGGTTTGGGAAAGAATGAAGGTAGGTAAATCACTTGGTTGATACAAAAGTTAGATACCACTTTTGAGACAAAGTTTCAAATGAAGACACAGGTAAACTTTGTCTTTAAAGAAAACAGTATAAGAAGGGCGAGAACCCCATGCTCTGGATGTCCCTAAGACTAACTGCCAGAAGCTGGGATGGGATGACAGGGGATGGATCACTCAGTAATTGGCCTGTTCTGTTAATTCCTTCTAAAGCATCTGGCAACGACTAGATGGACCATTGGTCTGACCCAGTATGGCCATTCTTATGTTATGAGATCAATCAAGTTGGCAATGGTAAAATCTATAAACAAATTGCTTCTTGTCAGAGCAGGGATAGCAGCCCTCTCCTTGTCTGTTGAGATAGAACATTGCCACTGCGTTGTCTGTGAGAGTGAACAGGCATTTTCCCTTGAAAAGGGAATGGAAAACCTGGCACGCCACCTAGGGGCCTTTGCGGACCATAACCCCTGCAACTGAAGGAAAACCAGATGAACTCCTCCAAACCAGGGCAGATGCATCTGTTACTAGCATTAGCAATGGCTGAGAGACAAATTGAACTCCTCCACAAATTTTGGTAGGGCTTGTTCTCCAGTCCAGAAAGTCTAAAATGTGAAGGGGCACTCTGAGTACAGTGTTCAGTTGGTGATGACTCAGTCAAAAATATTGAGGCCAGCCAAACTTGTAGAGTCCTGAGATGTAATCTGGCATACCAGACTATATATGTGTATGAGGCCATATGTCCCAGAAGCCTCAAACAATTCTGTGCAGTTGTGATTGGGTAAATCTTGAGATCTAAAACAATGGATCAAAATGTCTGAAATCTTGACTCTTGAAGGAAATTTCTGTCTTGGATAGAGTCCAGTACTGCTCTTATAAATTGTATCATCTGAACTGATGAGAGAATAGATTTTTCTGAGGTCATCAACAGTCCCCATATCTTGAAGGCTGACTAGATAAGAGTTACACTGGACAGTACCTGAACCCTGAAACAGCCTCTCATAAGCCAGTTGTCTAGGTAGGAATAGACTTGTACTCCTAACTTTCTTAGGAAGGCAGCTAACACTGCCATACATTTTGTAAAAACCTGGAGAGCTGCTGACAGGTTCACAGGCAGAACAGTGAACTGGTAATGAGATTGATAATCTAAGATACTTTCCTGTGGCCTTGATAAATTGCCACATGGAAATAAGCATCCTTTAAATCCAGGGCAGCATGCCAGTCTCCAGGATCCAGGGAGGGAATAATAGAAGCCAGCATGACTATATGAAACTATATCTTTTATAGATATCTGTTGAATTGACATAGGTCTAAAACCAGCCTGTAACCTCCATTTGCTTTTGGGATTAGAAAAAAATGGGAATAAAATCCCATTTGCTCTTTGACGTTGAGGAACCTCTGGCATCTGACCTAGATGAGAGATCAAAATTCCTGGAGGAAGAATTCCTTGTGAGAGTGGACGCTGAAGAGGGACAGGGAGGGAGGGTGGAAAGGAAGGGAAGAAACAAACTGAAAGGTGTATTCCACTTCTGCCGTGCATAAGACCCATCGGTCCAAATTAATTTCAGACAGCACTAACGAAACGGGATAGATGGTTTGTGAACAAAGGGGAAGGAACAATTGGAATCATGGAGACTAGTCTGGCATCCTTGGCTGAACCATAAAAATGGTTGCTTAGTAACCCCAGGGTACTTTGATGGACCAGGAGGTGCTGAAGAAGAAGAAAGAGTCTGTCTGTATCTATAACTCCTACTCTTTTTCCTCAATAGGTCTTGGTGAAGCACAAAAGTGGAGTATCTGTGGTACAGCTGAGGACAAAAGTGCTTCCTGGACAGGGTAGGAGTATATATACCCAATGACCTCAGAGTTGCCTTGGAGTCCTTTAAACGGAAGTTTATCATCCATATGAGATGAAAAGAGGGATAACTCTTCAAATGTTAACTCTCCTGCACTGCCTGCTGAACCTTTTGGGGGCAATCCCAAAGACTGTAGCCACACGCACCTGCACAGAGGCCATAATCCTGGCAGCAAAGTTAGTCATGTCCAAACTAGCCTTAAGTGAAGTTCTCACCACCAACTTTCCTTCATCTACCAGCAAAAGGAACTTCTGCTTAGCATCCTCAGGCAACTTATTGTTAATTTTTAGAATTGCATCCCAGATATTAAAACCATGCCACCTGCTGGTTGGTGATTCTAAGCTGTAACCCTGCCATGGAATAAATTTTTCTCCAGAACAAATCTAGCTTTTTAGCGTTCCTTGTTTTATGAGTAGACGCCTGCTGCCTCTGGCATTCCCTCTTGTCAGCAGCCAGGATGACAAGTGATCCCAATGGAGAGTAGGCATAAAAATGCTCAAGACCCTAGGAGGGTACATAATGTCTATACTTTTCTCATTTAGATATGCGAGGGAGTGAGAGGGACTTTGTCATAGTGCCTTGATAGGTTCTAAAATTGCCTCATTTATTCTCAGTACCATTCAAGATGGAGCAGCTGGAAAAAGCAACAATGCACATGGTCACAAAAATGGTTTCAGTTCTAGTGTGGACTTGTCCCGTTATTTTCAGTGCCAGTTTAGATGTCTCTAGCCTGGTCTACACTAGGCGTTTAAACCGGTTTTAGGAGCGTAAAACCGATTTAACGCCACAACCGTCCACACTAGGAGGCACCTTATATCGATTTTAATGGCTCTTTAAACCGGTTTCTGTACTCCTCCCTAACGAGAGGAGTAACACTAGTATCGGTATTAACATATCGGATTAGGGTTAGTGTGGACGCTGATCGACGGCATTGGCCTCCGGGAGCTATCCCACAGTGCACCAGTGACCGCTCTGGACTGCAATCTGAACTCGGATGCAGTGGTCAGGTAGACAGGAAAAGCCCCGCGAACTTTTGAATATTTCCTGTTTGCCCAGCGTGGAGCTCCGATCAGCACGGGTGGCGATGCAGTCCGAAATCAAAATAAAAAAAGAGCTCCAGCATGGACGATGCGGACGTGATCGCTGTAAGGGCAGGCAAATCTGTTCTATCAGCGCTCCGTTACAGAAGACGAAATTCAAAATCATTTTTTAAATATCTCCAGACAGACGCCATAGCAGGGACTCAGCGCACTGCTGCGTGGCAAGCGTAACAGAAAGCCAAAGAATCAAATGGACGCTCATGGACTGGAGGACTCAAGCTATCCCACAGTTCCTGCAGTCTCTGAAAAGCATTTGCATTCTTGGCTGAGCTCCAAATGCTTCTAGGGTCAAAAACAGTGTCCGCGGTGGGTCAGGGCATAGCTAGGCCATTTACGCCCCCCACCCACCCCAGAAGTGAAAGGGAAAACAATCCTGTCTTGACTCTTTTACATGTCACCCTATCTTTACTGAATGCTGCAGATAGACGCGATGGTGCAGCACTCAACACCAACATCCTTGCTCCCCCCCCCGCCATGGGTGACTGATGGTACAATAAGACTGATACCCATTGTCATCATCAGCCTATTGGCACATGGGGCAGTGCAAAAGGCCTGGTAACCATGCGTACTAGCATCGGTCAGGTCGATCAAGGGCGCCTGGCCCTAATTTTTCCTGGTAGATGGTACAATATGGCTGATAACCATCATCATCATAGCAACAGGGGGCTGAGCTTCATCAGCCCCCACCCTTCATGTGTAAAGAAAAGATTCAATTGCCCCTAGACTAGCAGGAGGATGCTGGGCTCCTCTCCTCCACACTCCTTAATGTCCTATGTGGACTATCATAGCAACTGGAGGCTGCCTTCCACTCATTTCTCACTAACAAGTATTCCTGCATTCTTTATTACTTCATCACACAAGTGGGGGGACAATGCTATGGTAGCCCAGGAAGCCTGGGGAAGAATGGAATGAACAGGTGGGGTTGTTGCAGGAGCACCCCCTGTGAATAGCATACAGCTCATAATCTATGCAGGATCTGACACAGAGCAGCTGTGCTCTCTGGTTCTCTGATACAGTGGTTCTCTAGTACACTTGCCCATATTCTAGGCAGGACTGATTCTATTTTTAGATACTAAAAAGGAGGGATTGACTCAGGGAGTCATTCCCAATTTTGGCTTTTGCGCCCCTGGCTAAGAGCAGCCAGGGGCACTTATGACAGCAGCAAATGGAACAGTGCAAAAGGACTGGTAGCCATGCCCATCTTATTACCAATTTATGGTATGGTAGATGGTACAATATGGCTGATAACCATCGCTGCTATCATGCAAAAGCAAAAGCATGCAGCTGTGTGCCACTGCTGAATCGCCTCTGTGAGCGGCATCTAGTACACATATGGTGACAGTCACAAAAGGCGAAACAGGCTCCATGATTGCCATGCTATGGCATCTTCCAGGGCAATCCAGGGAAAAAAAGGCATGAAATGCTTGTCTGCCGTTGCTTTCCCAGCGGAAGGAGTGACTGACGACATTTACCCAGAACCACCCGCGACAATGATTTTTGCCGCATCAGGCACTGGGATCTCAACCCGGAAATTCAAAGGGGGGGGGGGAGGCTGCGGGAACTATGGGATAGCTACGGAATAGCTACTCACAGTGCAATGCTCCAGAAATCGACGCTAGCCTCGGACCGTGGACGCACACCACCGATTTAATGTGTTTAGTGTGGCCGCGCACACTCGATTTTATACAATCTGTTTTACAAAACCGGTTTATGTAAATTCGGAATAATCCCGTAGTGTAGACGTACCCTCTGTTACTAAAAGCCAAGTTCATTTTTTCAGGCATCAACGAAGCTAAGGAGGAGGTCTCTTCCACAGGCATTGCAAAATTCATAGATTCCAAGACTAGAAGGGACCATTGTGATCATCTAGTCTCACCTCCATCATAAAACAGGCCATAGAACCTCCCCAAAATAATTCCTAGACCAGATCTTTTAGAATAACATAAATCATCAGTGATGGAGAATCCACCATGACCCTTGGTAAATTGTTCCAATAATTAATTACTCTCACCGTTAAAAAACTGTCTTATTTCCAGTCTGAATTTGTCTAGCTTCAACTTCCAGCTATTGGATTGAATGATACCTTTCTCTGCTAGATTGAAGAATTCATTGTTACGTAACTTTAACACCCTCATTGCCAAGATGGTGTCTGCTCTGCAAGCAGTTCTGGCTAAGAGAAGGCGCACACAGGAATGCAGCAGGAGAAATCCCTTCCACCCCAGAGGCACCTATTCCAACCCCCCCAGAGTGAACACACCCACCCACCCACAGGAAAAGTACAATGGATATAAGAAAGGAAAATATTTATTTACAAAGAAATGAGAGGAGAAAAACAACAAGGAGAAATACAGGGGGAACAGTAAAACAGGGTTGCATCCAAACCAAGGCCCCATGGGCCCAGTGGGAGCACAGTTTGAAAGGGCAGACACCGAGCAATGTGTCTGCACACAGAGTTCAGGAGTCCTGAACAAAGTTCCAGTCCAGTGGTGAGTCTTGGGTGCTTCTGGTCGTCTTCGGCACCAGTGAACTTTCCCCTGACAAATCCCTCTGGTGCCCTCTTTTGCCACTCTCTGCAAAGCCACACAGAGCGACCACCTCCCCACTTAACTAGCTAGCAGCCTCCCTCCTTGTTCCCAATGCAGAGTAACAAGCCCCAGTACTCACAGCCCCATGCAGCTCTGGGCAGCCGTGATACTGGGTCCAGCTCCGGCCTGTCCTTCTCGGGCGATTCCCCCCCGGCACAGTGCTCCTCCTGGCTCCTGTCCTGGGGTGTCCCCAATTGGCTGCCCTGGCCTTCCCAGGCTTCAGGCAGGTTCTCAGCTGCTTTCTTTGTGAGGGCCTGCGGGCTGCTGCCTCTCCCTCCCAGCTCCAGAGCCACCCCCTGGAGTTTCCCTCCTTTTTTCTCCCTCTCCCTCTCCCCCCTAGGAAAAAGATTTAAAGGGGCCATGCTCGCTAAACCCCAGAGGGGTTACAGTTAATTATTTGTTCCCCAGATAGATACTTATACCCTGTAATCAAGTCACCCCTTAACCTTCCTGTTACAGGGTGCTGGCCAGGAGATCCAGGCCAGGTCCCTGTTAGCCTGCTTCAATTAAGGGGAATTAGTTGGGGCTGGCAGGGGAGACCGCCCCATGATAACTTGAGCATAGGTACCTGCGGGCCTGATTAGCCAGCTGGCTGTATAAAGCTGTCAGGGAGGAAGCCAAGAGGGGGAGGGGGGACACAGGAAGGGGAGGAGCATATGGCTCTAGATCCCTGATAGCTGGGGAAGCTAGCGGTCCCCCAGGATGTTGGCCTGAAGACAGTGTATAAAGTGCATATAGCAGGTGGTGGGAACTGGCACAAGAATAAAAGAGCACTGGTGCATACACTTTGAGTGGTCTCTGACTGAATTTTCTGGAGGAGCCAGGAGGGCTCCATTACACTTCCCTTGTTAAACTCAATAGATTGAGCTCTTTGAGTCTATCACTATAAGGCATGTTTTCTAATTCTTTAATCATTCTTGTGGCTCTTCTCTGAACCCTCTCTAACTAATCAACACTTTTGCTGAACTGTGGGCACCAGAATAGGACACAGTATTCCACTCCACCAGTGGTCACATTAGTGACAAATATAGAGGTAAAATGACCTCTCTTCTCCTACTCAAGATCCCCCTGCTTATGTATACCAGGATCACATTAGCTCTTTTCACCACAGCATTGCACTGGGAGCTCATGTTCACCATGACCCCCAAATCTTTTTCAGAGCCACTGCTTCCTAGGATAGAGTCCTTCATCCTAAATATATCTACATTCTTTGTTCCTGAGGGTAAACATTTACATTTAGACATATTAAAATACATATTGTTTGTGCCCAGTTCATTAATCGATCCAGATGGCTCTGATTCAGTGACCTGTTCTTTTAATTATTTACCACTCCCCCAATTTTTGTGTCATCTGCAAACATTGTCAGTGATGATTTCATATTTTCTTTCACGTCATTGATCAAAATGTTAAATAGTGTAGGGCCAAAAACTGATTCCTGTGGGACCCCACTAGAGATACACCTGTTTGATGATGATTCCCAGATTACAATGACATTTTGAGATCTATCAATTAGCCAGTTTTTAATCCATTTAATGTATTCCATGTTAATTTCATATCATTCTAGTTTTATAATAAAAAAAAATGAGGTAACAAGTTCAATTCCATAGAGAAGTCTAAGTATGTTACATCAACACTATTACATTTATCAACCAAACTTGTAATCTCATTAAAAAAAGATACTAAGTTAGTTTGATAAGATCTATTTTCCATAAACCCTTGTTGATTTGTATCAATTACATTACCCTATTTTAATTCTTTAAATTCCATAATCTTACCCAGGATCTGTGTCAGGCTGACAGACCTATAATTACTCTGATTAACCTGTTTACCCTTTTTAAAAACTGGAACAGTATTAGCTTTCTTCCAGTCTTCTGGAACTTCCCCAGTGCTCCAAGACTTATTGAAAATCAAAATTTGTGATCCAGCAAGCTCCTCAGCCAACTGCTTAAAAACTCCTGGATGCAAGTTATCTGGATCTGCTGATTTAAAAATGTCTAACTTTAGTAGCTTCTGTTTAACATCCTCCTAAGGTACTAGTGGAATGGAAAGAGTGTTATGATCACCATGTGAAAATATATCATTTGTTTTTCTCCAAATACAGAATAGAATTATTTATTGAATACTGCTTCCTTTTCTGCATTATTATTGATCATTTCCTCATTTCCATCTAGTAAGATTCGTTATGTTCTTAATATATTTTAAAAACTCCTTCTTATTGTCCTTAATTCTACTGGCCACAGATTTCTCCCAATGTCCTCGTGTTTCCCTTAATAATTTTCTATAATTTTTAATTTCTGACATATTCATTACTTCCCTTTCTTCCATTTGTTATATATATATATATATATATATATATATATATATATATATGGGGAAGTGAAGTGAAGTGAAGGCAGCTATAAAAATTATATATATATATATATAATTTTTATAGCTGCCTTCACTTCCCCATTAAACCAGGTCTGTTGTTTTTTTTTTTAAACCAGTATGGCCTTCTTCCTTGACTGTGGCTTTTTGGGCATCGAGTAAGGTGTTCTTAAATGATTCCCAATTATCATTCACATTGTTTTTGATTAAAATTTTCACTGAAGAAATCCCTTCACTATGTATCACTGAGGGGAGGGGAATAGAGATGAAACCAGATGTCAGATGACAGATGCCAGTCAGATTGCTGGAAGGCACTCAGATAACACAATGGTGGATGTGGTTTCAGAAGCTAACTGGATACGAGTTCTTGGATGGTGAGGAAGGCAAGTTTCTTCAGAGGGCACATTTCAGAATCCATACAGTGAGAAGTATACCAGCAAGGAAAGCAATGCTTTGGTATGGCTTGAGGGTTTCTGTCTGTATTGCATGAGAGAGTTGTAATGACCTCATATTACATAACTGGACTGGATTTTCTTGGAGCAGGTGAGTCAATACATTGCCTGGATTAAAAAGATAAGGTGAAAAAAAGGCTAAGGCTTTCTTAGAGTTAGTGCCATCTCATTATTGCTGGTTTTAAGTTTTGTCTTGAATAGTTCCTAGGCTTGATTCCCTCCTTTGGCATGGGAGGAGGTGAAAAATGCACTACACCAGTAATAACAGCAAAGGATGGTGGAGGGTGGGTATTGTTTGCATTGTTATCCGCCTCATTGGCATTCTGTCAGTGGAGGGCAGCTTTAACTTCTGGTGAGGGTGCTTCATTTGCAGAGAATTTCAGGGAGATGCACTGAATCAGTGCAAGGACTGCCCATTTTCAGCCCTGTGCTGGCCAGTGGCACACCCTCCAGTGAAAAGGGGATGTGGGCTCACTGGGCCACTGGGACTCCACTTCAGATGGATGATCTTGGGGGAAGGTGTGTAACATAATCTGGCCCAAAATGTTTAATCTGGCCCAAATAATCTATATGTTGTTATACTGACCAACTTGGTATCTCTGTCTTTTTTGATACGAGGTAGATTTAGGTTAATAGAAAAAGTGCGGAGGTAATAACTAGAAAAATAAATGTACATTTCCTTCAAATACAGAATTCTGTACAAAAGCCCTTCCATACATTGTACATAGTTTAGATTGGCTATGAGAAATTTTTTATTAACAATTACCCGAATTCTAATCAGAACAGTTAGCCTAATCCAACACCCAATCTGATGACTCCAGAAAATCTTGGACAACTGCAGATTAATAGGAAGGTGTCTTATATTTCAAAATATACAGAGGAAGGGAAAATAAAGACTAATTCTGGCTGCCAGCTCTTTTCTTTGTGGTTAAGAGAAATTCAAATACAGTGTGAAAAAATAATGGGCTCCTGGAATGGTAATCAGCAAAAGAGCAGGGTAACAAAAGCTGTAGCCTTGTTGCCTTTTTTGTACTTGAACATAAATAGCTCTAATCTTACCTTTGCAGGATTAAGTTTAACAACATTATTCTGAATACTTGCAATTATAGTCCCCTAGTTTTTCATTTCAAAACTTCCAAGCAAGTTCATGTTGGCTTTTCTGGTTTTCTATGGCTGGAGACCACAATCACTTCTCTCTAATGAACAGTTTTTGATATAGCATTTCTGTGGCATGATATGTTAAGAGCAAGTCACCTAATTGTGAACTCTTTCATTGAGGAATCTAGTACACTCTTATAAATATTCTTAAAATTGGGCAGTTCAAAGACGCCACTGCATATTACAAATTTAGCGTGTGCAGATTTATTTTGAAGGAAGCTGTCTCAAGCATCTGTTTGTGGGTTTGTTCTATGGCTCAAGGCACCAAATACGAAGGAACCTCTGAGCCTAACTGTGATGGGGCACCCTGACCTTTGATGAGTGCCTCCTGTCAACTGGGTGTGAACCTGCACTCTCTCTGTACTCCTGGTGCCCCCTACCGACCGTTGCCCTTGTCAGGTGGGTCTTCAGTGGCTCAGCATTCTGGCTAAGTCGCACATAGTCTAAAATGGATGAATGAACCCCTTCCGGGGTAAAAGGTCCCACAGGGCCTGTCCCAGTGCCCTTGTTAATGTCTTTAGCCCTGTCTCTGGGCTCAGTTCTCAACCCCTTCTGGGCGATCTCTAAGTCCATGCCTGCTCTGGTATAGAGCAGCCCACCCCCCAGGGCTTTCTCCCTGGAGACTCTTTGCCTTTATTGGTTCTTATGGCTCCAGCTCTCCAGCCATGTCACTCCTTCAAGTTCAGCCTCCTTCTGTGGTAAAAAAGTTCAACAAATGCTTGTCGCTCTCTGGGGTCTTCAGTTCAGTCCCATCTCTGGACCTGTTTAAATTCTACCCCCTTTCATGGGATTTTAATACACCCTGCCACACTAACCATCAGAGCAACTAAAATGCAGGGGACCCTTCCTAACATCCTCTAGAAAAGAGCTGTTGTACAAAGTTACATTGTAATTTTTTGCAAATATTGCATTGCAGCTCAGCTATGCTGCTTCAAGAGCTGCTTTGAATATAGCAAGGTATATATTCCATACCTGTCCAGATACCTGCGATGTATAACAAGTGTGAACTCCATGAGGCCATCCACCTTTCATTCCAGGATACACTGGTTATAGTCATCATGTCACTAAATGAAGCTATCAGAAGAAGTTGAGTAGTCTGGCTTAGGGGCCATTCACTAACCGTATGATCAAAAACTCATTGAAGTCAGAGGTGTTCTTTCCATAGACATTACTGGGATTTGTTTCAAGCACTATATATGTTGATAGCACATCACAGTGATGTATTGGCATGATGGTTACCTTTTGTCTCATAGCATAAGTGAAATCACCTTTAAGAAAGTAGATGCAATTTTTTGTTTAAATGGGGTTATATCACATTGTAATGGTCCTCACTTGGGGTCTGAATCGGGAGCATGGCCTAGTGGTCATGGCCACAACCCCTGACTGCAAAGGAGGTTGTGGGGAGGGGAGACCGGGCTTTCCCACTCCAACCCAGAGTCCTTTGGGCTACCAACAGTCTGGCAACTGAAGCTGCTTAAGGGTGTCCTCCCTGGGCCTCTTCCTCCCCCTTCCCCCGCACAGGTCCGCTTAGTCCAAGGCTTTCCCCTGTTGGGGAAGTCCAAACCAAGATAAGTAAGAGGTGTTTACCCATGTCCAGGGTCCACAGCTGCAGGATAGGGGGATACTTCCCTCTCTGATTGTCTCTGGAGTGGGTCCTCCCTTCCCTCAGGGAGGGCTCCTTTGGGCAGCTGCGTCAGAGCCTTTAGGCTTCCCTCTCCTCTGTGTGGCTGGAGCTGTGGGCTGCAGGTCAGCTCACCTCCAGCTCTGCCACCCAAATGAGCTAATTCCGTGTCTTTTAATTCTTCCAGCATATGGAGCATTTGCTGCAGCTGTGGTGGGGTGTGGCTGGCTGAGCCCAAAATAACCCCTTAGACCCTTGTTGCCCGTTGTGGGGATTTTACACCCTATCACACACATCAATAACAGAAAGTACAATCGGCCTCAGAAATAAAGTTACAAGCAATTATCTCAGAACTGTTCATGGTGCATAGTGGCGAACGTTTTCTCTAAGCTCCACCCCAAAATTAGGTATCTAGAGCTTGACCTGCAACCCATATTCACATGCGTACTCCTACTAAATCACCAAGATTATTGACAAGAGGAAGGGTTTTAAGGTCAAACCTGGTGTGTAAGGGATGTGTAGACTGAATTAAATCATTTTACATTTTTAAATAAAAGAACTTGCTTTTTCCTGAATGTGTGAATATTCTCTTCTCCATTCAACTCCCCCATGTGCACTGCTTTTTGCTAATGAAGGAAATTTAACCTTTAAGAGAAAATTATGAAGGATATTCTCATTTTTGGTTTAAATCACTTAATTCCAGAGATCTATTGTATATGCAAAATTCTTAGACTGGCAGAAGCAATACAAAGGTGCAGATACAGAGAAAAAGTATGGAACTATGATTAACAGATGATAACATGAATGACAGCAAAATACACAGAGAAGGGGAAAGTACATTCTGTGGCTGACAAATTACTAAATATGTAGAGCCAGGAAATAGGAAGTTTAGAGGCTTGTGCGAGAGTGGAGGAGGGTTTCTCTGGCTATCCTCCATCTGCCTACAAAGAAATCACTTCCCGATACAGAGCTCAGAATTTCAAAGAGACATACATGATTTTACTCAAGACCTGGTGACTCTGCATGACACAGGAGAGTATTTGCTTGCGGGAGCCGACCTGATGCTGAGTATACATTAAGGCACTGATGTTCACAGTATAGCTGATAGCTGGTGGAAATGAAATAATCTGTATTGACACATTTGGAAGTTTCACATCTTTTTTCCACTTAACATGCTAACGTGATAATTGCTAGACTGATGATTTTTCCAGTGACACGTCTCCTTTTGTCAATATTTAGACCTGTGTATAGAAAGCTTATCTAACACACCTGGCTAATTTTCACTTAATTTAAAAATAAATGGAACATGTTTAGCTTGCAGGGTTAGCAGAACAAAAAGAGAGTTTTATAAACATTTTTCTTGAAACAGCCTTGCAATGATAAGAAATTACTGGCAAAAAGGATACCAAATCTGACACTAAGGAAGTTTGGTCCCATAAAAATTGTAGACAATGATTTTTCTGATTAAATTCAGTTAATTCAATAGTGAAGTTAAGATTTCATTGGTTTCAGATAATTTAATTTGTTTTTGACCAAAAGCATACATTAGGTTTGATTTTTAAATGATTTTGTTTTTGGTATCCTATCCATTGTTTTTAAGACGGTCAGCCATTAATTCCTGCATTTTTTGTTGTAGTCTTCTTTGCAGGTGACATTTACAAAGGAGGCATCAGTATACACTGGCTTTGTGGCTACCCCACCCCACCAAGTAAAAGGCAACCAAAACATACTGTCAACTAACAATAACAATGAACACATAATAAAGCCAACTATCAACACAAAAAAGGAGACATTTAGAATGGAAGTCAGGGTAGATAACCTTACAGATGAAAGGATTCTTCTGTGTATTATTAGACATTTATCTGTAATGGCTAATCCTTGAAGCTCATTGACTTTAAAATAACATGACCAATTTTTGTCCCCAAAACAGTTCTTTTTAATATGGTCTGAGGTGGATTGCTGCTTAGAGCCTGCGTTTGGTACTGCTCATGTTTTTCACTGTCAGGGACTGTGTGAGCATTTGTCATTTTGTTAGTGTACAAGCACAGTCAGTAGCATTCAGGAGAAGAGAGCCGGTGTGTTGGCCTTGGTTTTGTTTAGGTGTCTTCTGTTCCTCCTGCAGGACTGAGCCTCTGGATTGCTTATAGTTATAACCAGGATGTGGATGGTCTAGCCTTGGAGGATTCTGAGCCACTCTCCATTTTAATGTAACATTCTCTGCCCACAGCAATGAGGGTAATTGTTTGGCAGGCTTGCCATTGTATTGTTTCTGTACTAGTCCCCTGCCATATCTTTTTTAACTAGCTGGGTAATTGTGAGGTGCCAGATAGAATCTATCGTCTTATCTTTAATAGCAACATTTGTGCCTGGCCAGAATAGGACACTTCGGACTCTATTCTTATACTGATCAGTACTCAGATGGGCACTGTGGATTATGCTTAGTGTTTGTCTCCATGCTGTGTGGTCTAATGTTACAATGTCCTTTAAACAGAATCCCCTCGTAAACAGCAATTTCTTCTCTACAGTTTCATCCCTACAAGTTTTTATGCTTGGAGGTGCCTGGGGTTTTTCTGTTGACCACGCACCTACAATTACTCTCTTATGCATTCGTAAGATTGACTCATCTTATGTTTCGCTTTTGAAACATCTTATGTTTTGGTTTTTGTTTCAGAAATGGTTGTGCTTTATTCCAAATGTCTCTTCCTGAAGCTCTCTGCTTCAGTGTTTGAAAGCATGGCCACAATAAGAAAATCCATACCAAACCTGTATTTCATTATCATTTTCTAAAGTGTAGGCTGTATACTGCACAATGGTTTCTGTAATATGGCTTTTAACAGTTTATCATCTGTAGCTATTGTGATAAAGTTCCTCCTCTGCCTTGGTTGGTTATGCGCTGGCGGATTTGCTCGCTCAGAGGTTCATGGCAGTCCTCAGTTTGGCTCCTTTTGCCGCTCACTTGACTAATCTCATCACTGGCCAGCATTGGGAAAAGGAGAACAATCCCTGCAGTCTCTGCTGGCCCACCTAATGGGTCGAGGGACAGGCCAGAGACTTTCCCCTCTGGTGGGACCCACAGTCCAGATCAACTCCTCTTATATCAAATAGGGAGTTGAAGGGATGGGGGGAACCGGGGCCTGCCCTCTACTCCGGGTTCCAGCCCAGGGCTCTGAGGATGCAGCTGTCTATAGTGTCTCCTGTAACAGCTGTGTGACAGCTACAACTCCCTGGGCTACTTCCCCATGGCCTCCTCCCAACACCTTCTTTATCCTCACCACAGAGCCTTCCTCCAGATGTCTGGTAATGCTTGTACTTCACAGTCCTCCAGCAGTACGCCTACTCACTCTCAGCTTCTTGTGCCTCTTAGTCCCAGCTCCTCACACGTGCTCCTCACTGACTGAAGTGAGGTCCTTTTTTAAACCAGGTGCCCTGATTAGCCTGCCTGTCTTAATTGATTCTAGCAGCTTCTTAATTGGCTCCAGGTGTCCTAATTAGCCTGTCTGTCTTAATTTGTTCCAGCAAGTTCCTGCTTGTTCTGGAACTGCACCGTTACCTTACTCAGGGAAAAGGGACCTGCTTAACCTGGGGCTAATATTTCTGCCTTCTATCACTGTCCTGTAGCCATCTGGCCCAACCCTGTCACCAGGGCCGGCTCCAAGCACCAGCCCAGCAAGCAGCTGCTTGGGACGGCCAACAGTGAGGGGCGGCACGTCCGGGTCTTCGGCGGCAATTCGGCAGCGGGTCCCTCACTCCCTCTCGGAACGAAGGACCAGCCACCGAATTGCTGCCAAAGACTGAAGCAGTGGTGGTAGAGCTGCAAATCGCGATCGTGGCTTTTTTTCTTTTTTTGCTGCTTAGGACGGCAAAAACCCGGAGCTGGCCCTGCCTGTCACACTATCTTGACTTATTTTCTGCCCATAAACATTCATGGAACCACTCACAATTAAAAAAAAAGAATAAATTTCATTCTGAGCATTGTTCTGTTGTGTTTTTTTTATCTTTATAAACTTTTGTCATTGGGTTATCATGTTACATATGAGTTTGCAGCAATTGAATTGTTACAGCTCTTCATTAATCTTGAAATATTTCAGTATAGGAGTTTCTCTGGGAATTTTTTAAATTTCCAAAATATTTTTTCTTGTCAATCACTCCTTGATACTACCGCAAGCAACATTCTGAGTAGAGCATTTAATTGTGACAAATTAAGGATGAATTTGTTCAGACATGTCAACATATCTATGCATCTCTTTAAGGCCTTCTTGGATGATTGTCTCCATTTTAATTTGGTCAATTCAAATTCCTTTATCACTGATTATTTGTCCTACATAACACATCTGATACAGCCTAATCTGGCATTTTTTAACTTGTTCAATATCAGTTTCTTCTCTTTGGCATTCTGCAGAACATTATGCAGTCTTCCTTTTTGCTGTTGGTAATGTTTCATCAGATTATCAAAAAGAACTTCTACCTCGCCTTCACCAATCTGAGACAAGAAGCTTTGGTACATTTCAGGAGCTATGACAATCCTGAAGGGAAGGTGCTTAAAAATATACGTATCAAAAGAAAAATGTAAGGTGAAGAATTTTGCATTTTCTCTATTGATTTGGACCCGCCAAAACTTTTGCCTTGTTCCCAAATACTAAAAATACTGTTGTATTTTGAAGTTTCAACATGACATCCCTACTGGTTCTTATAAGGTAACACTCACATTTGATGGTCTTAGTCAAATCTTTTGATCTATAAACATTCTAACTTGTTTGGTTTTATTATGGTGACCATAACGTTAACCCACTCAGATGGTGTCAGAATTCATTGAAGTTCAGCTTTTACTTTCTCAGTGGTTATGGGATTTTACATGAAACATATTTTTGGCAACATGTGGAATTATATCAATATGATAAATTATGACTTTCATGTGCTATAAACATTTCATGAAGTTAGTTCAGAATATCTTTTGATCTTGTTCTTCAGACAAATCATAGCCCATTTAATAATCTGTGTTTGTAGATGGCGCTGCAACACAAGCACACATGAAATTTCCTGTCCCATTATTTCAAACTCTGAATGGTATTTCCTGTTATACAGCCATGCCAGTATGCCTTTACTATATGGACTAATTGTTTTGCTTACTGTATGAAAAAAGCTTAATGGTCAGCCAGTAGCTGAATGTCTGTGCTGTCACATGGGTGTAATTTGTAAAGTTATGTGTGTAAAAACATGTGTGCCAAAATTGGCAGAGAACTTAAACTTGATGGTAACAGACCACAAACCCCAGTGATGACTGAACTTGATGACATTCTGAACAAAAAGAGCTCTCAGCCAAGTTTGTAGCTGTTTCCATCTTTCATGTAGACTCATGAGCCATTCTAGGCTTCAGAGTGACACACAGAGTGACAATCCTGGAATCTTATTATATAGATTTTAACACTGGGTAGTCACTAATCTTTTTTTTTATGCTGAGTATGGTTGTGCTTCATTCAGCTGCAGTATCTGTTTTGAAGTTCATTTTTTGTTCATTTATTTCTGATGTCATAAACTAATCTCTTGTATAATCTTGATTTGTACATTTATTATGAGCTCCAACAAGAACTTTGTTTCTGCATGATCATCATCATCATTGAAGCTTTGTCTTCCAGCTGCATGTTCATTAATTTATTTTGCTTTTGTCTGCCTTTGTAATTTGTGCTGAGAGAAACAAATTTTTTGCAAAATGGTTGCTTTTACTGCTTGCCTGACATCATACCCCTTGTGCTGGAAATCTTTGCATTGTGTTGTGATTGCCTTCAAATTTATTAGAAACAAATCTGGTCTCTGCCATTTGTTTATGCTCATATTCTGTCATTATGTCTGGATATGCAATTTTTACTTAGATATATTTTATTTCTTTCACTGCTTGCTAATTAGCACTTTCATTTGGGAAGCACAATTTTCACTAGCCCTGCAAGTAATCACTGTTCTTTGCAAAATCAAGTCCATTTTTTAAATTAATCTAGCTGTGACCAGGTTATTAGCTATACCACAAATAATTCACTCTTATTAGTACATCTATTAGCTGTTCAGTTCCACATTACTTTCCTTTATTATAAAGGCCTGTAACATATTATTTACTTGAAAAGAAAAAATCATGTACACAATTGTTATTCCTGTATGAATTAAAATATTCTTGAATATTCTGAATGACTTTGTCCAGCAGTTTGCAGTCCCCTTAATACTCCCACACAAACATATAGTTCTCCAATACCTATGGACTTGCCATATGTATCAGAGAATTTTACCCCATCTGATTTCTGTTTAGTGCCACTTTTTTCTATGAGAATTTGTAAGCACTGCCTTCACCTCCTTCAATTTTCTGACAGGTTTCTTTCCAAGCCAAGGGAGTCAGGTGGCACATTTTTGCCAAAGATTTAGTTTTCTATTTATTCTTTGCATTGGTCTTCATGGCTGAGGATGTGAGGGAGATTCCCAAACCTGAGCAATTCTTTTTAGGTGGCAAAGCTGAGGAACTGTCCCAGATTGAGGTGTCATTTAGAGGAGGTTGGAACAAATTGATAAACAGTAATAAGTCACCAGGGCCAGATGGTATTCACCCAAGAGTTCTGAAGGAATTCAAATGTGAAATTTCAGAACTACAAACTGTAGTTTGTAACGTAGCATTTAAATCAGCTTCTGTACCAAATGATGGGAGGTTAGCTAATGTGACATCAATTTTTAAAAAGGGCTCCAGAGGTGATCCTGGCAATTACAGGCCAGCAAGCCTGACTTCAGTACAGGGCAAACTGACTTCAGTACAGGGCAAACTATAGTAAAGAATAAAATTATCAAACACATAGATTAACATAATTTGTTGGGGAAGAGTCAACATGTTTTTTGTAAAGGGACATCATGCCTCACCAATCTACTAGAATTCTTTGAGGGGGTCAACAAGCATGTGGACAAGGGGAATCCAGTGGATATAGTGTTCCTAGATTTTCAGAAAGCCTTTGACAAGGTCCCTCACCAAAGGCTCTTAAGCAAGTAAGCTGTCATTGGATAACAGCGAAAGTCCTCTTATGGACTGGTAACTGGTTAAAAGATAGGAAACAAAAGGTAGGAATAAATGGTCAGTTTTCAGAATGGAGAGCAGTAAATAGTGGTGTCCCCAGGGGTCTGTATTGGGACCAGTCTTATTCAACATATTCATAAATGATCTGGGAAAAGGGGTAAACAGTGAGGTGGCAAAATTTGCAGATGATACCAAACTACTCAAGGTAGTTAAATCCCAGGCAGACTGCGAAGAGCTACAAAAGGATCTCTCAAAACTGAGTGACTGTGCAACAAAATAGCAGATGAAATTCAATGTTGATAAATGCAAAGTAATGCCCATTGGAAAACTTAATCCCAACTATACATATAAAATAATAGGGTCTAAATTAGTTGTTACCACCTATAGTGGGGTGGTCACCCGCTCCTGCCTGGAAGGGCTTAAAACAGCCCTGGAGAGGGCTGGGGCAGGGGGAAAAGCTGGGCTGATTGGGAAGCAGCCGCAGCTAGGGCCACGCCCCAAACAGACCCAGTTGGCCCTTATAAGAGGGCAGTGGGCCAGAAGCAAAAACACTCTCCCTCTAGCCTTTGGAGAGGGAGGGACCAGGCTGCCTGGGGAACTGAGGAAGGTACCGCAGGTGGAGCAGTGCTGGGGAAGGGCCAGGGAGCTGGGGAGCTCTAGCTTAGTAGAGCCCCAGGCTGCAGGCTGAAGGAAGGGCCTACTAGAGGGTACTAGGGCTGCAGAGGGGCAGCTCCGCTATAGGTAGAGGCAGCAGGTCCAAACCCAACCTTGCCTGTGATGAGTGGCTTATACTGCAGTCTGCCCCAGGGCACAGGGGCTAGTTGGTGACTGGCAGTAGCCTACGACTGAGGCGAGGTGGGGATAGTGGGTAGGGGTTTCCTGGGGAGGGGATACCCAGAGACTGAGGGGTGTACTGCCAGGGGGCAGTACCCTGGTGTGCAAGGGGCACCGGGTCCAGGAGGGACACGGGGGCCAGGAAAAGTGGGACACCGGCCTGCAGAGGGTGCTCTGACGGCTGGAGAACTGATTCCCAGAAGGTATCAGCAGGGGCCACCACAGGGATGAGTCCCGCATGGTTACACCATCCAATAAAGAGATTTTGGAGTCATTGTGGATAGTACTTTGAAAACATCCACTCAATGTGCAGTGGCAGTCAAAAAGGGTGAATAGACTGTTGGGCATCATTAAGAAAGGGGGATAGATAAGAAGACAGAAAATATCATATTGCCTCTATATAAACCCATGGTACACCCACATCTTGAATACTGCATGTGGATTGGTTGCCCCATCTCAAAAAAGATATATTGGAATTGGAAAAGGTTTAGAAAAGGGCAACAAAAATAATTGGGGGTATGGAACAGCTTCCATATGAGGAGAGATTAATAAGACTGGGACTTTTCAGCTTGGAAAAGAGATGTCTAAAGGGAGATATCATTGAGGTCTATAAAATCGTGACTGGTATGGAGAAAGTAAATAAGGAAGTATTATTTATTCTTTCTCATAACACAAGAACTAGGGGTCACCAAATGAATTTAAGAGGCAGCAGGTCTAAAACAAACAAGGAAGTATTTTTTTCACACAACACTTTCTGGAACTCTTTGCCAGAGGATGTTGTGAAGGTCAAGACTATAACATGGTTCAAAAAAGAACTAAATAAATTCATGAAGGATAGGTCCATCAATGGCTATTAGAGGATGGGCAGGGATGGTGTTCCTAGCCTCTGTTTGCCAGGAACTGGGAATGGGTGAGAGGAAATGGATCATTTGATGATTACCTGTTCTGTTCATTCCCTCTGGGGCACCTGGCATTGGCCACTGTTGGAAGACAGGATACTGGGCTAGATGGACCTTTGGTCTGACCCAGTATGGCCATTCTTATGGATTGAAATCATGAAATAAAGGTGTGATAAATGGGAATGTTGGTAGAGCCTGAACTTTATTTCCTGGTCCAGTCACTTAACAAGAATCAGGGTTACAAAAGAGTAATATCCTTGTCACATGACTGGGATCAGTATCCACTGATTCCTATTACATATGCTTTTGCCTGTTCCATACATACACTGATTCATAGACCCCAGTGTTGCTCACGATCATGATTTTAATCATGTCTTGTTAAATATGGGGCATTTCTTTAAGCTCCAGCTCCTGGAATCATTTGAATATGTGAAAATCTCAGCTTTCATTTTTTTAAAAGTTCATTTTTAGCCCCTGTGATTGTGAAGAAAATATGACCTGTCTGCACCCTAAAGGTTAAAAAAATCAGAAGGGAAAGAAAAAAGACCCAAACACGTATTATTAAAAATAAAAAACCTTCATGATTTTAAAGCCAATTTATAATTTGGGCAGGGGGAGAGAGCAGCTTATGTTTTTTAAATGCTTGAAGCTGGCAGTGCTGTTGACCAGAGATGAGAATTTGCCAACTCCATGTCTTTTTCAGAGTCACTAAGTTTTTGTAAAGATTTGTTCTTCTCTCTGTGTTTTTGCACAGAAGGGGAACATTTGGGCCCTGATAGGAGAATGAATAGAAGCAGCAGAGCCTAACTTTTCCTCAAGACTAGACAGTGTTATAATCACCCTCTATTGCTCTGGGAAACAAGAGGCTCAGTTTTGCATTTAAATTTATTTGGCAATATGTATCCTGTCTCTCAGCCACTTGGCTAATTGTAAAATTTGGTTCATTCAGGGGGTCTGAAAACTTTACAACAAATAGAATTGAATGGGGATCTTAAACTGTTTCCTGATTGGTGTGTCTTCTAGCTTCTAATGTGCCTTTCTAGTTCTCAGTTATTTCCTCTTCATAAAAAAATAATTGCTCTTAAAAATGTCAGGCAAGATTTCTTTTGTAAGTGGAGCTGAACTGAGGAGTTCTAGGCAGATTAACAGGACTGCTTCATTTAGTAGGCTCTCTGTGCTTTGAAGAATGCTTCAAAAGTGTGGAATAAAGCTCTTTCCCCCCCAATTTTTACATGGGCTAACAACTTCCCCAGCCTTTTAATTTGACACCATTGCATTAGAGTTCATTATCTTTGTGTTACAGTTTAGTAATTCTGTCTGAGTTTCCATCCTTTTTCTCTCCCAAGTCCCTGTTGGAAATGGCAATACAAGTAACACAGCAGAATCTTGTATACACACAGAAGACATAATGAGAACAGCACTTCTTGTGGGAATTCAATGCTGCATCACAGAGTTTCATTTGCAAATATTTCACATGAAAAGCATGCTTAGAAGTGCATTGAGATTCACTGTTTGGAGTCTCTGCTCTCCCATCCTCTGCTAACTGTTTACTATCATGAAATGAAGGATATAGGCTAAGGTTGTACAGTGTTTAGATATGCAGATTTGGAGTAAACCAAGTTGGGATGCAGTGGTTAAAATTAGGGTAATGAGAATAATTACTTTGTACCTACACAGTATTGCAAAGCACTTTATAAATATGGGTAAGTATTATCCTCATTTTACAAATGGGGAAGTCATGCCACCGAGCAGTTAAGTAACTTGCTCAAGATGACATTGTCAGACAGGGCTAGAACAGAGATCTCCTGATTCCTAGTCCTTTCTTCTAACTACTAGCCCAGGCTACCTCAGGTGATTTACCATTTGTGTTATAAACGATCTGCTCATAGGGCACAGCCTTAGTCATTTTAACTGTGCCAGTCCTGAATGCAGGGAGGGAGAAGGTCTTTCCATTTTTGAAGTATCAAGTGTCTAGCTCATCTCTACTTCTCTTGCAGAGTTTATGAGGTGCAGTGAGGTGAGGAGGAAGGGCCTGGAACAACTCCACAGATGTCAACGGAGTTATACCTATAGAGGTGTAAGGGCTTGTCTACATGGAAAAGCTATTTTGGAATAGGATAGGGTGAAAATTTAAAATGCTACAGCTGTTCCAGAATAACTCCCCACTTGGATACTTTTGTTTGGTGCTTCAAAAGGGCCAATTTCACAAAGCTGAAAACAATTATGAACCATATCAGCTGTGAGGAAGAATGTCATTAGAAAAATGTGAATGATAATTGGGAATGGTTTAAGTACACTTTACTAGAAGTCCAAAAAGCCATAATTCCACAAACAAGGAAGAAGGCCGTATTTGTTAAAAAAATGAACTGGTGAAGAGGGGAAGTGAAGGCAGTCATTAAAAATAAAATATATAACAAATAAAATATATAAAGGGGATGTTTATAGTAATGAATACAAATCAGAAGCTAGGATTTGTAGAAAACTGACAAGGGAAGCAAAGGTACACCAGGATAAATCCATAGCCAGCAGAGTTAAGGACAATTTGAAGGCGTTTTAAAAGTATATTAGGAACAAAATGAATCCTAACACTGGTATTGGCCCATTACTAGATGAGAAATGGTAGAATTATCAATAATATTGCAGAAAAGGCAGCAGTGTTCAACAAATAGTTCTGTTTTGTATTTGGAAAAAACAGCTGATGTTCAGATATAATATGATAACACTCTTTCCATTCTACTAGTATCTCAGGAAGATGTTAAATAGCAGCTACTAAAGTTATACATTGTTAAATCAGCAGGTCCAGATAGCTTGCATCCAAGAGTTTAAAAGACCTGACTGAGGAACCCTCTGGACTGTTAAAGTTGATTTTTAATAAATAGTGGAACACTGGGGAAGTTCTAGAATCCTAGAAAAAAGCTAATGTTGTGCCAATATTTATAAAGGATAAATGGGCTGACCTGGGTAATTATAGGCCTGTCGGACTGACATCAATCCTGGGTATGATAATGGAGTGGCTGATATGGGACTTGATTAATAATGAATTAAAGGAGAGTAATATACTAATCAACATGGATTGATAGAAAATAGATCCTGTCAAACTAACTTTATTTAAAATGAGATTACAATTGTAGTTAATTAAGGTAATAGTGTTGATGGAATCTATGTAGACTCCTGTAAGGCATTTGACTTGGTACTGCATGTAGTGCACTACTGTAGACATTTAGGGCTTGTCTACACCTAAAATGCTATAGAGATACAGCTGAGCCTCTTTAGTTTTTCTGTTTAGGCACTACTTATGCTAATGGGAGGGATTCTCTCATTGGCATAGGAAATCCATCTCCCTGAGTGGTGGTAGTTAGGTTGATGGAAGAATTCTTATGTCAACCTAGAGCTGTCTACATGGGGACTTAGGTCGTCTTAACTACGACGCTCAAGGGTATGAATTATTCACACTCTGAGTGATAGATTTATGTCGACCTAATGTTTTTGTGTACAATAGGCCTTACTACAGTGACAGAAGGATATTTTCTGTTGCTGTGGTAAAGCCATCCCCTTGAGTGACAGTAACGAGATTGATGAAAAAAAAATGCTTCTCGCAACCTAGTGGTGTCTACACCATGGTTTAGGTCAGCTTAACTACATGTACCAAATTGACCTATGTTTTAGATATAGACCAGGCCTCAGTGAGAATCACTTGAATTTACCATCTCCATTTATTTTTTAGGTTTTCCAGGTTGTTCAGAGGGCATTCTCCTTTTTAAAAGGAAACAAAAAGAGGTAGGGGAGCATTAATAGTTTCTAGGTGCTGCGCAATGGGTAGGAGTAGTTGAAACTGTAGGGTTGATTGCTGCTAATGCGGTAACTAGCTATTGTCAGCACTCAGTGTGGTAGGGAGTAGCTAATTCAGAAAACAATGACATTCTCCCTGTGAAAATGTTATCATTGACCCTTGTGCCATATGGGCCTGACCCATTCAAGTCAGTGGGCGCCTTCCCATTAACTTCACCAGGCTTTGTATCAGGCTCTATTGCTTTTCCCATCCGGAACATTGGAAAGAGGTTAAAAATATGTAGGTGAGAGTTTTCTTTTAAAAGTGACAAAGAATGTAAAACTCTCAAAAATGTAATCTTGACTTTCAATAAGATCTTGTCAAGTTTGTTGATGACAATATCAAAAGAAGTTGATGCCAATAGTAGGAAAATGCATTTTGTCTTAGTTACTTTTCTCTCTTATATAAAATTCCTCAGGTTAATCTGAGAAGCAGATCTGCAATGATATGTACTATACATCTTAACCTTTGCAGCGCATTGTCTAAATGTTACAAAGGTTCATCGATGCAATTATGGCATTATGCCTCCTCTGGCATGACTAAACTGTTTGATATTTGATAGGCTTTAGAGAAAAAAGCTAGTAGTTATCTTAAATGTGTATTACTAGTACTGTATAATTAAATTGAAGGTGTGGGTTGACTTTTTGTGATCTATGGCTCACATATTTGGTCATGTTGAGCAATGTTTAAAGGAGAGCAAAACAGGTTTTGAAAGTGAACAGGTAACCTATGGCGAATAGTGAGTCAACTCCCATGCGATGGAAGGTTACTTCACAAAATATCAGCATTATTGATATGTTTCATGCACACTTTGGAAAGACGCTGCTCTTTTCTGTAAAATATTGGCCCTGATTTCCATCTGTACCACACTTTCACACATTTATTTATTTGTGCAGCCAGGACGGCATATATGTGGAAGAGAGTTTTATAAAAAAACCCCACCAAGATCTGTTTTGAAGGGTTTCCAGGTACTGAAGCAATGAAAATGCTTGCATCATCTTAATGAAAATGAAGAGGGAACTAAAGCAACCCAGTGTTTTTTTATTTCTGCAGCAAGAGCAAATTTAATGGCACAATCTTGAACTTCCACATCATGGTATTTCAACACAAAGGGTTTAATCTGAAGGTTTTTGGTATGCATCAAGTAATTTGCAACGTGCAACTTGCACCTATAGCATGCACATGGAATGTCTGTTTCTGTTTCAATTCGCGTTGTATGACCAGACAGTGGCGGCTTGCTGCGAATGGAAGGAGTCGTGTTCTCGATGTATGTGTGTGTGTATCCCACGGTTTGTTGCTTCACTGCCAAGCAGCATGCATCTTGGGATTGTGGGAAGCCAGGTAGGTTCAATTTTTTTTAAAAAATCCCATGTTTCCACTGTCTCCACTCCATGCTTCCTTTGTGTGCTGGCTCACGCCATTTTCAAATTGCTGTCAGCTCAGATGGCTCCAGCAATGCTTCGCACTGCTAAAGTCACAAGTGCAAATATGCAGAGGCTGCTTGGGCTGTGTTACAATGTCAAAGCTGGGTGACTTCAGAATAGGACTTCACCCATTTCAGAACCGAGCAGGTGATGTGGGAGCAGGAGAATATTCTATGGTAGCAGCAGCAACTCCTCCAGCAGCTGCAGAACACTCTGACGTGATGGCAGCAGGATAAGGGGGAGAAAAAAGACAGTGCTGAGCTGTTGGAACTAGAGGCCTAGTTCCTGGATCAGCTGAACAGCTCAGCCAGCACTATCTATGGGCCCAGAAAACCTACATGGATTGCTGGGACACGATTATTATGCAGAGCAGGCATGACCAGGAGGGGGCAGAGAATTTCAAGCTGGAGAGGGCTATCTTTTTTGAGATCTGTGCAGAACTGACCCTAGAGCTCCACTTACAACGTAGCATCATGCAGTGCTCCATACCGTGCGGAGAAGCAGGTCACCATTGCCATCTGGAGGCTGATGCCCCAGAATGTTACTGGGCTGTAGCCAACCAATTAGACGTGGGGAGATCAGCTGTTGGAGATGTCTTCATGCAGATCTGCTGTCTAACCAGGTTGTGAAGCTAGGTAATGGTCAAGAGACTGTTGATGGCTTTGCATGCATGGGGTTTCCAAACTGCGTTGGACAGTTTATGGAACCCATGTGCCTATCATCTGCCCCCTCCACCCTGCCAGGCTGCTTCAAAGGCTGACCGCTGTGGCAGGTTTACAGAAATAAATGGAGGGTGGTCTAGAACAGTCCATGATGTGAGGATCTCTTGGGGCTTAGTTCTATTTAGATTAACAGAGAAAGGACTGTTTGCCCCTAGGATCACCATGGACATCAATGGTGTGGAAGTTGGACTGGTTAGTCTGAGAGACCTGGCTTATCCCCTGATGCCCTGGTTAATGAAGCCACACGGAGGCTAATTGGCTAGAAGGAACATTTTAACTATTACCTAAGTAGTGGTAAAATGGTAGTCCAGTGTGCAGTTGGCCATTTGAAAGGCAAATGGGGCTGTTGACAGAAGAGGTAGGAAGTAGCAGGAAAAAAAAATTGTTCTGATCATTCTAATTACATATTGTGTTCTTTACAGTATATGTGAGAGCAAGGGGAGAAGCCTTAACAATGGTTGGGAGGCTGAGGTTCAGCTACTTGTTTGGCGATTTGAGCAGCCAGCAAGGCTTATCACAGAAAATGCTAGCACCTGGGGAAATATTGTCAGGGATGCCTATTGTTCATATTTTGAGCCTCATGACTGAACAAGTGTGGTTGTTACCTCATGGGGAAGCAGAGGGGGCGTTGGGATAGATACATTGTGAGCGCTGTGCATGGGTGGTGGAAGTGGAACATTCCCTGTGTACTTTTGTAAAACCCTATGAATTATTTCAGCTTTATTGAAAGGATTTTCTGAGTTAAATGCAATGATGACTCATAATGGATAGATTGTAAATGGCTTTTGTTATGAAAGAACAGTAACATAACCAAAAATAAAGTTTTAATTACACCAATGGAAAAATAATATTTTTATATTGTAAAAAGCATTTAACTAAACAATCTACTAAGTAACCAAATATAAACAAACCTCCAATTAAAGCAACAGTGCAAACAAAAATTAAAGCCATGTTAGTCTGTATCAGCAAAAAAGAACAGGAGTACTTGTGGCACTTTAGAGACTAACACATTTATTTGAGCATAAGCTTTCGTGGGTTTTAGCGCACGAAAAATTAAAGTGCAATGGTAGCACCCCTGCAAACAGAACATGGGATGTATGTGTGTGGGGGAGCTTAAAGTCACGGTTGACTATATACCTTCCCTCTGCCTCTTCTTGTCTGCCTGGGCTCTGAAGTTGAGTGCCATGGCTCAAAATTATGAGGGGCACTGCAGGGCTCAGAAGTGCTGGGCTCCCAGGGTTCTTGGTACCCAGCAGTTGGTTAAGTGGGGAATGGCTGCTGGTAGCATTGCTATGGGGATACAGAGGAGCTGCTGCTGGCCCAGGGGCTGAAGGACATGACCTATCCTAAATTACAGGACTGCAGGCCTAGCAATTTTGGCAGAGAACATTCTGGTTCAGGATAGCATCCATAACTTGCCTCTGCATCTCCCTGTCTTTTTTCCATGCTCTTCTTGCCCTTGCGGATGCTGTCCCTGGCCATTGCCACTATCTACCATGATCTACTGGGAGAGCTGCATTTCTTCCTCCCTCTGGGGTCTGCCTGCACCTCACAGCTGCTCTGGTTTTCCTCTGGGACTCTGCCATGCACCCAGATTCTGATCTCAGTAACGGTGATGTAAAACTGGATATAATTGAAGTCAATTTACCCCAACATAACTAAGATCAAAATGCCCACAAATGAGGTAAAGCTAATTTGCAAGTGAGGCATGGGATAACAACACAGACACCGTAGACATAGTATCTGTGGTGTGCCATCAGTGCTTTAATTTAGCTGCCAAAAATAGCAATGTGGTTAAAGTGCATAACAAAGTTAGGAGATCTAGGTTCTATTTCAGACTTTCGGAGTGACAGTGGGGAAGCCAATGAAAGATGGATCATCTCTCCTCTTCTCTAAGCTAAGCAGACTCTGATGTAACATCTCTTTTGGGGACTTAAAAGGGGCCAAGCTACAGGTCTATCACATTATCCTACCATTCCACTGGGTCAAGCAGAGTCTTCTCCACCAGAACTTCATAGGTTCAGGGCTTTGTGGGAGGGATGTAAGCAGGGGACCACAGAATTCCATGCAGACGGTAATGCTGCTTACAGTAACCACAGCTTCCACAGACCACCTCTCCACAGCTGCGACTTTGCAGCCAGAGAGGGATTCAAACAATGGCAGCAAACACTGCTCCATATGGATGTCTCCTGCCTCTGTGTATCTGCTGTTTCCTTTCCCCATATCTTCTCAAGGTCCACAGGCTTGAAAGGCCATGCCTCCTGCCCATTCTATCCCCTTCAAAGCCCCATCTGCCTGAGATTGGAAACTCTGTAAGTTAAAATCTGTGGGCGAAAGAGGTTAATTAGTTTCTCCGAGCCTTCCTATGGGTTTCTCCCCAAAAGGAAATGATCTAGCCCATTTCTGTGGCTTAGTTTCCTCATCTGGAAAAAAGGGAATGTCATGCTAATTCACAGTGCTGTTGCGAGGATAAATACATTCAATATCCTTACATGGAAGGTGCTCGGTAAGTGCTTAGGCTTTTACTATCATTTTAATATTTCATTTAGCTTGTCCTCTCGCCATGAGAGATACAGGCCTGTTCAACTGTGGGACTCTCAGGGCTAAAGCCCTAGTAAAAGTCAAAAGTGTTCTATAAAGAGCCATGCCCTGCTTTTTTTTTTTTTTAAATACTACTGCACCATAATTACAGTTGCTGTAGGAGCAGGAGCCAAGCAATTAAATTCCCCATAGGTGTTACTTGTAATTGTTCCTAGTGAATAAGAAGATTAAGCATGGCAACAATGCACAGCACAAGATGGCCTAAACCCTGTTTTTCTTGCAGAACTGCAAATAGTAGCAAATCAAAATACTGTTCTCCTTAATTACCACTGTATGAGGCACCCGGCTAAAAGCAGGCTCAATCTGAATGTTTTCTATACAGCTACAGTATGTGCATACAATGCATGCCTTTATGTACCATCTAATAGACAATATTATACACTCAATTATTGCCTACTTTCATTTTATAGGGAGAAATCACTGGTGAGTCTAGGACATTGGCCTCTCAGCTTCCCCAGCAAGCAATGTGTTGACTGAACTAAGGGAACAGTTTTACTTCCTGAAGCCAGTAGAGACTATTTATACTTAAACACATTTCTTCACAACTTACAGCATGTTGTATTAGGTGAGAGCCTGTGAGCTGGACAGGCTGCAATCTCTGTTTGTGCGGTTTGCAAGCTGGAGCTTGTGGTGTGCTTCACCAAGTTTGCACATTTTCTCTTTCTCTTTACCCTGGAATCAGCTACCCTGCTGATCTGAAGTCCCTTTGGGATGTGAACTCATCTCACCAGAAGTCAAAGTGCTGATGCAATAAAACAAGCAGTGTCCCCGCTTTTTTGAAAAATTAAACATTCCTGTGTACTGAAATTGATGGAACAGGTTATTAATTAGCTTTCAGAGCCAAATTCAGCCTTGGCGTAAGCTGATATATCTCCCACTACCTTCCCTACTGCTTATGCCAGGACTGAGCTTTGTCCTATATGTTGTTATTTCTTTAATCAGCATTTCAGACAGAAAAAGGCAGCAAGCCAGCCCAGTAATGAGTCTCTTCCTACTGAAAGTTAACTACTTGTTGAGATTTCTATTTATTCAGGAGGAACCATCTCGCTCTCTGACATGCTTTTACTGATTATCAGGGTTATTGGACACCTTGTGCACTGAATTTTAATTGGCAGTAGGCTACAGCTTTTTTAGTGAGAATAATGGGAAGTGCTTCTTATGAAATCCTTGGGAATTTAAGGGCTGTCTGTGAGGAGCAAATGACTCACAAGATTTACTGATTCACACATCTGAAGAAGATTATAAATCAACCTTCCTATTTCCAAAAGGCACACTTGAGGCATAAACAAAGAAAGGGGAAGTAATTCTGTGAAAATCTCTAATTTATTTAAACACCCAATTACTCATGTTGCTACAGCATGATTTTTTTTAATTAATGTGGAAGGTCAACGGTAGACAAATTGATTTAGCTTTCTTTTATCCAAAACACTGACCTGCTTTCAGTTATGAATTGAAATGTCTCAATCACAGTCAAAGAATTTACGCAAATTCTAATTGCAATTTTTTTTTCCTTTTAGCTTTATCACATTCACTGAAGCAAATAATTATTTATAAACATTTCATAATTCTACACTTAAAAAAAGAAACGCTGGTTAAACAATAAGAGATGTCACATGGACAAAATGAGTTTGGTACCTTAGAGGTGGAAGGGCAAGTAAGAATTTAGTTAAATAGATGTTTGCTTTCTTTAATACCAATAATCTCACAGTGACAACATCTTAAATTTCTCAAAGAATGAGATTGAAAGAAATAGATGGATATGATAGCTAGAGAGCAGTAAATATCATTATTAACAGTGGCACAGTAGGTGGTCCTTTGTTCATAGAAAACTTAGTTATGAAATGCCATAGTTATGAAACCCATGGCCATGGTTTCATCTAGGTAAAATAGAAAAGTATGTGTGCATACTTTCAGATTAACACAGCACTATCACCTGGGAATATCAGAACGCACAAGGGACTTCAAGGCAATTCTCCATCTTGATAACTTTATTCCCAGTCAATCAAAAGTAGACAGCCAGATTTTATTTTCACTAGTAAAAGGCAAAAATATAGCAAAGAAGACACTATTAAGAAACAAACTCTAGTCCAAGCACCACTCTGGCCCAGTGAAACTGATATCCTGTTTTTGAGACCACTAGACTAATCATCTTTATACTGCAAACCAAAAAAGTCAATGATATATTTCAGACAAAATATTGCAGCTGTATCTTATTCCTTTTAGAAATGCTTCGAACATAGGTTCACTTTGAGATGGAAATAATTTAAAGATTAAGTGCAATGGAGCCACTCCTGATTTACATCAGGTGATGAGCTGCTGTCCAGCTGCAAACATCTTGATGGTCAGCGAGCAGAGGGGAAGGGAAGGTGGAAAATATACAACTAATTTTAACTGAACTTACTTCAGAAATGTGCTATACATTGTTTTTTCATTTTCTGAAAGCTTTAAAAAGGGGAAAAGATTGGATTGTGTAAATCAGTTGTTTTCAAAGTGTGGGGTATGCCTCCCTCGGGGTGGGGGTGCAGAGGAATATGTTTGTGTGTGTGTGCGTGCGCACGTGCGCAGCGGGACCGTGGCCAGCTCCTCACAGTGCATGGTAAGGGAGCACCACCCAGCCCCGATCTGCTCCCACACCAGCTTCACCTCCAACCCTGTTCAGCCCCCAGTCCTGCTCTGCCTCCAGGTCCGGCTCTGCTATCACCCCCACTCTGCCCGCAGCTGCAGCTCCACACTGCCCCCTGCTCTGGCCCCAGACCAGCTCTGCCCTCATTCCCTCTTTGCCCCCAGACCAGCTTTGCTTCTAGCCCCAGCTCCTCCCCACATCCTCAGTTCAGTCCCCAGCTCAGTAGCTGTACAGTAGCTTCAGCCCAAGCTGCGTTGCTGAGGAAGCCTTGGCTGCACAGTAATGGAGGGACGGTGTGGACAGATTCCATTAATGGTAAGCAGGGGTTGGGGGGGACTGGAAAAGTTTGAGCACCACTGCCATAAATGAATAGAGTCTATGCTGACTTTTCACTGATACATCAGTTTCTTTCCTTTCTCTCACAGGGCCTGATTCTGAGCTCACCTAAATCAGTTTTACATTGGTGTAACTCCATTTAGTTCCCTAAAGATATACCTGCTTTACACCAGTGTAAATGAGCTAAGAATCAAGTGTTTACAACAGTATAAGTGAGATAAGAATCTGGCGAATAGTCTGCTGGAGAAAAAAAGAGAATCTTGCAAGTACAGAGGGACTATAACAGGGGAAATAGTCTAACTTGTGTGCTGAACAGCTATGTGGGAATTTGCTGCAGTAATTACCCTCCTATCATTAGTGACAAGTAATTGCCATAGCAACCCCCCTGCCACCTGTCTCGCACACACACATATGCACGCGCGCACACACACTAAATATTCATAGTATTGAAAGAAAAGCACAAAAAACAGTAGCTTAATGTCATTTATTGAATCACAGGGTTTTTTAATCAACGAAATATTATCTCCTCCTCCCCTGCCAACTCCCCATAAATATTTATTAAAAATAAAATGTTTGTGTTGTGGAAAACAGGGCTGTTCAAGCAAAGCACCTTTATTCAACACTAATTCTTTGAGGGAAGAAAAAAGAACTCCCACAGCCTTGTTTCCTTAATTTACTTTATTGAGCTCATTGGGCCTGATTCTGAGTCTCCCTTGCATAAATTCTAATGAAGGCAACTGAGAGGTTAGCACTGAGAGGTTAGCATTCCCTCAGTATTACACATCCACAGCATCATATTTCCTGCTTTGTCCTGTCAGCACCTAACATTCCTTATCACATTGTACAATTCTGACCTATCTTAGTTGGTAACATATGGCTCCTTATGGCCTTGTTTATACTTGGAAAAGGTGGACACATTATCTGCATTGTGCTACTAACAGTGGAGGCTGAAGAGTAAACAAGGGTTTTTATCACAGTATCATCTAACCCTGAGCCTGGTCTCCAATACAGCTTCCACCATGGATACTACAGAGGAGTCGTATGCTGAAATAATGTACATGGACATCAGTTTCTTTACATTCTAAAGAATTACTACAAATCCCCTGTTTTTCAGTTAGCATCAAGTGAAAAGGGAGGGGAGACTGCTGCTGTCCCCGGTTTAGAATAGTCCCCACCATTCTGGTTTTTTTCAGTCTTCTTGTCCCCACAACTAAGATTAGATTGTTTCTAATGTGGCGATTATGTTTTTACAGCTCACTAGGAGATAAAACTTGCTATATACCCTACTACCACTAGATGTCATCAAACTACTAATAAAAAGGGCTCAGAGCCTTGAACTTTTTCAAAATAGGTTTCCTTAACCCTATCACTCAGCCCAGAAGATGAAATGGGAGCATTTAAAACATGAAGGAACAGTAACAAAATCCAGGAACACCATGCACTGACACAAACCATTTGTGCCCCATATCTTCACTCCAGCCCTTTGTATTAAGTATTATATCAACTTCTTCATGGTAAAATTACATTCTTTTCTCTATATCCAAGATGCAGATTCTCATTTTCCACAGGGTCTATCTAATAAACAACTCTTTCTCCACAAATTCTTAATGACATTGAGGAAAAAATGGGAGATCCCTCTTAAAGTACTGTGGTGTTAAATTTTTCTGAGGTAAATCAGACAATGTATTGTACAGCATATTGCCCCTGGTAAATTTTGGAGGCACTCAATAAATCTAGGTAATATTTTGTTTAAAATAAGCTCTACTATTTTCATTCTTTTGATGTATTAGAAAAATGCAATTTCTCACTGGGATAAAGTAGGCGGGGCGGAACAACAAAGGGTAGGGATAGGATGCTTGTTCCTTTAAACGTACTGAACAATAGGCTGTACCTGTTAAAAACTGAATGGTATCTGGTTGGTTTAGATATCAATCAGAGTAGAAGGGAGGGAGAAAACTGTTTCCAATCAGCTTAGTTTCTAGAATGAAATGGTTGGCCAATCACACGAGACATGGGTAGGCTTCAACGTCCTAGAAAAAAATTAATATACTGTCCCCTGCACTATTTATCTCATTCATTCTTGTTTCAATATTCCATCTTGGGACAATACGGCCTGTTATAATAAACTAGGATTCGCAAGGAGAAACTAGTATTCATTTCTCAGACACTTGTGCTTCTTCTGTTCTAATACTTTAAGCAGCATACATTAATTATTCCATAATCCCAGGGATTTGTATGTTATGTCTCACATTTTGTTGTCCCACTCCCTTTTAATTGCTCTTTCTCCACACATTGGGGATTCTAGGTCCATGTTAGTTATTAATAGAAAGCTTGTTAATAGAAAGCTTGCTTACAATGAAAAGCATTTCACAGAGAAAAGAGTAACAAAATGGAGAATCAAATGTAAAATGAAATATTGGCTTAAAGAATAAGTGGGAATAGATATAATGGGACAATTTTAATAGCATAAAAGAGAATTACATATCAGTATAATAGTATACTCAAGCCCCGTCAATTTAAATGCGGATATTTCTCTTCCACTAATTAATGAGACTATCATCCTCACTCAGAGATAGAATACCGAATTGCATCCATATATGTTCTGCCTAAAACCTATGAATTTTAGTGACCATATTTCTGATTGTTCTTGTTTCTGTTCATCGTTAGAATGGTGATACTAAAAGCAAAAATCTTAAAACTGTTGCACACTACTTTTTACAGAATCTGTGTCTCAATTTAAATGCACTGTAAAACAGTACCCACCATCTAAACTGCTTACTGTTCCACTATGCTGGTATTAAAGCAAGTGACATGTTATGTAAAGAATTCCTTATATTAGTAAATTCATTTTAAATGTTGTTATATACATTACTTTCTATGTTTCTTATTGGGGCATATTGTTTTATATTTTGCTATATTCTTTTAATCCTTTTCAGATTTGCACTAGAGATGGGCCAGAGACAAAACCCTGGATCCAAACACTTCTGCACTTTCGAGTGTTCCAAACCTGGAGGCAAGTTTTTCTTGTTCATTTTACTTCTACAAATGCCCAACATAAAGATTGAGATGATAAAAGAAGTAGTTTTAAAAACCCATCACAAGAGAGGCTGCTTCCTGAGTCAGCTGCAGGGGTGCATAAGAAGAAGCATTCCATCCAGCATGCTCCCTACAAACATCAGTTCTGTACTGCAAGCCAGCTAGTGCCAATGATGTAGTGGTAAACTAACCTTAACTAAATTCCATATTCCCCAAATCAGAAGTGGGTAAACTCCATACCCATGTTTACCCTTGACTGGCTAATGCCCAATGCCATGAGGGACTGAGTACCTCCTGCAAGCATCCCAACTCAACTCCAGTGAAAGCTAAGGTTGTTCTACACTTCCCAGAAGAAGCTCGACACATTGAAGGGTCAGGCCTCTGTTTCCAGTATTCCAGGCAAGGCTTCCAAAAATCTCCCAAGAAACTTGTCCACATAAACTGGCGCTGCTTTAAGTGATAGAAGCAGCATGTATACAACTTTGAATACAGCTTTGAAACATCAGAGCACAACTAGAGAATAACACATTGAAATTCTGAGGACCTAGCCCCCAATAAGTGGAAAAGACTATCAGGGATTTGCTACAACAACTGGACTTTTCTCTCACTTCCACTTAATTTGGGAAGCATACTCCCACCCTAATCCTGACTAATATGACAATGTCTCCCAGAGGAGAAGGCGGTGCTTCCTAGAGATCATTCCAAGAGATGTCATTCTCAGAGCTTTGTTGATCAGGAATTCCTGCCAGCAAACTCACTACAGTAGCAACAGTGTCCTTAACGTTTACCATGAACTCACTATAGAATTTTTATTGAGAGGAAAAGTGAGGTTATTTTTATCATGTAATAGAAACAACTGAAGAAGGTGTCCCGTTCACAGCTGTGAGTTCTGCAGAACTAGGAAGCATTCTACTGAAGTCGAAGCACATTAGCAATTGTGTAAACAACATTTTAGATACTGACTGTTCATGTTTCATATATTTTTAAATGTTTTCAGTTCTCATTGCAGGCAGAAATGTCAACACTTTTACCAGACAGTAAAGGGCGGACAGTAAAGGGTGCTAAATCTTGATGCTGCCATCTGGTATCTCTGAGTGCCAGTCCTGATGGAGAGGAGAGGTGATGTTTTAGAAGGATGCAAACAGAGAGACAGGAGGTGGGTTTGTCAGGAATTGTTATTTGCCTTTCACATTGACTTTTCACAGTAATTGAGCACATAGATGAGCTCTCTCTTCCTGGATATGGAAAAAAATGTCTGCATCCCCCACTCCCTCCAAATCTTCTCACTATCATATGAAATCTCAACATTTGGGAAACATGATTCAAATACAAATACAAGCTCAATTGCATTTTCAACAGCCTATACAGAAGGCATATTGATGACGATGTATGAGTCACAAACAAATTGTTTACGTGAAAGCAAACTGTATTGCAGTGTTCCCAGACTTGTTCCGCTGCTTGTGCAAAGAAAGCCCCTGGTGGGCAGGGCTGGTTTGTGTACCTGCCGCGTCAGCAGGTTCAGCCGATTGCAGCTCCCAGTGGCTGCAGTTTGCTGCTCCACGCCAATGGGGGCTGCGGGAAGTGGTGCGGGCCGAGGGATATGCTGGCCACCGCTTCCAGCAGCTCCCATTGGTCTGGAGCAGCGAACCACGGCCACTGGGAGCTGCGATCGGCCGAACCTAAGGATGTGGCAGGTACACAAACCGGCTCAACCCACCAAGGGATTTCCCTGCACAAGCGGCGGAACAAGTTTGGGAACCACTGTGGTATTGAAACACACTGCACTTTCTTCAAAGGCTGTTCTAGGGAGCTAAACCCTATGGCTTACTCATTGTGGGGGAAATTTCTGTTTTAAAGAGTAGTGGGCCAGATTATACCTGCTGTGGCTCTGGGGGAGGAAATCTGTCAGGATCCCCTTTCTTCCTCTGCCCAACTGAGAAGGGAAGAGGGCTGCTTCTCTCCCAATGGAAAAGTTGTGGGGCCTATCCTGAAACTTAGTAGACACCAGGGGATCCATGGGAGACCAGGGACATATGCTTCAACCTGTCTGTGCCCTCCTTGCCATTGCTATCACTATGACAGGGAAAGATGGGTTTGTGAAGAAGGAATGCATGGTGCTGACATGAAAGAGAAAGAAATACAGTAATGTGGATATGTAACATGGATTTCAGGGATGATCTGGACCATTGATCATGAGATAGATATAAGCCAAACTGATAAGCTGCCTAGATGTCTGAAGAATAGCCGGGTTCTGGTAGGTCAGTGTACTTTGATACCAGTACTTTCCCAAGATATGACATATCAAATTGTAGGGATATTAAAGAAGGTTTATATTAAACATGGTTTATATGAGAAATGATTTATTGATTTATTGTTAATTAATACTTTATAACTTAAGGTTTATGTTAGAAGTAAATTTGTGATTCCCAACATTTAGCTTCTAACCTGCAAGCCACCAGCTGTGTCTGTGTAAAGCCTGCTCAAAGAGATACTTGGTATAAAACTTGTTAAGCTCAAAGAAATACTTTGTATAAAACTTGTTAAACATTAATTATCTCTAAGTAAGCCAAAACAGTAGCTGTTATAGTGTATAGATAGAGACCCCCACCCTCTGTAAATTTTCATCTCACTTTATCTTTGCTTGTTAAAAGACAGGGAGTCTCACATAAATTGGTAACACCCCAAAAGGTAAAGAGACAGTGAAATAGATGTGATTAAGATAAAGAATGTATGTGAATGCATGCCTAGTTTAAACAATGAATGAATGGTTAGGGAGTTACCAGTCTAAAGAATTCAGTGTTGGCTGAAGAAGGTGTCAAGTGGGATCAACCAGATGACACCCACCACACCTCAAAGGAAGGAAAAACAAAACATCTAATAACATGGAGCCAGCCATCTGCTGATTGATTTAGCAACAGCAGAATGAAGCAACTCCTATGAACTAACATAGGGAAAAATTCCTATAAAACTGGACTCTAAAGACTGAGGACTTTGAGTCTATGGTTCTGATACCAACCTCCAGGAGCATCAGATGCATTTGGCACAGACTCGGCTCCATCCTCATGACCAAGATACCTGGCCAGTAACTTGGCATGAGCAACATCTAGGCTGGTAACTATAACATCTATACAGAACCTGAATGAATGATTGTGTGAATGAATATGTGTGAATGAATGTGTGTGTGTGTGTGTGTGTGTGTGTATAAGGAATAAGTAGTAATAGAAACAAGTAGAAAAACATTGTTTTTTGTTTTGTTATGGTATTTACAATAAATGTGGCATCTTTGCCTTATCCCTCTTAATAAGATCCTGCTGGTTTTTATTATATTGGTACAACAAAATTTGGTATCAGATACATCATTATAAATTGAAAGAACTTCCACTGAGATTGATTTACACCAGTGAAACAAGGAGCAGAAATTATGGAGATGAAAAAGGGCCTGAATAGTACTCCTGTAAATAATATCAAAATAATGAAACAGGTGGATTGGCTAGTGCTGGAAAGTCACTCTTTAAAGAACCACCTCCTCCTGGAAAGATCACTTTTGGGAATTATCTCACAATATGGTTGGCTCACCAGGTTAAAATGTTTAAAGTGGGTCCAGTGGCAACTGATGCCAAATAAGTCATGTGGCTGCAGTTAACAATCTGAACCCTTCTTCTCTCCACCTGCAGTCTGATTACATACTTAAAGAAAAACTAGGACGTTGTGTTCAGGGCTGTCTCAGGAGAGTGGTGTGGTGAGGGTGAGTGAGGCTGGTGGGGAAGTAGGAAGAAAAAGGAACACACTTTCTTCCACTCCCCATTTCAGAATGAAAAACTGTGACCTTTATAGAAAGGGCAGGGTGGGAGAAAACAGTTTTGATCTCTCTATCCCTGTATCCCTTTCACTCTTATCTCCCAGTCCCACACTATCCATTTCCAGTCAAGCTCATATCCTACCACACACACCACAAATTCTCCTACAATTAACTCCAGTCTTTCTGCACTCAATTTTGCTAACCTAATCCACCCTCCTCCCAAACTCAATACCTTTCAAAACCTCCCATGTCTCTATCAGCTGCTTCCAACTCCACCCCTACCAGCTAAGAAACACTCTTAGTACAACCTCAGGCTGAAATCTCCTCCTCTTTGCAGCTCTGAATCCTCTGTCACTTGACACTCCCAGGTTCAGAATATACCCGCCTACTTTTTGCTCGGTCTGAAAAAGTTGGAGCAGAGGCAGCAGGGAGCACGTGCAGACAATCCTATATTGTATATCTGTGGAGGTGGACTGAACTAATTCCAAAGAAGTCTTTATTACCTGCTCTGTTCTTGCTCCTCCCTCTTCTACATGAATGTTACAACTCATCTCAGAATGCTTTATTAGAATCAAGAATTGACAGACTTATTGGCAGAAAGACAAAAACTTTTGTGCCAAAATCTAATGAGCTTCTTAAGCAAAATACCCTTGTAATGGAATGCCAAACTGTTCAGCCACTAAGTGGAGCCATGTGTAACATTTCTCGCTTAAGTTCTCAACAGCTATTTCTGGCAGTGCATTAAAGGGTCTTATAATGAACAGCTCTGGTGTATCTCTCTGAGAACAAAGCCCTGTAGCTAGTTCATATCTGGTACAAGACACTGACCTGCTAGTAGCAGCCTTGCAACCTACTGTGTACAAGAGGTACATGCCATGATGTCAGATGTAAAGGTATCCTAACTGGTGCCAGAGAAGAGCAGAAACAGAAGGAAAACAGCAACAAAGGTTGCAAACAAAAGGAACAAAGCAACAAAGGTTGCAGGACTGATCTCAGCAACATACCACTCTTCAGTGCCCTAGAGAACTTAAAACAGGCTGGAAGCAGTATTTTGTAAGATTTTGCATTGATACAAAACAACTAGGAAACTGGAGATATTCAGGTATCTTCTTTAATTTATGCTATGGCGAAGCAGACAGAGCATATCTTTAAATATTTTGCCTTTACTGAAGCCAGTTACAAAGATTACAATGAAAGTGTTATGGCTATGTTTGATGCATACTTTATATCTCAGAGAAATGTGGTTTATGAAAGAGCATGTTTTCACCAGAGAATTCAAGAACAAGGAGAAACTGATGAATCTTTTATAAGAGCTCCACATGCATTGGCTGAAAACTGTGATTTTAGGACTGAAAAATATGAAAATGTGAGACAAGCTGGTTATTGGGTTAACAGACAAGAACCTCTCACAGCAACTTCAATTAAAAACAGACTTAAATTTAGTCACAGCTATGCAGATAGTAAAACAATCTGTTCTAGTCCAACAACAGAACAAAAGTCGGGAGCAACTTGAAAAACCTGAAACTAACTTAGGAGCTGTACACAGAAACAGTATTATTGCTAAAAGTCATTACCATAAAAGCCCTGAGGCTATGAAGGAATCCCAGGCTAACTACAAAGAATTTCTGAATAAACACACAATATGTGGAAAATTTCATACCTCGAGATGTGTATCCAGCTAAAGGTGAAATATGTAATAAATGGACAAAATATGGACATTTTTCAGCTGTTTGCCACACCAAAGCAGTCAGGGAGTTGATTGATATCACAATAAAAAAAACATTGTTTCTGGGATCTATCATGTGTGATGACACTGAGTCTGCATGGAGAGTGAAACTGAATATTCATGGAAGGACTATTGACTTTAAAATTGACTCAGGAACAGATAAGACCATAATCTCAGAAGGGACTTACAATTACCTACAACCACTCCAGAACTGAAATCACCTGACACAGCCTTGACTAGCCCTGGAGGTATTCTGAACTGCACGGGCAGGTCACCATAGAAGCAAATTTACAAGGACAAAAGCTTTAGCTTTGCATATAAAGTGCATGTGAGCAAAGGATCAAAGGCTAACAAGTTTCTCAGCTGCAGTGTGAGAGAGATGGAAGAACTTGATGGAGAATTTGGAGATATTGGACTTCTGAAGAGAGATCCACTGCAAATAACCCCAAGAGACAATGCTGAACCATGTAGCATACACACACCTTTGCCAGACAGATCTTGGAAAAGATGAGGTACAGATTTATGCAAATTTAGAGGACATAATTACCTGATTGCAGTGGAGTAATGCACTTGAAAGACATAACATCTCGCAGTGTTATCAAGAAACTGAAGTGCACTTTTGCTCATTTCATTATTCCAGAACAACTAGTGATAGGGTGACCGTATTTTTCAAAGTGAAAATGGGACACCACACAGGGCTATCCTTCCTCCCTCCCCTCCTGCCCCCCAGGCAGGGCTGGCATTGCTGCCGTTTGCCTGAGGAACACCCATCACAAAGCTGGTGTTGCCATTCACCCAAACCCTGCCGTGTGTGGCTGCCTTCGCTGCTCGCCCCACCAAACATTCTTCCACACCCTGAATTTGTCCAGTTTGCTGTTGCCAGTTGATGATCAACTGATAAGAGCAAATAGGACAAATGCCCAGTTTTGCCAAAAAAGTCAGGACATCCGGGACAGGGCTTAAAAGGGGCCTGTCCCAGCCAAAATGGGATGTATGGTCACCCTAACTAGAGATGGACAATGGACCACAGTTCACCTCAGTGGAATTTAAATAATTCCAACAACTTATGATTTTGTTCATATTACTAGCAGATCACATTTCCCAGAGTTGAAGAAGAGCTCTGTGTAAACTTGAAAGCTTGTCTCTCTCACCAACAGACGTTGGTCCAATAAAAGATATTACCTCACCCACCTTGTCTCTATATTAGTTGTTGTATTTGGGGGATATTATATTTTATCTGCATTTTTAATGGCTGGATCCTTGCCATATACCGGGTGTATAACCATATAACAGGGGCATAACCTTTGATATGATTTGATCAGTTAATAATTTTTAGTCTCTTACCAGCACTCCTGGATGTCACACTTTTATTACAAAGAGGACTAAAACCTTGAATTGAATCCTGTCATTTCCTGGTGAGAGGTATTATTTTGATGCCCAGGAAACAGGCTAGAAGTTATTTTAATTAATAGCATTAATTTATATCATAGTTGGCTACAAATGCAGGCCAGACAGAAAAGTGAAGAATGGTTGGGAGTAGATGATAGTTTTAAATTGAACAGTTTCAGGTCTGCTGAATGAGCTCAATCTTCCAGGTATGGTTCTCTGTTCAAGGAACTGGTAATGATGAAAAAAAGCAATGATGAAGGTGAGCATCCCACATTTTTAGTGGATGTGGGAATAGCAAAAACAGAAAGATGATTAGATGAGGCTGGGGAAATAGCATCTGATCAGGCTTATCAAAGGAGATGTATAATTCAGGCAAAAATTGTGTTTAACTAGACAAAGAGTAACAGTCAGTGGATAAAAATCAACTTTTACCAGATTCAACTCTAACAATACAGGGCTAAATTCACTCTTGGCATATACTGTCTCAATGCAGTTGGAATCAATAGCATTGCCTCTACTAACATCATTGCTGAATTTGACTCTTAGTCTCTACATACAGATAGCTGCATACAATCCACCCCCACTCCCAAGCAACTATTTTAAAAGAATGTTAAGACTGAAAAATTAAGCATTCAACAGTTAGGAAATATTAGAATTAAGATTGCCCTTGCAAGAAATTAAGGTGAAAATTATCAAAAAAGTCCGCTAAATTTTGGGTACTCAATTTGAGACACCTAATGCCTGATTTTTCAGAACACGTTATATATTCAAGCACAACTCCAAGTGACTTCAGTTGCATTTGTGAGCACTCTGCACTTCTGCCAATCTGCCCATCACATATGGCAGAAGCTGGGATAGAATCTAATTTTCCAGGGCAGCACTGAATACATTTACCATGAGACCTTCCTTTTTGCTCCTGCAAATCTCTGCCTCACTTGCTACACACATTCCAATGCCCATACTCAATTGATCCTTGGGTCCAGTGGTTCCTCCCTCCCTAGGTCCTTTAGTTTTGTGCAGACCTATGCCCACCCATCCTCAGTACTTCAAATATTACCCACATTCCAACTTTTACAACTACTGAGGCAGTGAGGCAGGGGTCTTACAGACAACAGTCTCCTTCACTATCCTTCCCTGATTCATTCCCAGAGCATGGCCTGTTCTGTGCAATGAACGAGGCAGGCATCCTGTGGAAAAAATAGCTGGAGATCATGCAATTCAAGACTTTGTCACAAAGCACATGCAAAATAAGGATGAATTAAGATTGCCTTGGCTTTTCTTAACTTTTGAGTGCTTGACTTTACAACCTTAACATTATTTTAAAGTGGTTTTAGAAAAAAATAATTTTCAAAGGTCTTTTCAAAAGCAAACTGAAAAAAATAATAATTGCATGATGTGAACTATACTGACCCCCATACAGGTTATCGCAGGGTTCAGACTTTTAGATCCACAATGCAAACTTCTAGTACTTGAACTAATAGAGGCAAGTGGTAGAAGTAATAGACTATTATCCTCTATGTTGACCAGGTACTAGAGGGTTTCCTGACAGCAGAGAAATGGTGAGTTCAGGACTCCTGAGTTCAATTCCCAGTTCTGGAGAGGTGTGTCTGTGTCATAACCTTCTCTATGCCTACTCCCCTGCCTGCTCCTATTTTCCTTCTACCCAAGCTCCTGCCTCTTTACTCATATTGCTTTTCAACTCTCTGCATTTGAGTCAGACAATAGCCTCCTTCTCCTCCAGGCCACCTGATCTGCAAGAAGAGCACTGAGAGAACAGGAGAGACAGTGTTTCACCTTTTAGGTCTGGTGCCACTATGGCTGCCAGGAGAAGCAATTGCAGGGAAAGTCCTGCTCAGTCTCTAAAGCCCTGGGATAGAGGATACTCAATCATTCTGTGATGATAGGGCATGCTCCATGTGGTTAGAGTATAGGAGCTGTATAGGAATGGAGCATGCTCAGTGCAGACAGAATCTTCTTAATGCTGCCAAACTCTAACAAGCCTTTACTTAGCATGTGAGCTGTGATATTTAAAGGCTTATAACCTGGCCAAATTTGGGTGGATTTTCACAGAAATGGTGAAAATCACATTCCTGACACCAGGGCATCCAGCCCTGCCTAATCTTAAATCATTCTTCCAAAGCATGGAGGCAGTCTTGCAGTGACATGGAGGCACTAGACTAGAGTTTCTCAATAAAAGAAATTGTAAGAATTTTTCCACATTGGCAAAAAAAAAAAAAATTCCACTAACCTCATTCTCAGAAGTGGTTGAAATGTTTTAGCCTAAACTTTAACAAAAATTCAGCCTGAGGCAGTCACCTGACATGGAAAATTTCATCCTTAATATTTAGTTTGGTAAATTTAGAAGCAACTGAAGATGCGGTTTTATAATGTAAAGTGTTGGGCAATCTAAACTAGAGCCATAGCTACCTCTCCATCTGCAGTGTCTTAGCTGTGTAGTCTGCAGTTGCAAAGACATTAATAAAAGCGCATATGTAAAAGTGGCACCTCCTTTGTAGCTCTGCATCCTGTGAATAGGCAGTCACATTAAGCAGTCTTGATAGGTTTTGTTTTTTTATTTATTTCATCATCATCTTTAAGAGAAAGACCAGAGAAGGGTTTTGTTTTTCATTGTTAGTAGAAAAAGAAAGAATTTGATGCATTTGGGATGGCTTCAAAGAAAGTAAAGAAATTTTTTTGCATGGATGGTCTCTTCAACAGACACTTAAAAGCAACATAGTAAGCAATGACTCTCTACAGAGTATCTTAAATATATAAATAACTTGCCTATGAATAACATTGAACATTATTTGATTTTTTTTGTTTTTTTTTGATGATGATGGAGGGAGGTAAAGTGGGAGAGGAGAAGGCTGATCTTTCATTACCTTATAGTTATATATATAATATATAGAATATATAGATAGAAGAATCATTTTTTTATGTGTGTTTTCACCATAGTGACTAACTGTACATTTATTCACATGTCATCATGTATACAACATTTGTTTGTAAAGATGTATAATAACATAAAGATAGAATAATAATAGAGATAGATCTTTTTTTAATTAATATTAATATAATAATAAATAATATTGTGATTGTGTGATGTGTGTATGAGTAGAGCAGTAGTGTAGGTGTCTAAATGTATACAATTAAAAATGTAATTAATTTTGTAAAAGCATTACATTTTATTTTTTGATAATTTAATTTTATCTTTTTTTTATCATCCTTTCATCCTTTTTTACTGGATTCAAACTGAAATACAATATATTTAATTATAAAGTAGTTTATTATAAAATTTACACTATTTGAAATTTGAAAAACAAACCACTTCTCAGCGTTATGGTTTGTATGCATTTCTTAGGCTAGCAGCAGTAATTAATCAGAGCATGTAGAGGTAAAACAAAGTCATTTAAAAGTCTGATATACATATGTAAATATACATAAGAATAGAGGTTTTTGTACTGAGATAAATAGAAAGGTGTTACATGTTTGCTAGGACTGAAATCCTTGAAGGATTTTTCTTGCAGTGACATGAAGGACAAAAGGCTACTGGTATTGTAGGGCTGAAAAAGTGCAGCAACATTGTAATTAAGCCCTCGTTCATAGCAGAAAACGGATAAATCAAGAGATAATTTTTTAAATAACCTAACTCATTAATACAAACATTTCTCTGTTCAAATATTTATTTGGAAAGTTTGGGTCTCTCTACTGTAAGTTTTGATGGGTGGAAATTAATCTCGCTAGGGAAACAAAACATCTGTTTATGAAAGCTGTTATAGCTCAGGAAATTTAAATGCATCAGGGAGACATTAAACTTTGTTTATTGCAGTTCTGGTTTATGGAATCCAAGAAAGGGAATACTGCATAAGTGCTGTTTGACACTTTTGATATGTCACAGTTATAAAACTGTAACCATGAACAGCTAATCTAATTTTTTAAAAAATATTAGAAGTGATTATTAAGCTTCAAGGGAGCTGTGAACAAGTGTTAGAGATTGAAGACTATGTGGGACTTTCATTCAAACAGTCAAATTAAGTGATCAGTCCCTATTTAGGAGCCTTTTTCAATATATTTGATACCCCAGGGAATCTAGATCCAACCAAGAGCCATGGCTTGTGGCTGCTCTGCCTACATTTGCAACAGCTTGAGGTATGTCATCTCACATGGCGTAGGGAAATTGCTGCCAGCATAAACCAAATAATTCCCTCCCTCTGGTCCTCAAGAATAGCTGGAAAGTGTAATCTCTCATTATCAAACCTTCTGCTTTATTCTGTCCTGCTGTAGCTCAGTGTCATTGGTCTTGTTCACAGTACCTTTCCCTCATAGCCCTAGATACATTTTTGATGTGACAAAATTACATTTTGTAAGTATCAGCATGACAGCTCCCTGAGGTTATAAGGAAAAACCTAGAGGAGGCAGATAGACAGCACTGGCAAATTTCACCAATTAAATCCAAAAACGTGTACATAGTCATCTGTATAGCTCCACACATTTAAGTTGGCTGAAGGGACAAAACGTTTATTATGATTTAGTCCTATATATTTTTCACGTAAAGAGTAAAATGAAAAACTTTTATTTGAAAAACCCTGTGTCCAGGGTCTGTCTATCTGTCTCTCCTCAGATGGGTAATAACCCCATTGACACATTCACGGCACTAGTTGGAAACTCCATCTGTCGCAGAAGAAACAAAACCTTGAATTCCAGACTTGGCAGGAATGTTACTATTTTGCTTTCATGTATGTACTAGCAAGTTTTAAGTCTGTGTGTATAAACAAACTTGACTATGGATAAATGGGTGAGTCCTTATCATTTGTCTGTCAGACAAGTGTAGCCAATCCATATGCAGGATTTTATCTCCCAGTTGCTCCACCTCTGGCAGGCTTTCCCAGTTAAGCAATTCCAGAGCTAAAGAAAATGTGTGGTTAGCCTACACTACTCTAGCCACTTTGCCCATCACCTACTGGGGCATCCTGGATGGGTGCCCATACTAGTGATGCCACATGACAGAAAACAATAAGTGAGGTAAGAGGAAAAAAAATGTTTTTCCTTGATGTGATTGTCACCAGTATGTACAAACAAGTACCAATGACCATACCCAAGAAGAAGAGGAGTAACTATGGGGAAACTAAGTTAGGCTATGAAGAAATTACAGGATGGAAAAAACTGGGAGGAAAGAGGAAGGAAACTAGTCAATGTAAGGTGTTTGGACTTATCCCCAAAGGGCAGCGCTGTTAAAGAAGGATTCTGTGAGGACCTGTCAACTGAAGACCTCATCAGCAGATGCATGCAAATCCAGGTGATAATGTTTTGAAAAGATGTGGACTGAATGCAAGGCAGTGACCTAGAAAAGTTAATCTACACAAGAATCTACATGCTGCAGGGAGGAAGTGACCACTGCTCAGCCCAGGCAACAGCCAGTAGGAAAGTAATGTAAGGATGGGTTTAAATGGATCTGAGCAGAAGGTATTCAACACTAGGTTTAGGTTCCAGGAAGTGGCAGGAGATGGGAAGTAAGATACAGTCTTAAGGAACCTGGTTACCAGGAAGTGGGGTCCTGCTGGTAACAAAATCTATGGGATCACTGAGGGCAGAGGCTTGGATCCTAAGCGACTTAAAATCATTTCTCAAATTCATCCTCAAAGAACTCTAGAATGGAGGGGATAGTGGATTCAGGGTGCAGGAGAGGGCTCCAGTGGGGGAGGTGAGCTCTGGGGTAGAGCTGAAGATGAGGGGCTTGGGGTACAGGAGGGGGCTTCTGGCTGGGGCAGGGGGTTGGGGTGTGGGAGGAGGTTCAGGGTATGGGCTCTGGGAGGTTGTTTGGGTACAGGAGGGGGCTCAGGGCTGGGCCAGAGGGTTGGAGTGTGGGTGGGGGTGTGGGGTCTGGGAGGGAGTTAGCGTGCAGGAGGTGGTTCTGACCTGAGGCAGGGGTTTGGGGTGCAGGCTCTGGCCTGATGGCACTTACCTCAGGCGGCTCCTGGTCAGCGGTGCAGCGGGGCTAAGGCAGGCTCCCTGCCTACCCAGGCTCCGCACTGCTTCCAGAAGTGGCTGCCATATCTGGCCTGTAGGCAGAGGGGGCAGGGGACTCATCGCGGTGCATGCTGCCCGTGCCTGCAGGCGCCACCCCTGCAGGTGCAACCCCTGCAGCTCCCATAGGCTGTGATTCCCAACCAATGGGAGCTGCGGAGCCGGTGCTGGGGACAGAGGCAGTGCTTGGAGCTTCCCTGATCCCCCCTCTGCCTAGGGGCCACAGGGACATGCTGGTTGCTTCCGGGAGCTGCGCGGAGCCAACCGTACTTTTAATGGCCTGCCAACCCCAGCTTTGAACTGGGTGCTTGCAGCTCCAGCCATGTGGGGGCAAGTACCAAGGCTCAGGGCTTCTGGCTCACGCCGCAGACACTTGCCATGGGCCGGATGAAATGAAGCAGCAGGGCGGATGTGGCCCGCGGGCCGTAAGTTCTCCACCCCGTGTTAAAGGAATGGCCAGGTGGCAATGTGAGATGTGAAGCATCTCTGTAATATTATCTGTAATATCCAGATAAAAAATATAAAGTACCATCTTTTTATGACTAATCTGAACAACAAGGTCTCTTCATTGCTTATGTGCTATCCAGAAATAGCTAGATTTTCCCATTCCATACAAGGTACCTTGAATATTTGGTTTCCTTCTTATCAAACTTACACTTCTCTTACTCCAGCTTCTCCAAGTAACTGCAACACAGATGCAAAGGAGTGTGAGCTCCAAGATGCACTAAAAATAATCATGTCATGCGGATTCAGAATGATAATAACAACAAGAAAATGCAGTCCATACAACACTAGAAGGTAACTGGAGCTCCATGCAATCTGATGGTGCGTAGGTGAAATGAGAGAGCCCTGAGGGAGAGGTAAAGGCAGTTTTCTCTTTGAATTTATTTTTGAGGGGAATTTGCTTTCTCTTAAGATGAGTCTACCACAGTGATTTGTTTGGCTTTCCTGAACCTATTGAGTAGATCATCTACTCGGGGTGTGAAGTAGGTATCACACAGTGAAACCACATTCAGTGTCCTGAAATCTCCAAAGAATCTTACAGAATCCTGGGGTTTAGGGACCAAAACAATGGGAGAGCTACAATAGGAGATTGCCCCATCTCAACTGGGAACCATAACTTCGAATTTTTTATTAGCCTTTTCCATAAAATGTCATGAGTCTATGTTTTTTCATTATATACATACATACATTTATATATTGTGTTTGTATATAGAAATACTTGTGTTTATCTATGATATTATAAATATATGTTTAAAATATGGATGCTGTATGGTACATAACAGTAGCTTTATTCTTCCTTTGTTTTTTAATCTCCAACCAACCAGGGAATTAAAAAAAAAAGAGGTCTCTGCACTTCAGAGTGTAAATAAAGCCAAACACAGCAAGTATAAATATGTGTACACAGGAAGTTCATTCAGCTGTGATAGCCACATTTCACTGCTATTTATTTACCTGTGTGTGTGTGTGTGTGTGTGTGTGTGTGTGTGTGTGTGTGTGAGTGTGAGAGAGAGAGAGAGAGAGAGAGAGAGAAGGGGGATGATTCAGAGAACTAGAGGCACAGGAGGCAAATCCAGCTTAAATTTAATAAAATAAACAAACACAAAGCAGTGGAAAATTTGTTAAGCATGTTAACAGGAGTTGGTTTATATAAAGTTTCCAAGCTAGACAGTGAACAGTATCTATTCTGACTGTGTTCTAATGATGACTTAAGGCCAGGGCTTGGGATTTAGTAAGGAGAATCAGAAGTAACAATTATTTTATTTCTTTAGATTTTATTATTTTTAATTCAAAAAGAAAACATCATGAATAGTTCAGGAGCTGACACAAATTAATAATAATGAGCTCATTTCCATAATGCCTGCTGAAAATGTACAGGGCTGGATTCCTGCCCAGGAAACAGGATTCTGCAAGCAAAAGGAGAGCTTGGTTTCAGAGGGAGTCTGCTTGGGCCACTTGTCAGAACAAAATGCCATTCAGACAGGGATGGTGGAATGATTTCTTTAGTTATTTACTGTCTCTCTCCTTTGTTTGGAGTCAAAGGAACTCTCCATGGAAAACAAAACATGAAAGAGAGAAAAGGTGCCGGATATTATGATGGATGACTCATCAAGTTAAATAGAGGTTTAGGGCAGGAAAAAAAAGCTACCAAGGAAATCCCAGAACAGGTTTTCTCTCTAATGAGGAAGCATAAGAGTTTATTATGCCTAAAGACAAGAGTGACAGAACAAATATCAGGTTCAGGCAAGGTGCCCTGATGTTCCCATATCTTCTTGGCAAACTCTCAACCACTTGGGAAGCTAAGCCCAGGTCTCTCACCAAATAGATACTCCTATATTTAGTAAAGAGGAAGTAAAGCAGGGGAAGATAAACTGGTGGTGTTTTAGGAAGAATGATGAAAACATGAGAGTTGACATCAATATCCATGTTCACCCTTACCTTGTGTAAAGAACAGAAACAGCACTACTTTGGGATTTTGATTAAGTTTATCTCCACAGATAGAGTTGTGGATGTTCATTATGTCCAATTCATTAGAAACCACTCCTTAAACAATAATGAAACAGAACCTTCAGAAGCTAAAAATAATCCTTAACACTTATATGGTGCCCTTTTTAGGTTCAAAGTGCTGAACAAATATTTAATTCCCAGCTCTCCTGTGAAGTGCTGAGTTTGTTCATTTCCTAATTTGCAAAATTTGGAAAGTGCAATAGATCTTCCCGTCACTAGCAAGGTTCGCTTGCATAGAAACTGAATTCTTTTTTAGCTCCAGTGGTCCAGCATTTTTGGAGAGAAAGGATGAAATCTGTTTGGAAAAAAAAAATACTTCTCAGGAGGCATTACAAACAACAGAGTAAAAAACAAAAATAAAAGTATACTAAAACAACATCATAATTTCCTTCTCTCCTGTCTATCCATTCCACCTTTGCAATGGCCACCATTCACTCCATCACAAAAAAGAGTGGAGCAGGATTTGGGGGGAAATCGTGCAGGACACATCAGTGGACAATGTAGAGCCCAGCTCTGTAGCATCTTTCTGAGCAATTACACATTCTTCCCACAATGAGAGTTAGAATTGTTATATATCTTGTAGCTGCAAATATTTACCAGACTTGAGTCCTCTTTTTTCATCCAATCACGATATGAACTATAGACAATATTTATGCAACCGATCACTTAGTTCAATTTAGCCTGAAGTTGTACAAAGCTAGCTATTTATGTCTACTTACAAAAAATCAGAATATATATTCTAGAAAGTATGAAAATGCAATTGTGTTATTCAGCTAATGATTAAATATACTTCGTATTATCATCCATGTGAAGAGGGGGAAAAAGGCATTACATTAATTCAGACCTGGAGTAAGTGGGTTCGGCTCTACTTTCTTCAATGAATCACACCAGGTTTGAACTGGTCTTCTGAGCCAACAGAAAAACAGCTGCTTTAACTCTGCTACAAAAACACAGACCGTAAACTTTCTGTAAATGAAGGGTCAATTTAATGCCAAGAAAATCAATGGCATACAAAGGTAGAATTGAAATTGTATACAGTGAACACCTATTGATGTACCTGTGACCCAGGGACCTCTTGGTGCCAACTGGCTGAAGGCACAAAGGTCATAAGGGTTTAAGATATCCCCTGGGTCTGGGGTCTACATACTAGTTCAAAGAATATCACGTAAAGTCTCTGCTGATAGTCTGTGTCACACTGGTCATCATAAGCATTGCAAAATGTATGCATGGATAATATGTAAGGAGTTATGTATATATACACTGAAAATTATGTTGTTAAGGTCTGTGACTTGGGGCTGGTTACCAGAAAAGGTGAGAAATAGGTTTATTTCAGGCAAGAGATGTTTATCTATCTGTCTGTTTACATGTATATTGAGTATGGTATGGTTCATCATGGGCACCCATTTACAGGCTGAGCCAAATGCTAATCAAATGATCGCAAAGTCTACATGGGAGATCCTAGATAGGGAAGTACAAGAGTGTGTATGTGTGTGGTATTGTCCTGCTTGCAAGTGAAGACAATGGATTTTTTTGGACCGTAACTATAGAGACTGAGGGCTTGGCTACACTTACGGTTTGCAGCGCTGGCAGTTTGCAGCGCTGGTCATCCAGCTGTGTAGGAGCAGCACTGGTGTGTGGTGGCCACACACTAGCAGCAGCTGCTGTGTGTGGGCCACAGCAGCATTTTTTTCCAGCGCTGTTGCAGGATGATGCATGGGGCCAGCATCCAGCATTCAAGTGGCCTTTTTTGCTTTTCAGGGGGGTGGGGTGGGGGGTGTGTGTGAGGAGGGGGGTGGGTGGGGCGGGTTCCACCCCCAGCCAGCGCCTCTCCTCCTGGCTCCTGGGTGCTCTCTGGGTGGAGCCCTTCCGCTCCCGTCCGTCTCCTCCTCTCTCTCTCTCTCTCTCTCCGCTGTCTCCCTGGACTGCGTGCGTGCTGCGTGCGTCACGGGCCTCTGCCCTCCCCCGGCCGTGCCCCCCCATCTCCATCCCCGCCTTCTCCCGGGTGTCAGTCACCCCCACACCCCAGTCTCTATGTGCAATCGCTGATTCTGATCCTCCTCCTCTGTGGCTGGGCTGGCACGATACGGCGATGGCCACATTGGCGGGGCTGGGGGGATGAAGGGGGAAGGGGCCGGGACCCAGGCCCCCCCCTCCAGGCCCCCCTCCCCAGGACCTCTCTGTCCTGCTCTCTCTCCTGTCTTCTCCCTCCCTTGTCCTGTTCCCTCCTGCCCCCTGGCCCCTTCCCCCCCCTGCCCCCTTCCCTTCAGGCCCCTGGCCCAGCCTGGCTGGCCTCCCAGGCTCCCCCCCGAGCTGCCTGGCCTGCTAGCCTCCCTTGCTAGTCTCTGCTCTCCTCCCTCCCCTTCTGAGCCTTAGGCTGCTCCTGCTTGGACTGCCTTGGCTTTGGGCACTGCCTGGCCCTCTCTTAGCTGGCTCTGATTTGGCTCCTCTTGGGCTCTCTCTGATTGGGCCTCAATAAGCTCTCTTCTTATTGGGCTCTTGGCTGCTGTGCCTCTGGCTGGCCTGCCTGCCACTCATCCACTACAGCAACACACCTCACCACACCACCCTCACCCTCCCACAAGAACCCCCTGGGGGAAGACCCCCCCTCCCCGCCCTCCCTCCTCACCCCTGGGCTCTCCTCTTTCTCCCCACTCTCTTCTCCTCTCTGCACCTGCCTTCTGCTTTCTTCTATCTATTGTGTGGGTCCACACCTCTCCTCTCTGGTCCCTCTTTGGGTTCCCCCCTCGGTTTCCCCTCCCTCACCTTGTTCTCTTGCCCTGGCTCTGGGTTCCTCTCTACCTGGGCCTCTGGCCTCTCTCCTCCTCCTCTCTTCTCTCTCCTTCCTGGCAGCCCTCCTGGCAGCTAGTTCCAGACTGAGCCTCCTCTCCTTTCCTCCCTCCTTAGTTTGCCTTTGGCCCCTCCTTTCCTCTTTTGGCTTTTGGCTTTTGGCAGTCCCTTGCCTCTGCCCTTGCCCCTGGGCCCTCTTGCCTGTTTGGGCTGGCCTGCTCTTGGGGGCCCCCTGGGGCAGCTCTTCCCCTGCAGTGGCTTCCTTGGCCCCTGTTCCTGGGTCCCCCCCCCCCAACCTGGGTGAGGAGCCTCTCCTGGGTCTGGCCCCTCTCTGCCCTCTCCCTCTCTCTCACTCCTCTCAGCCTGCCCCCACTCCCTCCCTGGGCCTCTCTCCCCCCTCCCCCAGTCCCCCTCTCCCTGCCCTGGCCTCTCGCCCTGGTGCCTCTCCTCCTTGGTCTGTCTGGTGCCCCGGTCTCAGTGCCACCCCTGAGCTCTCTGCTGGTCTCTGCCTCTGCCAGGCCAGGCTCAGTCTCCCTCTGCCTCTCTCTCCACCATTTCTATTTCTCTCCTCGCTCTTCCTCCTCCTCTCAGTCTCTCTCAACTCCACTCTCCCTTTCCCTTGTCCTCACAGACCGTCAGGCTGGTGAGTCCTGCAAACGCGCTGCCTACTGTCCCTCACCCGGGCACGGCCCTCTCCAGCCCGCATTTCTCCCGGGCCTTCTCTCGTGGTCTGCTGGTCGCCGTCTCTCTCGCTCTCTCTCTCTCCGCCTGGAGCTCTCTCTCTCTCTATGCTGCGGCCTTTCTCCGCGCTCTCCCGTTCCGCCCTCCGCTCCCTGCACCTGCCAGTGCCCTGCCCAGTCCCTCTGCATCTCCTTCCGCCCTTCCGGGGCCCCCACAATCCCCCCTGCCCTCCTCTCTCTGCATGCTCTTCCGCCCTCGTCAGGGTGACCCCTACGGATCTCCTGATTACCATCTCCTCACCCCCCAGCGCTTCCCCCGGCCCCCCCTACCCTGGGGTCCTCCCCCCCCCTCCCCAGCCCTGGGTGGTGCTCCGGACCTCTCTCCCCCCCTTCTGCGCCCTTGGCCCCCCCTCTCCTCCTCTGCCCCCTTGCTTCCCTGGCCTTCCCTTCTGGCCTTCAGCCCCTCCCTTCCTGCCCTCCCTTCCGGCCTGCCCTCCCCCTGGCCCTCCTGGCACCTGGCTGCCCCCTGGCTGTAGCCTCCCTGCTCTCTCCCTGGGCAGCCTGTGCTGCCCTCTGGCCTGGCCCTGCTCTGGCTCTCATGCTACTCCTGAGCCTGGCTCTGACCTGGGCCCTGACTGGCCCCTGCTGGGCCTGGCTCTGGCCTGCTCCCTCTGGCTCTGGCTGGGCTCTGATTGGCTCTGGCTGGCACCTGGCTGTCTTCAGCTCTGTCTGCTTTGCCTCCAGCTCTGGACAGACTCTTTTTTTTCACTCACTAATCCACCCTGGCACTGAGTTGAGAAATCAGAACACTCCCTGTAAAAAACACTTAGACTTTTTTTTTGATTTTGCTGACTTCTTGTTTTTGTTTGCTGCCAGTAAAACAGCTTGTTTACTGCAGGCTTAGCTCCTGATTGCCTGCCTTTAGTTGTGTGTTTGTTTTTGGATTTCAGCCTGAGGCAAGGAGGGTTTCACAGAGCCTTTTTACAACAGGAGCAGCACACATCAGAGCTGTTCAGAGCTGTATCACAGCAGCAAAGAGCTGAGAGCATAGAGGCTGAGAGCTCACAGCAGAAACAGGGACACAAACAACACAGATTGATAACAGCACAAGGAAGCAAAAAGGTATAAACAAGAACAGAAAAATAAAAAAACAAAGAACAAACAAAAAAAAAAAGGTACTGCAATTCAAAACTTGCCAGTAAAAATAAAGGAGCATTCTCTGGGATATCCCCTGAGCATGTGTGTGTGCTGGTGTGTGTCTGTGTGCTCACAAGCGCTGGCCATGCCAGTGTACACTGTGCAAGCTGTGCTGCCCTGAGACAAACTCTGGGTCTTTCCACTGAGGAGGCAAAAGGACAATGTGCTTGTTTCATGAACAGAAGATCACAGCCAAGCCCAGCTGTAATACACTGGAAGGATTTTGGCGTAGCATTTGCTCTGTGTGATGTGACAGTGTTTTGTTAGTTACATTGAGGCTCTAGTATGCATGTTATGATTTTATTTTACATGTAATCTTCCAATACTTCCGCTTGCTGTCATTTGAATCTTTGTTCATTGTGAAATAAATGTATACTTGCTTTCTCTATAAACAAACCTACGTGGAGCTGTGCTTTGCAATGTAGCTGGTAAGTTGTGGTGTGTTGTTCCTTTGAGAACAGAAGATCTGGGAATTCTGTGACAGTCTAGTGGATCAGGGGCTGGGCACTGCAGTGAGATGCTTGGGTGGACGCGGGGGTTAGAGTGTACTTGTTAACCTGTACAGTGAGAATAGGGCCTGCAAAGTCCTGGAAGGCAGTGCTTGTGTTGCCAGAGGCCGCTGGCGTTGGGGACTTGACCAACAGTGGGCATGGATATGGCTTCCTCACGCTAAGGGCAGGTGGCAGTGAAGTGCTTCACAACCCTGGGTATGCTGGGAAGTGTCACAGTACCATAAAAATGCTGGCCCTGATTCTGATCTCACTCACATTGGTGTAGCCACTGAGGACAACAAGGTACACTGGTATAAATCAGAAGTGAGATTATAATCAAGCCTATTATTATCAACACCAAACAAGGAGGACAAAGATTTTGATTAAATGGAGTGTATCCTTTCCATTATACACCTCTCCTGCCAAAAGATGTAGATAAAAATAAAGCAAAGTGAAAGAATGACCTCTGAAAGGAGGGTTGGGTAGCTTTGTTAGCGCCCATGATAGAAAGACAGAAGGAAAGAGAGTCTGGTATTGCATGAAAGAGCCAAGGGGGAGATTTTCAAAGAAACAAATGACAGGCATCTTCATCCCAGTGAAAGTCAATGGCAATTAGTTGTACAGGCACCGACTTTCCAAAGTGCTAGGGGGTGCTCGACCCCTGGCTCTGCCCCAGGCCCCGCCCACCCCTTCCCTTCACCACTCCACCCCTTCCCCCAAGGCTCCACCCCCATCCTGCATCTTCCCGCCCCCACTCCATCCCCACTCCACCTCTTCCCATCCAGTTCCATCCCCTCCCTGAGCGCGCCACGTCCTCGCTTATCTCCCTTCCCCCCCCCCCCCCCGAGCCTCCTGAAATGGAAAGTGGAAATTACATATTGACATATAATAACAAATTAAGCCAGCTCCTGCATGTAGATCTCCAAGTGGGCCCAGTTCTGATCTCACTCCTCTTTTACACAGGTATGACTATATTGAAGCTATTCCTAATTTATGGCACTGTAAAAGCGATCACAATCAGATCCATATACTGCACTGTATGTCCGCAGCAAAATAGAGTAAGTGGGCTTCTGAGCATGCAAATCATTTAACCATCATGGAAGAAGGAAGAGACTGGCCCACGTGAAGAAAGTGTTATTGTTTTATGGGAAATGTGATCCTCTTAGCCAGCTAATTGAATTGTCAAGAGGGAGAAATGTGCTGTAACCATCATTTATATATATATAAACATTAAAAATTCTTTAGGAAAATAATCTTATTTCCCCACACTGCCTTCACAGATTCCAGAAGGCAAAGGATCATCCCTCTCTTTCCTTCCCAAGTTTCCCTTTCTATCACTTTGCTTTCTAACTCTTTCTTCCTCCTCTGATTTCTTCCTCAGTAGTGCCTGTGCTTCAGGACCTGACCCATCTGAAGCACGGGGTCTTCAGAACTCTCTAGCTCATCATCACAGGAATGCAGACTCTTCTTAAACGTTAACAACTTCCCTCTGCAGAGACAGATAGGGACACAGAAGCTACTTCAGTCATTGGGTTAGAATAGCAGCCACTGAGCATATCTGTGTTCATCCCAAGCCTGCTTATGGTGGATTTCTTTCTCATGCAGAGTTCCCTAGAGCCCAGCCCAGTCACACCAGCTGGGCACTTGGTGAAGGATTTAGATTCATGCATCCAAACCTTATTTAGACTGTAATCTCCTTGTGGTGGGATCTGTAACTACTCCATGCTTTGTACAGCACCAAGTACATTGCCCGTGCTCAGTAAGTGATGGTAATGATTGCAACTACTGCTATAATATATAGCTACAGAGTGATTAAAACCCTTTTTATTCAGTTGTCGATTTTTTTAAAAGCCCAGCAAACTAAGCTTCCCCCCCCCCCTACCCTTCCCACTTGGCCCTTTTCAAGCTATCTTTCTTTGGCTAGGTATGCAGTAGCTGCTAGTTTGATTTTTTATGCCTGTAGCAAACAATGATGCTATCCTCGGCTAATGATAATTATTTTGACTTGGCTCTTAGATACCTTACTTTTGGGTTTGTGCACTGAATCTACAAAGGGAGGAAGTCTTGGGATCTTCATTTCCTGCACATTCATTCCACTGGGTTGAACATGGCATTTACTGCAAACTCACATTCTAGCTAGGATTTCTTTGTGTCTGTGTAGAGGGAAGTATTATCCCATTGACAATACTGTTACCAGCTCATTTAATTCAAGTCAGGCTTGTGATGAGCTTGTGAATTTCCCATTGCTTTCTTTCACTTTTTGCACACACAAATGAAACGTGGTGTTACCGTAAATATTCATGAAAATACACGTAGAAGTACCTATGTTCTTGTCTAATCAAATGGTTTTGTAAACAAGCTACATTTTGTGCTTATTTCTATTGCTTGCCTTGAACTTATTCCCACCACTGTTTTTCTTTCTTGTGCACATGAATGGCGGAAAGCTCCACACACTTTCAGATGCCCCAAATACAATCATATAGAAAATATTTTCAAAGCAATGACCTTCCAATGCCAGCTAGACTTTGGATGGCAAAAGCTATCCTTTCCTCTCCTTTTGATGCTCCTCTCATTTGCTTTGTTCCTTTCTCACAGGGAAGTAGGTGGGGGAATACAGCAATTATTCTGCCTAGAAACTGAAGGGGATTTCTGAGCAACCTTGCACGACAGAGCTGGCACATGCAACCCCTTTTTATGACTCATTGAGCTGGCATAGACTGCTACATCAGCATTGGCAGGGCTCCCCAGAGCCTGTCACCAACAATAGGTGCTGCTGTAAGCAGCAGTTCTGACTGCAGTGATATGAGCTTGTTTTGCTGAGTTTTGAAAAGGCATCTTGGGTCCCTTCACATTACACCTGACAAAACTCCAAAGTCTAAGGAAAAGGTGCTAATAGGGACAGTATATAACACACTGGGATCCACTCAAAACCATTCTACCAAAACTGAACTATCAGTTTAGCACTAGGAGAACTGAACTTCTCCTAGTGCTAAACTGATTGCTAAACTAATATCTTGCACTTCTATAGCACCTTTTGTCTAGGGATCTCAAATCACTTTGCAACTATTAATTAAGTTTCACAACAAACAGGTGAATAGCATAATACTATTTCCATTTTACAGATGGGTAAACAGATACTGAGGAGCTAAGTGACATAGCCAAGGCCACATAGTGAGTCAGGGTGATGAGAGGATTACAATAATCTTGACTATGAATTTTACAAACACAGGAGCAGCACACTAGATTTGCCAATATCCTGCATTCAGCAGTGGCTAGTACCAGATACTTCAGAGCAGGGCCGGCTCCAGACCCCAGCGCGCCAAGCACGCGCTTGGGGCGGTGTGCCGCGGGAGGGCGGCAGGTCGCTCTGGTGGACCTCCTGCAGGCGTGCCTGCGGAGGGTCTGCTGGTCCCGCGGCTCCGGTGGACCTCCCGCAGACATGCCTGTGGGAGGTCCACCGGAGCCGCGGGACCCGTGACTGCCAGAGTGCCCCTCCGCGGCGTGCAGCCCTGCTTGGGGTGCCGCAAATCCTAGAGCTGCCCCTGCTTCAGAGGACTGTACAATAACACACAGGGGACACTCATGGAATAACCTATCTACAGGGAAAGTTTTTCCCTAAGCCCCATCAGCTATCATCACAATGCTAGTTTATTGGGGCAGTTCCTCCCCTGAAGAGTTTGAACCTAATTATACTGTGGTCACCATTCATCGATTCTAAGGCCAGAAGGGACTACTGTGATCATCTAAAGTGACCTCCTGTATAGTACAAGCAATGGAATTTACCCACAATAATTCCTAGAGCAGATCCTTTATAAAAACATCCAGTCCTGTTTTAAAAATTGGCAGTGATGGAGAGTCCACCACAACCCTTCGTAAATTGTTCCAATGGTTAATTACTCTCAGTGAACCAACTCCTGTGTGTTACATAGGACTAAACTGAGAATAGCTTCTCTTCTTGTGTGCTCCAGACCTAGCTGTTGCAAGAAGCAATCAGTTAAGGTGTTGAGAAATTGCTTCTCTGAACCGTGTATCTTTGTGATGTTTGACCAGTTGATATGTGGATGGTCATCTACTATTACAGTTTCATTAGCCTTAGTTGCCTCATTGATCTCCCTCAAGATTGTGCACTCAAGATCTTTTTCCTGAGCAGGATGTTAGTAGTATAATCCTACTAGTACAGAAGTTCTGGGATTTTTATCTATACAGATTATATTGTATAGGTCTCTCCAATCAGAGATTTTATCTTATTGAATTCCATGTCATCTCTTGGATATAGTGTTACTCACCACACCTCTGTGAGCAAAGCTATCCCAAACTGTAAATTTGTAGCTGGATATTGCAGTATCCGACTGATTTGTCACTCTACCATGTTTAAGTAATCTCTGCTATATGAAGGTTTTCTTCCATTGCCAGGCAGTGTAGCTCACCTGATTTCACTTTTAAGTTTCTCACTTTGCTAAAGGAACATTTAGGCCAAGATTTTCAAAAAAATAAGTGCCTAGAGTTAAGCTCCTAAATCCATATGTAAGTACGCACATACGTCTCTCATATGTATGTGCACCCGCTTGTACACTTTTTGAACTCTAATGCCTGTATATACAGTTGATATATTACAACATCTGCACACCCAGGTGATAATATTTACACACACGGAACCAATTAAGACAAACAAACTCTGCATGAGTAAATATTATCAAAAGCACATATGGATGTTAATGCTTAAAAAGTACTGCACACAACTTTGCATATGTGCAAATGGCTCCCTTGAAAACCAGAATCCATATAGTCCTTATGCATTGATGCTGACTATGGTGCCTACAAAAATCAGTTGATAATCAAAGGAGCAGGCCCAGCAGGATTTGAAGCTTATGCTCATGCTCCCCAAAGCCAAAAGCACAGATTTCAAAGATTACTGACTGGTTCCCCAGTTACAGACAGCCAGCTGGCTTCCCCGAGGCCTCCCACTCATCAGGACTTCAACATGTACATGCTGAAGTCCTGTTGAGACAGTCAGTCTTCTTGAGGCTGCCTGGCCTTGAGGAGACTGATCAACTGACTAGAATTAGGGGAACAGGCCAGCAGGCTTTCAAGTCTGCACTTAAGAGCCAGCTTTCCCAGTTATTCATAGGGTTTGGTTGTCCCCTGAGACCTTCAGATAATTGGAAGTCTATCTGTAGTGTGTGAGAGAGACAGTGAGAGAGGGAGAGTGAAAGATCTATCCGTTATGTGTAATTAATTTTATTGTTTGTGCTCATAAATGGTTATGGACAGGTAGTACTTAGAACTGAAATATTTCAATTATTCTGTGCAGGCAGTAAAAGAAGGTCTTCCTCCTGTTATCTCAGAAATGACCTTAGTGCTGACCAAATATAACCTACTAATTACCCTTTTTGAACTGCCCAGCATCTGATTAGTTTTATTCAGCACTCATTTAAGACTGTGATTTTGGTTTGGAAATCTTCCTTACAGCTTATAATTCCTGGTGGGGGAAAAATGCTGTGACCTATATAGTGGAAAAAAAGAAAGAAAAACACAGCTATACTTTTCCAAAAGCAGAACAAAGAAAAGAAATAATATACCTTTCACAAGGGACTTGGTGTTATCTGAAACCCTATAATCCAAATCCCATTCTGTTTCTTCACTAGGTTGGACGATTTCAGTAGGCGTGTCTGCGATTTAATCAATTTTAAAACAGCAACTGCAAAAATAGAGTACATTCATGTGAAGGGCATCCAAGTCATGGATTAACACTAAAGTTAGTAAACATAAATGGGGAGTGGATATGGATTAGAATTATCTGGACTGCAACATCTGACTAACCTGTCCTTGATTTACCTACTATGTTTAGGGGAAAAATGCCTCGGGAACTTATATCAGTCAGGAGTAACATAAAAGAAGGGTTGCTTACTGTGACCAAACAGATCATGAGAAACATTACTTTATATTCAGTCCTAGAATGCATTTTGACTAGTTTTCTGTGTTTTTATTTCAAGAACTGTTTTATAAATATGATAAATTCATAAAGCAGAACTGATTAATACCCACGTAGAAGCTTTAAAAGATAATCTATATAGGTAAAATATGGCCATCCGATTAGATGGACATAATACACAATAGCTGGGATCCGCTCTGACACTCTTGCCAACATTTCCTATATGTCAAGTTTCAGAGGGGTAGCCGTGTTAGTCTGGATCTGTAAAAGCAGCAAAGAGTCCTGTGGCACCTTATAGACTAACAGACGTATTGGAGCATGAGCTTTCCTGGGTGAATACGGAAAAGGATAAATGGACACAAATCAGATATTAGGAATGGCAATATACAAAAACCTGTAGGAGAACACTTCAATCTCCCTGGCCACACCATAGCAGATCTTAAGGTGGCCATCCTGCAGCAAAAAAACCACACTTCAGGACCAGACTCCCAAGAGAAACTGCTGAGCTCCAGTTCATCTGCAAATTTGACACCATCAGCTCAGGATTAAACAAAGACTGTGAATGGCTTGCCAACTACAAAACCAGTTTCTCCTCCCTTGGTTTTCACACCTCAGCTGCTAGAAGAGGGCCTCATCCTCCCTGATTGAACTAACCTCGTTATCTCTAGCCTGCTTCTTGCTTGCTTATATATACCTGCCCCTGGAGATTTCCACTACATGCATCCGACGAAGTGGGTATTCACCCACGAAAGCTCATGCTCCAAAACGTCTGTTAGTCTATAAGGTGCCACAGGACTCTGCTGCATTTCCTATTTGTGCATTCTTGAGAATATTCTTCGTTAGAGTTAGTGTTAGTGCGGGTGCGCTGGACCTTTGACAAGTGAACACAGTGATCAGGCAGAAAAGTTTTCACTTGGTTTCAATGGAGTTATATTTGGGATTTATTTGAGCCAGGATTTCCAAAGGTTTTGGTGTTTCTGGGTTATCAAGTCTCCTTTTCAACAACTTGTTCCAAATCTTTGTTTCACTTACATTAATGTAAATCTTGGATAAATCTGACAAATATTTTAAAGCAATATTTGGCCTTCCTGTTGATTTCATGTGCCAGCATATAAATAAATAGTTCTATGTGCTAGTCACAGAATTTCAGTAGTTATGACGATCTAGAACTTTGTAGCTAAGTAGTTGCACTGTTACAACATCTCTATACAGGGCAATGATGTTTCCTATAAACACTCTATATAGTTTCTATAAAATAATTTCTAGATCAGGCAGTCCCAAAATTTTCATAGAATGGACCACATTTCAATCACATAACATCCATACTGCAACCACAGGAGTTACTTACATTAAAAAGTAACATTAGAAAAAAACTGAATGTCTTTAATTTCTTTTAATGCAGTTTAGCAGCTGGAAACAAGGAGAATATGGAAGCAAGGAAACTATGTGAACAGCCATCTCTCCATGGACTACAAGCAAGTGCTCCATGGGTCATTAGTAGTGCAGAGGCTACAGTGTGGGTATCTCGGCATTAGATCATTAATATCATTAGAAGGCCTGTAGTCTACTAATTGATGCTCCATTTGAACTAACATCACCATCTGCTCATGAGTTAGTCAAACCTCTTATGAAGTTTATCCTCAAGAAGAAACTACTAGGTGATGTTATTTTTCATTTCACCATTTGAGGCCAAATATGCACTAGACAATTTTCTTTGACATCTCCCACTTACTATCCAAGTTAATATAAAAAAACCCCATTTCCATTTTGATAGACAGTTAAATGTAGTAGAAACCATTTATTACTACTGATGAATATCTAATCACAAAATGCTAATAGGGGAGATTCCATCTGTTCTAGTATGAATCTCTGTTTACAATATCCAGAGATACTGGAATGCTTGAGCTATATAACTCCATCCAGACTACTTCTGTGTGTTGTATCCCTAGTTGCTGGGGATACCTTAAACCAAGGCATATAGTTTGGCTAGTTAGATACATAATTGTAAGGTTTATTGATCTTGTTTGAATTGTATTCACACAGCCCTCAAGCTCTGGAAGTCCTTTCCCAGTCCTGGGGTATATGTAGTATGTGATCATGGTGCTCAGGGAGCAGCCTCACCTTTGGTTGTTCCAAAGTCCTGATGAGGATTCTGAAGAGGTGCATCTCCCAGGATATTCCCCTGCTTATTTTTCTTTTTAGCTTGTTGTGCCAAAATTCACAAAAATTAAGAAGACTCTAATTACAAAAAATAAGCCTGTTAGTCTGTTACAGAGAACAGAGCCTCTGATAAACCTAATTTACCCTGTATTTAGTATCACATAAAATTCCATTCCAACACAGAAAGCAAATGACAAATAACAATATACTGCACCCTACCATACATGCCCTATTCACCCCCATTCATATTATATGACACATATATTATTAACACACAGATTGAGAAAGACCTGCCCCAGAATACCACACAACCCAGTGGTGTGGGCACTCACCTGAGAGGAGGAGACTTAAGTTAAATCCGTGCTCTACATCAGACACAGGAGGGAATTGAACCCCACCTCCTGGGTGAGTGCTCTTAGCACTGAGCTAAAAGTTGTAAGAGGGGCACTAGCACCACCATCTCCTCCTCCAGTGGTTTTGACAAGAGATGGCTTAGGCACATAACACCAGGAGAGGGTTCAGGCTGGGAACCCTGAGTGGAGACAAACATCTAATTCCCTTTGAGGGATGGGGCTTAGGCTACACCCCTGTCCTCAGCATTTTCTATTGGCTAGCTTAGGCAGCTCCCCACTCAAAAGTAACTGACTTTTGTGAATCCCATTGTTACGTGCTAAGTCTCCGCATGCATTGTTTAGGGACTCTGGGCACCTAACCTGGGGCTTTCAATTCCAGTTAGGTACTGTAGCTCTGAGTACTACAACTCCTAAGTCCCTTTGTGGATCTAGCCCTGAAAGAGTTGGATAAAGATAAAATACATTAAAAAAATTCCATTAACTATTTTATAAGGGCCATATTTTTGAGGCCAAGAGCAATGAGGGTGGCATCAGATGCACCTGAAAATCCTTACAATTCTGTGAGCATTTGCACCAGCAAATTGCGTGGACAGCTATGCAAAAAACATTTGTGCATGCAGATACTTGTTTGGATATGTAAATGTAGGGTTTTGAAGATGCATTTTTTTTAGCAACCACTATTCTAGAATTTAGTCTTAAAATGTGTAATATGAAATATCATAGAAAATTTGCTGAGACAACGGACTTACATAGCATGCTAAAATACTACTAAAACATAGCGAAAGAAGAAATGTCTGAGCATTTTTTTTAAAGGTAAAATTTTAAGATGTTAGAAAATTGCATATTTTGGTTGCACTGGTCAGTTGCAACTTTTGAAAATAGAGCAATTTATGCATCAACACACTCAGACCTCTATTTTTTTTACCCTTTTGGGTTGGTGTTGGAAACATATAGAAACTAATTTTTAGGCGTGAGTTAGACATGCATTTGCCTATGCATTGTTGGATTTGAGCATTCAAATCCCTGACTTCTACCTAGGCATACATGTGCAGAAGTCAATGATTTTTACAAACACACACCTGGTAAAATCCCTGCTTCTACCTTAGAAATTATAATCAGGGCCATAATGCATATCAAGTTTAGTAAATAACACACAAAAGAAATTTACAGGCATAGTATAGGATTCAGAACTGTTTCACAGTTCTGTGACTGTGTTTTATTTTTCTTCACAACTGTTTCTATGAAGTTACAGTAGATTGGAGATCAAGTGAGCTGGCATCAGAGTGTCAGTTACTTTTGACAGGAACCGAAGACCTTCATGTGTGAGGGTGATGATGGAAAAGCTGAAGCTGCAGCCAATTGTAGAATTCCTTTTACGCACAGTGGTGTCTGGAAACAAATATCTGTTTTCTATAAACTCCACATACTTAAGCGTTTCTTATACCGGGTGTAATTTTAATGATTAACAAGATTGTTAGCAGTTCATTTCTTTCAGTTTATATTCCTGTATTTCAGAAAAATGGTTTATTCTTTATTTATGGCACTTTTTGTGGGTCAATTTTAAAACAAGGATACAGTTCTGTCTCAGTAGGCTTGCATTCCATGCATGCTTTGAAATTGTATGTTTGGACCTGCACAGCAATAGCAGTGGTTCAAAGCATTAATAGTGCTTTCATGGTAATGCAGCCATCAGATCATTATTGCTGTTCTAAGACTCTGCCAGTGGGTATGACATGCATTTTATATTTGGAAATAAAATCCTACTGAGGTTCCATAAATCTGCAAATGGGTCAGACTTTCTTGTAGGCTATTATGGTGTGCTGCAAAAAAAATTGTGTGTGTGACTCAGGAATAAATAATGCTAAGTCAGCTTCACATAACAGAACCAGAATTTGTTTATATATTTTTTAAAAAATGTGAACAGTCTATAAATTGGTATATTAGCAAGCTATGTCACCTGCATTTTTGTTTTAAATCTCACATTAAGTTTCAGAAAAATAGTATAAAATTATCTTTGAATGCTACTTCTTTGTTCTGCCAGTGGCTTTATACTGTATCAGAATAACAAATGAAACTCACCTATGCCTGCTTTCAACTTAAATAAAACATTTCATTTAAGATATTTAGATTAAGGCAGTTCCCATTTTTAGATTTGAAGCAATGTGGATTTTTGGACACCTTAATGGGTAAACAGATAGCATTAGTGGCTGTTGCCTTATTACCAGTGTGTGTATACCCATTGGGCGTGGCAAAGGGAAGGGAATACCTATAGAATAGACATTCTAAGTTTTTGGGGAGGGGGAGAGAAGAGGGCACGGCCATAGTCTTGCCCTCATGTAGCACCTCGCGTGTACTTTCATGGTGCAGGATGAAAACTGTTGCACATGTCATTCAAAGTGACACACATCTTTGGGTTACTTGTAAGCAGAGTTTAGAGAGAGACTTGTTATTAATTCGATTGTACTGAAACCTGACCTACTTACCTCTGGCAATATTATTGCCACAAAACATTTTAACAAGCCTCGGAGCTGAAAGAGAGGACTCATATTCCATTGCTAGTTGAATAACATCTGTTTCTATTTTCTATTCGAAAGCACGCCCTTCAGGCTATAAACTGAATCTCTACTCTAGTGTAAGATAAATAAATAAATAAATAAAAAACAGCTGCGATCCTCTGGGGTATTGAACTATTCAAGCACTTTGTGAGCCTTAGGGATACAGACACACACACAGTAGAATCTTAATTATCTGAGGTGGAAGGAGGTTCGAACGCTTGAATAGGATTATTAAAATTATTATTATTCCTAAATACTGAAGTTTTAACTGCATGTCAGGAAGAAATTTAACTGAACAGTTAAGTATAAGCTTAAGCAGTTTGCTCTTTCTTTCAGAGAAGGGTAAGACTCACACGGTTTTTTGGCCAGATTATAACAGAGCAATTTCTTCCTTTTCCTGAAGTCCTAGAATGCAAAACAGAATCAGAGGGTGGGTGCTACTATTATATGTAAATTAATTTATATTAGGATTGGATAAACATGACAGACTAGACAAGAAAAGAACTGACCTGAACTTTGGCCCCAATATCAAACCGAAATGAACTCACATTTTTCTTTTTGAGGTTTCAAAAATGTTTCATGTAACCTTTTCTTTTTAATTAAGTAATTAATTTTTGGCCATATCCTCACTTCCTGGTTTCAGTCAGGGTTAGCACTGTAAAAGTAACAGGAGAAAAGCTACATTCATTAGCCTGATTCTCCTTTCACTTTCAACAGCGTAAATCAGGAAAAGCATTTCCATTAAACCAGTGATGAGTTGAGAATTTCCTGTTGTATTGTTGGCCTGGTTGAAATTGGGAGAAATTGGAATTCTCATGGGAGAACCTGGTGGAGGACACTAGTAATGCTAGAAGAGTAGAGCTGCCAGCAGGGCTAGCCTTAATTAATAGTATTATACACTCTCTAAATCACCATCACTGTGGTGTCTAGGGGTTGCCTGTTCAAGTGCTATTCATTTCCCCTTCTCGATCCCTTTTGACTTTCTTTTTCTTTCTAGTGCTCTATTTTTCTTTGGGTGTAATGAAGGCACAATCCTGCACTCTGAAATGAACCCTGGATGAACAGCTGAACTTTGGATGATTATCTGAACTGCAAAACCTTTTAAAGTTCTCCAGTCTCTGTTTTAACCACTGAGTGAACTTTTATGTATAAACTTTTCCTACTGACTGGCTTTTCCAACGAGACAGTGAAACTGGATGGAATCCTTAAGAGTTATTGAATAAACACTGTATTTCTAAAGTTCGTAGCTTATCATCCGATTTATGAAGTCCTCAAACAATATAAAGCAATGGTAATACAAATAATATATACAAATTATTCTATTTGTTAGCATTTCAGAAGCTGCTGGGAAAACATGGCAAATCCTATGGCAGAGATGATAAGGAGAGTAGAAATATTTCTGGTTTTTTAATGATGGAGATGAAAATTAGCTCATACATTTCTTTCAAATTGCATGACAGGAGGATAAACCTAGCAATTCATGTAATGTTTATTTTCTATTTTTCCCTGGTTGGATTGGAATGTGAAAATGGAAAGACTGCTCATTGAATCCCAGCATCTGTTTTCAGTTGAAAAAGAAATCAACAGGTCTTATTACGGGGAGTTGCGGGGGCAGGGGGGTGATGTGTGTGTAAATAGATGCAAATTTGAAAAATTATTTGCATGAATTTGAACCCGTGCAAACGGAAACTGCCAAGTTTATATGAATGTTTAGCAATGCTCTCAAAACACCTTTAACCTCCTGGATGCACCTAAATTAAGAAAAGCAGAAACTTCTACTTCTCATGTTGGTGTAGTGATGTGTCACCAAGTGTTTATGCAAGAGAATATTTTAATACAAAAATATATATGCAGAAACCCGGAGTATAAATGCAGCATGAATGAACACCCATGCTCTGCCTACTGTAGGTGTGTAGACAATGCTAAACTCATTTAGAGGGAACCAGGTCACTGTGCATGCCATGTGAATTATATTGCCTGATCTGATTTACATTTTTGTTGAATAAGAAAACACATTCTCAATGCTAGTAGAAGATTCTCAAAATGTCTTTGCATTCTCACTGATGTCAATAGCAGTCAAAGACTTGATCTAAAACTTTTATTCCCAAGAAAAATCTCCTTAAACCAGGATAAAGTGATCAGATGGTACAAGGGTGGCAGGCCAAGGTGAATAGTGCCTTTCCTAACCCTTTTACATTTAATTCTTCACTCAAAATGGCAGATTGTCAACTGGCTTCCATAATTGCACCTGCAAAATTTGTGGAGAAATAAATTTGTGCTACAAAACATCCATACATGCCACAGAATTCACAGACTTAAGTGCACAAGAGGTGGAAAGAAAGCCCTTTCCTCTGCAGATGCTTTCCCCAGTCCACCAGCAATCATCTCAGCATCATATTCTAGTTTATTCTTCTCTATGTTCTAACCACAGTCAAGTAGTGGGAAACTAAAAATGCCTCACAACTGGGTACAGTGGAAGATGGAGAGCTACCTCTCATCTCCATATCGATGGCAACACAATCCAAATTATGTCACCATCTCTCCACATACACATTAAATGGGGTAGGACACAGACAGAATTGATCCCTCTGAAGATCCACACAGGAGATCCTTGTGGAAGATAAACAACTACTCAGTACCAATAAAGATTTATTTAGAAGGAAAGAGAGGAACCTCAAAAGTGAGATCTCATCTGCTCCAAACTGGCTCTGCAGCTTGCTAACCAAAACTTCATGTATACAGTGTTGTTGTAGCCGTGTCAGTTCCAGGATATGAGAGAGACAAGGTGGGTGAGGTAATATCTTTTAATGGATCAACTTCTGTTGGTGAGAGAGACAAACTTTCAAGCTTTCACAGAGCTCTTCTTCAGGTCTGGGAAACTAATTCAGTGTCACTGCTAAATACAAGGTTTAAAGTTACTTTCCAAGACCTGAAGAAAGGCTCTGTGTAAGCTCAAAAGCTCGTCTCTCTTACCAACAGTTGGTCCAATAGAAGATATTACCTCACCCATCTCATCTCTCAAAACTTCATGATTAGTACTACTAAAGGTGGCTAATAACTCCAGTAGAATTAGTACGGACACCTACCTTCTATAAGTCACTTTAACATCAGGCAAAGAGTGGCACAATCTCTTTGCCATACTATGATCAGGTAGCTTTTCCAACCTAATAGAAAATACAGTCAAGATGCACTATCAAAGTCAATTTCCTTTGTAGGGGTTGGCTTTATTAACGAACTGATAAAAATAAATAAACAAAATTCATCCTTGTCAGTTTCTAGGGTTTTCTTCCTTACATTCAGGTTAGAGTTAGTCAGCAGGATTCATGTGATATCGTCTTGAAGGATCAACACTGGCTAACAGTTCAAGTCAACAGGAACATTGCACTCATTCCCATGTAACATATATTGCATTTCAAATAATCAGTTTCTAAGCACCTAGAGGATAATAGAGTAATAAAGAATAACCAGCAAGGATTTTGTGAAGAAAAAATCATGCCAAACCAACCTGATTTCTTTCTGTGACAGGGATACTATCCTAGCGGATAAGGGGGGAAGCTATAGCTCTGATAGATCTTCATTTTAGTAAGGCTTGCGACACAGTCTTACATGACATTCATATAAGCAAGTTAGGGAATTGTGGTCTAGCTCAAATTACTATACGGTAGGTTCACAACTGCTTGAAAAAATGCAGTTCTCAATGGTTCACAGTCAAACTGGTAGGACATATCTAGTGGGGTCCTGCAGGGTTCTATCCCAGGTCTGGTACTATTCAATATTTTCACTAATGACCGGATAACAGAGTGGGAACTATGTTTGTAAAATTTGCGGATGACAACAAGCTGGGAGGGGTTGCAAGCACTTTTAGGATATGATTAGAATTCAAAAGAACATTAACAAGTTCGAGTATTAGTCTGAAATCAACAAGATGAAATTCATTAAAAATAAGTGCAAATATACTACACCTTAAGAAGGAAAAAAATCATATGTACAAATGGGGAACAGCTGGCTATGCAGTAGCATTGCTGAAAAGAATCTGGGCATGATAGTGGGTCATAAATTGAATGTGAGTAAACAATATGATGCAGTTACAAAAAAGGCTAATATTCTTGGGTATATTAACAGGAGTGTCATATGTAAGACATTGGAGGTAATTGTCCTGCTCTCCTTGGCACTGGTGAGGCTTCAGCTGGAGTATTCTGTCCCGTTTTGGTCATCACACTTTAGGAAAGATGTGGACAAATTAGAGAGAGTCCAGAAGAGAGCAACAAAAATGATAAAATATGTAGAGACTTGACCTATGAGGGGAAAAAAAAACCTGGGCATGTTTAAGTCTTGGGAAAAGAAGATTGAGGTGGGACCCAATAACAGTCTTCAAATATTCTAAGGGCTGTTATAAAGAGGATGGTGGTCAATTGTTCTCCATGTCTGCTGAAAGTAGGACAAGTAGTAATCTGCTTAATCTGCAGCAAGGGACATTTAGGTTAAATATTAGGAAAAAAGTTCTAACTATATGGATAGTTAAGAACAGGTTAGACAAACACCTGTTAGGAATGGTCTAGGTTTACTTGGTACTAAATCAGCATGGGAGAGAGGGCTGGACTAGATGACCTCTTGTGTTCCCTTACAACCCTACATTTCTATGAAAGGCAGACTGAAAACAATCAAAGTTATCTAACAAATCCAGATGATACCAAAGTTGTCTCAACACAAGCTTCTCAATTACCATACCAAAACAGCGAAGTTTACAATGGCAAATAAACGATGAGACTACTTCTTTAGCATGGGTCTCATAATCACTCAATGGAGGGGAAACAGGCTCCCTCCCCTTCCATAATGAGGCATTATTGTTCTCCATCAACAATGTACTCAATATTTCCAGGATGGATTTTTGCTTTTCATAGAATACAAAGCCTGAGGGAACCATTGTGATCAGCTAGCCTGACCTCCTACATAACACAGGCCAGAGGACTTCCCTGAATTAATTCCTATTTGAACTACAGCATATCTTCTAGAAAAATATCCAGTCTTGATATAAAAATTGCCAGTGATGGAGAATCCACTACAACTTCTAAAAGCAATGCTGATTTTCCATACCAGTGGTTTCCCCCCAGTTCCAAGTGAGAATGCACACTTAGTTCTTCTGTCCCATGTGCAAGAGAGGAAAGAACACAAAGAAAACAGCAAACCAATAACACAAAATATATATGCACTTATAGCTGCACTAAGTAAGGTGATATTTTGTGTGTTTATAAAGCAACGTAACAAATAAGATAAAAGAAGGCAGGTGGAAAACTAAGCAAATGTTTCTCTAGTGAGAATGCTTAATTTGCACCCAATAAAATACAGAATTAAATTAAGAAGAGAAAAAGGATGTGTGAGGAAGTCTCAGTATCTTGGATGATACTAATACACATGGATTGTAGGGGAAACTAGGGTATGCTCACACAGCCTGAATGACTCAGGTATACAGAGCTGGTCATAACTAGGGTCAGAGGTTCAAATTCAGTCCAGGTAGACAGCGGGAGACAATCCAGGTACACAGCTGTCTGTGAGAAAAATGTTTAGTGTTTTCAGTCCAGTTCCTTCAGAATGGTGTCCATATGACAAAAAGCCATTATTTATTGCTGGTAGGTAGTGCCCACACTGCTACTCTTGGGGACATTCTGCAGCACTGCGCATGCACAGAATTCATGTCACCTGCAGATTTATTTGCGTCCCCACAGAAAAATGACTTTCTGATGGGGAAGCAAAGGGAAGACACAAGAGCAGTCATACGACCCTCCCCAGCAGTTTATTTTAGGTGCCCAGGGCAGCCAGCAGAGAGATAAATCACTGTGAGGCAGGGGGCAGGACTGGGGAAGACCTGGCTGGTGGCTCCTACCCTGTGCCGGGCTCAGCTGCTAGTCCTGGCTGGGCTGGGGAGGATGGGACTTCCTCTTCCCCTGCATAGCATCCAGGGCTGGGTCAGACCCACCCCCAGATTTCTCCCCAGGCTGCAGGAAGTGCTGAAAACTCCCCACCCATCGCTCCTCAGGTGCAGGGGGAGGGATCATTGTACAGGGAGCTGCTTTCCTATCTGCCCAACCCCATGCATCCAGACCATCCCTGCTGAGCCTCACGCCCCCTGCACCTGGACCACCCCAACGAGCCACCCGCACCCGGATCCCCAACCTACTGAGCCCCAACCAGCTGCATCTGGATCCCCATCCCACTGAGCCCCACTCCCCCAGCATCCAGACCCCAAATTGAACCCCCACACCCAGACCTCCTTGCCAAACTCTATCCCCCCCACACCCAGACCCTGCCCCTTGAGCCCCAACCACCTTCACCTGGACCACCCTGCAGAGTCCCATTACTGTTGCACCCAGAACCCCCAAACAAGCTCCTGTTCTCTCCCTTTCTGTGGGATTGTTAAGAATATTCTTAATTTTGTATTGTATAATAATTACAGTGATGAGAAAATCTGTGTGTAGGACAAAATTTAGAGAGAGCTGGGACTGGACAGGGGGAATTGGTAAAATGTTCAAAAGTATTCCCGAGTGCTTGTTCTCCACAGATACAGTACAGGAGTTCATTTGCTTGATCTGGGCACTATTTATTTATTTATTTATTTTAAGGCGAGTCCATTCCTTAGTGTGCTTCTGAATACCTAAAAGGCATAGTGGCAAGTTAGCAGTGTAGCAAAAGAGAAGTGAATAATTTCTTTTCAATGTATACTTTTATGAAGGTTGGGAAAAGGATTTTTCATATATAAGAGGCTGCATGAAGTGGCATATTATTTATGCAGATGGTGACTGAAATAAAGCCCATAATATATTCCAGAACAATTTCTATAAAGTTGAATAAATAGTTATTTAATTATTGAAACAAAGAAAGATTTTGAGTGTGTTTTGCTTCATTATTAGCAGTAATACTTTGCCTTTCTATAGCACCTTTCATTAGAGGATCTAAAGCACTTAACATTTGTTAACTAAGGGTATGTCTACATTATGAAATTAGGTCAAATTTATAGAAGTTTTTTTTTAGAAATCATTTTTATACAGTCGATTGTGTGCCCCCACAGAAAATACTCTAAGTGCATTAAGTCGGCGGACTGTGTCCACAGTACCGAGGCTAGCATCGACTTCCAGAGCGTTGCACTGTGGGTAGCTATCCCACAGTTCCCGCAGTCTCCGCTGCCCATTGGAATTCTGGGTTGAGATCCCAATGCCTGATGGGGCAAAAACAGCGTCACAGGTGGTTCTGGGTACATGTTGTCAGGCCCCCCTCTCCCTTCCTCCCTCCCTCCGTGAAAGCAATGGCAGACAATCGTTTCACACCTTTTTTCCTGGGTTACCTGAGCAGATGCCATACCACAGCAAGCATGGAGCCCTCTCAGCTCACTGTCACCATATGTCTCCTGGCAGACATAGGACTGCATTGCTACACAGCAGCAGCTCATTGCCTTTTGACAGCAGATGGTGCATTATGATTGGTAGCCATCGTCATAGAATCATAGATTATTAGGGTTGGAAGGGACCTCAGGAGATCATCTAGTCCAACCCCCTGCTCAAAGCAGGACCAATCCCCCAATGGCCTCCTCAGGGATTGAACTCACAACCCTGGATTTAGCAGGCCAATGCTCAAACCACTGAGCTATCCCTCCCCCTATCGTCAGTGTATTCCTGGGTGCTCTTTTAGCTGACCTCGGTGAGGTTGGTCAGGGGCGCCTGGGCAGACATGGGAGTGACTCAGCCAGATCATTCCCATCTTCTGCCGAGCACCCAGGAGATGACGATCAGTAATGGCTGGGGCATAGGAGAGAGCTAGGTAAATTGGGGCACAGAAGGGTTAAAACCCAAATTTTCTACAATGTCCCCTAAATATGGGTTTCTGGCTTGAGTTTCATAGGGCCTGATTTTCAAAGGTTCTGAGCACAACTTCATTACATTCACACTCACTTTATGGCTGTTTTATGCCACCAGAGTGGGGTAAAGGCATTTTAGTGTAAATGAGAATTTGGCCTGGAGATTCTAAACTTAACACCAAAATTGAGGCACCCACACTTAGTGAACACTTCGGAATATTTTGGCCTAAGTGAAAGAATCCAGGAACCCAGGTACCCAATCCTTTGTTCTAACCACCTGACTTCCTGTTGATCTTGTGCTGTGAGCACATATCCAGCAAAATGCAGCTCAAGATTAATTCTTTTATTTTAAAAAACAGAATTTAATTTGTTATAAAAACAGATCTTGTTTGTTGTTTTATTGGCTTTAACATACTAAAATCTAAACCTCATACTGTTAGAATTTTGTTAGAAATAACTGTACAACTTGACTATTGGTTTATTTTGACTAAAACACCACTAAGGTTTCTAATAATTATTACCTTTATTATTCTGTCAGTTGGTGCAATATTCTAATAACAAATTACAATCATAATGTACTCTGTAAAAATAACTGTCTCTAAAACCCAAGAGTTCTCATCTAATTATTAAAATGATCCAGGAATTCCTACTCCTTTCGGCTATATCATAAAAAAATGCTAGGATAATTGTAAATCTATTCTGCATATTTTTGTTCCGCTAATTTACCTTCATTTCTATAGTTGTTAGTGATTTTCCAGAGACCTACAAAACAGGACCACACTATTTGCATTCAAATTCACCTGCAAATGGCAGTTATAAGAATCAAACAAATCCATACAATCTGATGTGACACCCATAGCTGGGGGCATTAGTACAGGATTAGAGTTACTACACAGTGTAATTGTTTATGCTGTGTTGTAATACTGACAAGACTATACAATCAAAGCCTTCACACACATAAACAGACATCACATGCTGTAATTATATTTGTCTGCCAGATGATAATAATTGTAGGTGGCAGGTAGTGTAAAGCAGTTCCCTATTTTCAGGCTAAACGATGTGCCATATTCCTCTAACTTCAAATGAACCCTGCAATAGGTAAGTTATGGAGCGAAAGTATTCTTTTAGCTAGAATTGTATATAATATGAGATATAAGAACAAAATATTAATTTACTTTGCCTGGCACCTTTTGATATAACATTATATTGCATAATATTTCCTTTGGCTCAAAGCATCTATTCATTTTTCTGTCCTCAGGACTTTCTGGAACTGTGAAGTACAAGAATATAAAACTGCTGTATAGTTCAGAATGGACCCTGTAGAAGCAGACTTATAGTTAGTTATAATTAGTTACAGACATAATTAGTTATAGTGTCATACTGTGTACAGCAAAACATAAGGATTCTATCTTAAAGCTTCTGAATGGATTCCTTTTTTTAGAATAAGAGATCATACCAACCCTTTCTATGCCAGACCTAACTAAATCCCCTTGGCTATAGTGATAGTGGAATAAATGCTGGCAACCTGGGAAAAGATAGGATGAAAACATTTCCCTTATAATGATGAAGACAGATGAATCTTCTCCTGTTTTCCTTCTGGATTCTGGTGATAGACCCTTGACTCTCACTTGACTTTAGGATTAAAATGTTCCATTACCCTAAAGTTAATGAGAAACTGGAAGGGGAAGGGCAACTGAACAGATCAGGAGGCTAGGGGGATTGATCTATGGGGAAAGATTAAAAGAGATGAAATATATAACTTGACTAAGAGATGATTAAGCATGTATGAGGGGAATATAGTAAAAGTCAATACACATTTGAAGTGTGTGAAAATCGTGGACTGAGAGAAACTATTCGGTATGGTATATGGGGGGTATAAATATGAGGAATGGGATAAAATTAAGAGTGGGAAAATTTAGACAGAACAAATTATTAAAAGTGATATTGCCTAGGGCAGAGGTGAAAGCCCCATCACCTTACGCTTTATATTTAAAAGTGGACTGGACAAAAGCCTAGAAAATGTGCTAGAGGGACCAATCCTGTGCTGATGGGGGATGGACTGGGTAACCTAATAAGTCTTTCCCATCTCTAACTTCTAGAATTCTACAATACGCTGTTTGCAAGTTCAGAGGTGATGTGGGTGAGTATTATATCAGCTTCTTCAAAACCGCTGGTTCAAATGTCTAAATGAAATTAGCTACCACTGTGTTTCTACTTCATTTGTTCTTATCATCGTTTTTTTACCGCAGTGCCTGAAGGCCCCATCAGGACTGGGATCCCAATGCATTATGGCTGTACAAACAGATATGAAGAATTTACAGTTTAAAATGACAAGTCATCTATGGAGCTGTGAAGTGAAGGAAACATACAATTATACACAACTTTTATATCTATCTATATCTTGTTATTAATGTAAATAAAGTAAGTGCCAACTTATCCCTGTGTGCCCCTAAGCCCAGCCAACTTTCTCTGGCTGATTTCTGATAGGCACCTTGTCAGAGTAAGGCCTCAAAATTCCTACAAATATTCAAGCAAACAAGTTAGCAGGCAGGGGTGCTGGAATAATTTTATAGTGGGGGTGCTGAGAGCCATTGAACCAAACTGTAAACCCTGTATGTAACGGAAACCACTTTCAAGCTGGGGGTGCGGCAGCACTCCCAGTACCCCTAGTTCCAGCGCCTATGTTAGCAGGAATGTTCACTGGCTTACCTGCTGAGCAAACAGGCAAAAAGAGACCGGGAGTAGATGGAGCCATGGCTTCGTCCCTTCCAGATCCCAGGTACTGGCTCAGAGAGCTGGCTAAATCTGAGGGGGCAGAGAGAAAAGTGCGCTGTACCTGGCAAGGGGCAGTCACAGTATCCTTCTGTAGAGCAGATAAAGTCTTTAGGGGTGTGTCTGAGACACAATTCCTAACCAGAGCTGTTCTTGTATGGCACAGCTCTAAGCCACCTTTAATCATAGCCATCTAAATAATAGTGTACAATAGTCAGAATAATATAATGGACAAGAACCACTTCCCAGTCAAAGAAATCCAAGCTGCGAAGATTGGCTTGATCTGTTGTGTTGCACAAGTACAGGTGCTAAGAGTTAAAGCTCCTTATTGGCAGCTGTAAATTATGAGCACCCCCCAGTTTTTCCAATTTCTATGTTTGAGGTGGTATTTTCTTTAAGTTTTTGAATAATTGATAAAATTTGAAGAGATTGTTAGAACAGCTGTCCAGGCATGGGATGTTAGTAATAACAAGTAACACTCTGCAGCGCTTTTCATCCATAGATCGTAATGCTCTTTGAAAAGACGAATCAGTGTCATTACCCCTATTTTACAGATGAGGAAACAGGTGGAGAGAAGTGAAGTGACTTGCCCAAGGTCACAAAGTAAGTTGAAGGCAGCGTTGGGAATAAAACCAGGATTTTCTCACTTCCAGTACTGTGCCCTTCCTATTGATTCACTGTGACTTCAAAGGATATTCAATGGAACGAATTGAATGAATAACATGGACTTTTTTCCTGGATAAGAGCTGTGATATTGTTCCCTATATTTCCATCCCTTACCTCACAGGGTCGAGACTTAATTAACTAATGTTTATAACATGCTTTATGATCTTTAGAGAAAAAATACTTAAGTCCAAAATATTATTCGTTCCCCCCCCATGTGTAAGTTCTTTGCAGTGACATTATACAGATAGATTGATGAATTTGATTGCTAAAATGTTGGTTGCTTTTGTTATCCCATTCCAAAGCTCCCAGGATCAACAAGCCGGAGAGGAGATCCTAGCACTACCTATCCTAATGGATACATGGTTTCAGTGAAAGGAATTACCTCTGACTTGAAAAGTTAGAAAGGCATAATAGACATCTCTATTTGGATCTTTGAGATATCTGTAAGACTAGAGCACGTCTGTGGTATTATGAGTGCATTGCTCCTTGGTCTCAAGATCAACAATATACAATGGAAGATGGGAGAGATTTGAAAGAAGCAGAGTGAGAAATCAGGAAATCCTTTGACAGAGCAAGTTCCTATAAACAAGATAAGAGGAAACAAGTGTCTAGAGGAAACAAGTGAAGATCAGCAATGAAGCAAAAGAACTAGTGAGTGAGTTGTATAGAAGACATGGGTTCAATGAAGAGGATAAATTCAGACTGGGAAAATGCAGTTAGACAGGTAGAAGAATTGAAAGGAGCTGAAAAATTTAATAAGTCATCAACAAAACATGTAGAGTACCTGACAAAATTATGACAATTAACTAGGCATATATGGAAAAGAAACTATGATGTACAATTTAAGAAACTCAGACTGGTTATGGAAAGAAAAAGAAATCTCTATAATTAGAGATGTGAATATGTCTTATCTTAGTTTAAATAAGTGTTTTTCCTGACATGGAATCATGGTTTGTTAGTATCCAAATGTTCCTAGCATAGAATATTAATATAATTTCACCTTGCAATATTTGCTTTATTTGCACACCTCATTGAAAGATAATTATTATTCATTCATAAATTCCAACAGAATTCGCTATCGCTATCAGTATATTAGTTCAAAAATTCCAGTAATACATGTTAAAAGAGAAGTCTTCAGTGTGGTGTTTCATTTTAGCTCCAGCCGAAAGGAAAGCTTCCATAAGGATCTGGGGGTTTAGAACCCACAGTTACCCAGGTCCCTGCAACCAATACCTCCATATCACCACTGGGGAACCAAGCAGAGCAGTATCCAACAATTATTGGACAGTTAGGCACTACAGGAAGTATGACCTAAAGATGCCAGAGCAACAGAACTTTGCATCCACCTGATTGGTCTGCACCAACTATTCAAACCAGGAAGTTTCCCTAGGGAGCCATCTGAGCAACGAAACAGACTCTGGCTTGCTACTATTACAGACCTTGTCTTTTGCCCCATATTGATCCTGACTCCTGCCTTCTACTTTGACCCAGCTTGACCTCGGTATCCATCTCCAGTCTTGGCTTGGTAATTAGTCCTGACTCCTGCCTTTGACCCTGGCCCAGCACTATTGGAGTGACTGCTTATGCCTTGTCTATTACAGCTTTTCTCATTGTAAAGTAGGTATTAGCCAGATTTAGGAATATGAACATTACTACCTTTTAATGGATATTTTCTAGCCTAGTCACCAGAGTCATTATTTGTTAAGAACCAACAGTGGGTAATATCCTGGCTGCACTGAAGGCCATGAAAGCTTTATTATTCATTTCAATTGAGTGAGGATTTACAGTGCTTTATGCTATACATAATACAAAGGAATATAATCCCTGCCCCATAAGGTTTACAGTGTGAATGGACAAACAATACACTACAATATGAACTGCCCTGTATGACCAAACAGACATTATTACAGTGCTGCAGAATGGTGTTTTGTTGCTAGTTTTTTTTTTAAATCAAAGTTTGTGAGCTGGCTGGATTAAATGGTGGATTTATACGCAGTGTTGTAGCTGTGTCAGTGCCAGGTGGGTGAGGAAATAGTTTTTATTGGACCAACTTCTGTTGGTGAGAGAGACAAGCTTTTGAGCGTACACAGAGCTCTTCTTCAAGTCTAGGAAACTTACTGAGAGTGTCACAGCTAAATACAAGGTGGAACTGATTATTTAGCTTAAGTATTTAACACATATTTCAAGGGATCACTCATTAACAGCCCTCCAGTTATAGGGAAGTGAATGGAAGCAGCTGGGGGTGGGGGATTGTCAGTGGGTTATAGATTGTTGTAATAAGCCATAAATCCAAGTCTCTATATTCAATCCATGATTTTTAGTGTCTAGCAAAGTTATGAATTTAAGTTCTCTGGCTCGGCTTTGAAAGTGTTGTGCTAGTTTCCCTTGAGGATGAGTACTGAGGAGTCTGATATAGAGTGATAGCTTTGTGAAAAGTGTTTACTCATAGGTGATATGGTGTTTATTGTGTTCCTGTGTGAGTTCATTTGAGACCATAGTGATTATCTGATTTCACCCACATAGTTATTGGGGCATTTAGTGCACTGGATTAGGTACATAACATGTGATAAGCATATATAGAACCCACGGATCTTGAAAAGTGTGTTATGGGGCATGTTGATCATAGTGGCAGTGGAGATATGGCTGCAGGTTTTGCTTCTGTTCTGGCAAGGTCTAGTGCTGCTCTGAGTTGGTGTGTCCTGGTCTGTGGGGAGTTTGCTTTTGATGATGAGCTTGGAGAGGTTGGGTGTATGGGGGGAAGCTGAAGGCCAGAAGAGGGAGGGGCAGGAAATATTTCTTTCAGGATGGGGTCCCCATTGAGTATGGGTTGTAGTTGTTTGATGATACCCCATAGGGTTCCAGTGTGGGGTGGTAGGTGACAATTAGAGAGATGTGGTCAGAGGAAAAAAGTGCCACCGTGGCTAAACAAGAAAGTAAAAGAAGCAGTGAGAGGGAAAAAGGCATCCTTTAAAAAGTGGAAGATAAATCCTAGTGAGGAAAATAGAAAGGAGCATAAACTCTGGCAAATGAAGTGTAAAAATATAATTAGGAAGGTCAAAAAAGAGTTTGAAGAACAGCTAGCCAAAGACTCAAAAAGTATTAGCAAAATTTTTTTAAGTACATCAGAAGCAGGAAGCCTGCTAAACACCAGTGGGGCCACTGGATCATTGAGATGCTAAAGGAGCACTCAAGGACGATAAGGCCCTTGCAGAGAAATGAATTCTTTGCACAGATTTTCAAGGCTAAGGATGTGAGGGAGATTCCCAAACCTGAGCCATTCTTTTTAGGTGACAAATCTGAGGACAAAGCTGATTGAGGTGTCATTAGAGGAGGTTTTGGAACAAATTGATAAACTAAATAGTAATAAGACACCAGGACCAGATGGTATTCACCCAAGAGTTCTGAAGGAACTCAAATGTGAAATTGCAGAACTACTAATTTGTCATTTAAATCAGCTTCTGTACCAAATGACTGGAGAATAGCTAATGTGATGCCAATTTTTAAAAAAGGCTCCAGAGGTGATCCCGGCAATTACAGGCCAGTAAGCCTGACTTCAGTACTGGGCAAACTGGTTGAAACTATTGTAAAGAACAAAATTGTCAGACACATAGACAAACATAATTGTTGGGGAAGGGTCAACATGGTTTTTATAAAAGGAAATAATGCCTCACCAATCTACTAGAATTATTTGAGAGGTTCAACAAGTATGTGGGCAAGGGGGATCCAGTGGATATAGTGTATTTAGATTTTCAGAAAGCCTTTGACGAGGTCCCTCACAAAAGGCTTTTAAGCAAAGTAAGCTGTCATGGGATAAGAGGGAAGGTCTTCTCATGGATTGGTAACTGTAAAAAAGATAGGAAACAAAGGATAGGAATAAATGGTCAGTTTTCAGAATGAAGAGAGGTAAACACTGGTGTCCCCCAAGGATCTGTATTGGGACCAGGCCTATTCAACATATTCATAAATGATCTGAAAAAAGGGGTAAACAGTGAGGTGGCAAAATTTGCAGATGATACAAAACTACTCTAGGTAGTTAAGGTCCAGGCAGACTATGAAGAGCTACAAAAAGGATTTCTCAAAACTGGGTGACTGGGCAACAAAATATCAGATGAAATTCAATGTTGATAAATGCAAAGTAATGCACATTGGAAAACATAGCCCCAACTATACATATAAAATGATGGGGTCTAAATTAGCTGTTACCACTCAAGAAAGAGATCTTGGAGTCATTGTGGATAGTTCTCTGAAAACATCTCAATGTGTAGCGGCAGTCAAAAAGGTGAACAGAATGTTGGGAATCATCAATAAAGGGATAGATAATAAGACAAAAAATATCATATTGTCTCTATATAAATCCATGGCTTGCCCACATCTTGAATATTGTGTACAAATGTGATTGCCCCAATTCAAAAAAGATATATTGGAATTGGAAAAGGTTCAGAAAAGGGCAACAAAAATGATTCAGGGTATGGAATGGCTTCCACATGAGGAGAGATTAATAAGACTGTGACTTTTCAGCTTGGAAAAGAGACGACTAAGGGAGGATATGATTGACTTTGATAAAATCATGACTGGTCTGGAGAAAGTAAATAAGGAAGTGTTATTTACTCCTTCTCAGAACACAAGAATTAGAGGTCACCAGCAGCAGGTTTAAAACAAACAAAAGGAAGTATTTCTTCACAGAACGCAGTCAACCTGTGGAACTCTTTGCCAGAGGATGTTGTGAAGGCCAAGACTATAACAGGATTCAAAGAACTGGATAAATTCATTGAGGATAGGTCCATCAATGGCTATTAGCCAGAATGGGGAGGGATGGTGTCCCTAGCCTCTGTTTGCCAGAAGCTGGGAATGGGTGACAGAGAATCGATCACTTGATGATTACCTGTTCTGTTCATTCCCTCTGGGGCACCTGGCATTGGCCACTGTTGGAAGATAGGATACTGGGCTAGATGGACCTTTGGTCTGACCCAGTATGGCTGTTCTTATGGGAGTTTATTTCTGTATTGCTCTCTCAGAGAATTTGAGTGGCCCATTCCATGATGTGATCTGCTTCTCTGGTGGAGTGTCCTTGTTTGGTGAAGGTGGTTTTGAGTGTGTGAATGTGTATATCCTGGACTTTGTCCTTGCAGCATATTCTGTGGTATCTGAGTGCCCGGCTGTATTTCTTGGTATGTTTGGGGTGGTTACTGGATCTATGAAGGTAGGTGTGGTGACCCATGGGTTTCTCATATACAGTTGTCTTTAGGGTACCACTGTTGAAGCTGATCATGGTGTCCAGGAAGTTGATGCTAGTGTGGGAGAGAGAGTTTAATGGACAGGTTGTGGTTGTTGAAATTGTGGTGGAAATCTATAAGTCATCTGTCCAGAGGATGAAAATATCATCAGTGTATCTCACGTATATCATTGGTTTCATGGTGCATTTGTCCAGATATTCTTCTTCAAGGGAACATGAAGAAGTGGGCAGTCCAAACAGCTGAATGAAAAGCAAGTGACCAGTACCCTGCTAATGTCAGACGGATGGGTAGTTTGAAATAGTGACCTGAATTAAGCCTATTGAGGACATTATGATTCACACAATTTTAACATGCTCATTAATGACGTTTTTTATCCAAGAATGGTAACAGAAACTAGTACAAACAGCGGGGGTGATTATGCAAAATCATGACATCTGCTGAGGAAAAACAGGATGTTTTAATTAGGAAACTTTTAGCTTTCAGTAATTTGCGTGGGGTTACATATGACAGCAGAGAGCTCAACATTAATGCAAAACATTATTTTAGGAGCTCAAACAAAAGTTCTTTCTTCGCTGGCTCTGCACGGGCCACAGGGACATGCTGGTTGCCACTTCCCGCACCCCGCATTGGCCAGGAATGGTGAACTGCAGCCACTGGGAGCTGCGGGCGGCCATGCAAATGTAAACAAGCTGTCTCACGGCCTGCCAGGGGATTACCCTGATGGGCTGCGTGCGGCCCATGGGCTCCAGGCTGCCCACCACTGCTGTAGTCTATTGTACTGATTTGGATATATTTATAAACTTCTGACATGGGTAAGTTATGTGTCTCTTTCATCTTTGTGCTCTATCTGCTTCTTTACATTGATGAGGGAAATACATTTTTTTGTTCTAGCCCGCACAAATGCAAGCCTACCTTTGAGCTTTTAGCAATGATCATGCTCCCCTTTGAGCCAATGGCTGATAAAGTGTAAACTTCTGTCATTCTTATTTTGTTGTTAACTGTGGCTTAGTACTACATTGTGTGTTATTCAATCACCAGACAAACAGAAAGTGAAAAAACAAAACAAAACCTTTGTGACCCTGAAAGAAGCCTTCTTTCTCTATGAAATTTTGGGGGTTGAAGGGCCAAAATCCATTTGCTGTGGATGTAAGATCTTAACTACAGTATCTGCTAAGAACTTTTCATACAGGCCCAGATGAGGACTAGCTAACAAAGAACAATACATAGCTAAGAGAAAGCTGGGGTAAACAGACAACCTTGTGTGTTTCAAGCCAATAAGTGAAGTCAGAATAACTCCAGATGGTGAGTTGTAACTGGGTGTCCTTATCGCAAGTTATAGACACACGAAGCACTGAGAAGGGCCTCCAAGGTAACGCCCTGGTACAGATGCCAAAACAGAGTTCAGGGAGAGGTCTAACATAATTGACATGGGTAATGACACCCTCCCCTCATAGATGTATGCCAATCCCAGTTCACAGAAATGCAAGGGTAAACTTATAAACAATTGTTATTGTTAAATACTAATTACTGCTTTTTTGCTTTAAATCTCCAGGAATGTACCTGTTGGTCAACTGGGAGAGCTGCTACCTCACTCCCCTGAATTCCAAAATTAGAATTAACCTATATGCTTTAATAGAAATAGTTTAAAGTAATTACCTGTGTGTTAGCAATACGTTAATTCGAACCATGGGTGGAGCCATTACGTAATCTTTTAGACTATTGGCTTATTGTGCTTATCTTATCTTGCTCCTAGAACCTATCCGGGGCTTGGGAACTCCCTCCCCATCGCTTCACTCCACCCATGGCACCCTATATAATCTATTGTAATTAATTGTTCTACAGTGTCTCTGAGCCTGATAAGCAAAGTGACACTCCACCAGTGCTGTGCGTAATAAACTCCTGTGCTTGACTCTACATGGTGTCCATTTCTGATCCTTCAGGGATTTATTTGATATAGGTATCACAGAAATCAGGTTAGGCGGGGGTAAAGACGTTTGTGAAATTAATAAACTGAAGTACCACAGAAATCGTAAGCCTTTTGGGTGTTATTTTCAGTGATGCTCAGCACCTACAACATCAGTTGAAGTCAATATGACATGTGGGTGCTTAGGATCTCTGAAGACCAGACACTTTATTTGTCTTGCACATTTTTCCTCCCACAAATATTCCATAACATCTTTGAGGCCAATAAGGAATATGGATAAAGAAAAAGATTTCATTTTCACTGTGCATCATCATTTGTGAGCTGACATTGTAAAATAATGAAAAAAGGGGAAGTCAGAAAGGGAAAGATGGACGTGGAAACTGTAGGTCCAACTCCACAAAATCTGTAAATACAATTACATTTGTCAGTCTTGATATCAGAAGGTCATAGAATCACTTTGGGTGCTGTTGTGTTCAGTCAGTGGGAAGATTTTCAACAAAATAAGTCAGGTGTCCCTGTTGAATAACTACTCAAGAAACCAGAGGGGTAGCCGTGTTAGTCTGGATCTGTAAAAGCAACAAAGAATCCTGTGGCACCTTATAGACTAACAGACGTTTTGCAGCATGAGCTTTCGTGGGTGAATACCCACTTCTTCGGATGCAAGTATCCGAAGAAGTGGGTATTCACCCACGAAAGCTCATGCTGCAAAACGTCTGTTAGTCTATAAGGTGCCACAGGATTCTTTGTTGCTTTTACTCAAGAAATGATACTGTTGAGTCCTAAGAGCCCCACCAAGGCCCTGCTGTCTTTTTTTTTTTTTGATCCACTGAAAGACTACCTTACACTCATCACAGCAAAATACTCCACAAGCCAATATCTAATACATAGTGATCTTCTTTCTCAGTTTGGTATCAGGGATGTCTGCTGTTTTGCCACAAAGCCAGTGATTATTCTGGAGGCTAACTCCTCTATTTCTACTGAATGAACAGTTAAAAATCAAACCATTAATAAGACCATGTTTATCCTCAGTTATACACATGGAATTCCCATTGGCTTCAATAGGAATTGCACGCATTTATCCCAGGGCAGAATTTGTCCCCAGGATTAACTGTTGTAAATTTAGTAAGAGCTAATTAAACGGCAGCATGCAATATACATGACAGAAACTGTAGCAGTCCTAAGGACAACATCTAAAGTCCTAAGACTTAGTATATATATCCCAGATGCTGAGCCTTTGATAGATTATACTGTAAAAAAGAAATTTACCATGGGGCTCCCCAGTAGGCATAGGAATTAGAAAAAAAAATAGATATAACAGTGCCACTGCGCTAATAATAACAAAATATACAACCAATAAAACCAGTAAAGGGTCTGAAGAGAGACCACTTGTATTTGCTATTAATAAAAACATCAAAGTCAATCAGCACTTAACATACTCTTTACAGACTTCATCTTGATACAACAGAAACAAGACTATTTTACTTTTCCTGTGCAGTACTTTTATGTGACTTTCTAAAATGTCACCCCTCCTGGGAATAAAAGCCACTGTCCAGTATATATTACATAATCTCCATCCATTATATATCCTTGGGGGAGCTTTGTTTTGTCTGGTTGTTCTCCATCCATGAAGTAAGAAGTATCATGCCCACCACAGAAGCTACCATTAGTATTTGGTTATGTTAATCTAAAATGAAAAGTGGAGAATGAGGACTTTTTTTCACAACACCTTTCACAGCCCACCACAGAATTTTGGGAATGTGTGTGTGATGTATTTTTCTATTAGTTCCCTTCCTGGTGGTTGCTATGAGATCAGGTCTGTCAGAAAGCATTGATACATTGACTCACTGTGTAACTTTGGACAAGTCATTTAACTTCTCTTCCTTAGGTTTCCCATCTGGGGCTCACTCCTTGTTCTTGTTCCTCATATATTCATAATCCTCCCTGGTAATCCCTCATCAGGGTGTTCATGAAACTATGGTAAACTAGAGCACTCATACATGGTAGTAACAGCAAATTTCTCCCAAAGCAGCCTCCTTAACACTGTCGAGTCATTGCTAATGATAGAAAAGTTGACATGGGAGATGTGACTGTAACTCAAGGACTGCTTTGGGAAAGAATTTCAAATGTCTGCATACAATTCAATTCTACTGTATTCAAGGTCTCATACTGCATCCATCACAGTGGTATCAGAGGACTTTACAGTAACACATTAAGAGTATGTCTATGCTGCACACCACTGATGGCAGTGCGTAGACTACGGGTAGCTACATGCTGCAGTGAATACCACTCAACTTCCACACTGTAGTGCATATAGCTGCACACAAAAGTGAAAGACTCTGGCAGGGGGAAGGCAGCAGGGAAAGGCCCTGGCAGCTCACTGTGGTGGGAAAAGGCTCCAGCAGCAGGGAAACAGCAGGACACTACACTGCGAAAACAAGCAGTGTAGATTGGGGAGGCACTGCTTAGGCACGTAGAGAGCTGTGTAAGGTCAGTAAAGTAACCCAAGGTTTTGTCCTGTCTTCACTCACCTAAGCAGTGCCTCAACCCCTACACTGGTACTTATACCTGTGCTAGAGCGTCACATAGCGTAGGAATGTGCAGCATAGACACACCTAAGTGATACAATCATTTTTTGTCTCAGTAATTTCTGTGAGAACATCCCTCTAAAAAATTATCATTATTATATTATGGTAACAGCTGCAGGCCCTCTCTGAATTCAGGCTCTGTTGTGCCTAGAATTGCACAGAAAGAGACAGTCTTGGCCTTAAAGTGCCTGTAATTTAAATAGGCAGGACAGACAGGGTGGGAAGGGAAATAGAGACAGAATGGAGGTGCCCAATTTCACATAGCAGATCAGCAGAACAGCTAGAAATAGAATCCAGTTCTTGTACTCCCACTCTAGTGCCTTATCCACTAGATCAAGGGTTCTCAACTTTTTTCTTTCTGAGGCCCCAGCAACATGCTATAAAAACTCCACAGCTCACCTGTGCCACAACAACTGTTTTTCTGCATATAAAAGCCAGGACTAACATTATGGGGTAGCAAGCAGGGCAACTGCCCATACCCCAAGCCACAGGGGGCCCCTTGAAGCTAAGTTGCTCAAGCTTTGGCTTCAGCCCCGGCGTAGGGTTGCCAACTTTCTAATCACACAAAACCAAACACTCCTACCCCACCCCCTGCTTCACCCTGCCCTGAGGCCCAGCCCCTGCCCTGCCACTTCCCTGAGGCCCCAACCCCGCTCCCTCCATCCCTCCTTCCTCTGTCTCTCACTCTCCCCGACCCTCACTCACTTTCACCGGGTTGGGGCAGGGGGGTGAGGGCTCTGGCTGGAGGTGTGGGCTCTGGGGTGGGGCTGGTGATGAGGGGTTTGGAGTGCAGGAGGGGGCTCCGGGGCAGGGGCTTGGGGTGTGGGAGGAGGTTCAGGGTGCTTGGTCCCGGCAGCAGCCATCAGGTCCCTGTGGCCCCTAGGTGCATGGGTGGCCAGGGAGGGTCTGCATGTTGCCCTTGTGCCTGCAGGCACTGCACCCACAGCTCCCATTGGTCACGGTTCCTGGCCAATGGGAGCTGAGGAGCTGGTATTCAGGGGGAGGGCAGCGCGCGGAGCCTCCCTGGCCACCCATGCACCTAGGGGCTGCAGGGACTTGGCATCACTTCTGGGAACTGCACAGAGCCAGGGCAGAAAGGGATCCTGCCCCAGCCTTGGGCCCCCGTTGTGCAGCTGACCAAAGCCACTGGGGTCCCTTTTCAATCGGGCAGTCTGGTGTAAAACCGGATGCCTGGCAAACCTAGCCCCAGGTGGCAGGGCTCATGCAGTGGGGCTTTGGCTTTTTGCTCTGGGTCCCAGTAAGTCTAACACTGGTCCTGCTTGGTGGTCCCCCTGAAACCTGTTCATGGCCCCTCCAGGGGGCCCCGGACCTCTGGTTTGGAACCACTGCATTAGATCACACTGCCTCTCAAAAAACAAAACAAAACAAAAAGCGACTATATAATCAAAACACCCACCTGGTCAGCCAAGTCTAAAATTCAGCACTTTTGTGCTGGATCTGCACAGCGTAATACTAATTCATGTGTGCAATACATCACATCCTAGCTTCCTTAAATATTCTCACGTCTTTTTGTGTTAGTTTGGCATCCCTTGCCGTAGCACCTGGGTATCAGGCGACATTTAAAACATTAACAGATATATTTAAAGTCTCCACAAGCAGAGTGGAAAAACACAGCTCACATCCACTGCCCAAATAAATTCCTCACTGCAAAACCATTCAAGACAATGCTTAGCTAAGTAAATATGCAGCACCTGAATGCTGCTAAATCTGGGATTTGCAAACTCAAGGAAAGAAGTGAGATCTACAGTCAGGGTCTCTCCACTCATGATTTCAGACAACTACTTCCCAGGAATGGGATAGGAAGATATATGTACAGACTGAACCTGTCCCTAAATATGTGGACAAAACAGTGCTATATCTATTAACCAGCAATTTTACAGCTCAGTTAAGGTTCTTTCTCCCACACTTCTGTTTGCATCTTCCAACTTGCCATCTAAGATAAGCTTTGCTTATTTTTATTTATTTGTGTTACAATAACATTCACAGGTCCCAGCTGAAACTGGGGGCCCATTGTGCCCAGCACAGTACAAACACAAAGTAAGAGAGTCTCTCCTCAAAATACTTACAACTACAAACTGAAGAGAGACAAAAGGGTGGGAAAAAGAGATTATCCTCATCCTCATTTTATAGTTGGGGAATGCAAACGGAGAGATTAAGGCCTGGATTCAGAAGTATTTAGGAGCCTAAACCCTAGATTTAGGAGCCTAACTCTGGGTTCAGGTGCCTGAATCTCAGTTTTAGGTTCTACAAAACTCCCGCTGAACCCTGTAAGCGCCCAAACTCACTCAGTGCTTATCGTTTCAGGGTAAAAGTTCCTTCTGGGTATGCACACTGCTGCCTCACTCTAGCCATCCAGGCACCTATCTCCAGCCTAAGCCTCAGAGTGATTCACAAACTGGAGAAGACAGACATCAGCCCATCTATTCACAAATAGAGCCTGATCTGGTAGGCATGCATAGAAGCTGCCTGCTGGATTGGGTCCCTTTCAAAATATGGCTACCAGTGCCAGTAGTGATCTTTTAGCCTAGTGGTTAGAGCATTCACTTGGGATGTGGGAGACCCAGGTTTAATTCCCTCCTCAAGGAGAGATGGAGAAAGGATTTGAACAGGGGTCCCTCACCTCTAAGGAGAGTGCTATAATCACTGAGCTAGGGGATATTCTTCTGCGGGTCTCCCTCCATCTCTCCTGTTGAAGCTGTTCTACTTTGTGTAAGTAATTACTAAGTCACTGAAGCAGGGGGACATGACCCAGGGTCTCCCACTCGTAGGTGGGCCCTAATCACCAGACTACAGAGTGACTGTTTCAGTGGCCCAGTGACTCTAAGTATTTAACCCACATGGGACAGCTTCACAAAAGAAGAGATTGAGAGAGTCAGAATAATACCACTTCATTCTGGGATGGGACAGGTCACCTAGGCAATGTTTGATGGAGGACCAATGCCAAGGTTTGGTTTTCCAAACAACCAGCTCTGCTAATTTAACACAAAAAGGCTGCCTGCAGGCAGGTTTTTGGCACTAAATTTAACCCATGCAAAAATAACTTCATATAACAAAACCAAAACATCAACCTCCCTCCCCCTCAAAACCAAAGAAAAACAAAAACAGTCAGCTCACAAAATTTTCCTGCAGCTAAGGTTTGTCCTTAGCCATACACAGGTCTGATTCCATGCCAGATAGAAAGCTTCCCCAGAGCATTCTCCCTTTATAATCCCTTTCAGATTAGGTAACTTTCCATCTGAGCCAAGCCACATTTCCCTCTGTCTCTCATGGCTCGTCTCTCTGGCAATCCTTGCACTGAGGGCAGGCAGTGGCTTAGCTCAGGAGCAGAGGATTAATCCTCTCCTTTCCAATCATAGGACTGGGTGTTTATTCATCACAGGATACAGAGTACAAGAGGAAGGGTGTATTTCAGGTACTCTCTCTTGTTGAGGTTCAAAGAGCAACAACAACAGCAACCAATATAACATCCTGATCTTCTTAGAAATCAGTATGGCTTAAACTGAACACTCCTTACACACCTGACACGTCAGAAGCACACTTTATAAAAGGAAGGATCATTCATATTCTCACTTGTTAGAAAGGAACCATGAAAAACTTGGATCCAGAATTCTTCAGTCTAGGAGTTTTGGGATGTGAGTTTCAGTTCTGGCCCTTTATGAAAATAAAGGTCAGCTGTGGAGGCCTGGCTCTGAAATTACCAGAAGTTTGGGTACATTCATATCTAGATTTTGGTTCTTGACAATCTCTATATTTGAAATTCATTCTCCATAACAGATTATTTTATAATGGCTCCCTGTCACTCCTCTTTCCACTTCTTGAGTACTGCAGAAAACTGACGTAAAAATTCTTGTTTTTTCACCCAGTTGCCTTACAAAAGCAAATGTGATCTTATTTTCTATTTGGTTTACTAGGTTCTATCACTCTACTATCTACATTCTACAAATCACTCTAATCACCAGCTTGTAACTAGTATTAATTTCAACCTGTAATAGACATATATTTTGTATGCTTTATCATCCTCTAAAACAAAGTTTTGATTCCTGTTGTTTAGTGGTATGGCAATATTCTTTTACAGCATGTAAAAAGTTTAAACATATTATAGCTTATTAAAGCATTAAATCTGTGCACACTGTTCAGATTTTAACACAATCACACTTGAACCTAATATAAAGTTAAAATATACAATTGTAAGAACCTTACAAATCACTGAAGACTATTTCAGTGTGCAGGTACAGAACATATTGATTGCTTGAGCTTTTTCTTAGCTCATCTTTATCCCTCTGCTTACTGTTTTTCACTCAAATTATGACACCTTTTCCACTAAGATAAATTAGCAGGATTTTTTTCTTTTCATTTTAAAGCTTAGATCCTTAGAGAAGCTTAATATAAAGTAGTCTCATTAGGCTTTGGTAAGAGTCCAAGTTTTATGTAAAGCAGATACAGAAAATTGCAAGAAAAAAAGACTCAGATACTAGAAACATGCATGGAATTATTATAAATCCTCCTCTAATTATGGTACTTATGATTATATGAACGATTTGATTTAATTCCTTACAGCTTCCATGAATCATTTTTTTAAAAAAGTCTGCCTTCCTGCATATTTCCTGGTGATACTAGCACCAATCCTTCAGTTTTGCCTGAGCAAAGATTGCCAGAATGAAATTACAATTAACTCTTTGAATTTCTTCTTATAGTCCTCTGTTCCGTTCGAAGGAGAAAATATTTGTTAAGTACCCCTCTAATAACAACTAAGTATAAGACATAAAGTGCTTTGTAATTAGAATTATTAAAAATAATTAACAGCAGAGATTTTAACAGCTGATTTGGCACAGATACAGAATTTACACTTCCTTTGCTGGACATCAGAGGGAAACTGTGCTGAGGGCGGGTAGTGTTAAGAAGCCTGCACAACTGCTACCAGTGCTATACCCATACTTTAACAAAAGACTTCAGCATTCAGAGCAGTACAGTTACATGAAAAAAGACAATAGCATTTAATAAAAACATGGTTGTGGGGAAATTTCATAGTTGCAAACAGTGCTGTGTCTTCAAAAGGAATAAAATAATCATAACTTGATGATCCTTTATGTTTACATTTCTGGAAATATTAGAATTTGTAGCCTGATCTCTTCTTGGGACATATTGTGAATCACTAAAGGGAATCTTCCCTGGATTTGCAATAGTTGCAATACTTTTTTGGATTTGTAATAGTTTGCTTAAAAAGGTATTTGTGTGTGATCTTAATAAGAAATATTTTCTCCTCTAGCCCTTTTGTTATTCTAATAAAAAGATTAAACTCTTTACTACAATGCATTGTTGTGCCCGTCCATTTAAATATCATAACAATGTTAGCAGAGCATGGATTGTGAATGTGACTCTTTTGAGTAGCTGTGACTATCTGTGATCATAAGTGATTTCACTGTAATCTGTAACAGTTACACTAATCGGATTTAAAGCTGCCCAAACACTTTTAATACGATCAGGCAGAGGCATGCATTAACATTTTACACTGTTTTCCCTTTGAAGAGAAAGCGGGCACTTATAGTGTGATTATACGGGATTAGAATTTTTTCATTAAAATGGATTTAAACACATCAGTGACTGAAATTTAGAATCCCATTTAATGAGCACTAGAAAGAATGCCAGCCAGAGAAAAGCAAGCAAATACTTTCACAGAATGCTTTTCCTCAAACACAAAGTGCTTCTTTCAATAGTCCTATGCTCTTTCTAATAAGTAAGGGATACCAAATGAAATGATTTAGAAAACAAATATACAAACAGTAATTCATTAATTAAAGAGCAGAGCAGAATTTTACTGTATAGTGCCCCCACCTGAATGTTGTGGAAAGTAGGTGAAGGTTATGGCATGACTTTGGACACATGCAGTTAAAGAAGCTAGCCCAGAAAACCAAGATCAGACCAGTAAACTGGAATGTTGGCACACTAACTGGCCATAGGACCTGGTGGAGACATTGAAGAGGAGGAAGGTACAGATAGTATGCATCTCGGAAACAAAATGAAGCAGCAGAAAGCCAAAGAGATTGAGGAAGGGCACATAATAATGTACTGGGGGGCCTCCCACTCAAGAAACAAAGTAGATATAGCTCTTGCTAGTAAAATGAAGAAAGACTAGTGACAATAAATACAATCAGTGACAGGTTAATGATAGTGTCAAAGAGGGTTTTGAGTCCAAGGCCAGCAGTACTGCCTAATGGTGATACTCTGGACGTGTCATCCAGTTGTGAGCATCAATGGCTGCTTTGCCTAGCTGCTAGAGTCAGTGGCTGTGTCTCCCAGTGACGAGAGTCTGCACCTGTATCGCTCAGTGGTGAGCATCAATGACTGCTTTGCCTAGCAGCTAGAGTCAGTGGCTGTGTCTCACAGTGATGAGAGTCTGCAGCCGTATTGTCCAATGGCGAGAGTCAGTGACCACTTTGCCTAGCGGCTAGAGTCAGTGGTTGTATTGCCCAATGGCAAGAGTACCCAGTGGTATCACCTAATGGCAAGGGTCAGTGGCCATGGGTACAGGAACCTGGGCCGTCCCTGCTCCACCAGGTTCCAACCCAGGGCCCAAAGAAACAACGATTCAAAATGTGCAGGCTGGGGTGTGGACACCCCTATACCTGCTCCCTGGGCCACTTCCTACTCCGACTTCGGTTCCTCTGCTGGTGCCACTGGTCTGTCTTGGGGTCTGTAACAGGCGGGTCCGGGGCTCAACCCTCTGAGGGGAGGAGGGGAGCCACACCGGCCCGCTGGTCTCACAGGGGGTACTCTGTCCTGTCCCTTTAAGGCGAGGTAAATGAAGACAAAGTCAGTTGGGGCTCAGTCCTTTTGCTATCAGGCTGAGCTTTAGGCAGTACTAACGGTCTGGCAAAGGCCCAGGCCCTCTGGATCAGGGGCTGGGCGACAAACAGTATAAGGGCAGGCCTCTTGTAGCAGGCTGAGCCAGTAGCAAACAGTACAGGGGCTCAGGCCTCTTGTGGCAGGCTGAGCCAGTAGCAAACAGTACAGGGGCTCAGGCCTCTTGTGGCAGGCTGAGCCAGTAGCAAACAGTACAGGGGCTCAGGCCTCTTGTAGCAGGCTGCCAGTAGCGAACAGTATAAGGGCTCAGGCCTCTTGTAGCAGGCTGAGCCAGTAGCAAACAGTACAGGGGCTCAGGCCTCTTGTGGCAGGCTGAGCCAGTAGCAAACAGTACAGGGGCTCAGGCCTCTTGTAGCAGGCTGCCAGTAGCAAACAGTACAGGGGCTCAGGCCTCTTGTAGCAGGCTGAGCTAGTAGCGAACAGTATAAGGGCTCAGGCCTCTTGTGGCAGGCTGAGCCAGTAGCAAACAGTACAGGGGCTCAGGCCTCTTGTGGCAGGCTGAGCCAGTAGCAAACAGTACAGGGGCTCAGGCCTCTTGTGGCAGGCTGAGCCAGTAGCAAACAGTACAGGGGCTCAGGCCTCTTGTGGCAGGCTGAGCCAGTAGCAACAAGTACACGGGCTCAGGCCTCTTGTGGCAGGCAGAGCCCGTAGCAACAGTACAGGGCTCAGGCCTCTTGTGGCAGGCTGAGCCAGTAGCCAACAGTACAGGGGCTCAGGCCTCTTGTGGCAGGCTGAGCCAGTAGCAAACAGTACAGGGGCTCAGGCCTCTTGTGGCAGGCCGAGCCAGTAGCAAACAGTACAGGGGCTCAGGCCTCTTGTAGCAGGCCGAGCCAGTAGCAAACAATACAGGGGCTCAGGCCTCTTGTGGCAGGCTGAGCCAGTAGCAAACAATACAGGGGCTCAGGCCTCTTGTGGCAGGCCGAGCCAGTAGCAAACAGTATAAGGGCTCAGGCCTCTTGTGGCAGGCTGAGCCAGTAGCAAACAGTACAGGGGCTCAGGCCTCTTGTGGCAGGCTGAGCCAGTAGCAAACAGTATAAGGGCTCAGGCCTCTTGTGGCAGGCTGAGCCAGTAGGTAGAGGGGGACAGCTGCCACCCGTGAGTGGGGTGGCAGGGGGGACACAGGCCCACCCACTCCACTGTGTCCCGGCCCGGGGCCCTAGGCAGCGGTCATCACCGCTGACGGTCAGTGGGGATCCTGACCGCAACACACTGACATGGGTTCAGTCTGGTCAGCAGCCTGACTGAGGTCAGCTGCCCCCGGGCCACTTCCACTATCCCCCTCTTGCCCTACCTGGTCCACGGCGTCTGGCCCCGGGAAGTCCCACTGCATGGGCTCGTCCCCGCCCGGGCTGGGAGGTAGGTCTGGTAGGCTCGTAGGAAAGTCCGGCCAAACCGGGGGCTCCTCGGGGTAACAGCACGACAGCTGGGGCGCTCCCCCGGGCTCCTCGTCGTAGGTGGCGCGGGGGAGCTCCGGCTGGTCTTCCCAGGAGCGAGGTAGGGTGCTCTCCGTCCAGTTCAGGCAGTCGCTCGGGGCTCCCGTGGTTCCTTCGGTAGGAGCTCCCTCAGGCCGGTCTGCTCTCTCCGGTGCCTGAGAGATGACTGAGCTGGGAAGCCCGGCTTTTATTCTTCCGGGTCGCCGCCTGACCCTCTGAGGGGCGGGCTCACCATGCTGTAGCCCCGCCCCTTCCTGTGTCCGGGGCTCAACCCTCTCCGGGGAGGAGGGGAGCCACACCGGCCCGCTACATTCCCCCCCCCTCAAGCCTGGCTCCCATACCTTGGGGCCAGGTCCTTCCATCTCCTCAAGGCGGGACAGGAAGTCGGCATTCGCGTGGTCCTTGCCCGCCCGATGCCGGATGGTAAAGGCATAGGGCTGTAGGGCTAGGTACCACCGCATGATCCGGGGGTTGTTATCCTTCATCCTCATTAACCATTGGAGGGGCGCATGGTCCGTGACGAGGGTGAAGGGGGCGCCTAGGAGGAAGAATCGGAGGGCGTCACAGGCCCACTTCACCGCTAAGGCTTCCTTCTCGATCACGGAGTAGTTGCGCTCACGGGGGAATAGCTTCCGGCTGAGGTATATCACGGGATGATCCTCCCCCTCCAGGTCTTGCGACAGGACCGCCCCCACGCCGGTCTTAGACGCGTCTGTCTGTAGAATAAACGGTTTGTCGAAGTCCGGGCTGTACAGGACTGGTTCCTGACAAAGGCGGTCCTTCGGGGTCTGGAAGGCCACCTCACACTCAGCCGTCCAGCGCACCTGTCGGGGACTATTTTTCTTAAGGAGCTCAGTTAGGGGTGCGGCAATTGCGGCGAACTGCGGAATAAACCGCCGGTAATACCCGGCGAGCCCCAGGAACTGCCGCACTTGGCGCTTCGTCGTGGGCGTGGGACAGTCCACAAGGGCCTGTACCTTGCCCACCAGGGGTTTGATTCGTCCTCCTCCCACCGTGTAGCCCAGATAGGTGGTCTCCTGCCATGCGATCCTACATTTCTTAGGGTTGGCGGTCAACCCTGCCTCCCGCAAGGTTCGTAGGACCGTGGCGACCCGGTTGAGGTGATCTTCCCAGTGGTGGCTGTGGATCACCACATCATCCAAGTAGGCGGCCGCATACTCCTGGTGGGGCCGCAAGAGGTGGTCCATCAACTGCTGGAAGGTCGCAGGGGCCCCATGGAGGCCGAACGGCATCCGATTAAATTGATAAAGGCCTGAGGGGGTAGCAAAGGCCGTTTTTTCTTTGGACGCTTCGTCGAGGGGGATCTGCCAATACCCTTTGCTCAGGTCCAGGGTAGTGATAAATTGGGCTTCCCCCAGGCGGCCCAGGAGCTCATCCACCCTGGGCATCGGATAGGCGTCAAACCGCGAGATAGCGTTCACCCGACGGAAGTCTATGCAGAATCGGCGCGTACCGTCCGGTTTGGGGACCAACACCACCGGGCTGCGCCACTCACTGCAGGAGGGCTCGATGACCCCCAAGGCTAACATGGTTCGGACTTCTTCTTCTACCTCCTGTCGCATCCGGTACGGCAAAGGCCGGGTGGTCTCTCTGATCGTTTTCCCTGGCTCGGTCAGAATCGTGTGACAGGCCCGGGTTGTATAACCTGGGGCGGCCGTGAAGGTTTCTCGGAAGGCCTGCAGGAGACATGTAGCCTGCTTGCGCTGCTCTGCCGTGAGCAAGGGGCCTATCGGGGGTTCCTCCACTCCCTTCGTCTCGGCCGTGTCCGGACCCAGCTCGGGCTCGGGCGGGTAAGGGTCGATCAGTAGGCCCTCTCGGTCACACCATGGCTTTAGCAGATTAACGTGGTAGATCTGGAGCTTCTTCCGCCGGTCGGGTTGGCGGATTTCATAGGTCACGGGTCCCACTTGCCGCACCACCTCATAGGGCCCCTGCCAACGGGCCAACAGCTTCGACTCGCTGGAGGGAAGGAGCAGTAGGACCCGGTCCCCAGGAGCGAACGTCCGGGCCCTGACCTCCTGGTTATAGTTCCGCTCCTGCTTCGCCTGGGCAGCTCGCAAATTCTCCCGGGCTACTCTCCCGGCCTGGGTTAGATACTCCCGTAGTTGGTGGACGTACTGCAGGAGGCCCTGGGTTGGGGCGGCCGACTCTTCCCAGGTTTCCCGCATCAAATCCAAAAGTCCGCGGGGCCTCCGCCCGTACAACAGTTCAAAGGGGGAGAACTTAGTCGAGGCTTGCGGGACCTCGCGGATGGCCAGAAGCAGGGATGGTAGGAACTGGTCCCAGTGCCGCAATTCCTCAGGGGGGAATTTTCTTAGCATGTCCTTAAGGGTGCGGTTAAACCGCTCTACCAACCCGTCGGTCTGTGGGTGGTACACTGACGTACGCAGCTGTTTCACCCCCAGGAGCGTGCAGACCTGTTGGAGCAGCCGGGACGTGAAGTTAGTGCCCTGGTCTGTTAGGATCTCCCTAGGCAACCCTACTCGGGAAAATATCTTCATCAATTCTCCCGCAGGGGGACGGCCTCGGGGAAGCGGGAGGCGTAGTCCACCAGGACGAGGACGTACTGGAAACCGGCCGCGCTTCGGGGAAGCGGACCTATCAGGTCCATGGCGACCCGCTCAAAGGGGGTCTCGATGACTGGCATGGGGATCAAGGGGGCCTTGGATACCCGAGGCGGTGCGGCCAGCTGGCACTCGGGGCAAGAGGTACAATATTGCTTCACCTCTTGATGGATACCGGGCCAAAAAAACCGTGTCAGGATTCGGGCAAGGGTCTTTTCTTGCCCCAGATGCCCGGCAGCGGGCACATCGTGGGCCAACTGCATCACGGCCCTGCGGTGACAACGGGGTACCAGCAATTGCGTCACAGGTTCCCGGGTGCGCGGGTCTCGGTCGATGCGGTAGAGCCGATCCCGTCGCAACTCGAAATGGGGCCACTGCGTGGCCCGACGAGAGTCCACTATGGAGCCGTCGACGGCCGCAAGTTGGTCGTAGGCTCGGCTAAGTGTCGGGTCCGACCGTTGGTCGCGGCAAAAGTCCGTATCGAAGCGAGGTTCTGTGGGAGCTGGCCCCGGCGGCCCCTGACGTTCTTGGTCTTCTCCCTCACTCTCCTCATCAGTCTGCCCCGCCTCAGGCGGAGGTCCCCGGGGTTCAGCAGCCAACCCCGGCGTTGCCCGGAGGACCTCTTCAAATGAGGGCCAATCTCGCCCCAGAATCACCGGATAGGCCAGGCCGGGTGCCAGGCCGACGACTACCCGCCGGGTAATGCCTCCCACCGTTAGCTGGGTCCAGGCACTCGGGTAAGGTCGGACATCCCCATGGATGCACTGTAATTGTATCGGCGTCAGACGGGGGTCGGCCGGTGGTCCCAGAGTTTGGCGGACCAACGTCTGGCCGCACCCTGAATCGATCAGGGCCTGTGTGGTCTGGTTCTCAACCGTCACCGGGATTATCAGCTTGGGGGCCTCCGCCCGGCGGGCCCGGCCGGCCCCTACGTAAACCTGCCCGAAACTGCAATCCATCTCGGGACAGTCTCGTTGTACATGGCCTGCTTTCCCACATCTAAAGCAGGGACCGAGCTCAGGGCGTCCACTCCGGGGAAGGCTTGTTCTGGTACCTGGGCTCCGCCGGACCTTGGGCGCTCCCTGGGTGAAGGCCGGGGTAGTCAGCCGGGGAGCTGCTTCCCAGCGTGGAGTCGGGGTTTCCTATCGGGGTCCCGGCCCGTGGTCTGGGCCTCGTGGATGGGGCATGTTCGACGCCCTTTTCTCATCCCGGGGTCGTTCGGGCCCCGAGGTAGGTGGCCGGAAGGTGGGCCCTATCGAGGCTTCAGCAGCCAGGAAACCCTCCATGAGCGCGACGGCGTCCGCTAAGGTCGTCGGTCGGTGGCGGAGTACCCAGGCCCGGCCTTTGGCCGGCAGGGTGTGAACAAACTGCTCCAACACCACCTGCTCGGTGACCTCCTCTGCCGTCCTGACGTCTGGCTGCAGCCACCTACGGCAGGCCTCCTTCAGGGTCTGGGCCACCATCCGGGGACGGGCTCCCGCCGGGTAGGTATGTCGCCTAAACCGCTGCCTAAACGTCTCCGGGCTAATGTCCAAAGCGTCTAGGACTGCAGCCTTCACGCGGTCGTAGTCGCGGGCTTCTTCGGTCGCCAGCCCCCGGTAGGCTGCTTGGGCTGTCCCGGTCAAATAGGGGGCCAGCAAGGTGGCCCACTGGTCTCTTGCCCATCCCGCCACGAGGGCCACCCGCTCAAAAGTGACCAAGAAGGCCTCCGGGTCGTCCTCTGGGCCCATCTTGGTCAGACGCAGGGGGGTCGCCAGACGCGGACCCCCCCCCCGCGCCCTCCCCCGCGGGCCATTCAGCGGGGCGGGGGGCGGGCCCGAGGAGGTGCTGCAGCTGGGTCCCAAGCTGCTGCACCAGCTGCTGTTGCTGCTCTAGCTGAGCTACCTGTTGCTGTTGCTGCTGCTGCAGCTGGGCCGCGTCTCGCTGCCGCTGCTGTTCCAGCTGGGCGGCATGCTGCTGCTGCTGCTGCAGGAGCTGAGCTGCCTGTTGCCGCTCCTGGCTTTCCACCAGCAGCTGGAACAGCCGGTCAGTCTCCATCTTCCTGGCTAAGAGGGGCGGTCCGCCGCCCTCTCACCGGCCCCTTCTCACAGGGGCAAGGGATCTAAGGTCCCTGGTCAGGTGCCACTTGTAACAGGCGGGTCCGGGGCTCAACCCTCTGAGGGGAGGAGGGGAGCCACACCGGCCCGCTGGTCTCACAGGGGGTACTCTGTCCTGTCCCTTTAAGGCGAGGTAAATGAAGACAGAGTCAGTTGGGGCTCAGTCCTTTTGCTATCAGGCTGAGCTATAGGCAGTACTAACGGTCTGGCAAAGGCCCAGGCCCTCTGGATCAGGGGCTGGGCGACAAACAGTATAAGGGCAGGCCTCTTGTAGCAGGCTGCCAGTAGCAAACAGTACAGGGGCTCAGGCCTCTTGTAGCAGGCTGCCAGTAGCAAACAGTACAGGGGCTCAGGCCTCTTGTAGCAGGCTGAGCCAGTAGCAAACAGTATAAGGGCTCAGGCCTCTTGTGGCAGGCTGAGCCAGTAGCAAACAGTATAAGGGCTCAGGCCTCTTGTAGCAGGCTGAGCCAGTAGCAAACAGTACAGGGGCTCAGGCCTCTTGTAGCAGGCCGAGCCAGTAGCAAACAGTATAAGGGCTCAGGCCTCTTGTGGCAGGCTGAGCCAGTAGCAAACAGTACAGGGGCTCAGGCCTCTTGTGGCAGGCTGAGCCAGTAGCAAACAGTATAAGGGCTCAGGCCTCTTGTGGCAGGCTGAGCCAGTAGGTAGAGGGGGACGGCTGCCACCCGTGAGTGGGGTGGCAGGGGGGACACAGGCCCACCCACTCCACTGTGTCCCGGCCCGGGGCCCTAGGCAGCGGTCGTCACCGCTGACGGTCAGTGGGGATCCTGACCGCAACACACTGACATGGGTTCAGTCTGGTCAGCAGCCTGACTGAGGTCAGCTGCCCCCGGGCCACTTCCACTATCCCCCTCTTGCCCTACCTGGTCCACGGCGTCTGGCCCCGGGAAGTCCCACTGCATGGGCTCGTCCCCGCCCGGGCTGGGAGGTAGGTCTGGTAGGCTCGTAGGAAAGTCCGGCCAAACCGGGGGCTCCTCGGGGTAACAGCACGACAGCTGGGGCGCTCCCCCGGGCTCCTCGTCGTAGGTGGCGCGGGGGAGCTCCGGCTGGTCTTCCCAGGAGCGAGGTAGGGTGCTCTCCGTCCAGTTCAGGCAGTCGCTCGGGGCTCCCGTGGTTCCTTCGGTAGGAGCTCCCTCAGGCCGGTCTGCTCTCTCCGGTGGCTGAGAGATGACTGAGCTGGGAAGCCCGGCTTTTATTCTTCCGGGTCGCCGCCTGACCCTCTGAGGGGCGGGCTCACCATGCTGTAGCCCCGCCCCTTCCTGTGTCCGGGGCTCAACCCTCTCTGGGGAGGAGGGGAGCCACACCGGCCCGCTACAGGGTCCCCCTTGGAGTTCGCTTGGGTCACTCTCTGGAAGGTGTCCCTCTGTTTGCGGCAGCTTGATGTCCTCAACCTCCATGGTTGAAGAGCCTGCAGCAGCTTGACCACAGGGCCTGGTTTAGGTTGGTTGGAGCCTCAGCGGCTTCTCTGTAGGAGGCTCCACCACCCATTTGCTCTCCTGCTCTGTCCGCCCAGACTGAACTGAGCTGCTCTCTTTTTAACTCTACCTTCACTGTGAGCATGCCCTGTGTGGAGAGCAACTCCTTAACCCTTGCTTCACCAGTGTGGGGTTTGTGCACCCCATCAAAGATGGCCCAGTTAGCTTTTGACTGTGGCATGCAAAACACAGTGCATACGTACCCCAGTCTGGCTGTGGCGAGAAATGTAAAGCAAATGTCTGGGAAAATCTAGAAACTGCTCTTCAGCAAATTCCGTAAAATGAGGAACTAGTTATTGGTGCCAACTTAAATGGATATGTTGGAAGAGACAGGAATAGACATAGGAGAGCACATGGTGACCAGGTCTATGGAACTTAAAAGACAAAGAAGAAAGGCATATTGAAACTTGCATAAGTTCATGACCTAGTAGTATCCAACACGTTCTTTTCGAAAAGAGATGAACATCTTATTACATATCTAGAGTGGAAGAACTAAAAGACAGATTGACTAATTCTTGTTTCCCAGCAGAAAACAAAAGATATAAAAGACTGCAAGGTGATTATGGGAGAGATCCCTCATCTTAGATATGTTTCACAGAACAAACATACAGAGAAAATCAAAGAGTGTAACACCAAAGATAATGTGGTGAAAACCAGAGGGTAAAGCTAAGACTACAGGGAGTTGGTTATGGAGAAGATGAGGTCAGCAGCATATGCAGAAGGAGTGGGACATTTTGGGATTTTATGGCAACAACTATACTGAAGAGTACTAAACAAGTTGTTGGTGACTCAAGAGAGAAAGCCTTTATTTAAAAAGAAATGTGGGGGTGGAATGAAGAAAGTACCAGAAGTTATAAAATGTAAGAGAACAAAGTGGAACAAATGGGACTTGGAGAAATCCGAGCATGAAAATAAATTGGAATCTAGTTGCAAAAGTGAAAACAAAGGTCTTTGAGGAACTCTACGCAAGACTTGGAACAAAGGAAGTGAAAAAAGAAGTGCATACATTGGCGAAAGCATGGGACAGAAATACCAGAAATATCAAGGATGTGAAGTTAATCAAGGATGAAAAAGGTATGGCATGGACTGATAATAGTCACAAAAAGGATTGATGGAAAAGGTATTTTTAGCAGCCGTTAAAATGAAGAAAACCCAAGAGAGCAATGCAACTTCAAAATGATGAACTTTGGTAAAGTGGAGTCTATCATATCTAATGAAGTAGCAAATGCCATAAAAGAAATGAAAAATAATAACGACCTCAATCCAGATGGAATCCTTACAGAAGCATGGAAAAAGCATGAAATAGAAGGCATCCATCTGCTGACATCCCTGTTCAGTTCAATCATGAGATGGGCAAAGATACCAAATGAGTGGAGGAAAAGTATTGTGGTGCCAATACACAAGGGAAAAGGTGATGCTGGCAATTGCACAAATTATAGAGGTATAAAGCTAATGAGTCATACAATGAAACTGTGGGAGAGAGTCATCAATAGGAGACTAAGAAGTGAAGTAGATATTAATGCAAATCAATATGACTCCATGCCAGGGAGGTTGACAATAGATGCTGTTTTTGCATTGAAGCAGCGAGTGGAAAAATTTACAGAGAAAAGGAAAAATATTCACATGGTGTTCATTGATCTGGAAAAGGCCTTTGACCAAGTCCCAAGAGAAGTCATCTGGTGCTGTATGAGGGAGAAATTGTACCAGAACTTTATGTGCAACTTGTTCAAGCGACGCATGTAGGTGCAACATCAACAGTCAAGAGTTTCTAGTGGTGAAACAGACAAATTATCGGTAAAGGTGAAAGTGCATCAGGAATCAGCACTGAGCACTTTGTTTGTCCTTGTCCTGGATATCCTCCCAAGGAACATACAGAAGGAGGCACCTTGGTGCATGCTGTTTGCAGTTGATATTCTATGCAGTGAAGAGAAATATAGTTCAGAAAAGTATCTCGATAAATGGAGAGATGGATTGGAGAGACATGGGCTCACAATAAGCAGAGGAAAAACAGAGTAGATAGTATGTAATTTCAGTAATGTGAACACTAAAAAATTGTTCTTGAAACCAGATGGGCAGACATGGAAAGTTTCAGGTATCTGAGTTACAGAATCTGGGAAAATGGAGGATGAAATTAGAGGTAGGATAATAAGTGCCTGGCTCAAATGGAGAGAGATAAGTGGTTTAGTATGTTTCAGTAAAGTGCCAGTAAGATTAAAAGAGGAAGTATATAAAACGGCGGTGCATCCAGTTTTAATGTATGGCTTTGAGTGTTGGGCAACAAAGATGAAACTTGAACAAATGATTTGTTCAGCAGAACTGCAAATGTGGAAATGGATTAGTGGTGTAAGCAAGAAAGACCACATGAGGAATGTGTATGTTAGAGACATGCTCAAAGTAACATCCATAATGAAAAAAATGAGAGAGTGCAGGCTCAGATGATTTGGTCATGTAAAGTGTGGTCCTGATAATGACAAGGTGCAAGAGTCCAACAAATCAAGATTGAAGGAAAAAGACAGGAAGGCTGACCCAAGAAGTTGTGGGAGGTCATAAAGGAAGACATGTTAGCAATGTTGTGTCATAGAAGATATGGCACTGAATAGCACTTTGGAGGGAGAAGACTTATAATAATAATTGGAGATATACCTATCTCCTAGAACTGGAAGGGACCTTGAAAGGTCATTGAGTCCAGCCCCTGCCTTCACTAGCAGGACCAAGCACTGATTTTGCCCCAGATCCCTAAGTGGCCCCCTCAAGGATTGAACTCACAGTACTAGGTTTAGCAGGCCAATGCTCAAACCATTGAGCTATCCCTCCCCCTCAAAGGTGGCCCATTTGGTAGGATTAATGCAAGAAAGAAGACTGTTAAGTACTTGCTTTAGCTACTCTGTAGATTTTGTTTATCAACACTGCTCTTTGAGGGCTGCTACTACTGAAGAAAATGAAAAAAATTGCCATTGACTTTAATAGGCTCATGATAAGGCCCTGTATAAGTACAAATTCCCCAGGACTTAGAAACAAAGACCATGTCCCTGCCCCACATAAAAGCTGATTTGCACCACTCTGCTGGTGGAAGATAGCACTAAAGCCAGTGTAGTTTGCTACAGGAGGAAAGCTCCTGTGCAGGGTATCATCAGGTGGCATAGAGCCAGCAGAGGGGGTGTTGCCAGGGTATTTCTGCTAATCCATGGCTGCTGTAATGGCTTCTTGGTGCCGTAGGCAGCCGGCCCATGTTACAGTAGCCTAATGGAGTGGCAATGTAGGATGGGAGGAGAGGGTATACTGAACTGTATCCAGTGCTTCTCAGCTGCAGCCGTGGATCAAAGCCATAAAACAGAGATGGGCCTGAGCTGCAGAAATGTGGGTTTTGATCCCCTCAGAGATGGAGTGGGTGTCTTTGGATCTGAGGTTTTAGTTAAACCCACTACAGAGATAGGTACCAGCAAATAAATTAGGTTCTGGATCTGGTTCTGATTCTGAACCACCCCAAAAATTCAGTGCCCTCAAACCCAGGGTGTTATATTCATCCTCTTTCTAAATAACAAAACAGAACTATAAATGGGTATGACTCTCATAAGTGCACTTTTCTCTCAGTAGCTTCATAGATTGTTATTGGAAATACCCTCCTTTCCCAGTAACCTGCAAAGGAAATAGGAAATGGCCCATTTGATTTCCAAAAGCAGTAATTGAATTTGGTTCATGTAATTTGATACCAGTATTATAACCGGTTTCAGAGTAGCAGCTGTGTTAGTCTGTATCCGCAAAAAGAACAGGAGTACTTGTGGCACCTTAGGGTAGGCCTATACTTACCGCGCGGGTCGACGCAGAGACTTCGACTTCTCGGAGTCCGAACTATCGCGTCTAATCAAGACGCGATAGTTCGAACTCCCCACGCGCTCCGGTCGACTCCGGAACTCCACCACCGCAAACAGCGGTGGCAGAGTCGACCCTGGAGCCGCGGACTTCGATCCCGCGGCGTCTGGATGGGTGAGTAGCCCGAACTAAGGTACTTCGACTTCAGCTACGTTATTTGTGTAGCTGAAGTCGTGTACCTTAGTTCGACCCCCGCCCCCTTAGTGTAGACCAGGCCTTAGAGATTAACAAATTTATTTGAGCATAAACTAAAACCTCTCCAGCGCATCATCAAAGATCTACAACCTATCCTGAAAGATGATCCCTCACTCTCACAGATCTTGGGAGACAGACCAGTCCTCGCTTACAGACAGCCCCACAACCTGAAGCAAATACTCACTAGCAACCACACACCACACAACAAAAACACTAACCCAGGAACCTATCCTTGCAACAAAGCCCAATGTCAACTCTGTCCACATATTTATTCAAATGACACTATCATAGGACCTAATCACATTAGCCACACCATCAGGGGCTTGTTCACCTGCACATCTACCAATGTGATATATGCCATCATGTGCCAGCAATGCCCCTCTGCCATGTACATTGGCCAAACTGGACAGTCTCTACTCAAAATAATAAATGGACACAAATCTGATGGCAGGAATCATAATATTCAAAAACCAGTAGAAACTTCAACCTCTCTGGTCACTCAGTAACAGACTTAATGGTGGCAATTTTGCAACAGAAAAGCTTCAAAAACAGACTCCAACGAGAAACTGCTGAGCTTGAATTAATATGCAAACTAGATACCATTAACTTGGGTTTGAATAGAGATTGGGAGTGGCTGGGTCATTACACATATTGAATCTATTTCCCCATGTTAAATATCCTCACACCTTCTTGTCAACTGTCTAAAATGGGCCATCTTGATTATCACTACAAAAGTTTTTTTTCTCCTGCTAATAATAGCTCATCTTAATTAAGTAGCCTCTTACAGTTGGTATGGCTACTTCTACTTTTTCATGTTCTCTGTATGTATATATATCTTCTTACTATGTTCCATTCTATGCATCTGATGAAGTGGGCTGTAGCCCACGAAAGCTTATGGTCAAATAAATTTGTTAGTCTCTAAGGTGCCACAAGTACTCCTAGTACAGTACAGTACATATGACAGACACTCATATCACATCATGCCATAGATTTACTTAGAAAAAAAGGCCTAGTAAGCCAAAATATTTGGTCAAAGTATAGCACTTTGTCATTGCTTTTTGAAAAAAAATGTTGTATTGAAACTACTTCTCAAGGTATTAAAAAAACTATGATTATAGTCTCATGCATGACAGCCTGTTGAAAATCTTCTTGTCTGGGATATATTTAGTCTGGCTATAACTGTAGTTTGCATCTGCCAAAGAAGGATCACAGTGTGAGCTTTCCAAATGCCTGAAGAATGTAACTTGACATAAATAGGGTAGCTCCAAATTGGCTGTAATAGAAATGTTCATCCTGGCTATATGTGGGTGTGACACTAAGCATGCCTGTAGTCACACCCTACACACTACTGTAATAATCTTTGTACAAAATATGCCTTGTGATGTATCATTTGAAAACTAACAACTGACTGGAAATTAATGTTCTTGTGTACTGTATGTACAAGGTGTGTATGAAGAATTACAGATATATGCTAGAATTATGACTAAAGTGTGTTTAATCCTGACATGTAAGGGGGAGTTGGTACAGAGGTCTGTTATAGACAAAGGAATATGTTTCCCCACCTGGGAGCTACATCCAAAGACAATGAGAATGCATTTACATAGAGTGTAAACAGACCCATCAAGTAATAAGTGATGGAGGCACTAACAACTGGGGAGGGGATAGCGTGGCCTCTACTCCCGGCAGAAGAGAGAAGCTTGGTCTGGGTTTTACTTTTCAGAGAATAGCTTGAAAAGGTTTATTGGTCTATAAAGACAGGGGGCTGAACCTCAAGTGATAAGCAATTGAATCAACTGATTATATGTACTTTTACTGTATTATAGAAGTGTACAGAGCTTTCTGAAAGCTAATGACACATTGGTGATTAATATAATTGTGAAATGTAAGTTTTAACACTATATAAGGAACTATGGATACTCACTGATATTTGGCTTTATAGGTTGCCTAGACAGGAAGGAATATCACAGCTATCTACCCATCTCCTATGTAAGTTAAGCATGGTGGAATCAGAAACAATGGAAACCCCATTTAAGTTGAAATCGTACAGGGGAATGGGAAGCCCACAGGAAGGGAAGAACAGCATGAGGACATCTTGCTCCTTAAACAAAGTCACTGAACTTTGAAAGACATAAGCAAAGAGCGAAGCCATCTATGGTGTCCTTCTCTAGAGAGACACAAGAGGAAAGAGCTTTTGCATGGTGAGAAAGAGGAGTACTTCAACAAAGGGGGAGGCGGTTGAAGTCTCTGGATCTGAAAATAGGTGAGAAATCTGCTTAGGCAAAAGATCTTTTACTTAAGAAGACAAGGGAAGCCAGGACTTTATACTTTTGTGGAAGCTGCTGGCTGAGGGAAAGTCAGCCACACCTGGGAAGAGAATGACTGGTGAGAGAAATCACCTTGAACAAAGCCTGTTTCTTGCTGGATTAAGTTTTAGACTTTTAGATTTATGTTTCACTTTTATTTGCTTGTAATCCTTTTACTTGGCACCATTTAACCTATGTCTTATTGTTAATAAATTTGTTTTATTTTACTATGAACCAACTCAGTGCTGTGTTTGAAGGGAAGGGTGTATTTACTCCAGTTAAGTTAATAAGCTGTGATGTGGTTTTGTCTCTTTACAGGAGCAACAAACCTTTTTATTCCCCTTAGCTGTCCAGGAGAGGGCTGGACACTTAGAATCATAGAATCATAGAATCTCAGGGTTGGAAGGGACCTCAGGAGGTCATCTAGTCCAACCCCCTGCTCAAAGCAGGACCAAACCCAACTAAATCATCCCAGCCAGGGATTTGTCAAGCCTGACCTTAAAAACCTCTAAGGAAGGAGATTCCACTACCTCCCTAGGTAACCCATTCCAGTTCTTCACCACCCTACTAGTGAAAAAGTTTTTCCTAATATCCAACCTAACCCCCCCCCCTGCAACTTGAGACCATTACTCCTTGTTCTGTCATCTTCTACCACTGAGAACAGTCTAGATCCATCCTCTTTGGAACCCCCTTTCAGGTAGTTGAAAGCAGCTATCAAATCCCCCCTCATTCTTCTCTTCTGCAGACTAAACAATCCCAGTTCCCTCAGCCTCTCCTCATAAGTCATGTGCTCCAGCCCCCTAATCATTTTTGTTGCCCTCCGCTGGACTCTCTCCAATTTATCCACATCCTTCTTGTAGTGTGGGGCCCAAAACTGGACACAGTACTCCAAATGAGGCCTCACCAGTGCTGAATAGAGGGGAATGATCACATCCCTCGATCTGCTGGAAATGCCCCTACTTATACAACCCAAAATGCCATTAGCCTTCTTGGCAACAAGGGCACACTGTTGACTCATATTCAGCTTTTCGTCCACCGTAACCCCTAGGTCCTTTTCTGCAGAACTGCTGCCCAGCCATTCAGTCCCTAGTCTGTAGCAGTGCATGGGATTCTTCCGTCCTAAGTGCAGGACTCTGCACTTGTCCTTGTTGAACCTCATCATATTTCTTTTGGCCCAATCCTCTAATTTGTCTAGGTTCCTCTGTATCCTAGCCCTACCCTCCAGCATATCAACCACTCCTCCCAGTTTAGTGTCATCTGCAAACTTGCTAAGGGTGCAGTCCACACCATCCTCCAGATCGTTAATGAAGATATTGAATAAAACTGGCCCCAGCACCGACCCTTGGGGCACTCCACTTGATACCGGCTGCCAACTAGACATGGAACCATTGATCACTACCCGTTGAGCCCGACCATCTAGCCAGTTTTCTATCCACCTTACCGTCCATTCATCCAGCCCAGACTTCTTTAACTTGCTGGCAAGAATACTGTGGGAGACTGTATCAAAAGCTTTGCTAAAGTCCAGAAATAGCACATCCACTGCTTTCCCCTCATCCACAGCGCCGGTTATCTCGTCATAGAAGGCAATTAGGTTAGTCAGGCATGACTTGCCCTTGGTGAATCCATGCTGACTGTTCCTGATCACTTTCCCCTCCTTTAAGTGGTTCAGGATTGATTCCTTGAGGACCTGTTCCATGATTTTTCCAGGGACTGAGGTGAGACTGACTGGCCTGTAGTTCCCTGGATCTTCCTTCTTCCCTTTTTTAAAGATGGGCACTACATTAGCTTTTTTCCAGGCATCCGGGACCTCCCCCGATTGCCATGATTTTTCAAAGATAATGGCCAATGGCTCTGCAATCTCATCGGCCAACTCCTTTAGCACCCTCGGATGCAGTGCATCCGGCCCCATGGACTTGTGCTCGTCCAGCTTTCCTAAATAGCCCCGAACTACTTCTTTCTCCACAGAGAGCTGGTCACCTCCTCCCCATACCGTGCTGCAGAGTGCAGCTGTCTGGGAGCTGACCTTGTCTGTGAAGACAGAGGCAAAAAAAGCATTGAGTACACTAGCTTTCTCCACATCCTCTGTCACTAGGTTCCCTCCCTCATTCAGCAAGGGGCCCACACTTACCTTGACTTTCTTCCTGTTGCTAACATACCTAAAGAAACCCTTCTTGTTACTCCTAACATCTCCGGCTAGCTGCAACTCCAAGTGTGATTTGGCCTTCCTGATTTCACACCTGCATGCCTGAACAATACTTTTATATTCCTCCCTGGTTATTTGTCCAATCTTCCACTTCTTGTAAGCTGTTCTTTTGTGTTTAAGACGAGCAAGGATTTCACTGTTAAGCCAAGCTGGTCGCCTGCCATATTTACTTTTCTTCCTACACATCGGGATGGTTTGTTCCTGCAACCTCAATAAGGTTTCTTTGAAATACAGCCAGCTTTCCTCGACTCCTTTCCCCGTCATGTTATTCTCCCAGGGGACCTTGCCCATCAGTTCCCTGAGGGAGTCGAAGTCTGCTTTTCTGAAGTCCAGGGTCTCTGTTCTACTGCTTTCCCTTTTTCCTTGTGTCAGGATCCTGAAGTCGACCATCTCATGGTCACTGCCTCCCAGGTTCCCATCCACTATTGCTTCCTCTACTATTTCTTCCCTGTTTGTGAGCAGCAGGTCAAGAAGAGCTTTTCCCCTAGTTGGTTCCTCCAGCACTTCAGGGCACATGGTTCTGGAGAAATTCAGCACTAGGAGTGTGCTTGAGTCATCTTGATGGTTGTAACCAAGGCTGCTGGAAGCCAGAGTGTGACTGATGTGTTGCTGGCAGACTGTTGGGAACAGAGTCTCCTGGACCAGGGCTGCAGCTCTACACAGACACTCGGGGTGTGACCTGCATGCTGGTAGGCTGGTTGGGAGCTACAGCAACAAAGCATTGTGAGGCACCCAGGATTATAGCGCATGTGGTGACAACACCTCACTGGTCTGGATTGCTCCCCCGACTGTCACAGTGGGATGATGAAAAGCAATTGCCATAATTATGTGCATTCATTTATTGCTAATTTTAACAAATGCTGCTATACTTGTTAATAGAAAAGGTGACATGAATGCCAGTGTAATACAAGCTCCATCTCAGTTAATACAAGGCTATTTTGCACTTGTCTTCAGTGGTTGCTACTGGGTTGGTGATTAAGTTATTCTGTTCAAAACACGGCAAAACACCAAAACATGTAAATGCTTGAGTATATACATAGCATATATAAGGTTTTCATGGATGGAGCTAATTTTAGTGTAATGTAGAATGCTTTTGGACTGAAGAAACCAAATACTAATTGGCTACAACACATCTAATAAGAGTCAATAGGATCTGGAAATTACACCTTAAGTATATTTTCCGAGGCATTTTTAAAGTCATGGAAGCCCCACCTTCCATATGACATGATGGATTCTCCATCACTGACAAGTTTTAGATTGGATGTACTTCTAAAATATATGTACTGGGAATTATTTTGGGGGAAGTTTTAGAGCCTGTGTGATACAGGAGGTCAGATTAGATGCTCAGTGTGGTCCCTTCTGGCCTTGAAATCTATGAATCTATACCTTATTCTTATAAGCTTTCCCTTATTTTCTAGATGGTCATGCGTACACTTTTCCTGTACTATTACATACATATCATAGCAACTGATACTATGAGCAAAAGTAGTATAGCAGTGATTACTCCATTATAGTGATATGTGAGTGCTTTACGTTTATTCAGTACCCTCTATCTTAGGTAGTGGTATTTCTGATGTATACCACTCAAGATATTCTGTGCAACACATTCTGTGGAGTTGCAGTGTAAGTCTGAAAAGTGGCTGTACTATCACCATAATTCTCACATTGAGGAGCAAGGCAAATTCCCACTGAGATAAATTGTACACATTGGATCAGAGAACAGAATCATTAATCTACTAATTGAATGAGTGTCGATTCATTTGGATTTATGGTGCCTGAAAGAGAAACAATAGTCTCTCCTGACATGTTTTCCCTGGTAAACCTTATTCCCCATTTCTAGATAAAGGCCTTTGCACTTCCAGAGGGGTGTAAAATTGCCTTAATCTCAATATGCATCTGGCTTAGTATGTATTTAAAGGGTTAGGTAGAAAAATCCTTAGAGATATGATAACTGTGGCCTGAACCTATGGGTTGCATTAATAACTGGAAAATACTAGCAGAAGAAATCCTAGGATTTCAGTTAGTCAGATTGAATGGAGTGGATGTCTTTGAGAAACAATGACACAAACTACAATTACAGGGGAAAAATCTTTCTGTACATTTAATGCAATGAAAGTATCCAGCTATCAGACTAAGCAGAGCCTCCATAATCAGACACTGAGGGAAACTGTGCACATCCAGACTTATGCTAGATAGCTACAAGAGTGGGTCCACAAGTCCTGATCTCTAACAGTCATTCTTGAAACTCAGTGACAGCCAACATGCAAACATGTAGCTGATACGTACGAGATGCTGGTTTTTGTGCTTGTTCTCACTTACAAAACATGATAGTGTTTTTAAGACTTAATTTTTAATCTTAAGTGACTGGTATTAGGAAGAACATTTCCTTTATTTGCTTTCCTTAGGAGCAGAGGTTTTCCATGCCCGGTTTTTAAACCTGTCCCTCTATTTTATGCCTTTTTAAGCAATATGATTGATTACCTTTTGCTTCAGCAGATCAAAGAATAAATTTGCTTCTTGGATCTATATTTTTTCTCTTTCTAGATGCGTGAAAGTCTTAAAACTTGCACATATAGGGAGAATACTGGAGTCAGAGTTGACCCTCAGAATCAGGCCCCAAAGTCTGAATAAACTGTGTTGTGAACTATAATTACAGTGGTATTTCTAAAGTAGACATTAGAGGCCACGTTTATCTCTGTTCACTGCTGAAGTCAGGGAAGTTACAGGAGTGATGAATCTGGTCCACAGCATAATGAGAAAAAAATAAAAATAAACCCCAGTACCTATATATATAAATATACATATTTTGATGTTACACATTTTAAAATGCATCTGTGTATGCTATTAGGCAGAACTGGTAAAATATTAATAAAGACTGTTCACAAACCTTTGTTGAATTCTGAACAGCTATTCAATTCAGCCATGTTCATATCCCTAGTTATTTGCTGTTTGCAAACAATTCCTGTTCACACTAGGGTTTGTGGAAAGGCTATTCTTCCGTATGAACAAAGGCCATGTTAACAAGACTCGACACTATTTGCTATTCTCCAGTTTTAAAAGATTCACCCATTCAGTCAGGGAGTAGAAACAATTCTTGTGACTTATGTAACTATTCACAGACCACTGATAATAAATATCCAAACAGTTCATAGGCTGAAAGCGGTTTGTATAAATTGTTGTTGAACATTTCTGAATAGTACCCAGATTTGAACTATCTAAAGCTTCAGTGCTGAGTGTAGGACCAGGCAGGAAGGAATGGCAAAGGGGACCGTGTGCCATCTTTGCACTAACTGAACACCTCATTTGATGGGGCTCGTTTGACCCCACAACCAGGGGCGGCTCCAGGCCCCAGCACGCCAAGCACGTGCTTGGGGTGGCATGCCACGGGGGGCGCTCTGCCGGTCGCTGAGAGGGGGGCAGGCGGCTCCGGTGGACCTCCCAGAGGCGTGCCTGTGGAGGGTCCGCTGGTCCCGTGGCTTCGGTGGAGCATCCGCAGGCACGCCTGCGGGAGGTCCACCAGAGCCGCGGGACCAGCGGACCCTCCGCAGGCACGCCTGCGGGAGGTCCACCAGAGCCGCGGGACCAGCGGACCCTCCGCAGGCACGTCTGTGGGAGGTCCACTAGAGCCGCGGGACTGGCGACCGGCAGAGCGCCCCCCGCGGCGTGCCGCTGTGCTTGGGGCGGCGAAATGGCTAGAGCCGCCCCTGCCCACAACATACCTCAGGGTTGATGTAACTGATGGCCACCTGCAATAGACTGGCAGTCAGGGACTGCCGGATGAAAAGTGGTCTTGTGGTTAAGGCAGTGGACTGAGACTCAAGAAGCATGGATTCAGTTCCTGCCTACACCACAGACTCACTGTGACCTTGGGCAGTCACTTATTTTCTCTTTGACACCAGTCACTTTCTAAAAAGTGGGGATAATAATACTCCCCTACACACAGAGCGATGGTAGAAAAAATGCAAATTTATTTTGAAGAGCCTCAGGGGCCAGCCAGCTCTACGAAACTCAGAGATTGCTCTATGCCAGAGGAATTCCCTGTTGATCAATTAGGCCAGGCTACCAAGGCAGAGGATCTAGATCAAAGGGTATATCTGCACTCCAAAGTAAAACTCACAACACCGAGTCTCAGAGTCTGGGTCAATTGGCTCGGGCTTGTGGGGCTTGGGATGTGGGGCTAAAAATAGCAGTGTTTATGTTCAGACTTGAGTTGTACCCTGGGCTCTGAAACCTGGTGTGGTGGAAGGATCTCAAAGCACAGGCTTTAGCTGCAGCCCAAACATGTAAACTGCTATTTTCAGCCCTGAAGCCAGAGTCCCATGATTTTCTGTGTAGATATACCCTATGACTTTGTACCAAAAAGTAGCATGCAGAATAAAAGGATATATTTTACTCACAACAAATAATTCAGCCATTTGTAGAAACAGGCCTTTAAAAACATGTTTCCATAAGATAACATGTACCTAAATGACATTCTAAAAATACCCTAAATTTATTGCACAATATGACTAAGCAAAGCAAGCAACTGATCTGCGCATCCACTACTTTTGTAAGTTGTTATTGGAATTTTTGATCACTAAATTTTGCAAATGATACTACTGGCTATAGTCCAACAAAATGTTCCTGCTTTGCTGACAACCTCACTACTCCAGTACCCTTGTTGTCTCCAAGTCTTTCCTGAGCAGACCATTAGTCATGATGTATCACAATCATTGGGGTTTTTGAATAGCACCCAGCTAGAACAACAGCACCAAACCCCTCAATGACTGTGATATATCATGACTAACAGTCTGCTCACGAAAGCCTTGGAGACAACAAGGATACTGGAGTAGTGAGGTCATCTGCAAAGCAGGAACATTTTACTGGATTATAGCCAGTAGAATCATTTGCACAATTTAGTGATCAAAAATTCCAATAAAAACTTACAAAAGTAATGGATGCGCAGATCAGTTGTGTGGCTTAGTCATATGAAGCTGACATGACAATTGAGTTTGCAATTTCCTGGCTTTTCATTTAGTTTTAAGCCACAGCCTTAATGCTATTTGTTAGGTTCTATGGAGGCTGTAGGCCCTTCCAAGGTGCTCTGCAAGAACGAGGCCCATACACACTGTGAGTTATTGGCTTTAATGAAGGTAAAGTGACACACCTGCAATGGGGACTTCAAGCATTGCTGTCACGGAGGCAGGGAACCCAGCGCCCCGGAGCTCGGCCTGGTACGGAGTCCAAAAGCAAGCACAAAGCATGCTCATATTTATATAAACAGCAGCAAATCAGCTCATGCATAATGCAATAGGGACTTTCCACCTTCCGGGGCCACCCCCTTGGCCAACAGCCTAGGGGCTTTCCACGCAGTGGTTCTAACCAGTTATAGCAGGTTGGAACTAGCATGCCGTGCCCTACAATAACCGGGCGCTGAGAAAGCGGAGCTGCCTAAGCTAGGCCGTAACAAAATCTTCCGTGGTTTCCTGTCCTCCTACACTATTTCAACCTAGTTTTAGTGGTATTAATTCAGTTGTGTTCAAAGAAGTTACTGTTGCGAACTAGGTGTATCTAAATGAATGCTTTGCTACTGATAGACAAAAAATATCCCTGTTAACTCAGCATAGCATATACTGCTACCTGTGTAGGCAATTTTCTGATTAACAATATTATAGAAAGTGCAACCATGTTATATAGATGAATTAAAAGTAATTTAAAAGTACTGCATGAGTAATGAATGCTTTAGAAAAATAAAGTTATAATTTTCCTTCAATAATTGCTCTGCAGTCTATTGTACTTGACCTCATTTTGGTAAGGGAAACAGAAGAAGTGTTGTTGTCAAGTAAATAAAATATTTATGGACCTATTGTAACATACGAAAAAATGACAGGTGATTCTCAAATGCTTCAGAGATTTAAGAGCTTATCTCATGGTATTTTTGTATTTAGCATCTCTGCCAAAAGTAGGAAATGCATAGACGGACCAAAAAAATTAAAAAAGCTTACTGTGTTTGTTTAAGCCTTAAAGTAAGTTTTTATTCAGTTTGCTTTAAAGATGGAGCCAGTCATGTTATCCACACCAATTTGTGCAGCTGTATAAGGAAGGTACCCAGGTCATATGACCTTGACCTTATCACCTATATTCCTTGCTGCTTGGATTCCTTTATTTCCAAATTTTCATGAGAATGTATGTCTTAGTTTCAGTATAAAATATGGAGAGTCACATATGCGTGGGTGGGTGGGGAGGGCGCACGTATTCAACTTTCAGTTTTGCACAATGCTCTTCCAAACTCTTCCCTAAATGAATCCCAGTTGTAAATCTAGCCCTATGGTTCCTTTACCTGTCAATAGCTTATCACTTATGAAAATGACTTAAAATAAGCATCTAATTGTCAAGTATGTCTAGACAGGGAGATACAATAGATTGGATAGACAAAGGATACAGCTCCATGCCTTATTGTTAAAATGCCAACAATCTATGCTGTACATAAATAATAATAACTATTTATTATTTATGCAGTACCATAAGTGTGCATGGGCTTTAAAGTCATGGCTTGTAGAATTATTAATGAACCAAACATGAAATATTTTAAATATGCTCAAAAGACCTAAACTGGCTTGAGCCCCAGCTGAGGATGAAAGCAAGCTCAAAGCAACTGGGGAGCTATGAGAATATACAACATATTCCGAGTGGGGCAGACATGGTCTGCATGCACAGCTGTTCCATGCATTTACAAAAAGCTAATGCATTAAATAGTTAATCTTTCATTAACAGCGTGTAATCAGTTGGCATGATTTGCTCAACCCCCGAGAACACTGGGGACTGCACTCCAGAGACTGTAGTTTCAAGCCCCAGGATTATTAGCTCTTTTGAGAAACCTTACCTTACTGTCAGCATTTTTAGATACTAAAAAGGCTGCTACCCCTCATGTCTGCCCCATAAGAAACAGAAAAGATATGGAGTAAAGAAGAGAGGGGGTGGGGAGAGAAGGAAGGAGAAAGCAAGACAAACTTTTCACCTTTGTTGGTACTGAATGTGGGATCAATACTGAGTTATGAAAAGACTTTACAGATTTGTCTGTGGATTACTGCATCTCATCAGCAGCACCTGCATTCAGAAGGAGTGATGAAGAGGCTGGGCGTGGGGGATGGGACTCAGAGCTGAAAATGTTCTTCAAACATGTTTTTCCCTTTGCAAAGATGCTGCAACCTACCTCTCCAAATGAGAAATATAGTGAAGAGACCAACTAGTGGTGGTGGGAGAATGGGAAGGGATGAGGGGAGGGGGGAGATGATACTCAAGGAAGACTTGTCTCTCTCTTCCACTAGTTACAGCCACTGGGGTTTAATGCGATCTATAAACTCATCTGTCTGTTTACATACCAGCAAATGATACGTCTCTCTGATCCACTTACGTTTTCAAGCCTAATGTATACACAGGGCACTGACGTTGTGTATACAAGACACAGAGATAGCTGGGGGCTGTGTGCTGTCCCTGCTTTCACAGCACACTGTCACTCTTATAAATAAAGCATTCGCTCGGGTAAAGAGTCTGCGAGCCAGAGAGCCCATTGCGTGCAAATCCAGCTCAGTGCCCGAGCTTCCTCAGGGTTGAAGCTAATCCTAACTGACATGTTACAGTAAAAGTACTTTATAAAATCAATATTAAATTCACAGCCCTTGACATCCTGGGACATCAAAGATAAAGGGGAAATAAGCCGTGGAGTAAACACTCCTGCAGCTATGCCAGTTGCTCAAGGAGGGAGGCACAGAAAGACATGGGAGACCATGGGGTAAATTAGAACACTACTAGCCTTGTTTTTATATCAAGGTCTTGACAGCAATAAAAACATTATAAAAACAGCACGCAAACTCTTACAGACACACAAAAAAATAGCAGGAAGGACCCACTAACTTACAGCTTCATATAACCTGTTAAGCCGAAGGGATGTAACTCTACCTTCGCAAGGCACAACATTCTCTCTCTTTTTCTCTCTCTCTCTCCCTCCCCTCCCCCCAATAAATTATACTTAAGGATGATTACATAAAATAGCACGTCACCAGCCTGAAGAAATATTGGGGGAGGAGTTGTGCAATTTTGATCTGATAATATTGTTTCCTTCTAATGTATACACAGGTGCATTTCACAATCATCTGGACCCACACAAAGCCAAACATTGTGATGTTTGTGTTCTGGATGTGAAACTCAAATAGTGCGGGATATTAGGTTGGGAGGAGGTGGAATCGCAGGTCCTCTGCTTCACATATGAAATTGCTGTGTAACCAGAAGTGATCCTTCCCATGGTGAATGACATTGGCTTTTGGTTCATGGCACCAGGCAGACCAGGGTCAGCATTGGTGGGGATAATATACTTCTAGCTCCTTCTCTTCTCACCTCCTCCAAGCTTCTTTCTACGATGTGAGGAGCTCACATCAGCCAATACACCCTGCATAAGGCCATGCACACAATGACCAGAAATGAGCAATTGCTGGAGAATTGAATCATGGACCATGAAGATAAGCTACATTTAGTCATTTTATGATTCACAAAGCTTTTGGATCTGGAGTCTTTAAGTCACCATTTTTTAAAAAACTGCAGTTTGAGCTTATGGCTGTTCCACCCCAATAGATCAGTCCTGAACCAGCTCCCAGGACAGACCTATTTCAAATCAAAACATTTCCTTCATAAAGCAAACTTAGCGAAATTGGACATTAAAACAGTGTAAAAATTCACTCTTTTTGCCTAGTGAAATTTACCAAAGTTATACTAAGTGAAAAAAAATTTCCAGCCCCAGCAATTTAATTTTCACAGCAAAGCCTACAGTTATAGATCACTTGTGTTAGAATGCAGGTGCAAACACGTGTGAAGGAGGTGCAGAGTTGAAGGTCAAAGAGGTCAAACAGCTTTCTGCATTACATGATCCATCTTGCCCTCACTGATTGACACTGCTGACTGTCACAACTGGGAGACTTTGGAGAGGGAAGGAAGGGGATGGTAACATGGCTATTAGAATGGAAATCTGAAGACAGTGCCCCAGTAGCCCCTAGTTTTTCTTTTACTTCTGTCTGCTTATAAAAGTTTTTTTCGTTCTTTCCCTTTGTTTAGTCAGAGACAAGAGGGAGTGAAATGGGAGCCAATGGGAGTGAAAGTGCAGATGGATGGAGAAAGGGAATGATGGGGTTATGCCTGGAGCTGGCAGACAAAACCATGGTACTTAAAGTAGGAGCCACATTATCTCTCATGATGGGAAAGCACCTTAAATGATTCCCCCTTGTTCGGAATGCAGAACTCCAACACTTTGAGGAGCAAATGAGAAGCACTAAGAGCACCAAACAAAGACAAGACTCAGAAAGGCTACTTGTAGCATGTCCCCTTACTATGCATTTAGGGCTCAATACTGCTCCTATTGAAATCAATGGGAGTTTTGGTACTGACCATGAGCGGAAACAGCATTGGGCCCTTGCTCCCAAAACAGCCCCCACAAAACTTTAGCCTAAGGCCACTGTTTTCTCTAGGAAATATAAGAACACTGCTTCACTTTCTCCATCTATAAAATGGGATAACATTAATGTCTGTACCCCAGAAGGGCAAGGAAAAGCTACATTCATTAACATTTGTAAAATGCTTTGTGATCCTCAGATGAAAGGCACAACATGAAGTATCATTATTATTAATACACCTGCCTGTTGCCCCCTTTATGTTTTAACCTTAGTTCTTTTCTGTGTTTCACTTTTAATGTCACCCAGAGTTAAACATTCAAAGAACTACTTTATACTAAATCTTACATTATCTGTAGGGGTGACTCAGTATAAAGATCAGATCACTGGAGTATTCAAAATGCGGTGCTTGGAAGATTTTGAAGATCAGTGAGTTGTTCATTTAATTAACTGTTTGGAATGGGTACAGCACAACCCAGCAGTCACTCCTCCTATAACCTAAGTTATCTCTTATCAGTGAAAGCTTCACTCTCATCCAAGGTTTGCTTTTTTAAATTCTGCCTGCAAGGACACTACTTTGATGTTGTAGGATAAGGATGGGATCAAAGACTGGACACCAAGATGCAGCTGTTTGGTTGAACTGAATTTGGAAACAACCTGAAAAATGCGTCATCCAATGTATAAAGAAGGGAAGGATAACTACTCCAATTGTGTGTGCTGAAGGACAGAGCCAGGCAACCCAGAATGCACTGCACACCTTTGGCCTTGGGGAAGACCCAAAATGTAAGACTTGAAGATGGCAGGCAGTCCCAGAGAGACCTTCTTGTATCTAAAGAATTTCAAGAAAGCTAGGAATTTTGTTGAGGATTAAGGGGAAGGCAGATACTTATCCAGACAGATTCAGTGTTGACAGAGGTTCAGATGTGATTACTTTTGGTGGTTTAGGTTGGCACTTAAAATGTGCTTTCTGAACTGTTTTCCCCATCTCTAGTCCTGAACTGGTATTCTCAAACTGTAGCCTTGCTATCACTATTTCAGAGATTTTGTTGGTGTGATACTTCATGTGATACTTTGTGAATCGGATACCAATTGAAATTAGTTATTTAGGTCTGGAGCCACAGAGGGCCTGAGCATTGCAATGTCTAACCAATAAGCACCTAGAAAATCACTTGAACAACACTGGGATACACAAAGCCTGAGTTAGGTACCCTCACTCCCTGTATAAAGAGAGGGGACAAATAGGCACCTAAGAATGGGATCCACACAAGGCAGCATGCTACACACTGCTTAAGCTAGCCAATGGGAGATGGCAACAAGAGAGGTGTATCCTAAGCACAGCTGCTCTCACAGGACTCAGTGTCTAAGTCTGGGCTGCAGCAATGTGCCTGTCTCTGTTTGCAATCAACTAGTAGAACTGTCCTCCTGGAGTCAGGCAGCTTAGGCACAGAAGCTGCTTCTTGCAAGAGGAGGAGGAGGAGGAGGTAGTTGTGGCTTCCTTATAACTTTTAGCACAGCAACTAGAGAACTCACATGGGCTGTGGGAGACCCAGGCCCAATTGCCCCTCTTCCTGAGGGGGAAGAAAAGATTTGAACAGGGGCTTCCCACTTCTCAGGAGAGAGAAGGCTATGACACTGGGCTATGGTTTAGTCTGATATAGAACTCCCTTAATCTCTGCTGTTGCAGCTGTTCCAATTAAATATGGTACAGATACTTAAATAGCCATTGGGCCATAGAGAAAGAATAAAAATGACTATGTAGCCTTGTGGGTAGGGCACCCACCTAGGAGGGTCCTGTGCTCCAGTGAGTTATTTATCCACTGCATCTCTGACCATGGTGGTAGCCAGGGCTGGCTCCAGGCACCAGCCCAGCAACCAGCTGCTTGGGGAGGCCAACGGTGAGGGGCGGCAGGTCCGGGTCTTTGGCTGCGGGTCCCTCACTCCCTCTCTGAGCGAAGGAGCAGCCGCCGAATTGCTGCCGAAGACTGAAGCTGCGGCGGTAGTGCCACAGATCGCGATCATGGCTTTTTTTTTTTTTTACTTTTTGCTGCTTGGGGCAGCAAAAACCCTGAAGCCGGCCCTGGTGGTAGCAGTAGAGATGGAGATGTAAGTAGAAAGCACATTTGGGTACTGTTACATTCTGAAGTAATAGATAAGAGCCATACTTCTATTTGTTCCCCCAAGGAATAACACTTCAAATGAGATTTCTTTTACAAGGTATCCTAGCGGGTAAAACAATATGTTCAACATCAAGTGGAGAGGCAAAACATTACACAGCATTATTAAAAAGTTATACAACCACAAATCCTAAACTGACTGGTAAACAAATAATTTATAATAGCCTTTTCAAGCAGTTTAGTTATGAATAACTCAAAAATTAGTTAATAGCTCCTTGGAACATGAGCTCAGAGCAAATTTCTTTGCCTTTAAGTAGTATATTTTTCTACCTCCTTTGCTGTCAGGTTTACCAACTATTGCCTGGCTCTACCCTTTATTTTCCTTCAAGCAAGGTTTGAGTTAGTATGAATTTCTTGACCATCCAATAGGTGTGACTACAGCACGTTGTAAGGCAAATACTTTCTCTTCACCACCCCCAAGAAAAGGAATGATTCCTCTCCTCTGGGTTTCCAGTCTCTTGCTGGTTCTTGTTGCAAGATAAAATATGAGGTTCAAACAGGGCCGCCCGGGGGGGGGGGGGGGGAGGGCAAGTGGAGCAATTTGTCCCGGGACCCACAGGGGCCCTGCGAGCCCTGGCCTGGTGGCGGTCCGGGTGTTCGGCGGCATTTCAGCGGTGGGGGGCCCTTCAGTCGCTTCGAGTCTTTGGTGGCATTTCGGCGGTGGGGGGCCCTTCAGTGCTGCCGAAGACACAGAGCGACTGAAGGGCCCCCCGCTGCCGAAATGCCGCCAAAGACCCGGACCGCCGCCAGGTGAGTACAAGCGCCGCAGCTCCCCTGCTTTGCCCCAGGCCCCCTGAATCCTCTGGGCAGCCCTGGGTTCAAAGCCAGGTCTTTGTTTGGTATTGCATAATGTTGTTTTTAGCTCACCAAGCCAACCTGATATGCTGATGTTTATGGTTCATTTCTAGGCAGCCATATGTTAGAATCTCAGCTATGAGGTCTATGAACTGCAGTGGACTATTGTAATTAATAGTCTTTTACTGCAGCTTATATTCTGATATGGTCACATAAGTAAAATGCATATATGTGGACATCTAGCTGCTATATTAAACTAATGTCTGTACACAAAATTGGCCCAATGTAGGCATCACAGTGTTATGGTGATTGCTATTAAAAAACTCAACATTTGCATACAGTCACTATTCAAGGGTATCTATGATGCCATAATTACATATAGGGAATAATATCCCTGTTACCACTGCGAATTTATGAATTACAGGTAAATGTTGACTTTTTAGTGACCGCACCTCTATCTGAACCAGAACTGAGATACTTTGGCTTAGCTGTGTGTCAGAAACCCATGCTGTTTGTTCATACTCCTGAGCACCAAATGCATCTCCATAGTTTTCAAAGATACAGTGGCTTCCAAGGTTTACCTTTCTTCTTTCTGCATAGAGGGAAGAGAATTAAAACAAGAACAATTGTTCCTAGAGAGCCAGATGGTCCCAGTTGTGTTCCACCGGCGATTAACTTTTAAACAGATCTTTCTGTAGTTTATGAAGCAAGTGTAAGTACTTCAGCAATCTCCAGAGAGATTCATAATGAATCATAGTTAAATTTTGTTTATAGTGACACTGATGATCCTCTGATGCACATGCTAAATGTTGATTTGGTAGAATCATAATACAACCATTCATATACTGAAGAATACCTACGCATACATTGAAAAAAATATATTACCAACCTCAGACATAGTAAATACCATCCAAATTAATTAGGGCTGTCAAAGAATTAAAAAAAAATCACAATTAACCATGAGATTAGTCACACTGTTAATCAATAATAGAATACCAATTAAAATTTATTATAAATATTTTTAGATACTTTTCTACATTTTCAAATATATTGATTTCAATTACAACACTGAAAACAAAGTATACAGTGCTCACTTTATATTATTATTTTTGATTGCAAATATCTGCACTGCAAAAAAGATAAATAAAAGAAATAGTATTTTTCAGTTCACCTCTTACAATTAGTGTAGTGTAATTTCTTTATTGTGAAAGGGCAATTTACAAATGTAGTTGTTTTTAAACATAACTGCATTAAAATAAAAACAATGTAAAACTTAGAGCCTACAAGTCGAAGCGTGAAGGGGCATACAAATGTTTATCTGGCACATAAATACCTTGCAGCGCTGGCTACAATAGTGCCATGCGAACACCATTTCTCATTTCAGGTGACATTGTAAATAAGAAGTGGGCAGCGTTATCTCCTGTAAATGTAAACAAACTTGTTTGTCTTTGTGATATGGCTGAACAAGAAGTAGGACTGAGTGGACTTGTATGAGGTGAATTGAAAAATACTATTTCTTTTCTTTATCTTTTTTATAGTGCAAATATTTGTAAAGTGAGCACTGTACACTTTGTAGTCCATGTAATTGAAATTCATATATTTGAAAATGTAGAAAAACATCCAAAAATATTTATAATAAATTTAAATTGGTATTCTATTATTGTTTAATAGTGCACTTAAAACGACGATTAATCATAACTATTTTTAAATCTAGTTACTGGTACTGTGTTTTGTGTTAATTGCATGCATTAACTGCAATTAATTGATGATCCTAAAATTAATATAAATTCACTTCTATGATAATTATACTTGTAAATACCAAATATGAAATAACAGTCAATTGTATCATTATACTCATAGGCAAACACATATACAATTACACTATATCATCAAGTATAGCCTATTTCAATTTCATTTTAAATTAAAGGTCTAAAACCAAACATCTATATGGATGACTCATACTGTGTTTAAAATGTGATCACAGCTTCAGATCTCAAAACTATTAAGTTCAATCCAAGTAATTTCCTCTCAGCGTTTCCTCCTTTCATCCCAAGTTTCTTCTTCTTAACCAAAAAGTACCAAACAAAGAAGTTTAAATAAGTCCATCAAATAATTAAGGGTGAAATTCCATAAGCCTTTTTCGCAGTGAGTAATTTTTATTTATATCAGTAAGACTATTTGCATGAGCAAATGCTGTTCAAGCTGAGTAAGGGTTGCAGAATTTCCCCCAAAGTATTAACACCTAGAAAAAATACTCATTTTCATAATAAAAACCCAGAAATGTTTGTTAACAGAATAGTCAGGTTTGAAAGAGCAAAAGCGAAATTGCATTCATTTATAGCAAAGGATCCAGTTTTCCTCTTTCATCTTCTTTGCACAATAATTTTAATTTCAAAAGATTTCTCCGTAGTTATCTCAAAAGCTAGAGATCTCCGGACAATGTGAAAGTGGTAAAATCCAACAAACCAAGCCAGAGACTGTTCAACAAAATCTGCCACCTGAGACAACACTTAAATGTGCTGCCCATCACGCCTCTCCAAATTTGGCCTGGCCACCTCTTTCTCATCACGGAGGGGCAGCTTGGCCAAATCTGAGTTGGTGGCATTGCGACCTGGCACGTGGGGTCACAACACCACTCAAATTTAGCCTCATGATGGAAGTGTGGCCAGTTCAAATCTGCTGCCTAGCTTGTTGATAGCTAGTGCAGACTCTGAATCTAGATGACAGAGGATCAAGTATTCTTGTCCTGAATTGGCAATTCTAAGTCACAGGTTTAAATCCAGCTCAGATGTTGTGACCTCTTGTAGGCTCTTTAGTGACCTATATGAAATGAATGACACAGTCTCAGTCCAGTTCTTAATAGGAAGGTGGCCACACAAAATTCCCACTATGCTGGCACTAATCGTCATCCTCCTTAAGTGTTTCATCAGAGAGGCCAAAAGGTAAAAGACACTGGAGAATGAACTATCGTGTCCCCACCTCTCATGGAGTAGGGAAGCCTATGCTTTTGCAGCCTGTGCTGTACTAGCTGTGCATAAATAAGATTTTGGTTTTAGGACAATCAATGTGGCATCTTTCAGAAGCATTCACTTTACATAAAAAAGAAAAAAGTACATATCTATAATTACACTAGAACTGTACATTGATATTAGTAGGCCAGTGGTCTACCCCTGTCACGTGTGACTTCTAATTTTTCCTCTTTCAACAGGGTGGTTTATTCACACTTTCTCTCCTGCTATAAAACAGTTTATCTAGTCTTAGGCTAAATCAAATTCCAACACTTCTGGGGTCATCAAAGGTCCTAGCAAAACGAACATTTCAACCAATGCAGTCCTTCGTCCTTCCTTGGCCACAGCATAACTCCAGTGTCTGTGCGACCTCCTCCCCTTGATTGCAAGTTTACCCCTCTTAACCACATTGCCTCTACATGGCCTGTCAGTGCCATAAGGGAGTCCATTCCCTCCCTCTATCATGACACCACCTCTAGGACCATAAATCTCAAAGTAGACCTGTGCTTTAGACCCCCGTAGTGCAGATTGCTGCTCTGTGTAGACAAGCTCTTCATATGTGTTTGCACAGTGCCTAGCACAGCAGGACCCTATTCTCAGTTGGCCTCCAAATGTTACTGTGGTTCAGATAAAGTACAAAATGTAATACAAACATAAGAATAAGAAGATATTAAGGCTCAGGCTGTAAAGGAGAAACACATTATACAGAAGAAAGCTGCTATAGATATTTATAGGTCCACTTAGAGACCTGCCACTGGCTCTTCTCTCGCACCAGTCTAAATCAGAACTTAGTCTGACATAACACCAATGGGAGGGGAGAGAAGGCCATTTATGTATAACCGTCTGTTGTATCATTTATGTTATTCCCAGTAAAATCAACAATAGTAATGTGTCCATTAATATACTCTCAACATTTAAAAATTACATTAAAATACATTTCAAGCGCTTTTGCAGTCATTTCAAATAATAATTAGTAAAATAGTTTGATGCAATATTCCAAATTGGATAACAAAGCATAGATTAAGCTAAAATTCAAATGACTGAGAAAGAAATACAATCCTTAGACCAAATATTCTGTGAAAAACAGAAGCCAGGTATGATTTATCTCTCTACAAGGTCTGTATTGTCACCTACGCATGTTGGCTAACAATATTTTGTACAAATGTAATTAAAATGGAATGTGGTAGAGAGAAATTGGAAATAACATATAAACACATGATATACATGTTGCTTATTAGAAAGGGAACTATAGTACTGGAGACAACGCATATATAAATACAGGGCATAGCAACACATTTATCTCTCAACAAAATGACTATGATAGACTTGAAGATGGCATGTCCCAGGTTCCTGCCACTTTCAGTAATGTAGAGATGGACATGATTCTTCATAGGGAAGAAAGAGTCTTTCACGTATAGGTCAAATTCTGCCCTAACTTGCACCCCACTCAATCTTATGGCAATCTTTGGCCCACAGTGCTTTTGAAATACTCAAAAAATGAACCCAACTTCATTAGCAGAACAACATATGGGCTACAGTCTCCCTGGTGTATATCGACATAAATGAAGTTATGCTAAGGATGAGTTTGGCTCAGTGGGTTGACATATGATGTATTAAAAAAAGTGTGCACGAATTAGAGGGAGAACAAATTCAGTACTCTGAATTCAATGGTGCATCCCCTTTTGCAGCCTCAAAGACTGATCCTGAAATACTACAACTGAGCATCAGTGGGAAGTCAATGAGACAGCTCACAATAGTGAGCACTATATTTGGCAGTGTTTTCAGGATTAGGCCCCTATCTGCATATATATTTACATATGATTGATTCAATACTACTTCTCCGAAAGCTTATTCTTGACATCTAACTTTATCTTTCAGGTGACCATATGTATTATGGAGTGAACAACTGACTGTTAAGCAATTGCAGTTAATCATTCTTAGTAGTAAAAGCCTGTTAATTATAAACACTTCTAAAGAGGCTTGTACAGACAGCAGCCATCTTACACATCTCTGATATCCTTCTGTTTAGAACATTTCAGTAAGTTTGCTATACACATTTTGGATTGCAGTGTATCAGAGCATTGTAAATTGATCCATTCTAGTTGAACTCTTCTTCACAACTATGAGGGTGAGAATTTTGATTTAATGAAAGCTTAAATGCCTCAAAGAGCAGAACCACACCTTGCTGTGGCACAGACAGACATTTCTTACAGTTATTCTGAAAAGGTATATTCAGTACTTTCATTTAGAATGTGTTTGGAAGTTTGTTTTCTAGTCTTCACTGTAGTTTGGAAAATTATTACTAGGTATTTCAGGTTTTTCTATCCTAGACTAGGGAGCAAGTTGGATACGTAGACATTTCGGTCCAATCTGGTTCCTTTTTCTGTCACTGAGTTTTTACAGATACAGTATGCACAATGGCAACTAGACATGGAAGAAAAGATACTTCCTGCCAAACACACAGTAATTTACAACACCAGTCTAAGCAAACTGACTACTAAAAAAGTGTTAGTGCATCACTAGTAAGATATACCAATTAAGCACCATTAGGATAAACTAAGCCAAATTCATCCCTGGTGTAAATCCATTGATTTCACTAAAAAAATCACCAGGGTTGAATCTGGTCTACTATCTCTAAATCAAAACTTTTTTTAAATTAACATGTTTACTTGATAAGATTACAAATTAGGTTTGCCAGCTGGCATGCTATAATAAGAGTATAGGGACAACTAGAATTAGTACCCTATGTTTTCATTACACATTTATGTCAGTTCATGATGGAAGAAGTTCAAAGGCATTTGAGACATATATTAGCACACAAACTCTTGTTGCTTTCCATCTCTTTTCTGAATTATCCATACATGTTGGGTTTGCCTAAAAGTGGTTGAAAATGACTTGAAAACAAACGTCACCAGGAGATTTCTGTAATACTAGGCTTGAAATACCGTGAGAATAGCTTCCTCCAGTAGTCTGTCACTTCTACTTCTCATCAGTCTAAGGTACTTGTCTGGCCCTGTGATGAGATCTACAAGCACCACACCAAACACAGGTAAGAAAAAGTAAAGAAACCTCCTTGCCTGCAGAGAGCAAAACCAGCCCTATCCTGGCTCAGCCACAAGAAACATCAGTTATGGAGAGACACGACCTAACCTACTGAAGCTAATGAGGACAAGGCCAAGTATAAAGATGGATAAACAAGAAGAGAGCAGGCAGCAAAGCTTGGGGCTTCAAGGGAGTAATGAATCTCTGCCAGCTTGACAAGAACTAGCACCAGGCTTCCTCTGAAAGTCTTTTCTATATGTCTTTTTTGGGGTATAGGAAGAGACACTAATTGTAGAATTGTGTTTTCATTTCCTTTAGTTTTGTTTTATGTGTTATCTTCTTGTACCTTTTTCATGAATTGTTCAATATGGTTTTCATTGTATTTTGAAAATCTCTCTGCTACTAACATTACCCCCTGCAGATTTAAATATTTGTGGGCTGGTTGCAGTCTGCCATTATTGGAGAGCCCTTGACTTTGAAATCTACTCCCCCTTGCTGGTTCAACAAAGATTGAGGTTTGTTGACCTTCACAATATACAGGAAAACTCATCCATTTGCATAGATTTTTGCCTAAAAGGGTGGGCTGGAGAGCGTAAGGGTTTTTAGGAGGGGAGATGCTCATTGAGTTCTCTGATTAGATTTTTGGCTGAGACTATTAATTGACATTGGGGGTGTTTGTGACATTGGGATTCATCTTATTTTTGTACATGCCCTTGAAGATACTGGCTTCATGTTTTTCATAATGTCATAGGTCTCACCCCCACTTGGAGCTGTTGGGTTCACAAGATGGGGACCTGCATGGATCCTTCTAAACTTAAATTCTAGTTTAGATCTGGTAAAAGCTGCCACCACCCAATAATGTACGTGTATTGGGACACAGTCCTTCCCCAAAATCCTTGGGGATCCCAAGAGCCCCAAATCCATGGAGTTCTTACACCTAGGAGAAATAAACCATTCCCCCTGCTTCCTCTCCCCTCCCTTTTCCTAGGAGAGATACCGGGATCCAACTACAGAGGGATGCCTCCCTCCTCCCCTTTCCCTGAGAATCCACCCAAGGAAAGATCAACCAAGTCCTTAACAGAAAAGATTTATTAAAGAATAAAAAAAAGTAAACTGCCTCTGTAATACCAAAATGGAACAATACACAGGGTCTAAACTTATTAATCTCTGGAGAGAATCCCCCCCCCCTCCTTTCTTTCTCAGTAAAAGCAAAGTAACAGCAAACAGAAATAAAGAATTTCCTTCAGCAAACACTCAATTGCAAATGTAGAAATCAAATTATAAGACTAATCCGCCTTTCTAATTAATACTCACTATTGGATAGTAGGAACTACTCCAGGAGAACTTGGAGACATGACTGGCCTCTCTTAGATCCAAAGAGAGCACAGAGCCAACAAGGAACACAGACAAAGGCTTCCCTCCACAGAGATTTGAAATTATCCTGTCCCTTGATTGGTCCTCTGGTCAGGTGTTTCTCAGGTTACTGAGCTTGTTAACCCTTTCCAGGTAAAAGAGACCTTAACCCTGATCTGTTTATTTATGACACATAATTATAAAGAGTGATGAGTGCCCTTTCTCCTTTGGAATAGCAGTTAGGCATGAAATAGTCCAGATCAGCAGATTTTCAGGGCATGGTGCAAGTCACATATTTTTTAAGAGGGCCATTGAAGCAGCAAAGATTAGTCAAGATGATGTAAAAGGAAAGTGGGGAAATTGTCTTAGTTTTGTGCTGAATGGTTATACAGTCTTATGATATGTTGTGATTTTGCTACTTATTTTGATTAGAGCGGCATGAAATCTCAAATGCAACATTTCCGCATTTTTTTGTGGACAAAAAGTTGAAATGTTCAAATTTTACATGGAACAATAAAATAAAAAAAAATTTCTTTGGAAATGTTGAAATGTTTTGGACATCCCCAAATTGAAAAGTTTCATTTGGGTTATTGAATTGGCCCCAAATGCTTTATTCCAAGTCAGTTCAATATTAAACTGCATAGTTTGCATAGTAGTGCATTGCCTCTTTGTAGTTTGGGAGCCTGATGCCCCCATACTCCCTAATAAGCCAGAATCCTTGGGTGGACTACATATCCCATTATGCACCACACAGTAGGCAATTCACATTGCATTATGGGAGATGTAGTCTTCTGGGGAGCCGATCCTTTTCAAAAGAATGAGGACTCGAAATATAAGTCCCATAAGGCAATGTGCTGATAGGGAAATACATCTTAATGTTTTGTTGAACTGATTCAAAACTAAACATTTCAGTTCAACAAAATAAAATATAGTGATAGAAAATCACAATTGTTTGGCAGATTTTGTGGAATTTGAATTTTGTGTTGCAAAATCATTCTGATAGAAATTTTCTGATCAGCTCTAATTTTGATGCATTGAAATTCACTGTATTTTCAAATTATTGCCAGGGGCACCCATCACTAACAGATGGGCACCTCTTGTTGTCATGGTACACATATAAATAAATAATAAAAGTATGTTCTTTGTGGAGTGATATTTACAGTATCCTATACAAGGTTTGAGTATCTCACCTGAGAGAGGTGTCAGGAGTCCAGGGTATTGTGCTAAAATGGCTTGAGTCCTTCCTGGAGGGACACACCCAAAGAGTAGTGATGGGAAATTGCACCTCTACCACTATACCCCTCGTCTGTGGCATTCCACACTGATCAGTTCTCTTTCTGGTCCTTTTCAACCTCTACATACAACCACTAGGAACTGGTCAAATTACATGGACTCAGATGTTACCAATATGCAGATAGCTCTGTCTACCTTTCACCACATACAACAATACCACTATCAACAAGATGGCTAGTGCTTGAATGTGATCCACTCCTGAATGAAGAACAGCTGGCTGAAACTGAACCTGAGCAAAACAGGAGTGATGCTGCTGGGCCGAGGAAGATATTTTGAAGTGTTTGCAATCGTGGTGCAATCTGCTTTGATTGAAGGTTCAAATCCACAGTTGGTCAATTCAGGCTGTAGTTTAGGCATACTCTTGGATTCCTCACTGATGCTGAGCTTTCACATTGCAATGATCACAAGTAATGCTTTCTACTATCTTTGGTTGGCTAGGAAACTCTGCTTCCTGGCGGATGAAGATCTGGCCTCAGTTGCCCATGACTTTGTCACCTTTTCGCTGGATTACGGCAATGTGATAAACCTGGTTATAAAACCTTCAGTATTTAGGACACTCTAACTAGTACAAAATGCTGAAGTGCATCTTCTCAGCAACATAGGCTACTCTGAACACAATACACTTCTATTTTCTACACTGAATTTTGAATCAAATTCAAGGTCTCAGTCCTTAGCTTCAAAGAGCTGCATGGACTGGGCCCAGGTTACTTAAAAGGCTATTAAAAGCTCTGGGACGAAGACCGTGATCGACAACTTCGCTCCTCTGGCACAATGGAACCCTCAATAATAATTGTAAAGCTTATCTGTGCAGGAGACAGAACATCCTCCGGAGGCAGTCTGAGACTGTGGAATGAACTCTCCCAGGAACTAAGGACGATCACAAACCTCACTACTTTATGCTCAAAGTGCAAGGCATATTTCTTTGATCTTGCCATCTCTAGTATATACACATAGCAACAGGTATATTTAAGAAAACACACAAACAAACAAAAATCCTACAACCTACCAAAACAAGACACTCCACTCCATAAATTTCTTAGTATGATTCATAAAAGGTTTAGTCATCTATATGGATAATGAGAGCATCCACAGTTAAGTTGATCAGATATATATTCTTTTTTTTCTTTTTGTAACAGAATATTAAACCCCTGTGTTTCATGCTTCAAGCCATAAGCCAACTACTAAAACTGATGGGACTAAAAAAGAAAATTCCCTATGGACTGGTTATTTCACAATTGTGCCATATGGGATTTCTTGCACCTTCCTCTCAAGCATCTGGTACTTGCCTTTGTCAGAGACAGGATACTGGACAAGATGGACCACTGGTCTGTTCCAGTATGGTAATTCTGATGTTCCACAGTCTGCCAGTTATTCATTGGTTATAATAATTAAATAGTTTTAAATCCCAAGTTGATTCACAGAAAATGGAAATGTTTCACAATTCTTTCACAAGCCCTCAAAAGCCAACATTTACCAAACACTGTGTTTGGAAAATACAATTTGACCAGTTTTAAAGAGATTGCCCTCCATAAGTGAAATAGTTGATCTTACCTATTTGTATATTTTCTGACTTGCACATTATTATTATTAATTTTTTTTTGGTACCAATAAGAAGCGAAATACTGGAATCAGAAAAAACAATTATCAAGAGTTAGGTAACACACACACCTACATATAAATACATACATATATATATATTTATATATGGACAGCAGCCCACTGGAAACCAGAGCAAGACAGAAGGTAGGCAGAAGAAAATGCCTTGAAGAGTTTACAGCCACGGTGTAGTCTCCTTTGTTTAAAGGTACACACTCACAAATGGGCATTTCAGTCTATAGTTTAGCATTCCTTTCTCATTCTAATCTTAAGAACATAAGAAAGGCCGTACCAGGTCAGACCAAAGGTCCATCTAGCCCAGTATCTGTCTACCGACAGTGGCCAATGCCAGGTGCCCCAGAGGGAGTGAATCTAACAGGCAATGATCAAGTGATCTCTCTCCTGCCATCCATCTCCATTCTCTGACGAACAGAGGCTAGGGACACCATTCTTACCCATTCTGGCTAATAGCCATTTATGGACTTAGCCACCATGAATTTATCCAGTTCCCTTTTAAACATTGTTATAGTCCTAGCCTTCACAACCTCCTCAGGTAAGGAGTTCCACAAGTTGACTGTGCGCTGCGTGAAGAAGAACTTCCTTTTATTTGTTTTAAACCTGCTGCCTATTAATTTCATTTGGTGATCCCTAGTTCTTGTATTATGGGAATAAGTAAATAACTTTTCCTTATCCACTTTCTCAACATCACTCATGATTTTATATACCTCTATCACGTCCCCCCTTAGTCTTCTCTTTTCCAAGCTGAAGAGTCCTAGCCTCTTTAATCTTTCCTCGTATGGGACCCTCTCTAAACCCCTAAACATTTTAGTTGCCCTTTTCTGAACCTTTTCTAGTGCTAGAATATATTTTTTGAGGTGAGGAGACCACATCTGTACACAGTATTCGAGATGTGGGCGTACCATGGATTTATATAAGGGCAATAATATATTCTCAGTCTTATTCTCTATCCCCTTTTTAATGATTCCTAACATCCTGTTTGCTTTTTTGACCGCCTCTGCACACTGCGTGGACATCTTCAGAGAACTATCCATGATGACGCCAAGATCTTTTTCCTGACTCATTGTAGCTAAATTACCCCCATCATGTTGTATGTATAGTTGGGGTTATTTTTTCCAATGTGCATTACTTTACATTTATCCACATTAAATTTCATTTGCCATTTTGTTGCCCAATCACTTAGATTTGTGAGATCTTTTTGAAGTTCTTCACAATCTGCTTTGGTCTTAACTATCTTGAGAAGTTTAGTATCATCTGCAAACTTGGCCACCTCACTGTTTACCCCTTTCTCCAGATCATTTATGAATAAATTGAATAGGATTGGTCCTAGGACTGACCCTTGGGGAACACCACTAGTTACCCCTCTCCATTCTGAGAATTTACCATTAATTCCTACCCTTTGTTCCCTGTCCTTTAACCAATTCTCAATCCATGAAAGGACCTTCCCTTTTATCCCATGACAGCTTAATTTATGTAAGAGCCTTTGGTGAGGGACCTTGTCAAAGGCTTTCTGGAAATCCAAGTACACTATGTCCACCGGATCTCCCTTGTCCACATGTTTGTTGACCCCTTCAAAGAATTCTAATAGATTAGTAAGACACGATTTCCCTTTACAGAAACCATGTTGACTATTGCTCAAGAGTTTATGTTTATCTATATTCTGACAATTTTATTCTTTACTATTGTTTCAGCTAATTTGCCCGGTACCGACGTTAGACTTACCGGTCTGTAATTGCCGGGATCACCCCTAGAGCCCTTTTTAAATATTGGCGTTACATTAGCTAACTTCCAGTCATTGGGTACCGAAGCCGATTTAAAGGACAGGTTACAAACCTTAGTTAATAGTTCCGCAACTTCACATTTGAGTTCTTTCAGAACTCTTGGGTGAATGCCATCTGGTCCCGGTGACTTGTTAATGTTGAGTTTATCAATTAATTCCAAAACCTCCTCTAGTGACACTTCAATCTGTGACAGTTCCTCAGATTTTTCTTAATTTGGGGTATACATTGAAGTTGGGCCTCTATTATGGGGTCTTTAAAAAGGGCCCATGCAACTTGCAGGGATTTCACTTTAGTCACTGTACCTTTTAACTTTTGTCTAACTAACCCTTGTCTGCAAGTAATTTTCTATCATTTTCAGTTACCTAAGAGACTCAGTCCCATCCTGGTGAATGATTGCAGGCTCAGATACACCAGCCTTTTTCACATCCTATCTTGACTGCATTAATGCAATGCACCTGGCCATGAAGCCACCAGCCCATGGGAAATTCCTATTAGCACAGCACACTGTAGTGTCTCCCCTCAGCAACATGGTCTGCCAGAAGCACACCAGAACTGTTCTCTGCTCTCTTCACTGACTTTCCATAGAACATTGGCCCAAGTTTAAGGTCTTGGTTCTTATTGTCAAGGTGCTACATGACCTGGTCTCAGGATTAATTAAAGATCACCTACAGCTCTAGGATGAAGGAAGAAGTTGGCAGCTCTGCTATTCACATACAATGGGACTTTCTACCAAACATGTCCAGCTTTTCTGTGCAGGAGACACTGCTTTCTTGGGGGCTGGTCCAAGACTATGGAATCGACTCTTGAATTAATTTACATAGACTAAATTGGCTCAAAGAGTCAAAGGTGTTAACATGACATTGAAACTGTCCAAGATTAAAAACAGTTTTAAACAAGGTTTGGGGTTTGGTGTACAGAGACCTCAGCCTGCTTAGTACCATGTCAAACACATTATTAAAATCTTTTTATTAAAAATATGGGGAGGGGGGGCGGGGAAGGGATGAAAAATAGTTAAAGCATTTGAAATGTGAAGTATTAAGTAAGGCTTTATTTTTAACAACATCCCCTGTTCCCTTTCCCTCTAGCTGGAGAGAGTATAAGGAAACACCCATCTGACAGTCTCTTTGCTGGTATTAACTGTCCTTTTTGGGGGAAAAGAGAGAAAGTTAGCTGAGATGGGCTGCAGCTGTTATTGCTGTTGTTCTTGAAGTCTGATCCCATTTTCTATTACACAAAGCAAGACAAACACACACAAAAGGGGGAAGAAAAGAACAGCAAAGATAGAAAATGCAGCTTCTGCCTCTGGTGTTAACCCTCACTTGCAACCTCACTGCTGAAAAACGATGGGCACCACACATGGTCTTATCTGCCACTCCAAGACCCGGCAAACTTGTACCAGCATTGGGCTGTTTAGGGCATTGCTTTTAGCTACCTCTTCCTAGTCACAGGCTTACAGCAGTTGTTGCACAATATACAGTCTTGGCTAGGGATTAAATTCTCACAGAGTATTTCCCAGAGCCCCAGGACTTGGAGCTTTTGCCCCGTGAGAGGACAGAGATGGGTGCCAGGGCTTGGGACTTCGGGTTTGAAAATATTTACCAGAGCTCCGCTCCAGATAGCTCTGACTGAATTTAAGCCCTGGTCTTGGCCAGCTAAGCCAGACTCTTATTAGACAGAAGGCAAAAGGAGAAAGCCAGAAAAGAGAAGAAATAAGATGGGGAAGGAAAATGACACTGGGTGGGGGCAAGGTGACAGAGTCTTACATCCCAGGTAGTGTTTGGGATTTAGCCTGAGCTGGTGGAGTTGACAATGGCATCTTGCTCCCTCTCTCTCACCCAGTCTGCTCAGGATATCTCTCAGGATTAGGTGTGGGGGTCTCAGGAAAGTGGCAGCCAGGATGTTGAGGCTTATTCCTTTCCCTTTTCTTGTCTTTCAGTCATTCAGCATTGCAGTAGTCACTTTTCCCAGCCAAAATCTATTTTTGATGACCCCGAAAGGAAATGATGGGTGGAACAGTCCACTCCTTATCTTGTCCACCAATTAGGCCTCATTTCTGACACATCAGTTCTGGTTCACTGATTTCAGGTCCCACACTTCTCTTATGTATGAGACATGGTCTTAACATGGTCCTTGAATTATATCAGCAGGCCTTTTGGTTTAAACTAATTCAGTTTTTCTGCTTTCCTTTTACACCTTTTCATATTTTTGTTTGTTTGTGACATTTTATGAACTTTCAGTCACTTTTTACAGTTGAGATTACGATTAGGGTAAATTTTGTAGGCCCAGTTATTACAATTCCTCCCACAAGAACTAAGGACCATTACAAACCTCACCACCATCTGATCAAAGTGCAAGGCACACTCCTTTACCTTGCCGTCTCTAAGAAAAACACAGAGCAGAGTGCACATTAAAAAGAAAAATCCCTGAAAACAGAACCCTAACAAAACACTCCACTATACACACAATATTCCCACTGCGGGGGAGAATGATAGGAAGAACAGACAACATGTGACAGATGTTAATTACGTTGCCTTACGCACTATTAGAAGATGCTCAGATACTATGGTGATGAGGGGGATGTAAGAACTAATATAGAATAGAATTTTGGATAATCCTATAAAAAAGCCTTATCCCGCAACCATTACTCACTGGAATAGATCTAATGTAGTTAATGGGACTACTTGTGTGAATAACTACTACACAGGTCATAGGATCTATTTATTTATTGTCAAACTGTGATAAAGCTTGTGCAGGAACATTAGACAATGTAGTATTAACTCAAAAATATTTTAAGTGGAAAAAAGTGTCATAAAGTTAATAACATAGGGCTTGTGGTTGAAGCAGATTTTGTCTTTACCACTACAAAGAAAAAAAACAAAAATAAAACTCAGTCTGAGAACAAGGTTGAGACATTTCAGCCTACAAGATATCTTACCAAAATTATGACTTTCTGGAGAGGAAAAAGGCCCAACAATGACCCATCTTTTCATATTCTTGAAGAATTAGCCTGGGCAGAGCTCAGCAGCCTAATCTCAAACTAATTATATGAATGGAGTTGAAATGCAGCACTCCACCCAAGGGTAGCAATTGCATTACTCCTGAGGGCATTGTGTCAAAAAAATTAAAAATTCTGCACACAGTATTTTAAAATGCTGCAACATTCTGCAAATTTTATTTTCAAATAAATGTGGAAGCTCCAGCCTGCCATTGGGGAGCACAGGCCACTCACTACACGGAAGTGGGAGATCACTGTGCAGCTCCTCCTTGGGACATAGACTCAGCAGTGAGGCGGCGTCCAACCCTGACACAGCACAAGGACCGGGCCTGCCCCAGAAACAAAACAGGGCTCTGTCCCTCCATGCCAGGTGCACCAGGATCCAAGTGAGGAGGGGCTTAGTGAGTGGGGTTGAGGTGTGAGTTGAGAGGGTTCTGTGTGGGGAAATCTGGGTGTGGGTGGCTCAGTGGGGAATCCAGGTGTGTGGGTATCTGGATGCACAGGGGCTTGTTTGGGGGTTCTGGATGCAGTGGTAATGGGACTCTGCAGGGGGGTCCAGGTGAAGGTGGTTGGGGCTCAGCGGGGTGGGGAGTCTGAATGTTGGGGAGAATAGAGCTCAGCAGGGAGGTCTGGGTGTGGGGAGTTTAGTGGGAGGTTTCAGATGCTGGGGAGAGTGGGGCTTAGTGATGTTGGGATCCAGGTGCAGCTGGTTGCGGCTTGGGGGGGCATTTCTGGGTGTGTGGAGGGTGAGGCTCGGTAGGAGGGTCTGAATGCACAGGGGTTGGGTGGATGTGAGAGCAGCTCTCTGTACAGTGATCCCTCCCCCTGCAGCTGAAGAGTGATGGGTGCAGGAAACACTGGGGGTGGGGTAGTTTACAGAGCTTCCTACAGCTGGGGGAGAAATCTGGGGGTAGGTCTGACCCAGCCCTGGATGCCATGCAAGGGAAGAGGAAGTTCCTTCCTCCCCAACCCAGCCGGGACAAGCAGCTGAGCCCAGTGCATTGTAGGAGCCACCAGACATGTCTTCTCCAGTCCCGCTCCCTGCCCCACAGTGATTTACCTCTCTGCTGGCTGCCCTGGGCACACAAAACATACTGCTGGGGAGGGTTGCATGACCACTCTTGTGGCTTCTCTTTGCTTCCCCATCAGAAAGTCATTTTTCTGTGGAGAAGCAAAGAAATCTGCGGGGGACATAAATTCTGTGCATATGCAGTGGTGCAGAATTCCCCCAGGAGTACTGCATGCAGGGCTGGCTCTAGGCACCAGCAAACCAAGCACGTGCTTGGGGTGGCACATTTTCAGGGGTGGCATTCCAGGCATTTTTTTTGTTTTTGCTTTGGGCTGCAAAAGCCTAGAGCTGGCCCTATCAGCAGCAGCAGCATGTCGTGCGCGGGGGGCGCCCTGGGGTCGCTGAGGTTCACGCTGCAGGAAGCAGCGCCCACACCTTGTGGCTGGGCCGTGCAGGCTTCGAGTGGCGGACACTCAGACTGGGGGCCACCCCTTGAGACACTCGGAGCCGCCTGCAGGTGTCGCAGGACGACCACCCCCGGCGCCGCAGCTGGGGCTGGGCAAAGCAGCCCAAGTCACCCAGGGACTGCGGCAGGGCGGCCAGAAGCAGCAGCAGCAGCAGGGTCATAGAGGGTGGGGCGCTGCCATGCAGGACCCACATCCTGCTCTCCAGGGCTCCGTTCCCTCTAGGGCTACCCTACCCTGGCTCCTCAGCCCCCTGCCGAGGTGGTCCCCCGGCTCTGCCTTCCCGGGTCCCAGACGGTCCTGGGGGCAGGAGCCCTGGCTGGAAGGACCCTAGGCTGAGGAGCGGCCTAGGAGCCCCGCTGCTTACTCCAATCCTGCCAGCGCCGGACCAGCTGGAGGTGAGGGGGGAGCAGGCGGAGTCAGCACTGGTGCAGGGGAGCCCAGTGCTGGGGTGTCAGGGGGTGTGGGTGGGGGGGAAGAGCCCAGGACTGGGATGGCAGGGGTGTGGGTGGGGAGGGCACTGGTTGGGGGTGAGAGCCCAGGGCTGGGGTGGGGGGCAGCCAATTTTTTTTTGCTTGGAGCGGCAAAAAACCTAGAGCTGGCCCTGGCTGCATGGAAAGGATTAAGAAACTATAGAGAATTCATACATTAGAAACTAGAGACAGCCAAAGTAGAATTAAAAATTTTAAAAATCTCTGAGGCTAAATTCTCCATTCTGTTAAGGCCACTTTGTACAGCTTCAGAGCTCTTAAATTGGATAGACATTTCCAGTGGAAAATTCCCTACATACAGGAAATCTACACTGGTGGGAGAGTCCCACACTAGCTATCCTCTGCTCAGCTAGCAAGAGAGGGCCTTCTGGAGGAAGGGGTCTGATGTGCTTGGCTATAGTGGAAAATCAAGCCTGAATATTTACACCCATGGGGTTCACAAAACTAGTGCAAATTTGCAATATATATTAATAAATAAAATAAACAAATCAAAAAATTATTTCCCAGACCCTGCTTTGTATTAGAGAAAGAATAAGCCCCTAAATGCTAGACTTGCAGAAGTGGGTAACCTATATACAATATGCATACAGTATTCACTTTTTCATTAGAATTTCTAACCTTGCTGTTCCTTCTGAAATTGCCTACCTGTCTTTGTCATCACTCTATTTGCTCTCTGATCCACATATGTAATCCTGTCCTGCCTGGTTTTTATGCCAGGGCTTTTAGGCTCCCGGGTGGTGGAGCTAGGAGTGTGGAAGCCCTGGCTTGACTCAGGGCTCTCAGGGTCCACGGATACGGGACAGCCCCACTGTGCAGACTGGCCTGGCCAACTGGTTTTCTCAGCTATCATATTCCTGCAGCCTGATGAGCCATCTGCTCTGATTCCAGAAGCCCAGGGGTTCCCAGCACAGGGCAGTTCTCAAGGCAGGACTGCCCTGGAAGCACTGGCAGAGGCTGTGTGAAATTGACTTGATTGTTGTCGGTTTCACTGCTGATATTCAGGGAGCACTGAATCTGACAAGAATCATGTCAATTTTGCTCAGCAGCTGCTGGGGTTCCAGGGAGCATTTTTCATTTCAGAAACACCATATTTCAGTGTGTCTGAAACAAAACATTTTCTGCATCTCTGATTCATGGGAAATTTAAAAAAAATTGGTTTCTTTCTGAACTGAAATCAAATTTTCAAAACTTGATGATCACTTGTTCTGTTCATTTCCTCGGGGGCACCTGGCATTGGCCACTGTCGGAAGACAGGATACTGGGCTAGATGGACCTCTGGTGTGACCCAGTACTGCCATTCTTATTTTCTTATGAAATGTCAAAAATTTCTGAAAACTAAAATTTCGGGTTTTGGCTAGTTCAGCTAGTGGAATACGTACAATTTCATATTGCAGGAGAAACTCTGATAAAACAAAGATGCTAGTGGCCCATATATGAAGGATATGAAGTTTGTACCTTCTCCATCTATTGAAAAGTAAAAAAAACAATTTTAACTGAAAGTTTCAGGACAAGAACCTCAGTCACCTTTGACTTGATATGAAACCCACCATGAAATCTTGCCATCAGCAGGGTTCTAACCCCTTTAAACTAAATTGGAACACACAATAATTATTTTCAGTAAAATACATTTTAGCTGTAATGTAGTTTGTGTATAACTCCCCACCACAAATCTGTAAGTCAATCTCCACTTCTGAGAACACTGCTGACATCTGTTTAAATGCCAGACTGTCCACAACCTGGTAGAATTCTAACTCATATTCAGTATCACATCAAAATATTAAGATGCAAAATAAGATGAAGATTAAGATACAATCCAAAGTGGTCATGGAGAGATTGACATTTAAATTTCATCTTTTCCCCACCTTTTCTGTTACACTAGTCACCCTAGATTTTTAACTGGATTCAGTTAAGATTGTATAAAATCTGTCTTCAGTGTGTCCACTATGCTTAGCTGAATATTGGAACAGAGTCAGCATTTCCAGAAGGGCTGGCCTAGTTGTCTGATCATCAGGCTTGAGATATCTATGTTCTCTGGCAAAAGAGCTTTGAATGGCAGCAATGGTAGCTTGGTTTGTCATCCTTCCAAGGTAAATTGGTGTCTGTGCCATTGAGCACATGGGGCTCCTTCAGACATGATCAGGAAAATAGGGGTCCTGTCTGCTTTGTGTGGACATTACAGGTACAAGCATGAGCAGGAGTTTGCTTGGCCATCATTGCCCAAAACTTCCCTTTCTCCAGTAATTGGGCATTGATTGTCTGGTTGCTGTTCTTCATCCCAGTTGCAAATGATTCCTGTAGGTATCATTAGAAAAATAATTTGGGAGCGTTTAGGCTGAAAGACACTAAATAAATGTAAGTTATTATTTCAGCACCACTTTGTGCAAACTGCTGTCTGAAACATTAAAGGTTCTGTTTTGGCATTGGCTTTGAGCAGGCATTATCACAGAACTAATGTAGAAGAAGCCTCAATTGTTGAGACTACTGGCTGTCTAGATTAAATATACTCTTCACAGTAAAATAAGCCTAAAGCTTATAGCAATTGCTCACAGACAGGCATGTGTTTTGATTCTGTATTTATATTTGACACATTAAAAAATGTCGAAAAGATTTTACATTTATAATTAATACACTGAGAAGCAATGTAAAAGGCTGGTCAATATTTGTTAAACTGCTCACATAAGCATAGCTAAGATACAAGGATGAATCTGAACTGGGGAGTGTCCATATTAGAGAAAAGGGAATCAAATAAAAAAATTGCTCAATAGTTCGAATATCAGCAATATTGAGTGATCACAGTTTGGCCATATATTTTCACGAAGATTCATTCTATTCAATGTTTGGCTGCTGCTAACCACTCTGGTGTTAAACTAGAAGCATTAACCAGATTTCCTTCTCATGCCTGCCTGGCCAGCCAACAGTAATATTTGAGGTGCCATAGGCTGGAATACCCCTATTCTCGTAAGGCGAAGAGAGAACCCATCACCGCCAGTATGCATGGTCTCTGAGTAGGGAGTCAATATCCCAGAAGGCTTCTTGCTCTTGGTTCTAGAGAAATGTGTAGTCAAGTCTTCCCATCTGCTCCTCACCTCCCACCTTGATTATCAGCAGTTTGAAGGAATGAAGACCTCCTTGGCCAACTCTTCTCTGCAGAGGTTGGGGTAAAGGGAGTGAAGATCATTCCATGCCACCTACCCCTCTGGGCATGGGGAGTGAACATGACCATACCCTTCCACAACAGCTTATCCCTACTCATATTTCCCTTGAACTGTGTTCCAGATGAGGATAGGGGATGATGGTCACACCACCCATTTCTAATGTCTTTGTCAGGACAGCAGTCCTACAGTCTTTTTCCTCACTGGTTCTTTGGATGTTAGCCAGCTAGGTGATCCTCATGTTGCTCTCTCGCCTATCTCCAAACAATAGTCTCAATCCCAATACATATTTAACAATACATAGATTTTAAAGCCAGTAGGAATTGCTAGGATCATCTAATCTGACCTTCTGCATAATACAGCCCCATACGTAATTTTATGAAATAGCTCGGATACATCCATTTGGCAAGATTGTCCCCACATTCTTTGAGAATGTAGAGACCAATCTTTCATGGTCCCCAGAACAAGAGATATAGAATTCTGTATCAGCACTCTTCTAATGATGCTCTATGCTTCAAATGATTTTGCCAAGAGGCCTCCTATATCTTGTAAACATGGGAGATATATTCTAACGTGTATGGTGATTCATATCAAAAGCTGCTGAGAGGACCACTATGATCAAAATGACCTTGATGTAATATAGCTGTTAATGAAATATTTTGATTTTTGAAACTCAAAAAATCAAAGCAGCGAAACATAATGGGGAGGTACTAAGAATTTTGTTGATCAAGTCTGCAGTATATGAGTATTTAAGCAGCAGTGACTAAGCTCCCAAAGTTTTGTCCCATCATGCAATGGGTATAGCATAAATCCTAGAATACATTCTGTGAGTGACAGCCTGTGGTTGTTAGAATGTCCCAGTCAGAGGTATGCAGGGGTACTTTTTAGTATAAGTACACATATATGAAGTGTAACACAACCCAACTCTAGGGTATTTTTATGTAAAAGCCCCATTACTGATAATAGGCTAATTGGTGCATCTAGGGTGACCAGATGTCCCGATTTTATGAGGACAGTCCCAATATTTGGGGCTTTTTCTTATATAGGCTCCTATTACTCCCCACCCCCTGTCCCAATTTTTCACACTTGCTATCTGGTCAGCCTAGGTGCATCACACTTACATTGACACATTCTGTCTGTCACATAAATTAGTCATCCCAGAATGCCCCTGTGTAACCCGCAGCTCAGTAAATCCCCACTCGTAGCTGACTCTGTCATGGACTACCAGCTAAAGGAATTACTCTTAGCTCAAGTGGAAGTGGCTCATGCTAAATTCTGAGTTCAATCCCCAGTGACAAGCCATGATGGTGGTTGTTACACTTGCACATCTCTTTTTTATCTTTACTATTAGCTTAACCTTTTTTGAGCAAATAAGGGTAATTCAAAAGCATTGCTGTTGCAGGATGAATGTGGTAAGATAGCTTCTCTCTACCTCCCACATCATATAAAACAGATATGCACAATAAAATAATTTGCAATATGATGTAAACATTTTATTTAAAAATAGTTTAAAATGATAACAGGTTGTTAGTTTGAGAGGAAGAAGGTGATCATGTGAGGAACAGCACAAGATTTAGTAATGAGATTGAGAATTTATACCCTGTATGTACATGAGTCACAAAATATACTAATCTCATGATGTTATTGGCATCATCATAACTGGAGGACTTCAGCAAGGTCCTGATCCTAGTTCCACTAAAGTTAATGGCAAAACTACCGCTGATTTCAGCAGGCGCATGATCAGGCTCCAAACTGGATGGACCAGGAAAGAACATATGGTAAAGAGAGCAAATCCTGTGAGACAAAGGCTATTTAAGAGTGTGAGATAGAAGTATGCGTGAGCTTCATAAGATCATAAGACTGGAAAAAGAAAAAACTAATACTTTTTGCAGAGCACAGGCCAAGTCAGAATGGAGAAAACAATGAAACTGTCGACACGCTGGGCTGAATTCTGCTTTGTTTCCCTTGATGTCAATGGAGTTGTATGAGTATAACTAAGAGAAGAATTTGTCTTACTGCATAGTTATGGTTCAAAACATAAACAACGCCCTTCTATCATACACATACAGGTATAGGAGAATTTAAAGGACTTGAAAGATCTTATTTAAATTACAAAGCCCAGCTTTGAGCACAAGTCTAAGGGAAGGATGTTGAGGAGAACAGAAAGGTCCAGTAGGTTACAACAAAAATTCTAAAGAGTGTGAATTGACAGGTCTAGACTAGAAAAACTAGTTGTGTGTTCTCTGGTAGAATGTCCCTTAATCATGGTGAGTGAAGTTTTCATGATGCTAAACTGAAGAAAGAGTAGATGTAGAAAAAAAATCTTTGAACTACTTCCATTAGGGAGATGGACATAAACTACAAAGCAGCAGGTGAAGACTGAACATAAGACAAAACTTTTCTATACACACTGGATAGTGAATTTATGGAAGGCTTTTTCAGGCTTAACAGTAAGCCACTGGAACAGCCATGTTCTAAAACAAAAATGGTTGGGGCTTGAATACTGCAGATTAACTAGACATAATAACTAGACTCATAGCAGGGTCAGACATGTTCAAAAGCTTATTTCTGTCCCACAGGCTCTCTAGAATCATCCTGTCCTTGTCTCTAAGCATTCTAACCATTCTAAAATGATCTTAGGCAAACGATGAGAAAAACACAGAAATGCACTGAAACCTGAAGAGAGACTATCATCAAGTCTGACCATAATTATATTTTCAACAGTTCAAATAAATTCTAATATAGATTCTTGGTTCCTCTGAAATGAGAGCAAATTCTAGAGCCTTTCAAACAGAAAGACAATACACACTAGCCAATAGAATGCTGGATTTTAATTAAAAATGACTTTTGTTTTTAAATTATCAATTTTTATCTTTGACATTCTAGAAGTTTCCAGTTAAGGAATTACAAGAACCCATAATTTATACATGTAGCTTTTGAATGGAATGACACTGTGGTTGAGAATCCTGTTTTCTATGGACCATAAGAGGAATTAAAAATGTATGGCAACTGTGGCTACTTTTCCTTCTATTCCCTAATCAACATATTTATTCACTTTTTCCACAGTGTTTAAAATAAGCTGGATTATGCAAGAAGTATGACCTTTTCCTTGTGTGCATATTTCTTATTAATATGCATTAATGTTATGTGTATTTTTCGAGTGTTCTCTTTGGAAGAAAAAAAGCACAGCAGGAACCATAACCTCTGACCATTTCTGAAATAGATTTTGCACTAAATGCATTCCAAGTAGAACCAGGTAAATAGCAATTGACGATTTTTCCAGAAAAGTGTCCAAAAATTTAACCTGTATGAAAAGATCAAGGGTAATTTAAAACAAGGTTAATATAGAACTCTGACACCTAACAAAAGTGCTTCTGAATAAAATAATAATTTTGATATTACTTTTGTCTGCTCCTTTTGCTTACTCACCGTGTTTTTAACAGCACATAGTTTTTAGTACAAAAATGGTAGGCTTGTCACACTGAACAGAAGCAAGGTAGATATGTTTATATTCCATTACAGCCATGGCATCTCTGATTTGCACAGCATTATGGAGGGATGGCTCTGAATATAGACAAGTTAGTCTATAGATTTTGTCCTTTTAAGCAGTAAAAGTCCCCCTTTGTGGACTTGTCAGTTTTTCCTTATTGAATGTCAAATCAGATACGGTAGGTAGCCTTGAAAAGTAATACCATTAATGTTTGTAATTACATTACACCCTTTAGGGTCATGGATTAGAATAGTGAAAAAGCAGGCTTGAGCATCCTGAAAAAGAACATTTGCTGTAGATTGTCACTTACCATAAGGTAAGATCATATTTCCTTTGGTAAATATCACATTGGATATATCAAATGTGATTGGGAAGTCACAATAGGATTGGGTCTGTTTGCTTCATACTCTGTAAAATATGGATCTAGTTCATGCAGAGACTTCCTTTGGTGTTCTTTAATTGACATCTTGGTTTAAATTTAAATTCCAGATATCATTCCACTCATTGAATAAAGCTGACAGTGCTGCAGAAAGCTATGACTTCAGATCCTAAGTCATACACAAATTGCTTAGGACTGTAGTTTGTCATGTAAAATTTTTTTTAAAAAGAGCCAAAATGTCTGAAATGATCTCATTGACATGCATCGAACCTAGAGGTGCTTCTGCATGCAAAAAAGAACTGTAACATCTTGGTGACTGTTGGGTTTTAAATCTGGACTATATATACCTTTAAAGAGGGATGTGATTTTTTTCTAGGTTGATTTCTGTGCTAAACAAATTAAGGCCTCCCTCCACAAAAGAAAGCATGCAACTAAGAGGCTGATTTTCATGATCTGATAGCAAAATTTTAGGTCTGACACAACTGTATAGCGACAGACATAGGGGTATGCCTTTCAGCTGTCTAGTGCCCCACTGTGAAAGCAGCATAGTGAAAGTGCTGGAGAAAAGAAGTACACACCATAATAAAATCCAACCGTACACAAGTAAAAATGCAGGGATCCATAAATAACAGTTTTTCTAATACACAAAATGGATTGTAAGATCTGTGGAGCAAGGATTGTGTTCCCAGGTGTCTGTACAGCACCTAGGGCATTTTGGACAATACTATCATATAAATGTAATAGAATACATGAAATCTCTGTTAATAAACATCTACATAGGAATGCGGAGTATCGTCTTTCATTCTGAACTTCAGGAAAACGTAGAGACAAAAGTGAGAAGAGATGCAACTCAAGGGTCACAGTCAGAAGCTATGTGCAATAATACCCCATAACGAATTTGTTCTGTAAGGATATTGCACTACATACATCTAATATTAATGTGTCCAGTGCCCTCCATATCCATTTAATTTGAATTCAGCATCAGCACCAGAGTTTTCTCTGCATTAGTGGCCAAGATAAATTGTTATTGAAAATGAGTTAAAAGTAGGGCTGTCGATTAATCACAGTTAATTCAAGTGATTAACTCAAAAAATTAGTCATGATTAATCACACCATTAAGCAGTAGAATACCAATTGAAATTTATTAAATATTTTTGGATTTTTTTCTACATTTTCAAAGAGATTGCACTATGGTACTTGTATGAGGTGAATTAAAAATAATTTTTTATTATTATTTTTACAGTGCAAATATTTGTAATAAAAATAAATATAAAGTGAGCACTGTACACTGTATTCTGTGTTGTAATTGAAATTAATATATTTGAAAATGTAGAAAAATTAAAAAAAATTAAAATAAATGGTATTCTATTATTGTTTAACAGCATGATTAATCGTGATGAATTTTTTTAATCGCTTGACAGCCCTAGTGAAAGGCAGAGCAATCCTGTATGGCAGTGGTATCCAAAATGAAAGTTTGTTGTTGCTGTTTTTTTAAATATTTTCACCCTCAGCAAAGACACTTTTTTTAAAATTAACACTTTGCAGCCTGCACACTAGTCAAGAGCTGACATAAGAAATAGAAGGCCAAATTCTCTCTGGCATAATTCACTACATTCAATAGATTTATGCCAGCAGACAATTTGGCCATGTAGACTGGTGGTCCTAATCACCAGCTGGGGACAAATCAGTCACGTCCAGCTTGGTTTCTGTCCTTTTCTTCAGGGGTCTGTTTATTATCTTCACAAACAAAGAAAAAATGTGCAAAAGTAACACAAACAACCATCTGGTGAAGAGCTCAGACTGGAGTCCTGTGGCCTCCAGTAAGTACTAGGCAGGGCTGTCCAGAACTCTGGTGAGGAAAATCACATGGCCAGCAGCCTCCTGCTCTCTGCTATCTCCTGATTCTCCCTCCCCATATGGGGCTGGACCCTCTTTTATATTGCTCAGCTGCCAAACTTGTGGTACTGCAGGCTGGGCTTCTCTTTGGAGCAGAGTCAGCTGCTCCCTCCTCCCCTATGGGTGTGTAACAGGGCAGATTGCCCTGTTACACACCCATAGTCTGTATAGCAGAAATTAGACCATTTGAAGCCCCGTTATATTAATTATATTTTATACATATCAGAAGGTATCTAGAGTTTTGTCTGCATTAGAGGCCAAATCTTTATCCACTCACTGCTGCATGGAAACAGTTAATGGATTCAAATCATGGAACTCCACTGAGGGGAGCAATGGTTGGGGAGCTGCTTGATTGCTGATCCGCGTCCTTCCCCTCAAAGCCCATGATACCACTTTCACACACAGCAATGATGTGCTGGCAGGGTAGGCTGTATCTCTCTGACCTCCCAGCATGGGATATATTGGGGACTCCACAGCTGAGCGACAGCTTGGGACACAGTAAAACGGCCACACAACCAAATTGACGCAGTAAGGCAGGGAGGGCTCTAGATCTCCCATCTGCTCATTACCATTGGGTGAGCCCTCCCAGTCCACTTGGGCAACCTTTTGGGGAGACTCGATGATTTCTCACCCCTTCAGTTGCTACGTTTTTTGGTCTCCTCTCTAGGCCAACTACAAGAGAGCTCATTATAGGCAGAGGGACAGGATCCATGGAGGATGGTGGAGGGGGCAGAGGTACACCTCAGGATTGGCTAGGATGATGCAGAACTCTTCTATGTGGAACTTTATTTCTGCAGCATCAGCATTTTCCTTGTAGCATCACATTTTCATTTTGGCCTCTCCATCTGTACATGCTTTGGAGAGGCTGATAAATTTCAATCCTAAAATATATCGTAGTGATGTCGGAGGGCCACTACAGTTAAGGTTGCATTCACGGCATCGTCTTAAAGGTTGACCTTTCTAAGTTCTCTAAAATCAACATACTTAATCAGATTTCTTTGATATTTGGTGTGTCTCAGGAGAGTGCAGGGTATGTTTAGAGACCCACATCCGGAGTCATTTGAATAGAGGTTCCGGAGATATAAACCCTAAAACATTAGCTGTTGTTTTGGAGTTTTCCCCCCAGAACTACAGATCAAACTATTGATGAGCTATGGGTCAAAATGGTCTCACTCTGTAGCGTTTTACCAAAGGTAAAGGCATAGCACTAAATCTTTCTGGGACCCAAACTGAGAACAGTATTTAAAAAAATTCACATTTTTACACTGCACATGCGCCAATACCAGAAAAACGGCTAGAGAGTTTCCATTCCCACCATTTTATATGCTTTAAAGCTCAACTCTTGAAAGTGTTCTAGAGTCCAAGCAGTTACTCTGATTGTTTTGAAATTTGGTGCATTTCACAGGGCATGGGATAGCATTGGTGATCCAAATGTGGGGTTCCCCAATTACAAACAATTTTCTTCTGCTGCCTTGTACAATTAAACTGAATCACAGACCTCTTGATTTCAGTGAACTCACCCTTCAATTACCATCTCTAAGGATAAGTTAATCACAATCCCCTGCCTACGACAAAAAGAGTTCTGGACTGAGTGGTTGGAAGTTGCTACAATTTGTGAGTCATGGGTGGCACTTTTATTTTGTGAGAAATGTAATCAAAGTCTTTGGGGGCGTGTGGAAATTGAGTGCTTCCTGGGAGGGGTATTACAGAGATAGGGGTTTGGGGCTGCCGCAAGAGGAGGGGGGTTATGGGGAGAGGAATAAATGGTGATGGATGGTAGGTGAGGTGAGAGAAGTTGGAGGTTTGGGTGAGGGAGACGTGGCACCCCCCAGCTCTGCCAGTGCAACCCAACCCCAATGCATCCTCTAGTCTGGCATTATACCCCAACCACCCTGCACCCCAGTGCTGCATTCCAACTGTCCTGCATTCCACAGACCCACCAGTGCACCCTCAGACTCCTGTACTCCCGGCTCTGTTAGAGCCGCCCAACCATGTACCCCAACCCCCTGTATTCCACAGCTCTGTCCAAGCACTCCAACCATGCATGCCAACCACCCTGCAGTCCTAGCCCTGCCAGTGCATCCCCAAATTCCTGGACTCCACAGTTCTGCCAGCATACCCCAACCCCCTGCACTCCAACCTGCCTACACCCCACAACTCTGCAGTGTACCCCAACCACCCTGCAGCCGCAGCTCTGCCAATTCCCGGTGCCCCAACATGCTACACCACACAACTCTGCAGTGCACCTCAACCTTCCTACACCCCAGCTCTGTCAACGCACCTCAGCTGGTCTGCACTCCAACACTATTCTACTGTAACACAGTTGTCTATTGCTCCAGTGGCTGGATGTGAGTCAGGTGTTGGAGGTAAGGTGGGGGGTGGAATATACAAGGGAGTGCAGACTTCAGGGACATGTGTTCCCTGCTTGCAGTGTGTAGGCCTAACTACCATAGTGGGGAGAAGGCCAGGTTGGAGAGGGGGATGTATTTAATGTGTTAGGGGCATGATGAGAGAGGTATGCTGAGGCAGGGCTAGTGGGGGGCAGCGAATGGTTTGCATGTTGGGCAGGTTGGTAGCATCTGTACAACTACCTAAATGACTACTAACTCCTACCAACAATGTATCTTTTCGTGTTTAAAAACTAGGAAATTCAATGGCAAAGAACTACTTTAACTACTGAGGTTATTTGGTGATATGTTCTCCCCTGGCAGAATGTTGAGTTGAGCAAATTCAAACTTCTGTAAATCAGGAAATGCCCTCTTTCAGCAATGTCTTGATATGGCCCAATAACACACATACTTTTACTCTGCCACCCCTACAGTTGCTGAAATGTACAAATTCTTCACCTCCTTTTTCAACCCATTTGGTCTCAGCCACAGGATTTAAAAAAAAAATGAAGAAGAAGAAGATTGCCCATGGCACCTACGCTGTTTTCCTGGAGCTGGCAGTAGCCAATGGGAATTATCTGGATACACTCCGGTTGCAGTCAGTATTAGGTGTACCTATACTAAATGGTGGAGTCAGTAGTTGGCCTGCTTGGTATAGGTGTGTTTGTGATATGAGGACATGTGTGGATTACTTTGAGGTGCATGACAGCTGTGATTATGATATGACGAGATCTATTTTGCACTCTCTGGTCTGTGTGAGGAAGGGGAAGAGGTGCATGTATACCTTCAGGATGCAGCATGCACCATTGCTATGCAGAATTGTGTAGTTTATGTCAGCAGCAGGGCACAGGGCTTTCATTATAAAGGATGTCAGCAGTGAGGTAGAATATTAGAGGATTCTAATGCTGTAGTGATGGTTAAGTGAGTTGGAAGTTGTAAAAGGCTGTGAATTGGTTCTTAAATTGTACACATGGTGGTATTCTTTCTGGGGAGTTGGATAAGTGTGAGTGTATATCAGGATCTGGAACCTCCTGAATCTTATAGTGCCAAGGGACAGTGCGAGTATGTGCATACTGAGGCATTGCTCAAAAAGGGTAGAGGGAAGCTGGTGTGAATGATCTTTTTATGTTTTCTTTTTGTCCTTTAATACAGTTAATTGGAATCCTGTGGGACATAAGAACATAATAAGAACATAAGAACGGCCATACCAGGTCAGACCAAAAGTCCATCTACCCCAGTATCCTGTCTACCGACAGTGGCCAATGCCAGGTGCCCCAGAGGGAGTGGACCTAGCAGGCAGTGATCAAGTGATCTCTCTCCTGCCATCCATCTCCATCCTCTGACAAACAGAGGCTAGGGACACCATTCTTTACCCATCCTGGCTAATAGCCATTAATGGATTAACCACGGAGAATTTATCCAGTTATCTTTTAAACGCTATTATAGTCCTAGCCTTCACAACCTCCTCAGGTAAGGAGTTCCACAAGTTGACTGTGCGCTGCGTGAATAAGAACTTCCTTGTATTTGTTTTAAACCTGCTGCCTACAGTTCCTGTGGGCTATAAAAGGAGGTGAAGCTTGTACATTTCAGCAACTGTGGAGCTGTCAGAGTAAATGTGTATGTGTTAACAGGGTGTACTGGAGCAGTGCTGAAAGAGGGCAGAGTTAAGGTTGCCCGGGCAACCTTAATGCTGCATCACCTGATTTTCAGAAGTTTGAGTTTTGCTCAACTCAACAATCTGAAAGGGGACAACATATCTCCAAGCAACCTTAACTCTGTGTTAACATAGGTTTTTTTGCTATTTAATATTTATTCACTTCATACCTTAGAGACTGCTATACCAGTTGAAATTAGTGGTAAATCTGGTAGAAAATCTTCCATCCAAAAAATTGACAGAAAATTCAATTTTTGACTAAAAAAAATGTGAAAAAATGTGTGCTTTCCTAGAAAAGGTTTGATTTGTTTGGTTGGAAAGGTGAAAACTGAAAGTGCTTGGGATTTGGCTATTTTTTGTTGAAAACGTTTGGGGTTTTGGCTGAAAATTTTCAGTTTTTCTAACCAGCTCTAGTTAGCTTACCATTGAAATGTCTATATCCTCTCTTTTAGGTCAATCAAGACAGTGGCAAAGTTCAACAAAGGTCCTTTTTTGCAACCTTCTGGATTCATTATTCCCATTTTATTCTGTTCAATGCCATCTGTATTGATTGTTGTGTCTTAACTGTGGCTACACCCATTGCTGTGGTATTACTGAAAGTCTTGAGATTCTAAGGTCACTCTGGAGGGCTTGAAAAATTATTCCAGAATCTGAGACTCAAATCTGAGATTCGTACGTACAGAATGCATATAATTTGCTTGATGGATCAGCATGGCTGTGGGCACAATTACAATAACTGCTCATAAAAATTATTCACTTCACTTGCATGTTAAATCTAAATATACCAAGTAATTTGGGTAAAATTAGGTGTTTGCCCAAATTTTCCCTCTTTAGCTCACCACAGTGTCATACAAATTGCCAGCTAGATACAACCCTGCACTTCTGCAGTGGCTGTATGTATATAAGGCAATGGGAGATCCTAAATATAGTAATAATATTTTACAGTTAATTAGCTTGCAGCATCATACTGAGTCTTTGATGCAATATAAAACTATACCTACAAAACTATACTTTTCAGCAATTAAAGTTTTATTTTTTTATGATCTTAAACACTCTCAACCCTGCCCCCTAAATCTTCACGTTGTGCCTCCTATTTTGTGATTTGCTACACTATGTTGTAACTTCATATCTGCTGAATTTAGTCACCGTTTTTGTGTTTCTGCTGACACAGAATAAAGGCTATTCTACCTGGTCTCATCTGAGACTTCCTGCAGTGTTACAACATCAGCCCATGCTGCGTGGACTTACTGTCAGCAGGGAATTAAAATTTAGCTTTGTTGGTTTTACTCAACATCACTCACGCGAAAAGGCCAAGTTCAACATTAAGCTCCAGGCTATCTTCCAACCTGAAATATTTCTGGGCTGCCACAATCCATACTAGAATGAGGCAAGAGATTCCCAGTGCCGAGCAACCCAGCGAGAGAAACATACAGTTCATCCTGAGAGGAGAGCCCTCAGAAAAGATTTGTTTAAATGGTTTGGTTCATGGTGAACAAGAGCTGTAACAATATGAAAGGCAATTATTTTCCAATTTGAATGATACTTTGTAATATATGAGCCATTCATGTGTGGAATATAATGAGACTTCTTTTTAGGGTAAGGCTTTATTTAACAAACATTAAAACTAAGCAACTCTGTTTATTTTTAAATATTGATGCTGTCACCCTACTACAAAACACTGAGTAAGAAGTCACACATAAAGAGTGATATCTGAACGTGTCAGCTGAATAGCAAAACAACAGCCTCAAGGAGCGTCACAGTTTCTCAGATTTAAGACAAAGATATGAGAGGTATGGTCTAGTGGTCTGTACACAGGACTTGGAGCCAGGAACTGCAAAGTTCTCATCTTAGCTCTAACAATGACTCCTTTGGCCATCTCAGGCACATCATTTAACATAATTCTGCCTCAGTTTCCCCATCTGTTAATTGGGGATAATAATATCTAATGCATGTGGGTACTGACAGATTATTATTATACATGGACAGGATCCCTGTCAACATTTTATGGATCCTGTCCTGGAGCACTGGAGTCAGGCACCTCCCCCAGAGACCACATGAGATTCCCCAGAGACAGAGACAGTCTCTACAACAGAGACTCTGACCCTGACGTTGCCGGAGCAGCCCCAGGAATCATAAGGCATAAGAATTCTTCCAATCTTATCCAGAAGCTGTAAACAAAACCAAGCGTTGGATGTTCGTTCATCCAACATAGCATCTACTAACTCATGACCAGCAGAACTATTCTGTATAGTTGGAAGACTAATGAACGCTAATGACTTTGTCAGCCGAGCCACATGCCTGAGTATTTCATGCTGAGAGTCAATCACTCTACAGTGATCAATCATTTTTGTCTGTGATAGTTCTCTAGTTCCCAGAGAATCAACTCAAAGCTTGAAACATTGGTCACACCATGACACCTATCAAAGTTTAGGCTGATCAAACAATACCAAAAAAAAAGGGGGGGGGGCTCTGAATCTGCTATGCAATTGGCAAAACAGTAATTGCATAGGTGAATCTTTGGCTACTTCTCCCCTAAGAGGCCAACTTTCCCTCCTGAGGCCCTGCCTCAAGAGTGCTGTTCACATGACCTGATACTCACTAGACATCATCTGTTTTGCAAGTACTTCAACACTTCTTCCCCTTTGGCTATTTGTCCTTCCAGAATCCACCTCATTCTCACAAGTCCCTAAATGCTGGGAGGAACAGAGACCACATTATAGCAGATGTGAGCACTTGATTCCAAAATGGTTTGTGAATAGTTATTTTTATACTATTATGAATAATTATAATACTTAAGCACCGATCCTCATTTATTTCTGTTAATTTATTCTTTCACAGCAAAGTCCTACAATGAAAGATTGAAGTGGGTTTGAGGAAGTAGAGTGGTGAGAGTGGAACAGACATGTATTTTTTATACTATTGTTTTTAAATGTAAATAAAATCCTGAGAACTAGCATCAGGGCAATGGATTGGAACAACTGTAATAGCAGCAGGCTGGAGAGTGGAAAGCGTCTTCGTTGTTTTAAAATTGAGAGTGCATGCAGTTGTTACCAGGAACAGGCCTGGGGAGCTGACAGGGAAGATGTTGGGATGAACATAGCTAAGGCCAAAAGCCAAAATTTCTATATGGTTTTGTTTATTTAATTAAGAGTATTTACATGAATATAAGAGCTACAGCTGGCTGGGAATTTGTCTGTGTGTTTTTTCAGTGGAAAATGCTAACTCGTTGAAACCAAAAGCATTAATGGGAAAAAGTTGTTTTCAAGTAATGGTTTGTTTAAAAACATCTGTTTTGAAATGACTTTGTTTGAAAATTTAAGCTAGAGTTTAAAATTCTAAACAATTAAAAAAGGTTGAAATCTAAACAAAATGTTTCAAAATTACTGAAATGAAATATTGAGTGACCAAACTCATTTTTTTTGGTTTGGATACAATGTTGTATTTGACTTTTCTGTCCTGAATCTCCTAGTGCATTTATTACAGAATTATAGAAATTAGGTAGGGAAAGATCATCAAGGTAAATCAATTTCTGTTATCCACCATGATGAAAGCTAATTAAATAAGTTAGTTCCTCTTATCTAATCTCTCTTTTCTCTCTGGTACTTATAGTGTGCCTATCACCATATAATCTATGCTCCAAATATAGAATAAATAGTCACCAAGTCAGAGAGTCCAAGCCGAGAAGGGATCACCAGATCATCTAGTCTGATCTCTTGTGTATCACAGACCACCAACACCTGCACATTAAACCACTCAACTAGACCAAAGTATTACAGCCCACGGGAGACTAGACTATTATGTGCCACAGGCAGAGAATAGGAGGGACCAAGGTGCCCATGGCATGGCAATGATTAAGTGAAATATACCCAGATAATCCTGGCAAGAGACTTGCACCTACACACGGCAGAGGAAGGTGAGAACCTCCCAAGATCCCCTGGGAGAAAATTCCTTCTCAACCCCACAATCAGTTAGAGCCTGAGCATTTGAGCAAGAACCATCCAGCCAAACACTTGAGAGAGAATGCTTGGTGTCACCTCAGAGTTTTGGTCTTCCCATTCAATGTCTTATCTGCAGTTCTGGCCATCCCTGATATCTCAGAGGAAAGAGATTACCTGCCCCCCCCCGCCGCCCCAAATCCCTGAATACATTGGGTGGCAGGAAAATTCCTTCCTTACCTCTGCAGATGGCTGTCTGAAACACTGAAGTATGAGCTTTCAGGAACATAAGACATAGCCGTACACGAGCCCTGCTCCTACCATCACAAGCAACCTCAGCATACAATTACACTCATAGATTTTTCCATCTCTTTCTAAAAAGTAATTAAGTTTGCTCCCACAATTCCTGTTGGGAGGCTGTTCCAGAACCTCACCCCTCTCATGGTTAGAAATCTTCTAATTTCCACTCAGAATTTTTTCAGGGCCAGTTTATACCTTTCTTCTTCTGCCAACATCGTTCTATAGCTTAAATAGCTCTTCACCCTCCCTATTATTTACCCCTTTAATGTATTCATAGAGAGCAATCTCATCTCTCTCAGCCTTTTTTTTGATAGACTAAACAAGCCAAGCTTTTACAGTCTCCTCTCATAAGATAGGCCCTCCATTCCTCTGATTCCTCATAGCTCTTCTCGGCAGCTGTTGCAGTTTAAATTCATCTGTCTTGAACATGGGTGACCAGAATTGTATTCCAAATGAGGTCTTACCAGTGCCTTGTCCAGTGGTATTAATACTTCTCTATCTCTACTGGACATGCCTTGCCTGACACATCTTAGGACTGCATTGCCTTTTTTCACAGCCAAATCACACCCAGGTCTCTCTCCTCCTCTGTCACTTTCACCTGATAAGCCCCTAGCTTTTAGCATAAATTCTTATTATTAGACCCTAAGTACATGACCTTGTACTTTGTACTATTGAATTACATCCCATTTCCATCACTTCATTCTTCAAGGTCATCCAGATCTCTGTGTATTTTTCTGATCTTCCTCTGTGTTGGCAATGTCTCCTAACTTTGGGTCATCAGTAAATTTCACTAGCACACTCCTACTTTTTTGTGCAAAAATCATTAATAAAAATATTGAGTAAGACTGATCCTGATCCTTGAAGAACTCCACTAGTAACCTCGCAGTATACTTGCACATAATGTAATCTGAAGTAAACCTTCCCTTGTGTCATTCTGGAATTTAGCTTCTTAATTGGGACTATCATCTCCCAGGTCTCCTATGTATTCAATTCAAATAGCATTGTTTTTTTGGAAACTACAAGCGCTGAAAACTCAGACCAGATTTGCCATCCAAACCTCCTGGTTTTTACTGCTTTCCATGTATTTCTCTCCCATTATATTTTGGTTTGGATTATGTTTCCCCCAAAGTAGACTACTACCTTGCATATTCCAGATTTTTTCCCCAGCCCATATTTGTGACTTCTCCATCCTACTGGTGTTTGTAACATCTGCTTTAGTATCACCTGTGCATTTTAATAATGAACCAAAAATTCCTACTTCAGGATCACCAATAGTGATAGATAAATCTGGGCCTAAAACTAATTCCTGCAGTAATCCACCAGACTCATCTTCTGAACTTGATAACATTGCCATTTATCATTTCCTTTTGGTTGCAGCTCCACTAGCTCTCATTCCATGTGGCAGTGCTCACATTCGAGCCAATTTAAATTCATTTTTCCAGGCAAGACATTATCAAGCTCTTTAATAAAGTCTAAATATATTACATCTACTGCAATCTCTTTATCCACTTATTTTGTCATTCAGTCAAAAAAGCAATTGAGTTTATCTGAAATGATTTGTTCTTTGTAAACCCACTCCGTTTATGGCTCCTAATTGAATTAGTCTGTAGGTGCTTAATGATTTTTCTGTTCATATTTGTTCCAGTATTTTTTTGTTACTAGGGACTGAAGTTGGATTTTTCCCAACAGTAATTGCCAGGATTACTATGTTGTTAGTAGAACTGGTTGAAAATGTGTTCCTTTTTGTTGAAAAATTAATTTCAAAATATTTCAACCAGCTATAAAGCAGGGAAGGGAAAAAATCATGAAAAGATTCTTTTTTTCATAATGTTTAATAAAAAATATAATTTTTTCAACCTACTCCAGCTATGATTTGTATCACACTTGCTTTTGCTACTTCCCTGATAAATTATGTGACTAGTTTCTAATGACTTTCTAAAACTAATTGCAGTTATATGATAAATCCATTAGCTAATTAGTGTGGTATGTCATCTGGACCTCCACATTTTTTTACATCTTCGGCTTTTCCAATTATTCCCATGCCTCCTTTTCATCAACCAAATCATCTTAATTACTCTACATTTCTTTTCTTTGTTTTGCGAAAGACTGATTTTACAGAGCAATTGAGTAGCATAGCCATTTAGAACCACTGCAGGCTACATCCCCCTCCTTATTTATTAATTAACCTACTTTCTAGTACTTCTTTTTTCCCCTGATATATTTGTAAAAGCTCTTCTTCAGCCCCTTAACCTCTTTGGCTAGCATTAGTACATTCTACTTTGGGCTCACTCTGACAGGCCAGTCAGTTCAGCAGCTATTCAAAACAGAAAAGAAAGCTGCAAACAGGGTTATATTTTAGACACTAGTATAGTATGTTTTATCCTAACACAAATTCTCCAAGGGAGAAAAAGAAAAAAAAAAAGCTCAAAGAATAGAGAGTTCCAGCAGAAGAGAGATTCTTATCTCATTTCCACCCAGATGTAATTCTACTGACTTCAGTGGAATTACTCCTATCTTACAGGCACACGGCTTCTTTTTGCCTGGTATTGTTAAAGCACCAACCCACCTCACTTCTTAGAAGAGCCTTCAGGTCCCACTACAGCCCCTTCCATGATGCTTGTTTATGCTACAGTTAAGGCAGGTTCACATTGCCAATTAAGCTTGTATGGTAAATTAGGTCTACTGTAGTTCCATGAGATACTAGGAAGGGAGCAACAGGAGCAAGGAATTGTATTCAGAGCAGTATGGCTAAGGAAATGTAGGAGGGAAAAATTGCATCAGCTCATACATGCCAAACAGGCCACATAGGACTTTGGATAGGGTTTTTTTCATAATAGCAAAATAGTGTGGAACATCTGTTCTTCTGGTGTTGGGGAGTAATCTGAGAAAGGCTCCTGGAACTAGAACAGAACAGCTGCCAGAAACAGAACAGTTCAATGTCTGTCTTTTCGGTTAGCCTGTTTTCCTTCTCTAAGAGGTTTCTGTGCTATGATGTTAAATAAAGTAGTAGTGTTTCCTAAACTTTCCTGAATCACCAGAATTATTTCACTATCTGCCACAATTCATTACCCTTCTCCAAACTCCTGCTGTCTGGTTAAACCTAGCAGCTGCATAGTTGTAGTGAAAGTATCACATAACTCCACCCATATGCAATACTGCAAGGGATGTAAGGGGCTGAACTGAACTCTGTTTAACCTGTGCTGGGGTGTGTGTGTGTGTGTGTGTGTGTGTGTGTGTGTGTGTGTGTGTGTGTGTGTGTGTGTGTGTGTGTCTCTCTCTCACATAATGTAACTGTCTACTTTTTTCATGTTTGGTTCCACTTCCTTTCTTTATTGCCAACAGAGATTCTTTGGTTCTCATTGGTTGCTTCCACTTCCTTGCACTTCGCAGTTTCAGTAGAACTGTAATCTGTTGAGCCAGGGAGCAAGCATGATCCAATGGGTAGGCTTCTAGCTGGGGACTTGAGAGACCCTGCTCTGTCACAGATTTCCTGTGCGACTCACTTTGGGTGAGTCACTTACTTTCTCTATGCCCCAGTTTCCCGTCTGTAAAATGAAAATAATGGTAGAGCTATGCAGAGAAAAGTAATTCAGTTTTGTGGAGGATTTCAAATTTGGTTTCATTCTGATTTGGAACAATGCCCCCAAATTTTGAAATTCTCTGAGAATGTTTTGATTTTGATGAACTGGCAAATTCCAATTGACAAAAATGTTTTGTCAGAATATTTCTCACTAGCTCTAGCTACTAGTACTTCCCTACCTGACTCTGGTGTTGTGAGGAGGTTTACAACTACACTTGTGAAGTTCTCAAATCCTATACTGATGAGGGCAATATAAGTACTGTGGTGAGGACACTAGTGCAGGCCACAGTGGCCCAGCAGGAGGCCACCCGGGCCCAGATGACAGCCCAGCAGGAATCCCTGTGGTTTCAGCACGAGGTCAACTAATTACTGATGAGACAAGTGGCCCAGATCGAGCCCTCCTGCAAGAGGTGATGTACCAGCTAAAAGCCCTGACCTCACTAGCTCATGGGCCCGGGGGGACAAGAGGACTGAGGGCCACTGATTATCTACCAAAGATGACTGCGGAAGACAATGTGGAGGCATACCTCCTTACCTTTGAATGGACTGCCTCGTGTGAGGCCTAGCCCCAGGATCAGTGGGCTGGCATCTTCACCCCCTTTCTGTGTGGGGAGGCCCAGAAGCCGAAGCTGCAGCCAACTTCCCCCAGTTGAAAGCGGAGATCTTGGCCTGATTGGGGATGTTGGCACCAGTACGAGCCCAGCAGTACCATGTGTGGAGGTATCAAGAGAGCAAGCCTCCGCGGTCCCAACTATTTGACCTTTCCTACCTCACCTGGAAGTGGCTGTGACCTGAGGCCCGTAGTCCAGAGAAGATTCTGGAGGTTTTGTCATTGACTGAGGGGATTGCCACCAGACCTTAGCGCATGGGTAGGCCAGAACAACCCCTCCTCCTACAATGAGTTGGTCACACTGGTGGAAAGATGAATGATGGCCAGGGAACTTTCCTGACTACCCAAGGAAGAGTCACTCCAAATCAAATGATTAGCCCCGATCCCCAGAGCTTGGATGACCGAACACCCGGGAAGGCCTAGGTGGAAGAAGAAAGGGCAGGAGGACCAAGCGGGGGTCACAAAGGGATGGAATGATGAGGGCTAAGAGGATCGTGAGGCCAGAACCCCCAGCCCAAAGGATGGTGGGTATCTACAACCACATATAGGTGTTATGCCTGTGGAGAGTGGGGGCACATAGCAGCACAGTGTCCCAGTGCCAAGGAGGGTAACTAAGGCCTTGGGAATCTGAATTCTGATCTGGGGCCCAAAGGTCGCTCTTGTAGGCAGGCAGATCTGGGCAGCAGGTAGGGAGGTCACCCCGGAGGGAGAGGGACCCAAGGCTGATCCCCACTGTAATGCCACCGAACTAACAGAGCGGGCAGAGACCAGCCCCCTGGAGCTCAGACAGGTTAGATGGAAAAACCCAGGGACTGGGTGTGATGGGTTCGGTCACAGAGACACCCTTGGGACTGTCACCTGACGTGCTGAGATTACCTCTGAGCCCATTTTCCCTGCCAGCTTGGGACTCCAGAACCCTGACTTGTTGAGCTAGACATGCTAGCCTGCTGCAACACAGACATAGGTGTTATCCATTCCCCCAAAGCTGCAGACTTTACCCAAAAACTGCTCAGCAGGTCACCTCTCTCCAGCACCCAGACATCCAGTTCCCAATGGGATCCAAACCCAAATAAATCTGTTTTACTCTGTATAAAGCTTTATACACGGTAAACTCATAAATTGTCTGCCCTCATAACACTGATAGAGATATATGCACAGCTGTTTGCTCCCCCAGGTATTAATCACTTACTCTGGGTTTAATAATAAACAAAAGTGATTTTATTAAGAATAAAAAGTAGGATTTAAGTGGTTCCAAGTAATAACAGACAGAACAAAGTAAGTTACCAAGCAAAATAAAACAAAACACGCAAGTCTAAGCCTAAGGGTACGTCCATACTACCCGCCCGGATCTGCGGGTAGCGATCAACTTCTCGGAGTTCGATATATCGCGTCTCATCTAGACGCGATATATCGAACTCCGAACGCGCTCCCGTCGACTCCGGAACTCCACCACTGCAAACGGCGGTGGCGGAGTCGACGGGGGAGCCACGGACTTCGATCCCGCGGTGTCTGGACGGGTAAGTAGTTCAAACTAAGGTAGTTCGAGTTCAAGTTTACGATGGATTCCAGTTCACGTGACATGATCACATGTCACTGTAAGTCTTGTAAGACCGTCTTCTTCATTACCTAGTATCTGGAAGACAGGTACATAGGAAGGCTTGCAGGCAAACAAACCCATTCACAGTTAATTGATTCTGAAGCACCCTTAATGGCTTTCACTTAACATGTTTACATCAGTAATACAAGTTTATATTTTATTCTCCTAACTCCAGACATAAAAATAATACATGCAAACAAATAGGATAAACACACTCAGTAGATCATAAGCTTTGTAATACCTTACAAAAGACCTTTTGCATGAAGCATATTCCAGTTACATCATATTCACACTTATAAACGTATTTCCATAAAACATATGGAATACAATGTCACACTGGGACCCTACTTCATGGTCAAGAAGGATCTCCTGTATCGGGTGGCACAAATGCAGAGGGAGGAGGTACAGCTACTCCTGGTACCACTAAAACATCAGAGGGCCGTGTTAAGCCTTGCCCACAGCCACCTTTTCGGAGGGTACGTAGGGGTAGAGAAGACCCTGGCATGAATCCTACAAAAGTTCTTCTGGTCAGAAATACACGAAGAAGACCAGCGGTACTGTGCCTCCTATCCTATCAGCTACACAGTCCCCAACCCCACCTGAGGGCCCCTTTAGTACCCCTACCAATCGTAGATGTCCCATTTGAAATGGTAGCCATGGACCTGGTGGGCCCTCTGGAGAAGATGACCCAAGGCCACCAGCATGTACTTGTCATCCTGGACTATGCCACCTGGTACCCAGAAGCCATCCCCCTGTGGAACACTGCCTCCAAGTCAATAGCCAAGGAGCTGGTGGAGATCTTTGCCCATGTAGGGCTACTGAAGGAAATGTTGACTGATCAAGGGATCCCATTCATGTCATGATGAAGGACGCATGTGCTTTACTCCATGTAAAGACCATGAGGACAATGATCTTATGGAAAGATTCAACTGGAGCCTCAAGGCCATGATAAGAAAAATGGTAAGACTAGGATACCTACTGCCTTACCTCATGTTCACCATCTGGGAGGTCCCACAGGCCTCAACCAGGTTTTCGCCCTTCGAATTATTACATGGGCACAACCCCCGCAGCATATTAGACATAGCCAGAGAGATCTGGGATGAAGAACCCAATATGAGGAGAAACATAATTGAGCATGTACTATAGATGAGAGACCAAATAACCCGAGTCACCACTCTTGTACGGGAGCACTTGGAGAAGGCACAGGAGGCCCAATGAACCATGGCTACTTTTAAATCTGTTATAGAATGTCCAGGGAGATTGAAGTGTTCTCCTACTGGCTTTTGTATGTTACCATTCCTGATGTCTGATTTGTGCCCATTTATTCTTTTACATAGAGACTATCCGGTATGGCCAATGTACATGGCAGAGGGGCATTCCTGGCATATGCTGGCATATACTTCATATACTTCAACAAAAAAAATTCAAAAACAGACTTCAAACAGAAACTGCAGAACTAAAATTCATTTGCAAATTTAACACCATTAAGTTGGGCTTGAATAGGGACTGGGAGTGGCTGGCTCACTACAAAAGCAACTTTTCCTCTCTTGGTATTGACACCTTCTCATCAATTGTTGGGAGTGGACCACATCCACCCTGACTGAATTGGCCCTGTCAACACTTGTTCTCCACTTGTAAGGTAACTCCCTTCTCTTCATATATAATAATGCCTGCATCTGTAATTTTCACTCCATGCATCTGAAGAAGTGTGTTTTTTACCCACAAAAGCTTATGCCCAAATAAATCTGTTAGTCTTTAAGGTGCCACTGGACTCCTCGTTGTTGTACAGACTAACATGGCTACCCCCTGATCATGGATCCATATTTAGTTCGTTGAGCTATGTGTTTGACATTCAACAGATTTCTGAATAGTTAAAATTCCCCAGAGCACAATATCCTGTTTTCAAGCTGCTCAAGAGTTGAAACACAAAGTTTTGGTTCTTGCTGTCCTCCAGCCATGAGGGTCTGTAGTAGATGTCCATTGTAGTTTTTTTCCTTTTTGTTTAATTTATCATATAATCAAGGTATTTCACTAAGATTTTCCCTTTTCTCATATTGTTTAAGATTTATTCTTTAAATAGTTTATAGATATAGTCCACCTTTCCTTTTCTACTCTTCTCACTGAGCCTTCTTTCATGCAATGGTCTATCCTTGGGAGTCCTTTCCTGATCCTCTTCTTTTGCAACACCTATAAAACTTTACAGTAATCCTTTCTAAACCTCGAGATTTGTGTTTCAGCATGATCTTATTACTGTAATCACCCTCCTCCGTTCTCACTGTCTTCCCAGCCACAATTGCCACAATCTCATTCTCTCTTGTCTTAGCTTGGATTACAGACTCTTTGGGATAGGTATGTTGGGTGAAATCCTGGCACAACTGAAGTCAATTGGAGTTTTGCTATTGACTTAAAATGGATCCAGAATTTCACCTATTGGTTTTTATTTGTCTGTATAGTACCATGTATACTTAGGATGTTGTATAATTGTCCAAAACAAAATCCGACATCTAAACTTTGTGGCTTGGATGCATCTCCCCTTACTATTTATTTTTTCTTGCAGAGTAACTCAATCTCAATTATAATCAAATTGGAAGCACATACCTTTTTTGTTTTACGGGAGAACCCACACCTATACCACTTCTCCTTTTGAAGAGTAGCATAAGCCTGTCTACCAGGTTATAAGGGGGTGGCTCTGGAAGTCAAATGAGAAGCAAGCAGTTGCAACTGCCTCCCTATTCAATTGTTGTAGACACTTTGTATAGAGGCCCATCACAGTGGGATTCTGCAGTTTGATAGCAGTATTTTGGGCTTCAACAAGCAGCAACTCATAACTTTTCTTTCTTACATTTTCCAGGCATTTGGGACAATCCAGAACATATATTAACCCTATTGGGAATGTGTAATTGTTTAGATGGAAGTGTCTGTGTGGGATGAACACCTCCAGTATTCTATCAGGGAACTACAGAAGATACATATACTGTTGACTGTTTGGGGCATAAAACAAAGAAAGGTTTAGGACATTCTGAACTTTCCAAAACGTGTAACACAGTAAGACAGCAGTTTTTCAATTTTAATTATATTTCATACTAAAATAACCGTAGACTATAGTTAAAGGAAATACAGAAACAGAGCATTGAACACCACTACTAGCATTCAATTGAGCTTCCTATTGAGCTTGTGAGGTTTTGAATGGCTAAAATCTGAGTTAAATTGGATTCTGTATTTGTGAAATCTCTCTGAAATGATGATTAAAGTAAAGAAAAACAATTTAAAGCTTGGTAGAAATTTCAACAATTTGTATTTGAAAGAAAATGGTTCTCTTTGAGAGAAAAGTGTTTAAGTTGTTTACAGGGAAAACTAAATAAGTGTTACCAGAATTCAAACAAGTGATAATTGCAAAAAGAGTAGAATGTATTTAGTGTCTTATGTGTTTAAAAGTATAAAAGCAGATGGTATTTTAACTACTGGGTTTTTCTGAGAGAGCATTCTGGAATTCTAAATATGCCTTTAGACCAGTATTTTCAAAACTGGGTGCCTACAGTAGGCACCTAAGTTCCATATTTAGGCTCCTAAATACATGGCCTGTTTTTCAGAAATGCTAAGCTGGTCTAAATTGCAATAGACATCAATGGGAGCTGTTAGGTACTCAGTACTTTTGAAAAAAATCAGCCCATTTATTTAGATATCTGAATAGGGACTCAGAAGTCTAACTTCAGGTACCCAGTTTTGAAATATCAGCTAAAGAACCCAATCCAGACGCAAAAGGCTTATGCTATATGTCTGATGATAGGCAGAGGCTATTTGAGTGCAGCAGAAACCCTGACAATGTGCTTAATTCAGCTCAGTTTTGACAGCTGCATTATTCTGTCCCATGGGCAGTTAACTACCCCTTCTTCTCCATGTGGTCATCATCCATGTCTCTTGAAAATGCTACTGATGGTTGTGCCCACTGAACACACCCCTGCCATCCATCAACTTTAAAGTCCATGCACCTTTTTGAGGTCCACTGCAACTGGTTTACATCAGCTCTATTATTGTTTATGTTCTGTCATCAGAGACATTAGCAATGAATATAGACAGCATCCCTGACAGTATTCAGCTTATTTCATGAAGCCGACCAAATCAAAGAAAAAATTGCTGGGAATAGGAAGAGGGAGCTGTCTATTTCCTTATGCATTTATCATTTTCTTCTTTTTTGTTATTTCTATACCCAAGGCTCTTGTGCTGCTGCTAGTATATGAATGTTGGAGGTGGAAGCATGTATTACTATAAAAGAGCTACACTTTTTAAGTGGGACCGGTGAAGGGATCCCAACAGGCAGCACTAATCCCTTGCAACATAAAGCAGATCTTCAACACTCCTGCCTGTGGAATCCATGAAAGGCCTAGTGATCAATGTGCATTTCCTGAGTTAAAGTACATGATGTATCTGCACAAACATAACTTCTCAGACATCTCTGACAAAACCAGATTCTCATCCAGCTTTTACACCAGCCTCTTCCTCCCAGCCATCTCATCAAGTCCATCTATTCTGTATTCAGAGGCACCACTTACAAAAGTTAAAAGCCATTTTCTTAAACCACCATGATACAAGAGTCCTGGCACAAAACGTAATTTGACATTACAATGTCCTCATTTCAGTGCAGAGACTCTCAGATTAAAACTCTCATCTCATAGCCAAATGTGACTTGGGATAAATGAGTCAGAATACTGATTTCGCTCTTATTTTGTGGTTATTTGAGACAAAGTAAGTGGAGGGACCAGCACAGGTACGGTAAGAGGGAAAAAAGCAACAAGAATAGGATACCCACCCAGGAATAATCTTCTCACAGCAATGGAAGTCGGTGTTGGGTAATACAACATTTGTTCCGATTAGCATGGAAGATAAAACAGAAGGACTTGAGAGTATCAGGGCAAGCACAGAGTCACTTCCAAATTCCTGGTGTTAACTCCAACTCAGCATTTCTCTCCCATTGGATGGATGTTCAGGTGAGTGTTAGGATGGCAGATTGGGACACAGAGGGGAGAGGATGCATTTGGGAAGGTCAGCCCCCACATCCAGGGAAATCTTTTTCCTTTCTTTCTGATATTTTGGACTTATTTTACTTTATGTTATTAACAGTACTGGTAAGAAAAAGAACTTGCTGACCATGCATATTTTTCCCCCACCAACTCAATCCACCAATTTATACTATGTACCTATATTTTGTTCTGGCTCTGCAGAAAGACAAGTACTTCTACTGATTAGTTCCTATATGAGTAAATAAAGTATCTATCTGATCAACATTTTATGTACTCATTAATACAATTTGGCATTATACTATTATTTATTTCTATTGCAGTAGCACATGAAGACCCATCAGAATGTCAGGCCCCATTGCCCTAGGTCCTGTATGGATATATCCAAAAGAAGGTATAAACCAAAAATCACAGGGTGAAGCCTGGCTGCATTGAAGTCAATGGAAGTTTTGCCATTGACTTCAGTGAAGTTAGGATTTCACCCATTACTTCTGGGGGAATTCTGCACCGCCGCACCTACACAGAATTTATGTCCCCCACAGATTTCTTTGCTTCTCCACAGAAAAATGACTTTCTGATGGGGAAGCAAAGGGAAGCCACAAAAGCGGTCATGCGACCCTCCCCAGCAGTATGTTTTGGGTGCCCTGGGCAGCCGGCAGAGAGGTAAATCACTATGGGGCAGGGGGCAGGACTGGGGAAGACCTGGCTGGTGGCTCCTACCCAGCACCGGGTTCAGCTGCTAGTCCCAGCTGGGCTGGGGAGGATGGGACTTCCTCTTCCCCTGCGCAGCAACCAGGGCCAGGTCAGATCCACCCCCAGATTTCTCCCCCAGCTGCAGGAAGCTCTGCAAACTCCCCTCCTGCTTCCTGTATGCATCACTCCTCAGCTGCAGGGGGAGGTATCCATGTACGGGGAGCTGCTCCCCCATCCGCCCAACCCCCATGCATCTAGACCCCCTCATCCCCAGACCCTCCCAACAAGCCTCACCTTCCACACACTCAGAACTCCCCTGATGAGCCACACTCCCCCTGCACCTGGACCACCCTGACAAGCCACCCACACCCAGATCCCCACCCCACCGAGCCCCAACTAATTCCACCTGGATTCCCACACAACTGAGCCCCACTCCCCCAGCATCTGAACCACGACTGACCCCCCACACACCCAGATCCCTCCTGCTGAGCCCCAACCACTTTCACCTGGATCCTCCTGCAGAGTCCCATTATCATTGCACCCAGAACCTCCCAACAGGACCCTGTGCATCCAGATCCCCTCACATCTGGATCCCCCACTGAGCTGCCCACACCCAGATTGCCCCACACAGAAATTTCTCAACCGACACCTGGATCCCCGCACACTAAGCCCCTCCACACTTGGATCCTGCCTTGCTGAGCCTGCCTGCCCACACCTGGTGCACCTGGCACAGAGGGGCAGGCCTGGTCATTGCACTGTATCAGGGTTGAGTGCAGCCTCACTGCTGATTCGATGTCCCGGGGAGGGAGCCGCGCAGTGATCTCCCACCTCTGTGCAGCCAGTGGCCTGTGTTCCCCACTGCCCTGCTGGAGCCTCCTCATTTATTTGACAAATAAAATTTGCAGAATTTTAAAATATTGTGTGCAGAATTTTAATTTTTTTGGTGCAGAATTTTTAGGCACAGAATGCCCTCAGAAGTAACCTATAATCTCAGATCAACAATACTTGGAAATTGGGGCTCAGTGGCTATGGAGGAAATTGTACACTGCATCCTCTAAGGATGGAACAACAGCTGAGGAGAATTTCCCAGAGCTGCTGCTGGGAAACTGCCCCTCTGCAACAGTCCTAGTGGTAGGCTGAAGCTGTGTGTCACTATTTAGCCCTGAGTAAACGGATATGATTGTAAGGTAGAGAGGCAAATGGAAAAACAGGGTCTGAAAAGAAAATAGTGAGGTGGACCTAGAAAATATTATTTCTGTTATATTGTATTTCTAAAATTGAATCAATGTTAGATTTATTACTAAGACACAACAGAGTATGAATTATTGCACATTAATTCACACCTAATATATTGCTGGGAATGAAGCTAAAGGCTGAGTGCAATCAACTTGGCTCACCATCAGTACAACATTAATTCACACACTAGATGGTCTTATTGTACTTATAAAAATATTTCAAAAGGTCATAGTTTCCAGAAATAATTAGTTAAGTTATTAGTGTCATCAGGTCAAAGAAGAGATTTACAATGCTTTACTTATTGCTCAGAAATCTTATAAACCAATCAGATCACTCTATTTCTCTGGTCTTTTTAAAAGAGTGATACGCATTACACAGAAAATTTCCATTTAGAAGGCCAGACCCGATTTAACATAAATCGGTATTGAAGGCAATGGAATTCTGCCAATTTACAGCAGCTGAGGATCTGGCCCCCAAGTCTCTCATAGGGCCATAGCTTTTGAAGTCAGAAAAACAAAATATAAAGAATAATTGTACTGCATGCATTGCTGGTAACCAATATAAGCAACAAGAGAACAATGCATAGAGGTGATTTAAACAGAAATCATATACATTATTTTATTTGTATTGCCATAGTGCCTAGAGGTCCCAACTGAGATCAGATCTCCCCTGAGCTGAACAAACACAGTTCCTGCCCTGAAGAGCCTACAGTATAAACAGAGAAGACAAAGGATGGGAGCAGAGAAGTGAAATGACTTGTTCAAGGTCGCACAGTATATTGACAGCAGAACTGGGAATAGATCCTAGGGCTTCTGAATGCTAGTCTAGTGCCTTATTTCTAGATCTACACTCACGCCGATTGACAACTACAGTCAGATCCATCTGTAATGTTGCTAATTACAAAATGATTCTTGGAGTTCACTTCCTGATCCCTGGGCTAGCAAGGATATGAGTGCTGAGCTATGGAAGCATAGTTCACAACCTGCTAGGATCAGCTTGTAAGATACTTCTAGACTTCTCCATTCAGACACAAGAACTTCTCTTATTTTAATGTAAAATTCATCTGTTTACTTATTTCAAAGCACTCACTTGAACAAAGTGTATTAAGGCTCCAGCCAGCCCCACTAATTGTTAGAAATTCTTATGCAATCTCTCCCAAGCAGACCACTGGGACTATGGCCACTGCAAGATCCCTTACCAGAAGTTGTGAGACTCTTAAGGCTATGTCTATACTATAAGCTGGGGTGTGATTCCCTTGCTTGTGCACACATATCCACACTAGCTCTCATCAAGCAACCATGAGTATAAATAGCAGTTTGGCACCAAGGTAGCACTGGTAGCAGCAGCAGGGTCATTGCTTAGCCATGCCACATACAAACGCACCTGAAACTGGTGGGTATGTAGTCAGCACAACTCAACCGTGCCTCCACTGCTGGTACTAATGCTACCATAACTATACTGCTATTTATACTCTTGCTAGCTTGATGAGAGTTAGTGCAAATATGTGTACACAAGCAGAAGAATCACATCACTAGCATAGCTGAATAGGGCAATTTGGGATTCAGAAGCTGATGGAAAGAAACCTTGTATGATATGGGATGGGGTGACTTCCCATCCTTGAGAATGTTTTCTCAGCCCCAGGATTACAAGCCAATGAGAGACTAGGCAAAGAGTCTATCCAAGCAGATTGTAGGTTTAGGCTTTGTACTTATGTTACATACTCAGACAGGGCACAGCCCTTGCCAATATAGGCCTCAACCTCAGAAAATTTAGGTCTGTGGCAAAGGCTCATTCTGGGCGCCTAGTATCACATGCAGCTTTCAAGCAGTTATCTGTAGGCTATACAAGGGTTGTGTTTGGTGCTTAAATCTGAATATTTTATCTGTGGGTATTTCTACACTACGAAATTAGGTCAAATTTATAGAAGTCAGTTTTTTAGAAATCGTTTTTATATAGTCGATTGTGTGTGTCCCCACACAAAATGCTCTAAGTGCATTAACTCGGTGGACTGCGTCCACAGTACCGAGGCTAGCATCGACTTCTGGAGCGTTGCACTGTGGGTAGCTGTGGGTAGCTATCCCACAGATCCCGCAGTGTCCGCCACCCATTGCAATTCTGGGTTGAGATCTCAATGCCTGATGGAGCAAAAACTGTGTCGCGGGTGGTTCTGTCATCAGCTCCCCCCTCCCTCCGTGAAAGCAACGGCAGACAATCGTTTCGTGCCTTTTTTCCTGGGTTACCTATGCAGACGCCATACCATGGCAAGCATGGAGCCCACTCAGCTCACCATCACCGTACGTCTCCTGGGTGCTGGTAGACATGGGACTGCATTGCTACACAGCAGCAGCTCATTGCCTTTTCACAGCAGACAGTGCATTACGACTGGTAGCCGTCATTGTTGTACTCCTGGGTGCTCTTTTAGCCAACTTAGGTGAGGTTGGTCAGGGGCACCTGGGAAGACATGGGAGTGACTCAGCCAGGTCATTCCCCAGTCGTACTGCACCGTCTTCTGGTGAGCACACAGGACTACAACAATGACGGCTACCAGTCGTAATGCAGGTTCTTCTGCCAAGCACCCAGGAGATGACGATGGCTAGCAGTCGTACTGCACTGTCTGCTGCCAGCCTAAGATGTATAAGATAGATGGAGTGGATCAAAACAAAAAATTTATCAGATTTGTTTTGTATTCATTTGCTCCCCCCTCTCTCCATGAAATCAACGGCCTGCTAAACACAGGGTTTTGAGTTCAATCCTTGAGGGGACCATTCTGTGTGACAGTTGTTTGTGTTTCTCCTTGATGCAAAGCCACCCCTTTTTAATTTTAATTCCCCATAAGCCACGTCTTCAGTCACCCCCACTCCGTCAGAGCAATGGCAGACAATTGTTTCATGCCTTTTTTCAGCGCAGACATCATAGCACCGGGAACATGGAGCCCGCTCAGATCACCGCAGCAATTATGAGCACTGTAAACACCACGCGCATTATCCTGCAGTATATGCAGAACCAGAACCTGCAAAGCAAAACCAGGCAAGGAGGCAATGGCAGCGCGGTGACAAGAGTGATGAGGACATAGACATGGACATAGACTTCTCACAAAGTACGGGCCCCGGCAATGTGCACATCATGGTGTTAATGGGGCAGGTTCATGCCATGGAATGCCGATTCTGGGCCCAGGAAATAAGCACAGACTGGTGGGACCGCATAGTGTTGCAGGTCTGGGACGATTCCCAGCGGCTGCAAAACTTTTGCATGCATAGGGGCACTTTCATGGAACTTTGTGACTTGCTTTCCCCTGCCCTGAAGCACCAGAATACCAAGATGAGAGCAGCCCTCACAGTTCACAAGCGAGTGGCGATAGCCCTGTAGAAGCTTGCAACGCCAGACAGCTACCGGTCAGTCGGGCATCAATCTGGAGTGGGCAAATCTACTGTGGGGGCTGCTGTGATCCAAGTAGCCAACACAATCAAAGAGCTGCTGCTATCAAAGGTAGTGACTCTGGGAAATGTGCCGGTCATAGTGGATGGCTTTGCTGCAATGAGATTCCCTAACTGTGGTGGGGCAATAGATGGAACACATATCCCTATCTTGGCACCGGAGCACCAAGCCAGCGAGTATATAAACCAAAACGGGTACTTTTCAATGGTGCTGCAAGCACTGCTGGATCACAAGGGATGTTTCACCAACATCAACGTGGGATGGCTGGGAAAGGTACATGATGCTCACATCTTCAGGAACTCTGGTCTGTTTCAAAAGCTGCAGGAAGGGACTTTCTTCCCAGACCAGAAAATAACCATTGGGGATGTTGAAATGCCTATAGTTATCCTTGGAGACCCAGCCTACCCCTTAATTGCATGGCTCATGAAGCCATACACAGGCAGCCTGAACAGTAGTCAGGAGCTGTTCAACTATAGGCTGAGCAAGTGCAGAATGGTGGTAGAATGTGCATTTGTACGTTTAAAAGTGCGCTGGCACAGTTTACTGACTCGGATAGACCTCAGCAAAACCAATATACCCACTGTTATTACTGCTTGCTATGAGCTCCACAATATCTGTGAGAGTAAGCGGGAAACATTTATGGCGGGGTGGAAGGTTGAGGCAAATCGCCTGGCCGCTGATTACGCGCAGCCAGACACCAGGGCGGTTAGCAGAGTACAGGAGGGTGTGGTGCGCATCAGAGAAGCTTTGAAAACCAGTTTCATGACTGGCCAGGCTACAGTGTGAAAGTTCTCTTTGTTTCTCCTTGATGACTCCCCCACCCTTGGTTCACTCTACTTCCCTGTAAGCTAACCACCCTCCCCTCCCCACTTCGATCACCACTAGCACGGGCAATAAAGTCATTGTTGCTTCACATTCATGCATTCCTTATTAATTCATCACACAAATAGAGGGATAACTGCCAAGATAGCTCAGGAGGGGTGGAGGAAGAGGGAAGCACCGGGTGGGGGGTGGGAGGAGGGAAGGACAAGGGGGTGGGAGGAGGGAAGGACAAGGCCACACTGCACTTTAAAACTTAAAAACTTATTGAATGCCAGCCTTCTATTGCTTGGGCAGTCCTCTGGGGTGGAGTGGCTGGGTGGCCGGAGGCCCCCTCACCGCGTTCTTGGGCATCTGGGTGAGGAAGCTATGGAACTTGGGGAGGAGGGTGGTTGGTTACACAGGGGCTCTTTCACGGTAAACCTTGCTGTTAACATTACATAGCATATGTGCTTTCGTTACAAGGTCACATTTTGATGACGTCACCCCTCCCCCCACCACGTGGCTAACAGCAGGGAACATTTCTGTTCAGCCACAGGCAAACAGCCAAGCAGGAACGGGCACCTCTGAATGTCCGCTTAATAAAACCACCCTATTTCAACCAGGTGACCATGAATGATATCACTCTCCTGAGGATAACACAGAGAAATAAAGAACGGATGTTGTTTGAATGCCAGCAAACATTGGGACCATACGCTGCAATGCTTTGTTCTGCAATGATTCCTGACTATGTGCTACTGGCCTGGCATGGTAAAGTGTCCTACCATGGAGGATGGAATAAGGCTGTCCTCCCCAGAAACCTTTTGCAAAGGCTTTGTGAGTACATCCAGGAGAGCTTTATGGAGAGGTCCCTGGAGGATTTCCACTCCATCCCCAGACACGTTAACAGACTTTTCCAGTAGCTGTACTGGCCGCGAATGCCAGGGCAAATTAATCATTAAACACACTTGCTTTTAAACCATGTGTAATATTTACCAGAGGTCCCTTCTCCACCTGGCGGGTCCAGGAGGCAGCCTTAGGTGGGTTTGGGGGCTACTGGCTCCAGGTCCAGGGTGAGAAACAGATCCTGGCTGTTGGGGAAACCGGTTTCTCTGCTTCCTTGCTGTGAGCTATCTTCCACCTCCTCCTCATCATCTTCCTCATCCCCAAAACCCGCTTCTATGTTGCGTCCTACTCCACTGATGGAGTCAAAGCACATGGTTGAGGTACTGGTGGCTGCACCCCCTAGAATGGCATGCAGCTCATCATAGAAGAGGCATGTTTGGGGCTGTGACACGGAGCGGCCGTTTGCTTCTCCGTTTTTTTGGTAGGCTTGCCTGAACTCCTTAATTTTCATGTGGCACTGCCACGAGTCCCTGTTATAGCCTCTGTCCTTCATGCCCTTAGACGTTTTCAAATGTTTTGGCATTTCGTTTACTGGAACGGAGTTCAGCTAGCATGGATTCGTCTCTCCATACAGCGATCAGATCCAGTACCTCCCGTTCGGTCCATGCTGGAGCTCTTTTGCGATTCTGGGACTCCATGGTCACCTCTGCTGATGAACTCAGCATGGTCACCTGTTCTGATCAGCTCACAATGCTGGCCAAACAGGAAATGAAATTCAAAAGTTCGCTGGACTTTTCCTGTCTACCTGGCCAGTGCATCTGAGTTGAGAGCACTGTCCAGAGCGGTAACAATGGAGCACTCTGGGATAGCTCCTGGAGGCCAATACCATCAAATTGCATCCACACTACCCCAAATTCGACCTGGCAAGGCCGATTTCAGCACTAATCCCCTTGTCAGAGGTGGAGTAAAGAAATCGATTTTAAGAGCCCTTTAAGTAAAAAAAAAGGGGCTTCATTGTGTGGATGAGTGCAGGGTTAAATCGAGGTAACGCTGCTAAATTCAACCTAAGATCATAGTGTAGACCAGGCCTAGATTATTTTTGCTTTTAGGAAAACTGCTGCTACCCCTTTAAGTAGGTTCAAGAATATGGTGTGCATAACCTCCCTTATTATTGGGACAGCTGTCTGGAAGCTACTAGCAGTATTTTTATATTCATAAACAGATCGGCAATATTTCTTCAGACTCATTTATCTGTCTCAGGGTTTCCCTTTACAGAAAGGCTCAGGCGCTGGCTGACAGTTGGCAGTGAAAGACCCTTTGCTGCAAGTTACAGCTGGGGTTACAAGTTCCCTGAAGCTGGAGAAGCTGTCTCCTCTTTCTTTTTACTGGGACTGAAAGGAAGTAGAGATTTAGAGAAGGGCCTGACTTGTGTTCCACTTGGGATCTGCCCTGAATAGAAGTAGGTCTAAAAGAAAGTGGTGAGAAGAAGTGGGTAAGGTCACTCTTCTATGATTCATAAAATCATAGAATTGTAGGACTGGAAAGTCACCAAGTCTAGCCACATGTTCTGAGGCAGGACCAAGTAAACCTACACCAGCGGTTCTCAAACTGTGGGTCGAGATCCCAAAGTGGGTCATGACCCCATTTTAATGGGGTCTCCAGGGCTGGCTTACATTTGCTGAAGCCTGAGCCCCACTGCCGGGAACAAAGCTGAAGCCTGAGGGCTTCAGCCCTGGGCAGTGGGGCTCAGGTTACAGGCCCCCTGGCTGAGGACAAAGCCCTTGGCCTTCAGCTTTGACTCCTTCCCTGCTCAGGGCAGTGGGGCTCAGGCTTTGACTCCCCCACCTGGGGAAGTGGGAATCATGTGGACTCAAGCTTCGGTCCCCCGTCCTGGGGTCGAGTAGTACATTTTGTTGTCAGAAGGGGGTTGCAATGCAATGAATTTGAGAACCCTGACCCAGACCATCCCTGACAGGTGTTTGTCTAACCTGTTCTTAAAAACTTCCAGTAATCGGGATTCCACAACCTCCCTTTGAAGCCTATTTCAGATCTTAACTACCTTTATAGTTAGAATTTTTTTCCTAATATCTAACCGAAATCTCCCTTGCTGCAGATTAAACCCATTAGTTCTTGTCCTGTCTTCAAACATGGAGAACAATTGATCTCCGTTCTCTTTAGAACAGCCCTTAACATATTTGGAACTGTTATTAGGTGTCTCCCTCCCTCAGTATTCTTTTCTCAAGAATAAACATGCCCAGTTTTTTAAACCTTTCCTCATAGTTCCAGTTTTCTAAAAAAATTTATAATTTGTGTTGCTCTTCTTTGGATTCTCTCCAATTTGTCCACCTCTTCCCTAAAGTATGGCACCCAGAATTGGACAAAGTACTCTAGCATCAGAATAATTTGCAATTATACCTTTAATATAGTCTCCTTGAGAAAGTGCCAGTCCTGAATTCCCTTTTCCCTCAGATTTTCTTCCCATGAGACCTTACCCACCAGTTAAAATCTGCTTTTTGAAGTTGGTTGTCCTTATTCTGCTGCTCTCACTTTTCCTAGAATCCTGAAATCTATCATTTCAAGGTCACTTTTACCCCAAACTGCCTGTATTAATAGTGGAGAATATGAAGTATGCACACATTTTACTGGAGTAGAGTTCAGCTCCCATGTGATGCTTCTAACTCTTGGAGTTTAAAATTTACCTAGGGAAATCACAGTATTCATAATTCTCAGTGACTTTTCAAGTATTATTTGTGTATTTGTTGTTTTTAACTACAGCACTTCAGTGTGTTTTTACTTAGATTGGCCTGAACCTCAGCATTAAATCCAAACCTCCTTGAATTTTGAGTAAATTTGGATCTGACACCAAATAATTCCACTTTTGCCAAACTCTAGTTTTCACTCCTCACTTAAGAATTGTATTTGACAACCTAATTTCTCACACCCTGGAATTGTCTGGGTACACTGAAAGAAGGACAAAAGACACTTAATATGGATTTTAATCAGGCCGCAACTTCATTATATAGATGTTTGGGACTATCTGGCAGATAAAGCGTACAGTGCAGGCAAATCCATGTTTATTCAGAGCTTCTACTAGCCCCCCTTCATTTTCCATCCATTCCCCCAGCCAACCCATGACTTGGACTTTACCATCCACCCCCCGACCTCGTAAGAAGGTTACTGTGGGCTATAAGAATGGGGAAAGGGTGTTTGCCTCCCTCCATACCAATCATAGGCGTCCCCAACCTCCTGCCCCCATTCTATTCCTTTATCTAGCACCTCCTTTTAAGTGCTTTGCCAGGCCATTTATCTGGTCACTGGATGTCTTCCCTATGGAGTACCTGCACTGGACATCCACCCCACACTTACAAAATAAGATGTGACATCTAGCCTACCACCTTTTCTTCTTACCAGAAAAGGTCCTCCCTGACACCTGCTGTGGGGAAGGAAATGAACTTAAAGATTTGGTAGGAGAAAAGGATAAAGTTTCAAGTGTTCTGAGCCGATCAGCCAAAATCTAGTTTACATACTGGGTCTGATTCTTCTCCCACTTATGTCCATTTAAGTCAGGAATAACTCTAGTGTAGTCAGTGAAGTTACACAAGCATAATTCTGCAGAGAATCAGACCCGCTGCACTATTTTGCTTTAAGAAAATGATCAAATGAATGTACTCTTTTTAATGCAGGCAGTAATGATGTACCATACCGCTAATTAGAATGGCTTTGTGGCAGTTGGTACATTGCACTTCAGTTTGGGAAACCAAGACTTTAAAAGTAACATTTAATGTGAGAAAACAGGCTCCAGACCTATCTAACTTAAATCCTTCTCATACTGACTAAACCACTTCAGCGATTGTGGAAAATGTTGAGTGTGCAACTCAATTGGTAGAAAATTCCCACAGATAATGTATAGTGGTGACAAAATTATTGTTGAGATTACAGCAAGGAAAATGTCTGTTTTACTGAGACGAGGGGAGAAATGTCAGAAGATGGCAGAGCTGTGCTGCGAGAATAAAGGGGGTGAGCTGCTGTCTCAGGGCCCATGGTGAGTTAATATCAGGTCTCTTCAAAGATGAAAAATAATAATTAAACACTGCTTGTCAATTAATGCCAATTTAAAGAAAGGCCCTACACTTAGATTAAGTGAGGAGCATGAGTTGCTTGAAAACAGCAAGAAAGGAGGAAGGAAAGGGATATGGAATAATGGAAGAGATAAGGTGAAAAGGGAGAATAATTAAACACACATGCACTTTCACAGAGTTGGGGCACTCCTATGCCTAATTAGAATTTCAATGCAGGAGCCCAATTTAACCTTAGGGAGTCTTTATATTCATGTCAGTTGTTGTGCACAGCAATCAATCTAGTGCTGGTATCTGACTAGCAAGTTGAATTTTCATATTACATTTAGTAGAACACTATTCTTTCCATGGGTAACAGACATTTCAGTTTTAATGTGTACTTATACATCATTTTAGCTCGTGAGGAATGGGGTCTGTTTAGAAGATGTTAGTAAAGTTCATAACATTAATCTATTAATGAGCCCATATGGATCCCCGTTCCCTAATTGTGTGGCATGTCAGGCACATTTCTGTGCTACTGTATTTTATTGACATTCCTTTGGAGATCAACAAAATGTCAGTATGTAAGGTTCATCCGCACTGACTGTACAGGTTTCAGAGTAGCAGCCGTGTTAGTCTGTATCTGCAAAAAGAACAGGAGAACTTGTGGCACCTTAAAGACTAACAAATTTATTTTAGCATGAGCTTTCGTGAGCTGCAGCTCACTTCTTCTGACTGTACAGTTATACTCAGGAGCAGTCAACAGGTGAAAGTGGTGTGAAATGGTACAAGAGCCATCTGATATCACAATAGTCGTGCACTTCCAAACACAGCCAGGTCACTAATGAATTGTATGCGCCCCAAGCAACTGTTTTATCCCTTTTGAATCTTATCTCCCACTTAAACAGATGTGCCCAGGGTTGAAAGAATGGGCATAATGATAGTTAGTCCAACTAAAAGGTGCTGAAGAGTAGCATATTCCACATTTTCCCCGCTCTGAACCTGAGAATACCATTTCTATTAACACTCCTTGTCTATGCCAGACACCCAAATGTCAGTCCTTAACCCAGGTCCTCTGCAAAATCTCCAGGATCAACTGAAAAATTTAAAATGTAGTTTTGAATGTACATTTCCCAAAGAATGGCTTTTTCTTTGGGTATTTCAATACTTCCATTTAAACAAAACATTCTTGATACAGTATTTGCACCTTATCATCTGTTATCGGCGTGGCAGATAAAGAATTTTGCTTCTGAGGAAGAAACCATTACTTTAAATTTTGTGACTTAATAAATCCTGATAAATTGTAACCACCACCAATAGGAACCTTTTCCAGGAAATAAGCCACACTCCTGCTGACCCATACTTCGGATGAAAAATTCTTGCCACAGCAATAAGCAGGACAGAGAAGTGCAAAAGTAAAATCCATATGACCTGTGAATATTATAAAGATACTAGGTATGGATTGGTTTGCAGTGCAAACGATCCTTAAGGAATAAAGATCTATTAGAACCACATATGAACTCTTAAAATCCTCCCTGCTAATCCCCCAAACTATTTACATGGATTTTGTGCACTAACATCTGCTAAGCCTATTTTGCTGAAGAGGAATAATTCATGCCTCTTGAGTTTGCACACGTTTCCCATATGTCTAGAAAATTATATGTTCTCGCTTCTTTCTTGTCACAGTCCTTCATTCTCCAAATACTTATCAAGGAAGAAAAGCTGCAAACGTATTTTATTTTCACAGGTCCTTCACTGACCACTTTACACTGGGGGCCCCCATACCTCATACACACTTGCACAAGAGTTACCAAGGAAACTGCAAATTAAGTATCTCAGAATATTCTTAGCCATTCTAGGGGAGACAAAATTGCATCTAATAATCTTAAAAGAAAACCGTGTGATTAGTTACATTTTTGGATTATAGGACTAGACTGTGGCTGCTCTTTCAGAAGGATACAAACTGAAAGGCAGGGAGTTCTTTCACTCTCATGCAGGACTGTCCAGAATGCCAGTGTTTGTGCTCCCTGATTGCTAGCACAAAATGAGCTTTCCAGCTCCAGGGTGCTGAGGTAACCTTGGTAGGGCTAAGGTTTTGGTTTGGGCCCATACCAAAGTAATTGCTGCTCTTTAATCAGACATATGTCTAGAGACTGAGTCACAAGGCTTGGCCTGGAGTAAGGGGCAATGTGCGGGTGCATCACCCAAGGAGGCGCTTTGGGGAGGAATTGAGTCTCAATGAGTTATAATTCCTCCCTGCTCTCTGCTTGCTTTGGGAAAGGGTGGGCAAAAGTAATTTCACTTCTTTTCAGGATGCAGCTTACCTCTCCTAACTCCCAGCCAGCTACAACAAATGGGGGTATGTGGGAGAGAAAGTGTCAAGGCTCCTCCTCACCCAGCCACTTATTCCCAGGTGGACGTATCAGGCAAGCAAGTCCTACATTGTTGAGTAGGACAGTCTAACACACTGATTTCCTTTAAGTTTCATATTGAAGGCTGGGGATTAGATAGAAGGTACTGCAACATAGAACCATGCCACCTTTCATTTCTTCTTTCTAGTCACTTGGACATTTCTCGTTGTCTTTTGGCTACATTGCAAAACAATGGCAAAAATGTGTAAAATCTATATTAGAAAACAAATCCAGTGCAATACAGTAGTACAATACCTTTTTAAAATATATATTTTTACAAGGCTCAAGCAACTAACCTTAGAAATCACAGCATTGTTTTCAGGCCCTATTCTAGGGATACTTCTGCATTATGAGCCAGGGGGTATGATTCCCATGCCCACATACACATACTTTTGCTAGCTCTCATCAAGCTAGTGCAAGCATAAATAGCAGCGTAGCATGGGCAGTGGTAGTGGAGTCACAGCATAGCCATGCCAACTACACACCCATGGCATTCAGGCAGGTTTGTACTTGGCCCACCTAACCCGTGACTCGCTGCCACTACCCACTCTACCATGGCTATCCTGCTAGTTATACTCACACTAGCTTGGTGACAGCAAGCACAGGTGTGTGTACATGAGCAGGGGAATCACACTCCTAGCTCATAGTGTAGTTGTACCCTATATTTGTTCACAAATACTGCAAACACAGCATTAATTCATAGACTATAAAGCCAGAAGGGACCACTGTGATCATATAGTCTAACCTCCTGTCATGATGGTCACACAGCGACAGGCAAAATGGATGCTAGCAACAACAACTTTATTGAAAAAGGGGCATGTAGACTGTCACTAGCTCTTGGTAAAGATGTGCTGCACTGTATTCTTCATACAGTGCCACCTAATGACTAGATTCTTTTCAGTATCACAACAGCAATCCTGAGTTGCTTTCCCCTTAGGAGCCGGGCTGGGCCATAGCCTGTAATTACTAACGCTGTTGATCTGTAGCTCAGCAAAGCAAGGAGTGGATCTTCCTGCTTCAGTCTTTTCTTGGTTGGCTGTATAGCCCGCTCAGCCTCTGTTTGCTTGCGAGTAATGCGGGCTGCTGGTGATGTGTTCAAAATGATATTTTGTTTGGAATTACTTAAATTCAGCTCTGGTGACTTGTGGTCTGTCAATACTTGTTCTGAAATACCAGCACCGGAGAATGTACTCTTTAATTTCTCGATAAAACTGCAACATATATCTTTAAAATATACTATTTCAATATATCTCTAAAAATAATTCACTACTGATGTTCTCTGAATTTGCATATATCATCTGCTAGTCTCTTCCAGAGTCTGGTAGAGATGTTGTTAGTAGATGCTCTTAGTGTTATGTTGGATACTTCTGCAATGTTCATATGAAGACACTTTATTTTTCAGGTCCTTGCTGATTCCAGGCCACCACATTGACTGGTTGTGCTGTTCATAGCATTTGGCTAGTCCTCAATGTCCTTTATGGATGAGGTCTTGAATTCTCCTCTCAAACACTTGGGATGACAATGCAATTACCATTAATCATTAGTCGATTGGACTTGTTTAATTGTCCCTGAGCAGCAAGTACGGTCATAGTGTTCTTTAGACACTTGAGACATCCTGCCTGAATGTAACTAAAGAACAACTTCTTAGTTTATCTGCCAAGATTGCTTTTTTGTAGCTGTTGTGTGTTTGGTTGTCATGGGTTTTGTTACTATGGCAACTGAGTTAGACTATTAAGGGATAGCTCAGCCGGTTTCAACTGGCTGAGTGAGCTCTCTGTCTCTGTAAATAAAATGGAGGTTTTGGTTAGCTGTCTGCTCTCTGGCCTCAAGTGATTGCTTCCTACACCGGCTGCCCCAAGGATACAACACTGGTGACGAGGGTGGGATCCTGGTGCTGCTCCAGTAACAGAAGGAAGTAGAAGTCAAGGTAAAGACCAAACAAAGAAAAAAAGCTGCTTGTTGCACTGACTGTGAAAGTGAAACTAAAAATCATGGCTACTCTGACCAGGCCTCTGGAGCCTTTTGATGAGAATACAGAGCAGTGGCATGTGTATACTGAGCGTTTTGAGCTTTTTGGTATTGCAAATGACATTACAGAAGCGAAGAAGGTGCCAATATTCTTAACTGTTGTAGGGGCTAAAACCTACTCTCTGCTACGCAGCTTACTACACCCTGTTAAGCCTGAGACTAAATCTTACAGTGACATTGTGGAAATCCTGGGGTCTCATTTCTCCCCAAAACCACTGGTAATTGCTGAAAGATATAGGTTCCACAAAAGAGACCAAAAGGAAGATGAAACAGTTGTACAATTTGTAGCCATTTTAAAAAGCTAGCAGAACACTGTGAATTTAAAGAGATGTTAAATGATGCCCTGCGTGACAGGTTAGTGTGTGGCCTCTGCAGTGAAGCTATACGGAAGCGCCTACTGACAGAGGCTCAGCTTACATTACAGAAGGCTGTTGATATTGCTGTCTCCATGGAACTGGCTACAAGGGAGGCACAATACATCGGTGCATCCCCTAGGGTGCAAAAAGTGTCACAAGAACTGACCCACAAAACGGTGCAGAGTCAAGAATGTTACCGCTGTGGTAAGCTGGGTCACCAGGCATCAGAATGCTGGTGTAAGGACCTGGTGTGTCGACACTGTGGCAAAAAGGGACACATTGAGTATGCCTGTAAACAAAAGAAAAAGAGGCCTGTGGTCTGGCCGACAAAAAGAGGAACCTTGCATACCCTAGAGCAGACCCAGGATGATCAAGGTGACACCTCCTCACAAGAGGAAGTGCCACTGCATGTTTGTCTTTGGCAGCGGGCTCACATGAATACTGGGTAACCCCCTTATTGGAGGGCAAACCTATACGCATGGAACTAGACACTGGTGCAGCTGTCTCGCTGGTTCTGGAGACTGTGTATAAGGAAAAGCTACAGCATCTTCCGCTTAAGGCAACAAAAACTGTTCTGAAGACGTATACAGGTGAAGCTGTGCCCATGTTGGGCACTATTGATGTTAAGGTGGAGCTCAATGGACAGGCGGCTAAATTGCCACTGTTTGTGGTGAGAGGTGACTACCCAGCCTTAATGGGTAGGTCTTGGCTTGGGAAGATTCAGCTGAACTGGGCAGAAGTGCACCGGATGACTAAAGAAGAAACCAGTCTAACCCCTATACTAAGGAAACATGCTGCTGTTTTTGGAGATGATTTGGGAAGTATGAAGGGAATCACTGTGACATTGAACATTAAACCTGGCAGTCCACCAAAATATCTGAAAGCCCGAACTGTGCCATATGCCATCAGGCCAAAAGTTGAAGCAGACCTGGAGCGCCTGGTCACCAATGGAGTCCTAATACCAGTTACCCATAGCTCATGGGCCACTCCTATCGTTCCAATAGTGAAGAAAGATGGCTCTCTCCGGATTTGCGGTGATTTTAAAGTCACTGTCAACCCAGTGTTGTGTGCAGAGCAATACCCGCTTCCCCGCATCGATGACCTCTTCGCAGGCCTGGCTGGGGGACAAAAGTTCAGTAAGATTGATCTGAGTCAAGCATATTTACAGATGCACATCGATGAAAAGTCCCAAGAGCTGTTGACTATTGTGACTCATAAGGGGCTTTATCGATACTGTCGCCTACCCTTCGAATCACATCGGCTCCCGCCTGTTCCAGAGGGCTATGGACCAGATCTTGTGTGGCTTGTCAGGAGTTCAGTGCTATCTGGATGATATCCTGGTCACTGGAAGAAATGAAGAGGATCACTTAAAGAATTTAGAGGCTACCCTACAAAGACTGGAAGAGTATGGCCTACGAGTTCGCAAAGACAAGTGTGAATTCTTCAAGCCCTCTGTTGAATATTTGGGACACATCATCGATTCTGCAGGTCTTCATAAGGCCCCTGCAAAAGTTAAAGCTATTATGGAGGCTCCCCCACCTCGAAATGTAAGCCAGCTATGCTCATTTCTAGGACTACTGAACTATTATGGAAAGTTCATCTCACAGTTAGCCACACTGCTAAAACCACTTCATGAGCTCCTTGGGCAGAACAAGGCCTGGAAGTGGACTGAAGCCTGTGATGTTGCATTTAACAAAGCTAAGGATGCATTGTTAAATTCTGAAGTTCTAACGCAATTTGATCCATCCTTACCCCTGCAATTGGCCTGCAATGCTTCCCCTTATGGAGTGGGAGCGGTCGTGTCACACATTATGCCTTCGGGAGAAGAAAGACCTATTGCTTTTGCTTCACGCACTCTAAGCAAAGCAGAAACTAACTACGCCCAAATCGAACGTGAGGCATTAGGAATTGTTTTTGGAATTAGGAAGTTTCATCAGTACCTGTTTGGGCGAAAGTTTACTCTTCTTACAGACCATCGACCTCTGACATCAATTTTTGGACCCTACACAGGCATTCCCCCATTAGCTGCTAGTCGTATGCAACGTTGGGCATTGATACTTTCTGCACACACATATGAAATCAAATATCGGAAATCCACTCTGCACGGCAATGCAGATGGCCTCTCAAGGTTGCCTTTACCGGTCAAACATCAAGATAGTGCCCAAAAGGAAATCTTCTACTTTGAACAGGTAGAGAATACACCCATCACTGCTGCTCAGATAAAGAAGGCAACCCGCGTTGACCCAGTATTATCCCAAGTTATGGACCTGGTGATGCATGGAAAATCTCGACAAACCTCTCCGGTCTCACCCGACCTTGTTCCCTACATGTCCAGGCGGACGGAGTTATCGGTCCAATCTGGTTGTTTGTTGTGGGGGAGGCGTGTCATTATTCCACCACCCCTGAGATCACAGATGTTAGAACAGCTACATTCCAGTCACTGTGGAATAGTGCGCATGAAGGAAATTGCATGAAGCTATTTTTGGTGGCCTAGATTGGACAGTGCTATTGAAGAGAAGGCAAAAGCTTGTATGTCATGTCAGGGTGTAAGAAATGCACCCCAGTGGGCACCCCTACACCCATGGGACTGGCCTGAAAACCCGTGGCAACGTATTCACGTTGACTTTGCTGGCCCCCTTGAAGGAAGCATGTTCTTGGTGGCAGTAGATGCCCATTCTAAATGGCCAGAAGTCTCTATAATGCAGTCCACTACTGCAGAGAGTACTATCCAAAAACTACGAGGACTCTTTTGTCGTTTTGGTCTGCCAGAACAACTTGTGAGCGACAACGGACCGCAGTTCGTCTCTCAGGAGTTTCAAAATTTTATAAAGGCAAATGGGATACACCACATCACGTCAGCACCATATCATCCGTCCACCAACGGATTAGCTGAAAGATTTGTGCAGACAATGAAAAACGCTTTGAAATCAGCAAAGGGACAACACTCCATTCAAAAGCGTCTGGATACCTTCTTACTTTCCTATAGAAACACACCTCATGCTACGACCCAGGCTTCCCCAGCCTTTCTAATGATGGAACGACAGCTGCGCACTTGCTTTGATCTGCTGAAACCTTCTGAACCCAGACAAACTGTGCAACATCAGCAGCAATATCAAGTCATCAGACGGGCACCCAGAGCAAAAGACCGAACCTTTAGCCCAGGGCAGCCAGTTTTGGCTCGGAATTATACTTCCAGAACTAAATGGGTCCCGGCCACAGTCATCACTCAAACAGGACCTGTTTCCTATACAGTCCGGACTGCAGAGAATCTTACCTGGCGGCGACATGTAGATCAGCTGTTGCCAGGTCATGCCAGTCTTCAGGACCCATCTGCAGTTGAGGGGTCTGACTTCACCCCTCCTGGTGAGACACCGAATCATGAGTCACCTGTTCCTGACTGTTCTCCTCCATTACTGCCGGCAGCTGAGATACCCCTTTGCCCAGCACGAGCTGATACCACCTCCTCACCTATTCGTGCTGCGGACCCTGAGCCCCTAGTACTTTCGGGTGCAACAACACCAGAAGTTCGCCGTAATCCACCTAGAGACAGAAGGCCTCCTCATCGGCTGGATCTTTAGTTAGGGCGAACTCACGGTTATGGGGCAAAATAATCCCCAGGGTTTAGCTGGGAATGGAGGCAGTCTACCCTCCTTCTCTAGTTTAGTGTGTGTTTTATTTAGGGGATGTTCTTATTAGGGGGGGAGGAATATGTTGTGTATTTGGTTGTCATGGGTTTTGTTACTATGGCAACTGAGTTAGACTATTAAGGGATAGCTCAGCCGATTTCAACCGGCTGAGTGAGCTCTCTGTCTCTGTAAATAAAATGGAGGTTTTGGTTAGCTGTCTGCTCTCTGGCCTCAAGTGATTGCTTCCTACACCGGCTGCCCCAAGGATACAACAGTAGCAGGTATAATCTCTTGCCCAATACTGATCTGTAAGCATCCATGTAAACATTTAGATCTTTCTTTAGCCCACAGGTGTTTGGTTGTGAAGCTGAGGTCCATGACAGTGTGTCTGCTATTACAGATTTTTACCAGGAATATATGTACGGATTGATTAAATCACATTAGCCTAATCAAAAGATGCTGTCATATCAGTGGTGCTTGATAAACTTATTTTCTCTTGATGAGGAATACAAAGAGGTTTATGGTCAGTTATCAGTTTAAAGGGACCCAACTGACACAGATATCTGTAGAAATTCTCACATACTTATACACTTGCCAGGCACTCCTTTTCAGTCTGTGTATATTGTTTTTCTGCTTCTGTAAGTGTACAAGAGCACAATACAACTGGCTTCTGCTTTGATCCATCTAGCTGCAACAATACACCACCAGGGCTATAGCTGTTGGTAACAGCGCTGACCACTGACAGTTTGTTTACACTGTAGATTTTTTTAAATGGAGCAGCTGATATATCTTTTAGCTTTTTGAAGGCAGTCTCCTGATTTAAACCCCAGAGATAGGATGTATTCAACCTTAATAGTTAATTCAGTGATTCTATCACCATAGAAAGGTCTTGCAGACAATTTACAATTGCCAGTATGCATTGCAGTTCTGGTGCATTTGTTGATGCATTCAATTTCCGAATTGCTTTTACTTTCTCAGGGATAGGACTAATTCCAGCTTTGTTTATTATCTGTCTCAAAAAGTCAATCTTTAATTAGCTTGAGTCCAGCTTCACTGATTAAGCTCAGAACTTAATTGAGGGTTTTGTCATGTTCGCCATTAATGACCTGTATGGTGCGTTAAAACGTTGTCCATCAAAACAACAATCTCATATATATTATATAGCAGCTCTACCATCTTTCTTTGGAAAATTTCAGAAGCAGTTGTATTCCTGAGAGCTAATCTTTGAAAGCAAAATCTCCCAAATGGTGCAATGAATGTAGTCAGTTTAGCACTCTCTTTGGCTAAAGGAATTTACCAGAACCACGTGAGAAATCTAGCCAGAATACAGAAACTCTTGCCACTTTAGGGAGGAAATCTTCAAGAATTGGGGGAATATATTTTTCTCTCACTACTGCTTCATTAGGCCTTTTCAGATTCACACATTCATATTTTTCCATTTTTCTTTATAAAAGGTACCATCGATAAACACCATGCAATTGTCCCACAGGTTTTCACAATTATGCCATTCTTTTCCATTCTCTTTAACTCACTTTCTACCATAGGCAGTAATGGGGTAGGCATTCTGGGGTGCATATGTACACTATCTGGTTCAGCATTGCCTCAAGATTATTTCTGCTGGATCTCCTTTTAAATCCATAAATCCATGTTAATAAATATTGAACTCATTCCCTGAGTCCAGACTTCATTCCAGGATGTCCCATTTCCAACTTCCACCATGGAAACCTGAATGTAGGCTCTGCAGGTTTGTGGTATACTGTGATCAGAGTGCACCATTTGCCTTCTTCTCAGACACCTCTTTTCCTGTATATTTATATATGAAAGAGTCAGCCTGAATTTGGTCACCATGTTATTACAATATATTAATGTATGTGGCTTCACTTTTTATAAATATTATTGTATCCTAATCACTGTTGTGTGTATTAGAACATAGTAGGTAGGTCAAGTGCCTAGTGATATTCAACCTGTTAATACCTTTTTTTAAAAATAACTGACTTGGCGCTCAAATAATTGTTTTATTCCTATCTGGTTCTGCTCCTGGTATGCTTGATTTATTCTGAAAATGTCTTAAGTACAAATTTGCCAGCAAGAACACAGAGATACTATGATACTATGTAACCTAGGGGTTACAGTGTCCGAGAAGCTGGATATGAGTCGACAGTGTGCCCTTGTTGCCAAGAAGGCTAACAGCATTTTGGGCTGTATAAGTAGGGGCATTGCCAGCAGATCGAGGGACGTGATCATTCCCCTCTATTTGACATTGGTGAGGCCTCATCTGGAGTACTATGTCCTGTTTTGGGCCCCACATTACAAGAAGGATGTGGAGAAATTGGAAAGAGTCCAGCAGAGGGCAACACAAATGATTAGGGGGCTGGAACACATGACTTATGAGGAGAGACTGAGGAACTGGGATTGTTTAGTCTGCAGAAGAGAAGAATGAGGGGGGGATTTGATAGCTGCTTTCAGCTACCTGAAAGGGGGCTCCAAAGAGGATGGATCTAGACTGTTCTCAGTGGTACCAGATGACAGAACAAGGAGTAATGGTCTCAAGTTGCAGCGGGGGAGGTTTAGGTTGGATATTAGGAAAAACTTTTTCACTAGGAGGGTGGTGAAGCACTGGAATGCGTTACCTAGGGAAGTGGTGGAATCTCCTTCCTTAGAGGTTTTTAAGGTCAGGCTTGACAAAGCCCTGGCTGGGATGATTTAGTTGGGAATGAGTCCTGCTTTGAGTAGGGGGTTGGACTAGATGACCTCCTGAGGTCCCTTCCAATCCTAATATTCTATGATTCTATGCTTCCTGTTGAGTATCACTTATCAAGTCAATCTAGGAAAGTGGGTCATCTGGTACCAGACCAAATGTTAGAGAGGCTGTGAGATAGCATGGCACAGGTGGTGAGGCTTGGTCACCTAATGGAAATATGATGAGCATCTTAATAAATATAAAAGTATAACAAGATCAGTAAAGGCTATGGAAAATTTTGATTAACATATGTAGCAACTAGAGCTTATAGCTGACAATCAGTGTAGGTAAACAGGAACCAAAAGGTGGAGTTCCCAATATAGAGTGCAGAGATTGCTGTCCCTAGCATGTGGTCAAATACAAAGTTTAGAAGAAGAGTTTCTCATCACACTAACATTTTGTACAACAAATGTGTGATTTGTCGAGTTACACCGAATCATGTCATGTTATTGAATGTGTCATATCAAACTACGTTATGGTGAAAAACAACATCACAACAAATGTGACAAGATTTAACATGATGAGCACAAATGAGATGCCATGTGCCGCATACCAGCTACCTGAATTAGTATTCAGCAATTTGGTGTGTCAGATATTTAAAAAAGAACATAGCCGTATGGTTCTTATGTAATAATCACATCTCTTGAGATACAGAAATACTTGGCTACACCTCATACCCTCTAATGCCCCAGGGTGTGATTATCTTTTGATAACCTTCTTAAATATGGTCTTTTCTCTTCAATTAACACTTACATTCTCATGAAAATTAGCTATCAAGATGAGTTACAAAATAAAGATATTTAACATGACAGGTTAAAATTGTGAAGTGGTCTCCATCCAATAATTGCAATTTGCACTACGGACAAGGAAAACTACTTAGAAGAATGATTCCACTTGCTAACATTTACAGTGGTTGGTAATTACACATGATTACCCAATAGCTTCTGGCAAAGCTTATATTGGGAAAACCACCAAGATTCTTTTTGATATCCATGTCCGAGGGAAATTTTCACAAGAAAAATAAATAGCATTAAATGCATCAGCCTAACTCATATACACATACATAGGTGAAATACGTTCACCTCATTTATATATTACACACAAGTAGTAAATTAAGTACTGGGGACAAGAAGATGGGGAAGGAGGAAGGAATTAGTACTGACTAGGTAAGGAGACTGGGACTGGGTGTGGGGAGGGGAAGATATTGGGAAGGGGAGATTGGGACTTGTACAGTGAGCTTGGAACGGGATCCTAAGACTGGGTGGGTAAAAAGACTGGGACTAAAATGAGAATCCTGAGGAGTGGAGATTAGGCAAGGAAAATGGGACTGGGAAATAGAGCCAGGGTATGGAAGAGACAGGACTGGGACAGGAGCAGGTTGGAGGGATGGGACAGGAGGAGTCAAGCTTGGAGGAAATGGGTAGAAGAGTCTGTGACCATTAAAGCACACTCCCCTCTGGAGCATGGAATGGAACCCAAGATTCTCAAGTCTCACCATTCCTCCCTCTGCTGTCAGCAAATATCTATGAAATCCAATGGCAAAGCATGTCTCATCCCCTTCTAGTGCTGAACCATATAGAGGATAATAACCTATTATTTCTATCAGTACTTTGTTAGTTCAAGTGGCAGAGGTCTGTGAGGTGGTTCTAAAGGTTTGGACCCTGCTGATGAACCCTGCTGTGAGTGACAATCTGTGATACCACATGATGGAATTTCTGTTTTAAAAACCTAGGAAATTACCTGCAAAAAATTATATTGGAAGAACATTATTAAGTTGCAACGTCAAATTCTCAAAATAAGGAAGTGCCAGAATTAAGGCTGCCTGTGCAATCATAATTCAGCCCCCTTGTGCACCTGTGTTATGATATAGTCTTTAATTACATGATCACATATTCAGACTCTGAAAGGAGGTAGAATGTGGCTAAAGGGATTGGCAGCTGTATCCCCTGCACAAATAAGTATAACAGCAATTGCCAGTATATGAAACCCCTACAGCTGCTCAGTTCCTTTTAATCCAATTGTTAAGCCTTCACTGTGTAGAAAAGGAGTGTGAACGCTAAACTGAAACAAAATGAACATCCTGCTGAGACAGCAAAACCAAACCTTGCCCCCACAGGCACGTGCTCACATCAGTTCTACTTGCAAAACCCATATTTGCATACATAAATTGCATGTACATCCAGTGTATGTGCAACCAGAAGTGAAATTACAAGTGTGCATACAATTAAATGTGCATATAAATATGAGATTACATGCACAAATTCCGGGTGTGTTGCAGGCAATTTCCCTTTGCTTTGGAAATCTGTCACTTAATGCATAACCTTTAAAAGGAGGTTATGGCGTTCACCATTTTCCAAACCTGGACAACTAAGTTAGAGCATCATTAATGTAGTTAGATGATCAAATATTTGCAACATTTTAGGTTCCCAGTTGCCTACCTGGGCATCCATGTGTGGAACTGGGTGTCTTATTTTAAGTACCCAAATTTGAGAACTGGGTTGTCTCTGATGGTATTTTGATGCCTCTGTCTGTTATGGACTGAAATCCAAAAGTGACCTTTTTCTTCTTTACACTTATTTGAAATATTTGAAACTTGAGGAAAAGGTTTAGATTCATTTAGAGTTCTGGATGCCAGTATAAGTCTTTCTGGATTTCATTGTAAACTATTTACTCAACTCTAGTGATGACTGAAAGTCATTGCTGCCTAAGGGCTGTTCAGAGGTCTGTGTAAAGTGTATTGGTAGTATCAGTCCAGTTCCTATTAAAGAGGCGTCCATCTCACAAAATAAATCACCATCACAACTGTCACCCTTTTGCTGTCACAACAGTCTGTCAGCAAATAAACTGACTCCTCATAGTCCTGTCAGAGGTGGTCCCATCAGAAAGGATTACGACATTCACAACTACCCATTTGATTTTGGGCAAGCTTGCACTGACACTGCCTTTGTTATACGTATGCTGTGAATAAGCGGAGGACTTCACTCTTTAGAACAACATTTTTCATGAGCATTATGTTTTCTTTAAAAAAAATATTCTAACTTCAAATTTCTTCAGATTGAAACAAACTAATACTCTGGATTCCTTTATAAATAGCATCTCTGTAGGAGCTTAAAATGTGAGCAGGTCTGTCTCTTCCTACAGAGTAAAGCAGCAGGCTGCAGTTAATCAGGGTAAACACAAATCCAACACTTTTTATTAGAAGTGATACATTCTTTTATCTGTGTTACAGAGATGCTGTGAAATATTTATTCAGGGATGTTTTTATAGCTCTATAGTTTGTGTCACTCCTTTAGAACCTTGATAATAAAATCCTTTTCCTTAGCAATCTTGTCCTTCTCTATTAGGTAAATATTGACTCCCCCTGTTTCTTGCATTAAACAAGCAAACATAGCACTGTTTCATTTGCCTCCTCATCTGTTCTCTATTAAAATCAATTATCTCAACACTGCTTTGGAAATAGGATTAGTACTTCCTCTGAACAGCAAAAACACAAAGCAGTATAATGTAGGTTTGAAATCTGTAGTTATTTTCATTTTTCAGCAACAGGGTAGTGGAACTTTATCCTTTAGACTGTGAACAGATATTTTTATTCACCAAAAAATCACTGAAGACCCCAGTTAAGCAGGATGTGGCTATTTTGGACAAGACTGGGTTATGGAAAATTGTAGGGGTAGAGGGAGGAAAGGAGAAGCACTCAAAATGCTTGGATACAGTTTGAGTAAGAATTCAGACCTTTGTGGTGACATACCCAAACTGAAATAAATCACATCAGAACATTTTGCAATCCACCAGGAAAATCCAAAACATTCAGTGGTTAGAAATGCGTGAACAAGTTCAACTAAAATAAGAGCTTACTAGATATGTTATCAAAAGATGGCACCAAGTTTAAATCTGAACCTTTGCTGAAGTTTGAATAAGTTCATAAGTGTGTAGCATAACCGTGCCACCTAGTACTAGATTCACTAGATCTCAAGTCAAGTAGTTCACGGCTGGGCTTGTACTAGAATAATAGACCTCTAAGGAGGTATTTTCAAAAGCACCTAAGGGATTTAGGACCAAAAGTACCACTGATTTGCTGAGTACTAACTCAGAAGGAATAATTCCATCTACTGAATGAGATCTGGTCAACTAGGTGCTTTTATTTTACCTGAACTGGTTCACCCACTTCCACTCATGATTATATTGGAGAAGTTTTTATTATATTTTTACTTTAAATAAGAATTCCAATGAGCATCACCTTATGAACATCAAATCTTTATCACCCTTATTTTTGTAACTATATTACCCTGGTGTTATACTGCAGCCCAGCCCAGGTTATTTGGAGTATATACAAGTAGAGCCTTGCAAAACATCTGTTTAATTTGCACAATCAGATTGTTCGTTAATACTCAGTTAACTCCTTCATAAATTCTCTACTGCAAGTAAGTGAAACAGTGATTAGGTGAGTTTACCTCATGTAAGATGGTAAGGGCCTAAATGTATGTATGCATTTGCTTATATATATTATATAAGAGTTAGTGATAAATAAGCAAATGCATAAGCAATGTGTAAGCAATATAAATGTTGGCCTAATTTAGTGTGGTCAATAAGACCTTTGAATAACCCTTTTGGGAAGGAGTGCAAACAAAGCCTTCTTGGCTTACTAAACATCTATTACTCAGTTTTTGGAATAGCCCTGATTTGGGTACAGGACAAAGAAGAGGTTATTGTGACCTGCCTAACATGATAAGGATAAACAAGGAAAGTCCCTGTCAATAATAAAACAAATAGCTTTGTTATTGTTAATAGGTAGATACACAGTGTGCAATACAGAATTTCACTATTTGGTCATAAACATTACTAATTGTTCTTCTATAAAGAATCAGAGGAGGGGATATTGATAAAAATAGGGTGTAATCTTGGGTGTAAAAAAAGTATACTGAGACTTAAGTCTTTGCCTTAGTCTGTGTATGTATAGCCAATTCATTGGCTTGTTGCCTTCCAATTGATCACTGGGATATGACATTCTGTACTTATGCTGAAATAAACCTGTTCCTTGGATTTGAACTCTGAGTTAGCAGTGGGATTTGTCTGCTATAGCAAGCAGTGAACATCTGCTTTCTTGGGTTCGTAAGGTAACCTGTGTTCCTGGTTGGTGGTCCTGAAAAATCCTTACATCTCCCCCTAACTAAAAGGAATAATTAATAAACCTTAAGAAAAGTATAGAAAACCCTACCACCACAAAAAGGCCCTTTCTAGCAGCCCCTGTCAATAGTTATTGATCTACAAATGCAGTGATACCACACTGGTCCATAAACTCACCATAAAAGTTAAAATAAATGAATTACTATTGTTTATTTGTATAATGGTTGTGCCTAATTGGCCCAATCAAGACAGGGACTTTAGAAATACTGTAAGTGAGAATCCCTGCCCCAAAGTGCTTACTCAGTAAATTGAGACAAAAGTAAGAAGAAAGTCCCCTTCCACTTGCTCTTGAAATGTTAAGTTTGTTTGAAATTTTAGCTTGGACACCCCATGTGCACATCCAGGAGCCTTCTACAATGAAAAACTAAGATGTGTATCATCGCTGAGCATTACTCCTTTCTGTTAATGTACTTGTGATGATTTAGTATATGTTTTTATGTATCTACATCACACTCCATTTTGTATTATGAGCACCATTTTGATTGTGAGACTGTTCTGTGCCTTTCCAGCAATCTTTTTGCCTCCATATTGGATTGAAATTCCAAGAGGTATTGACACAGGGCTAATAATTATGAGAAATTAAGGATCTGAATGACTTAGCCCTGGAAATACAATGGGTATGCTAAAGAGTGTGGCCAACGTGGCAGTAACCCAGTTTTTTCAGTTTGGATTAAGGTGGCCAGTAACCAATCAACAGATCACCTGATAGGGGCTTTGAGTCTGACCAGGAGGGTTACATGACAGAAGGGACAGGAAGTTATAAAAGGACAAGCTCTGCTCTCTCACCAGCCAGACAAAAAAGGCAAATCTGAGGAGGAGGGAGGAAGGAGGGCCTCCTTTGAAAGGGCTGACCCAAACCCAAAAGGCTCTTGGAGTGGTGAAAGCCATCAAGGGAGGGTTTCTTGTGCAGATTATTATTTTACCTAAATCTGTGTATCTCTTGTAATTTGTCTATGAGTAATGTGCATTTGGTTTAGAAATTCCTCTGCAGAGTCTGTGCATTACTTGAATCAACTATCATGTCTCCCTGAAG